>NC_054870.1:10223837-10830837 GCF_018320785.1 Cheilinus undulatus | reverse complement strand
TCCATTAAACACACTAACAGTAGAGGGGAATAAAATCAAAGTATTGACTCTGATAATAGCCTGCCTCATATAAAAGAGCTTGAGGTAAACAAAACCTCTGTCCACCATACGAGGATTTATGGATGCACATACAAACAAATGATAACTACCTTTGGGAGCCGTGCCCCACATATCCACTGTAGATACAGCTGGAGCAGCTCAAATGAGATGAATGTTTAAACAATAACCGTTTTATACTCCCCCGGCCCTGCACATTTGAAGAGCAGCAGCAGCTCTCGGTAAAGCTCAGACATTTGTGGTTAATGTTTGAAAAACTACTGAAGTGCCTCCCAATTAATTTAAACTGTGCCGTATATCTTCGTCTGCTCGGTTTCTCCTGAGCCATCTGACCCCAAGGAGATCTGCCTGCTCACTGTGTGACACTAATGGGCAGATTCCTCCCTGAATCCAGATTATTACCACATCATACAGACACACTGATGCTGCAGTCCGCTCTCATACACTGGCTGGACTACACACAGTCTGCAGCCACAGCCTCCACTCAGCTTTATCTCTGAGAGGAAGAAGCATTTAATCATGCACAGTCTCATTAAGTAGATCTCAGTGTTGATGTTATTATGAAATATCATCGGATTCTCTAAAGGTCAAATTCTAAATGAAGATAATAAGCAAATATAACTGCAGCTTGTTGCACATACTTGGGCACTCATCCAGCTGGAAAGTGATGCTGCCTGATGTTTCTCGTTGTTGGTGCATTTAATGAAACAAGACAATGACATAAACATTCATTAGTAACACTTGTTTCATATTTCTAAGTGGCATGTTGGAGTTCAGAGCAGGATGTGTGCTCAAAAAGGCAGCTTGTTTCCAGTAAATAAGACGAATACCAAAAGGAGGTGCTAGGCCTTTGACATGATACCATTTTATCATGATTTTTGTGCACTGATTTGAGTTATATAGTGATTTCATATGCATCACAATTCAATCACATGATTTACTGGATTATTTTCTCCTTTGCCAACTATGTGAATCCTGACACCTACCAACAGAGCCAGTCATTATTGTCCTTCTCTTGATTACCCCCCCCCCCCCCCACCCCAGCTATGTGTGAACTTGCATACAGTGACAGAGACAGTGGTGATGTCAGCATATGATAAACGGTCTGGATCACTCTTGTAGTGTAGCCAGTTTGCTGGCCAAGTAGGGGCAAGATTTCAGTTGCAGAGTCTGACATGGTGCTATCGAGAATGACCAAAAACAAAATAAGTGAAGTCTGAAATGCTAATTCTAATGCTACAGGTCCCAAAGCATTACTCTGAATTAGGGCCAGGCAACTGATCAAAACTTAGATTAGATTTAGAATGCAATTGGATGTTTGTGATTTTATGTATGTGAGAGTGTAGGTATGTGTCTATACAAGTGATACGGGCAGATTTTCTGCATACCTATGCCAATAGTGGTATAAGATGTGTGTGGGTGTGCTTTTATTTTCACTACCCCACAGAGAAATAGAATAGTTTCTCTTTTTTCTGCCTATTATAATTGCAGCTGGTATTATAATGATTGTTATCACATTATTATTGTTATTATAAATATTGATGAAATTGTTATTATTATTATAATTATTATTATTAAAAAAATAATAATAGTAATAATATGTTTGTTGTTTTATTCATCTATTCATGATAGGTATTTGCACGTTGTGTATTTCTTTGTTTAATTTTGTCCAATTTCTTCCATGTTTAAAAAATCTTTAATCCTGTTTAATTTCATTATGTTTATATTTGTAATAATAATAACAATAATAATAATAATAATAATTATTATTATTATTGTTATTATTATTATCATCATCATGATTTTCCTCTGCATAAAACGCCTCATACTAAGGACCATAAAACTCTAATTTCACAACAGCTAACCTTCAGAAACTATCTGTGATAGGCCTTCAGTAGTCGTTATTGCTGTCTCAACTATGTGTCCCTTGTATTAATTTTTTTAATTTAATTTAATTTAATTTAATTTTGTATTATTATTCATGTTATCATCATTTTATATACATTTTTTATGATTATATTTCAATATGATTAATATATTTTGATGAAAATACATTTTTTAAAATGTAATTTTATCTCTCATTCTCTCTCTGTCCATCATGTACTACTTAAACATCACCCATCTGTTTTGCTATTTCTCACAAAAAACAAACAAACAAACAGAAAAGAAAGGATTTAATCAGAATCTGGTTTGCAGCAATTTTCAAATTGTAGAAGCTGTGTTATTCCTTTAACATGAAATGTATGTCAAAATACCAGTTAAAAACTATTTTTACAGCAAGGATGTTATGCCCGAAACATCATACAGTCATTCAAGAGAAATCTTTTTAGAGTAGTTCACAAAAAGTCCTAATTTCCTCACTTTGGTATTTTTTTTTTTTATCATTTCTTAATCAAAATGAGAATAAAAAAAGGCATAAAAAGGATCACTCTGGTCAATAGAAAAAAAAAAAAAAACATATCATATTTGCAATACTAGTCCAAATAAAACAATATATATATATTTTTTAATTATCCAGCCCTTGTTTGATTTATTGTGTTTGTCAAAATATAGAACAATTTATTGCAGGGGTGTCCAAACTTTTTCTGATGAGGGCATCATAAAAAAATTCAAGGATGGTGGGGTCAATTTCATATATTTCACATTTATGACACTGAAGTCAGTAAATCCAGTCTAATTTAGGAAAAGATGTGCTTAGTGGTGGGATATGCTTAAATGGCTAATTAATAGCTGACAAGGCAAACAGACAGTCTTTCAAGGAGGCCAGTCAGATTTCAGGATAGCCCTGGTTGGCCCTGGCTAACTCTGGCTCCACCCTGGTCAGAATGAAAGTGATGCTCCATGTAGCAGAGAATTTACAGTGTTGTCTCAGTTTAAGGCAAAAAAGCACATCAATAATTGTCCTGTCAAAATGTTTGTATACAAAGTTAGCACAGTAGCCCTGGCTTGTGCTGAAACTAAAATATACACTCATCCAAACAACTCTACACCTTCAGATTGACAGATGAGTAGAGTTTTGTGTTACCTTCCCGGACGATCCCCCAAGGTAACATAAAACTATACTTATCTGTCAATAAGAAAAAAAAGAAACAGAAAAAATATACAGTCAAGCACAAGCTTCAAGCCATGGTGCTCTACAGTAAAACGGTTGATTGCTCCCTCTGGGAGGGGATTGAGTCTCTGCCTCAGGTGAAAGAGTTCAAGTATCTCAAATCTTGTTTATGAGTCAGGGTGAAGAGGGAGTGTGAGATTGAGGGGTGGATTGGTGCAGCATCAGCAGTATTGTGAGTGTTGTGCCAGTCCGTTGTGGTGAAGACGGAGCTGAGCCAAAAAGGAAAACCTTTCCATTCACCAGTCAATCTACCTCCCAACTCTCACCTACATTCATGAACTCTGGGTAATAACTGAAAGAATGAGATCACGGATACAAGCAGCAGAAATAAGTGAGAGGGCTGGACTCAGCAATAGAGGAAGTAGGAGTTAAGACTTTGAGGAATCTCGAAGTAGAGCTGCTACTTAACAATGAAGAAGTTGAGGTGGTTCACGCATCTGATTACGTTGCCTAATTTAACACGCTTCCTTTTGGAAGTCTTCTGGCCACGTCCAGCTGGGAGGAGACCTCACGGAGGACCAGAAATGTGCTGGAGAGATTGTATATCCTGTCTGGTCTAGAGATCCCCAGAAGGAGTTTGAAACTGTTGCCTGAGAGAGAGAGATGTCTGGGTTGACTTGCTAAGCCTGCTATCACTGTGACCTGACCTGGATGGATGGATGGATGGATGGATGATGGATGGATGGATGGATGGATGGATGGATGGATGTATGGATGGATGGATGGATGGATGGATGGATGGATGGAATTAATCAGTCTAAGAGAAAATTTGCATCTTCTGATTCCTTCATTGCTTAAACAACAGCAACAACAATTATTTGTATTTCAATCGACTCATCCATTAATTGAATTAATTAATTGTTACAGATGTAGATAAATGTGCCCCTTTATAACTTTGGGCACTTGACCCCTTAAAGGTCTCTGCATGAGCCTGATCATGGCAGACCAAAGTGGTTGAAAGCTAAGCTGAGCTACACTAAAAAGATAATGTTGTAGCAATGTGCAAACTATGCACTAAGTACATTTATGTAGTATGTATATCCTTAAAAAAAGGATGGAGAAAAGTTTCAGAGTAAGTATGCAGTCATGATTGGCACTGCATGTAATCCTTTGTCATTTAAAGTGTCTACATGCTGTCATAGGCTCTTCCACCATTTTGTTCTGTAAAATAAAGAGTACTGCGTCTTCACTCCAGTCCTGCTGCTGTCTGGACTGAACTTTAAATTCAAGATATTGCCACCTCCTTTTTTAGTCTGTGCAACTGAATAAAAGTTGGATCGACTTTCCTTCTCTCGTGCTCCCTATAAAAATAGCCTCTCTCATTTGCAACACCATGCATCCAGCATATTGGTGCTAAACCTGATGCTAATGTGGAATCAGTTTATTAAAACCATTTATTCTGGTGTTAAATATTCATGGCTCAGTTTGCAGATAATTCCAGGGACTGCTCTGCTAACTGTGTGAATTACAGCACTCGCAGGGACAGATCACCACCAGCTGATTGTGAATAAATATGTGCTGAAAGCTGACTGGGGAGAGAAAGGTGGAGAGTCCGATAGTTCAGTCCAATTAACAGGACTGAATGTAAATGCATAGTGACAGGGTGTAGCTACAGGAGCCAGAGCATCAGACGGTAATGGACCTCTATGTGTGTATTATGTAAATAGGACATAGAGTTGGAGCAGCAGGACTGGGGGCAAACATTAATTATTCAACCTTTTCAGCAGGACAAACAGCTGGATCAAACAGACTATTTATAATGGTCAACTCTCGTCACAATAAAACGGGTTAAACATTCATTTTATCACATAAAAGTGCTCTGGTTTCAAACACAGCATGTTTGCTGAGACATTTCCACAGTTTGAACCCAGCTGGGGCGATGATTAACATTTCTCAAACACTGCTGGAGTGCAGTTCATGCCTCGTAGGTAGACGAGCAGCACTTAAGGGATATTTGCAGTGTTTTTCTCAGATTTCTCCCTGCCTTAAAGGAGTGACAAAAGCAAGTCATTTATGTAAGAACACCTTCATTTGAGCACTTAAATTAAAACAGTCACATTAAAACAAACAATTTTTCAGCAGATGGGGAAGAGGCGCCAAGTCACCCTGACGTGTGAAAAAAATTCCTTCTCGGTTAACAGCTCAGCAACTGTATCTTATTTTAGAGCCACTGTTCTCATCAGTATGTGAGATTTCTATCACAACAAAGGAAAAGTTCAAGGAGAGTGTGAAGCAAGAGAAGCTTTTGATGCGAGGCCTCCAAACAACAAATCAGTCCTGATACAGCCAGCTGGGAATAAATATTGTGAATATTTCTATTCAATTATCAGACTTCTAGCATCCATCTGCAAATGCTTATTTGACAAGGGCAATTGGAGAAAGGCTGAGACAGAGAGCTTCCAAGCTTGGTCAGTGAATCAGTTACACCCTGCTCACATGTTTCTGCTCAGCTGTGATCCCGCAACTGTCTCTGTCACAAAACAATAAAAGCATTCATATTTCAGACCAGGCTTTGATCCATTCAAGGCTTTATATTACCTCAAGTCTTCTCCAAGGTACACAGAGAAGAAAACAGACATGCTTGTACACAATAAAAGACTCATTGCTGAATAACAGGCCTGTCTCACCCCAAACTCCAAACGAATGCCCATGTCAGACCGGGTGCATGTTAGCTGAGTGCAGCAGCCACATGTCCAATCAGATTTGTACTATCAGCTCTTCTTCCAGATGTTGCATGGGTGTGAGCTGCACATCTGCTGTCACAGCCTTGACTGTCTTTATATGTTTTACCTCAATATAATTCCCTACAAGTTACTTGATCCTAAACCTTTGCTCAAAAATTTGAAATGGCAGTATATCATCACATGCTCCCTGCCAATACAAGTACCAATACAGATGTTACAGAATATGATATAGCTGTAAATTCTTTTAAAATACACATCTCCTGTTGCAATGGACAAAAAAGCCAACAAATGGCAGCAGATGCTAAACTGCATGATGCAACGTACACTACTTCAGATCCAAAAACAAGTTAACGGTATCATGGATGAGATATAGGGATCAGAACAGGAACCAGGTCCAGTTAAGAAGCAGTTACAATTGGTTTAATCCGTCACCATCATTAACATTTAATCCTAATACTTCCTATATCAGTGCCTTACTTTCAGATGCTTACTTTCAGAAACAACGTCTCGGGAGAGCCAGTCAGTGCAAACAAGAACAGAGAAGTCAGGTAGTAAACACGGTGGATGATCACAAAAACAAGCTAAAGCAGTCAGAAGCATGGCTCCATTCCTTAAAAAATGACACGAACAGTGCAGCGTGTAATGTCTGTCAAACAATGATTTCATCAAAGGTGTGCATCTTTTCGCACAAGTACTGTTAATTCTATTCAAGATTTCAATTTATTTTAATACGTCCAGGGAGATAAGGGATCCAGAGACTAGTTTTATATTGATTTTAACCCTTAAACACCTAGTGCACTGGGCTTTGCATTACTGTAATTATGCAACTGTTTGTGCTATCTGAAAAATTCAAACCGTTTCTGAAAGCTAAGAAGCTGGGTGGGGTTAGCAGGCAGTTATTATGGTCATTTTAATTATTTTTCACTAAAAACCCTAACATCAAATTCCCTTTTTTCTTTTTTTTCTTTCTTTTAACCTGTTAAAACACTCTTTTAACATACAGTGAATCAGTGATAATTTTGACAGCAATATAATTTTTAATTTTAGCCTTAGTCTTTTGATTACATGCCTAAAAGTTTAAAGACAAAAACTTTATTGACAATACATTTTAGTCTAGTTTTAGTCTATATAAAGTCCTCACATTTTAGTCTTTACTTTTAGTCCAAGTCATGGTAGTGTGTTCTATGCACCCTACCAAACCTGGGGTTTCTGCTTTCTACAATTGAGAGGCAGCAGACATACAGATGAAGACCAAATTATATTTTAGTCTAGTTTTAGTCATCTTGACAAAAACTAAACTTATTTATTGTTAGTTTAAGTCACAGCTCTATCATTGGCTAGTCTTAGTTTTCATCATGGAAAAAAGGCTGTCGACGAACATCTTTAGTCATAGTTTAAGTCGAAGAAATGAACACTGCAGGAATTGCAAATAACTGCCAAATATTTAAAGTTCAAAGTATTCTGGAAAAATGGGCAAAAGCACCTACTTTCTGGTCTTTTAAGGTTACGATAAGAAAAATGAGTCCGGAGGCTGAGGTGTTAAAAGATTTTATCTTTTAAAGAAAATAAGCAGCAATTAAGTTCAGAGATTGAAGATCCAGAGAGCACCTTGTTTTATCTGTGACATTTCCAACAACAAAAGAGATTTTTTAAAATATGTTCGCATGTTCTCCTTCTTAACACTTAATGTTGAACATTTTTAGCTATCAAAAATGTTTATTATAGCCAGTAATTTAAGTGTGCTTGCCACTGACTCCCACTGAAAGTGGCTTATAGCTTTTTCAGTGTTCAGAGAAGAAGACACTCGAGACATTTTAAAGTTGTTAACAGTGAAAACATACAGTATATAGTCTACTTTTTCAAAAAGAAAATTCACAGTAAGAAATCAGTGAGGGAATTGATAAAGAATTAATCCGATAAGGAGAATCAGTAATGGAATTTTATCAGTTCCTATCCCTAATGAGATAGTCTCTCAGCTGCTATCAAGACTTAAAGTAAACATACTGGATTATTCAGGGTTTTTTCAAACAAAAGAGTCAGGAGTTGGTTGAAATGCAAGCGATGCAAACAACAAGGTAAAATACTGCAGCAACGCAAACCTCAACAGCAACTATATACTACTGTGTGTATATATATATATATATTAGGGCTGTCGCGGTATACCGATATTGACGATAATTGTGATATTAAAAAATAAAATTTCAATATCGTGTTAAAAATGTGCATATGATAATATCGTGTAAATGATCCAGTGCCACTTGAACACGGTTTGGAAACAGAATGGAAACAGAAGAAGAAAAATATGCCAGGGATTGTTCAGCAGACATTGGATTATTCCAAAGTTATTAGTTGTCATTCTTCAGTTGCACACAAATGCTGTGTCCCCTGCTATCCAAAAATAATTTTGTTTCAGTTAATATTGTAGTTATAGCAGATGTTGCATCTTGTGGATTTTCTGTTTAACAGTTCATCTGGTTACCTTTTAACTAGCTATCAAGTGTAATTGCACTTTATATGCAGTTGTACAGTTACTGTTTTCATATTGCCTCAGTATCTTCTTAGACAGGTATTTTGAGTGTAATTCATCTGCCAAAAGAGAGAACACAACATAAATAAAGTTAAAAATAAATTTGATTGATTGTCCCATTATTATTTACATTTTTATTGATATCTTAAGAATATTGTTATCGTGATTTTTTTCCCCACAGTAATTGTGAAGTGAAAATAGAATATCTTGACAGCCCTACGTATATATATATATATATATATATATATATATATATATATATATATATATATAAAACTTCGTAGGTAGTTGGTCATCTTACAATTAGATTGTCATGAGTTTGATCCCAGCTCCTGCAGTCACATGTCCGATGTGTCCATGGGCAAGACATGTAACCCAAATTTTCTCCCACTGCTTCATCAGTGGTGCATAGATGTGTATAAATGCATTTGAATTTGATTATCTAATACTGATGGCCAATTCTCCATAGCAACCTCTTCTATTAGTAATAAATGCATGAGTAAGTAAATGGGTGTGAATGGGGGATGGGTGGAGGGTGAAACTTATGGTTTAAATGTGCTGTGAGTGATTAGATGACTAGAAAAGTGCTATATGAGCTCAAGTCCACTGATCAAAAAAATCATGATTATGAATTTTGCCACAATCAGACAGCCTTACTATCAAACTGTCCCTTTGCTACTATTGGTCACAATAAAGGACAGCTGCTGTGAGAAATTCTGCAATGTGATTTGAGCCAAATAAACTAGTGAAATGTTATTGTTTTGTCCTCCTTAACTTGGACTTCGAGATGATTCCTTTTTTGAAACTTCTGCACAGGACACATTTACTATCCCACATCAATCTGTGTAAGTATCGTATTGTGAGGCTGTAGGAAATACCCAGCTCTACTGGATCCGTTCCAAAGTCAAACTCATCCGGGAAAAATTGTGAATAAAAGCATTCTGTACAAGGAATCATGTTTCTCAACATAAATGCTAAACGGGGCATTTCCTTTGAAAATTACAATCCAAAAGTGTAAATGTTTTGCATTTATCTTCCCTGTGACATATTCTAACCACATGGAAACAGCTCATATGAGAGATAAAATAGCTTTGCAATATGCTGAATTTATCTGATAATGCAGAGTTCCCTTTAAATGTAGGCAGTAGCAGAAAGAATGATAAACTACTTAGCTGTTGCATGAGCATTAATTATTTCAATTACAGTAGACTACATGTTACCAGAATTATACAATATTAACAGTCTCTGTCCACATCACAGTTATGCTCAGACCCAAAGAGCATGTTATTTTGCTGGTCTGAGGTGGTTTTGCTCTTCAATTGCCTCCTATTTTGATGTTATTTCTGTTTAATAATGGGATAAACAATCACCAGTCTGTACCTGCTGTGTTATTTTGAAATAGATTGAAAACTCTCTGCAGCCCTGTGTCTGACTTCCTGTTTGGGTCAGCCCGCTCTATTCACCTTGTTGTGTGCTGGCAGCAGGCTCTACTCAAAATAGATTTGGCTCATATCTCGTCCGGAGCAAAGCCGAGTGGGTTTTCTGGCATGCATCAGAGACGGGCCGCTGCATGTGCTGTGGAAATACAAAGACTGACAGGAAAGGCTGCAATTTGCACCATACAGACCGGCTATGTGGAAAGTGCAAGCTAGTCACCTTTATGGATAACTTTTATATTCCAATGTACTTATGTAAACGAAGATGAGATTTTTTATTTCTTTTTATATCTTCTTCTTTTTAAACTTCACACAGGCTGCTTTAACATTTAAACTAAGATATATTTTTGTTTCTTCAACACAAAACAAACAAATAGCACCAAAACCCGTTTGAACTCCTTATAGTGTTGTTTACTTAACTTGAATTTACAAGGTCTCGTATCACCTTTATTCAGAAGTTTCTCCTGATTTTACACTTAAATAATTCTGTGAGTTGTAAAACATAGTAATATAAACATTGCATTATAAAATTATTTATCTTTTATTATGAAAATGTTAAAATACCAGCTACAAAATTTCAAAATCACAATGAGTCTATCACATAAAGAGGCTGTAGCTCAAGATTTCAGTGTGGGAGGAAAAAAAAAAAAACATACAACTTACATTTCATTACTTTCAGTTTAGAGGAAATGATTTTTTAAAGTGACATTATATTGATAATATGTCAAACTAATGTGTATCAAAAAATAAGATGGAGTGATCGTCTGACTTAATCATGCATTATTGATTTGAACTGGTCAATAAAAGTCACATGTCTTTTTCTTTCAACTATTTATGCTAATGTCTTTTAATGATGTCTGACCTTTGACCCACTGAGGATAACCTTAGGGGCGGTTTTTTCTAGGTTATGTGATTAGTTTTACCATCCTAAACCAACCACCCACACTACGACTCTTATCTTACTGGGTGACATCCAAACCCTGTGGGTCAGTACCAGAGAGTGAATGTCAACCCTGAGATAAGTCATGGACCATTGGCCAACTATAAGATATAAAATATTTGTCCGTTTACGTTCGTTTTACGCCAACCAAAAATGTATTATCCATTTTTACAGTGAGGAGGGGTTTCCTGTTCTCCAATAGTTGACCTTTTAGCATTTGCTCATGACATGCAGCTGCTGTGTTCACTGAGTCACACATGCAGGTTTTTAACACAATCATTATTATAGGAGATCAACAAGAATAGTGCTTTTAACAAGATCAGGGCTCCTGTTCTTTGGATGAGTTTAGAATTATTCAAAGGGAAGCACTCTATTTATTGAAGAAAAAATAAATTCTGGGCCTTTCGCCAATTGAGATGTTTCTCCTGAACCCTTGGAAGCCCCCCAGGCTACAGGCTTGTATTATCATGATGATTCATGTTCTAGTGTTCATTGTTTTGAAACCTTGTTTAATTAGAAATTTAATATTGAAAAAGGATCAAATGTTTCAGTGATCAATAGCTCTGAGATTCCTTGCAGTTTTTTTTAACTGCATTAGTAAAGTATGGAAGTTGTTTGAACATTAATATGAGAGTCATTCAACTTTTCCTAGGCTGGAAATCTTCTTCTAACTGACAGAAGATTGTGTTCTGCTGTGGACTGTATCCACATGAGTGATCTTTGACACTTCATCAGTGAGTTAAATGTACTGTATGCTGAAAAAGAATGAGGCTGAGAAGCCTTTTCTACTGTAATTTACCGTCTAGTCTGCCCTGATGGTAAATCAATGTCTTTATTTGTCCTCATTAGCAGATGCTCCACGCATACAGGGCATATGAGAGTATTCACACCCTTGAATTTTTTTCACCCTTTTATTGATTTTGCAAATAAATCATGGTCATTATAATATGTTTTTTTTTTTTTTTCAAAAAATTACAACAAAAACCTCTTTAACATCAAAGGGAAAATCTACAGAGTAATCACAATAAAATAAAAATAGGTAAGTGAAAATAAGTGACAGCATAAAAATTCAGCCCCTTCAAGTTATATGTAAATAGATACATGAAGCGATATATAGTAGATGACCTTTGGCTGCAATCACAGCACTGACTCTGTGGAAAGGTCTCAGTCATGTTTGCACATCCAGACAGAACAATTGTACTCTATTCTTCTTTACAAAACTGCTCAAGCTCTGTCAGATTGTATGGGGATCAGGCATGAACAGCCCTTTCCAAGTCCAGCTACAAATTCTCTGTTGGAGTGAAGTCTTGGCTTTGACTCAGCCACTCCAGAACATTCAGTTTGTCTTTAAACCATTTCTGTGTAGTTTTCATTGTATGCTTCGAGTGTTCTTGTGGACTTAAAAACATTGTTCTCCGGGATTTTCCTATATTTTGCAATTCATTTTACCCTCTACTTTTACAAGCCACCCAGAGCAGGCTGCCAAGAAGCATCCCCACAGCATGATGCTGCCACCACCGTGCTTCACAGTGGGGATGGTGTGTTGTTGATGTGCAGTGTTTGCTGTCTGCCAAACATAGGGTGTTGTTTGATGGCCTAAACACTGTTGTTTTGTTTGTCGAGACATTTTGGTCTAGACAGACAAAATAACTTTCTTCCACTTGACCACTGAGTCCCTACATGGCTTCTGGCAAACTCTAGTGTAAATTTAATATCAATATCAGCGTAGTCATAGGTGTCTTGGTGGTCTCTCTTGCTAGTGTCGCTCTTGAGTCGTCACTGAGTTTGTGAGGACAGCCTGATGTAGGCTAGATTTACACATGTGCCATATTCCTTCCATTTCTTGATGATGGATTTAACTGAAGTCCAGAGGGTGTTCAGTGCCTTGGAAATTTTGTACATTTTTCCCTGACTTATACTTTTCAGTAACCTTTTCTCTGAATAGCTTGGGGTGTTCCTCTGTCTTCATGGTGTAATGGTAGCCAGGAATACTGATGAACCAGTGACTGGACCTTCCAAACACAGGTGTCTTTAAACTACAATCATTTGAGACACATTCAAGTCATTTATTTTGGTCAAACAGCCACATCATATTGACCAAAGAGTGAAACATCCAAGGGGTGAATACTTTCTATCGGCACTGTCAAGGTTCCTTACTACCACAACACCTTCAAAAGAGGCATCGTGGAGGCCTAGGAAGAAATGTATCAAGTGCTGATTTACTGTGATGAGGAGTAACTTTCTTTCATTTTCTCTGGCTCTTGAGCTATCACCTCATAACTATGGGAGACAACCTTGTTTTTGGAAGATAATGTCAATGAATGAAGATCAAGAAAATAATTGGAAATGTTTATATTAAGGGAAAATCAAGTAAAACAGAATGCAAAGATGTATGTCCATTAATGGCTTACATGCCATGTAGTTGTAAAAATAAAGATATTACATGATATTCAGGATCCATCAATTGCTTTACTGTCTTAAAACAGCCTTACTTGATTAGGAAGTGTTTTATGGAATTACAAAATCTAACTTCTTATTAAAATCTGAGTGAAAGTGATCAGAAATTGTAAGTACAATTTTATTTTTCAGTGAAATAATAAAACCGTGGTTGTATAAAGTCTCTGTTTCTGTGGGAGTAAGGGAAGTTTCTAAAACTTGCCATTGCCTCTGAATGAGGGCCGCTGTGGGTGTGATCCCAAAGAAGTTCACTCTTTGTTGCAGTGTGAGTGTGGGGTGACCGTGTGGTTCGAGCGGCCCGCTGACAGATGATGTGTCCTTCAGCAGTCTGCCACGCCCTCATCCATCACCTCCTGAGAGGACACCTTCAGGTGGCGGACTGAAAAACACCGCCTCTTTTAAGTGAACACCAGGAGCTTTTAAACTTTGTAAAGGACGCCTCTTCACTCCTCTGACACCTCCTCTTCAGAATGAGAAACAGCTCATGTCATCCTGAATCCTGATACTGTCTCTGCTCTGAGCCGAGGCCCGCTCTGTCTGCTCAGCCGGCCTCCACATCCCTCAGGCTGGACAAATAACGTTTGGTCAAATGGACAGAAAAATAGACCCACAGCTCCCAATAAAAAACATTTAGACAGTCTGTGGAGAATAAAGCGGCTGTCAAAGCCACCTCCATAACAATAAAAATAACTGTAAAACCTCACAGAAGGCTGCTGGACATGAGGAGTGAGCTTACTTGCTGACTTTTTAAGGCTGGTTTCACATGAGGGACCCTGGCCCAGAAAGTTTGGTCCATTTGATCAGTGCAAGTGCACACACACTGGACTCCAGTTATTACAGATCAACATCTACATTCATGAGCTGAATATCATCACACAGTATTCTCTTTATATGTGAGTATAACCTGACTCAGCTTCTGGAGAATTTTACTCTATTTTCTACATCACTGTAGTGCTAAACTGCACTGTTTTTATAATGCAATCAATGCAAAAATATGCAAGAAGGAAATAGTAAGAATGTCACCTTTCATCCCTGTGAAAATTCAATTCATTAAATTGCAGCTCATATTTAAAGGGGCCATATTATGCAAAGAGTCACGTTTTCATGCTTTTCTTACAAAAATACATGCCTGTCAACAGTCCACTCAAGTAACAGAAAAATCCGTCGCAGGAGGATCAGGAGAGCCACATCAATTTCCTGAGAGGGGCGGAGTCAGACAGATCAGTAACATTTAAAGACACAGAACCAGCTCGTTCTGAGCAGCTGAAACAGAGGGGTTTTTAGACATGTAAAAATCCAATGCTGGAGTTTTTTTTTTTGTTTTTTTTTTTTCAGCAACAAACTTCACAGGCATGTTTTGGGGACCTCATAGACCAAATATAAACTTGTCTTAAAAGGGTAAAATATGTCCCCTTTAAACTTATGACAGTCTTTGGAAGCAGTTATAATGCACATTATTTTTGTCATTCATGTTTCTGTGATTGTGGGTTGGCAAAACTTGTGTTCACAATTGTTCAACCCTACAACCTCACCTCAAAAAATGTGTTACAACATTGGAGCTGCTCTGTTTGGCCTTTCCAGCCTGACATGTTTGAACCATGAGAGCCAGAGTCAGATTCAGAGCCTTAGGACACTGACCTACTCATCCATGGGGAATTTAAAGTAACAGTTGGAGCTTTTTTAAAAGTCCTGGCCCCATGGAAAGATCGTAGAATGAGGTATCCAAAGACCTGCAGAGTGAAGGCAAAGCTAGCTGTCCTTTCTTTTGTTCTATCCTAGCCCTGCACAATGCACAAGTTCCCCTGAGAATAACAAATATTATCACATGTAGTATGATAGTAAGTAGAAAAACTGCAGCACATCCACATTTTCCATAAAAATATTTCATTTCTAGCCCAGTAAAAGACATTTCATAATCTATATGTATCTATTGACACATTTGAAAATTGTTGCAGAGTAATCGGTCTGAAAGTGTGCCAGCCTGGTCCGTTCACACAGGCCGTTCCCACACTGGGGGCTCTCTGTGGTGGGAACCATGATGAAGCAGCAAAAGCTTCAGTGTCCTCACCAGAGAACAGTGATGGGCTTTGTTCCTGCTTCGCTCCCATGGGACCCCGCTTGGCTGATGGCACTGGGCTTGTGTCCATACGAGGGGATCCAGGCCATCATCCAACATACAGGGATCCATTAAGAGGACACTATCTGAGCAGGCAAATCCCATTAAAAGACCTTTCCTAAGGGGATTAATAAAGTTGCTGATGTGCTCTTGCTCTGGAATTGGATGCCATGATGATGATAAGTGTTAGGGAGGAGCACCTACTGAGGTTTGATGAGCTGCAATAAAATCCTCCAACACAGACAGCTTCCTGCTCTGCCACCTGCACACTTTTTAAATGGCCTGCATGCAAAATCAAACCAAGAAGCACATTTTCTTACATGACCTTTGCTGTATGAGGTACCAGAGCACCCTGAAATGTGGTCATTTTTATCATCAGTTGAGAAAAGCACAGGCCATTGGATCATTCAAGCCCTTGCAGTTTTCCTCTCTCAGCTGTATCGCTGAACACAGGCACAACAGGAGGACAGCTTTGGATTGGATTTTAGATTTTAGGGAGATGATGCCGATACCAATGTTAGGGAATAAAACATTCCTATAAAGGATATATACATTTTTACACATTTTTTAAAATTTATTAACTTAAAAAATAACACAAATAGCTTGGAAGTGAGAAAGTTGATAGTTCTGCTGTGTTCTTATTATTGAGGTGGTAGTGGCCACAATAGGATAAATATCATGATACAAAGGCCACAATTATCATGATACAGAGACCATGATAGGATAATTTCATTATACACACTGATTTTGTGCAATAAATGTCTGAAAAAGAATTCTCCGCTGTTAACTGCTGTTTTGGGTCACTTACTAGAGTTCTTATTTTCAAAACACTCATAGAATGTCGAAGCCATGGGATGAGTTTCCGTAACCACGGAAACCATCCGTGCATCTGTCAAACCAGTAACAAGACAAAGGAGAAGGCGTCCATTAGCACATTAGCAGCGACAGCTAAAGTTCACTTTGAAGGTAAGAAAGCAGCAAACTCTCTGTTTCATTTCTAGGTGATCATCAGCATTTAATTGGTCTTTAGATCTGATCAAATATCAGAAAAAAAATACAGTTAACCTCAGGATTCACTGTTACACAAACTTTAACAACATCAGAGTCTCTGGAAAAGCCAAACTAAGCTGCTAAATCAGTTATTTTACCAGAAAAATAGAAACTTCAGCTGCTGTTGTTGAAATAATGTAAAACTTAAATCATAAAGCCTTAAAATGCTCTGTAATTTTGGCTGTCTTTTTTTATTTTTAGAGTTATAAATGTCTGAGTATATGTTAATGCTAACTGTCATAATATTTTGGTTTGCTGTAACTAAGATTGTTGGACTTTTCTCTGACTTATTTGTTCATATCAGAGCTGATTCAAAAATGGAGGACCATCCTAAGATAGAGAAGCCTGAAACTGGCAGCAACATGAGCTCAGCTGAAGTGGTGAGTTATTTTAAAGCTGTTAAAATTGTAGTAAGAAGCCTAATATTTAGGAGCATTTAGTACAGGGGTGTCAAACAGTTAAATCTAGCCTGCAAGATGATCTCATATTTCTGTTGTAACTGGCCCATCAGTATGAGGTCTGCAGATTTCCTCAAGTATAAACATGTAAACGTATCCTTGATGATTGAAGATGTCCTTGTTAAATCATAAAATCTGAAAAAGGAGTAAAAATATTTAGATAAGACGTCAGGAATGTGAGAAAAGAAATGTCGTTGTTTTTTAATTTCACATTTTCAATTTTGCATCTCACAATTAAGACTCAAACATAGGATTTTGACTTTTTATTTCGTACTTTGAGTATTTCAACTCATAGTTTTGACTTCTTATAATATTTTGTGCTTTAACATTAATAATTCAAATTTTAAGTCATATTTTGATGTTTTTGACCAGTTATTTTGTATTTATCTCATATTTTCAATCAAAACTTGGACTTCATAATCCCATAGTTTGACCTTTTAGGCTCACAGTTTAAAATTTTGAATCATATTTTGACTGTTAATGTCATGATTACAAATTCTATTTTATATTTTGACCTTTTAAACTCATGATTTTGACTTAATTTCTATCTATATTTACTTTTAAAATAAACACTATTTTTCAATTTCAATTTCATGCTCTGACCTTTTCGAACTAATAAATTTACTTTTCTCAGATTGTGAACCTTTAAACCCATATTTTTAACTTTTTAAATGTCAAAATAATACTTCATCAGTGCTAAGTTTTTTCCCCTATTTCATTACTGTTGAAATGAGGTTGACAGTTTCTGGTTAAAAAGGTGACCCTGTTAGGCCCTCAGGTTAGACCTGAATCCAGAATCTGGCCCGTGCTCTGACTGAGTTTGACACCCCTGTTTTAGTAAAACAAACTTAGAAAATTGGAGCATGATATTTATAAGGATGATTAAATCAGTATTTAATCAGCTATATATATATATACATATACAGTGCTTAATTTATTAGACCACCTGTCATATTTGTCTCAAAGACCATCCAGCATCATGAAGTGATTTAAAGGTGCAGTGTGTAATATTTAGCCTAGTAGCATTTAGCTGAACAAACTTGGTAAAATAAAGCAAAACATTTCTAAGATGGTCTATCTGAATAAGTGTTTAGTCTTCTAAATTCAAAAATAGCTATTTTGAAAAAAACAACTCAGAATAAACCTTTAATTCATACACAGGGAGGGTCCCCTCCATGGATGCTGCCATCTTGGTTTGTATTGCATTCACATTACAGATACACATTAAAACTCAACTGGTTGCCACAGTTCCCAGCAGAGAAATGCAATCTAAAACCCACTTCTAGATGTTGATATTCAGTTTTACACACTGCACCTTTAAGGCAGACTCTTTCATTTTCAGTGAGCTCTCCACGTTTTACCATTTTGAACAGGAATGAGGGATTTCAAACTGAATTCACCCAAATTTGAGCCGGCTCACTGGGCTTCTCTGAGAAGTCAGAAATGAATCAAGCATAACATTCAACCACTAAAACTCATTTTTCTGTTCAGGAATGACAGTAAATCACTATAGTTTGACATATTAATCAAGAAATATTAATGTGTTTTACAATTTTTTAGTTTTTTTTTGTAAATCAGTAAATTTGAAAATTCATGGATAACAATAATAATTATATTTTAGCATTAAAAATATCATTTCAGTTAAAGAGCTTCTACATATTGGTATATTAACCATTGCAGAAACATTAAAAATGATTTTGGTAATTACCAATGCTGTTAATTTAGGGCAGCTGTGGCATAAACCTTACTTTAGTTAGGGTTAGGGTGGTCTAATGTGTGTGTGTGTATATATATATATATATATATATATATATATATATATATATTTTTTTTTTTTTTTTTTTTTTTTTAATTTTTTTTTTTTTTTCATTCTAATAATACTCAGCCATCTCAAAGCCCCATGTTTACCACAAAGGGACCTAATAACAGTTAGTCTATGTACTTTTGGATTCTGGTTTCCAACAGATGTGAGCTTTGTTATCTAGAACAGACTTTTAGTTGTCTGTATTATCCACCATTTACTCACTGAGCCTTTAGAATATGAACAGAATGTGTTTATTTTAAGGACCTTAGCTAACCTGGCACACCAGATGGATTTATTTCACTCATCCATCTGGTAAACCACTCATAGACAGTGTTTGGGAAAGAGCAGAGCCTTTGGAAAAAAAAAAAAAACTCAGAGGGTGATTGGAAGAAAGTTCTGTCTGTCACATCTTTACGGACCAATCAGAGCAACAAAACATGACATAGCAGCTTCCCAGCTGTGCCCCTGCTGATGGAGTAAACTCCATGGAGAGCTGCATAACCCAACCCATGGCGACTGTAGACATGTCAGTACACGACTTTTGTCGTTTTTGAAAAGAAAACAACTCACTGCTGTTCTTTGTTCTTCTTTTAACGAAGAAATGTCATCAAGTTCTGATAAAACAGGCGCTTTAGCAGCATCCACGCTGATGTCTTCCATCATAATTGCACTGGCTTCTTGTTGCTGCTTGCTTACGTCACAGCCCAGGCAAAGACAGTTCAGATAAGAGCTTTGCTAGATGGATTCGCCAGTGAGAAATACAGAAACAGGCGTATCCATCTGCTTTGCAAGGTTATGCTCTAGCACCAAGGGTGTGAGGACTGCGTTATAACTGGTCTGATGAAAGATGAACTAAAGCCTAAAGTATCAGCGTAGGTGGAACTACACTGAAATGATCATTTATCATCACACACAAAGTAAGACACAAAACTTCCATGCCAAAATGTGGACTCTTTCATTTGTTGATTTAGACTGTGTCAAGGACACTGCAATTTTTATCTGTATGGAGTTGCTGCCAGCTGTTTTTTGTAAAGTTGTTATTAAGAGTATTAAGAGAGAAGATCCTCTACAACTGTTATTTATACTGAAAGGATGCCAATATTTCTGTGCAATTTAGACACTGTGAGGTTTATCTGCTGATCTGTTTTTTTTCTGCACCAATGCTTTTTTTCCTTCAACATATTGTAATGGCTCTACTGAGCTAGTCCAAATGATCCAGATTGCTAAAAAGAGCTGCAGTCCATCACTGTGATCAAGACTTGGTGGACATAACAAGAAAGCTTGTTTACGAAAGCCTACAATCAAATAAGTGCTTTGGTTCCAGATGGGCTGTGTCTGAGCTGCCACCTATAGGAGACCCTCATCAAGATGCCATCTCTATTCAAGGAAGCCGAACCACGAGCTCCTGTGGACATGCTGGATTGGTCATTAACACAAATATCTAATCAGCCAAATATATGGCAGCCACCAATGCATTTAGGCATGTAGACATAGTCAAGATGACGTGCTGAAGTTAAAATTGATTATCAGAAGGAATTTGAAAGATGATTTAAGTGACCTTGAACGTGTTACTGGGGCACATGTATCCTAAAATAATGTTCTCCTTCCCTGTCCTTTTGTTTCTTTGTAGGAACGGCCTGAAAGAAACCCAGGCGGCTCTGACCAGGTGGAACAAACCCAACAAGCCACTGATCACAGGGCTGATAAATGTTTTCCCTGCGACGTGTGTGGAAAGATATTTGGTCAATTATATCACTGGAAGCGCCACCAGATGATCCACACTGGTGAAAGGCCCTACTCCTGCGACCAGTGTGGAAAACATTTTATTCAGTCTAATGATCTGAAGATACACAAGAGAATCCACACTGGTGAGAAGCCTTACTTGTGCGAATGGTGTGGGAAGTTGTTCGGTCAATTCAGCGGGTTGTATGCTCACCAGAGAATCCACACTCGAGAAAAGCCTTGTGAAAGTTCTGTCAGTCACAACAGTTGAAAAAGCAACAGTATGTCCACTTTGAGGAAGAGCAACAACAGCACTCAGACTCACCATGACAAGATAAACCACCTTTTTGAACAATTTGATTGTAAATATATTCCACAGAAGTTCCATACATAAAGTTCTTGTATTGTATTATGGTATTGTACATTGAAATTAAAATGTATCATTGCATGTAACTCAAGTTACTGTTTTCATTTCTCTCCACTGCCAAAGCGAAAGCCTTAAAAATACAGAATAAACACAAATACCAGCACCTGATAATAAACTGTGTCCAAATATTTCAATTTGTCTGATAATAATGAAGGTTGGTTGTGATGTTTTTTCATATATATGATGTTTTCACATAATCTAAACAATCAGTAAACCAGTGTTTGTCACAGCGCTGCCTCTTATGTGTCAGTGTCTCCAAACAGGCTAATGGCTACAAATAACTTGTGTTATACCATGGTCTTGGTGAATACTTGATTCTGATTGGCTCTGGAGGTTTTAGAGGTGTCCATTAACTTCTGATACATGGACACCTATGGAACTTCTTAAGTAGTTCAGGCCAAATAGTCTTTAACCTGTTCCAAATTAATGTGCAGCAGCCGTTAGATGTTAGGAGTAACCATAGCAACCTGAGGCAGTCATATTTTCTGAGCAGGGAGTACAGCGTTGCCAGTCTAAGGAACCTGCAGGCAACCATCAACTTAACTGACATGAACATAATGATGGACTCCAGGTTTAAGACCAGTAACACAGGACGGTCTTATCACCCATATTCAACGTATGACTTATTCCAGGCTCACCTTAAAAGGAACCCTGCATGATCAGACACATTTATCTTGTTGGATAGATATTTGCATCACTCAAATGTATATTGAACTAAAAAAACTCACTGAATATCCCAGACATCTGCAGTTTGAGTAGATCTGAGCTCATAAACTCACCAGGAGGCTGGCATGTTTTGGTCTGTGTGACGTCACAGTGCGCAGCGATCTTCGCTGTTGTTATTAACTGTTTTTCAGACGTTTTTTTCTGCTTGCACCTGTTGCTGCCATAACAGCTTTCATACCAGACACAAGTTTACTGCGTGTCGGTTTGGTCTCCCTGCTGTCAAAGCTCTGTGACCCTCTTGGTCATTCCTCCTATGTTTTACCTCAATAAAACTCCCTACAAGTGAGATTCAGTGTATAGCGGAAGCGTGCCGGGAGCCTTTCAAAATAAAAGTTCGGAGTTTCTCAAAAAATATGCTAAAGTGGATTTTTACTTTGGAAAGCACAAACCGGAAGTGCTTTGATTCTGTGTTTATCTTTAATCGTGTAGAAACAGAAAGCTTCAAAAAGAGTAGAAGTTCAGGGAACAACTTTATTAAACAGACATGTTTAGCTTGCTTAAGTATTTGCTAAAACAAGGTAAATGTGGCTCTGTATTTATCATTTTCCTGTCTAGATGGACAGATGACGGCTCTTGGTGCAAATAAAAATAGAAGAGACCTCAAATTTTAGAATTCTCCATGCGTGAGACGTGCTGCGTCTCTGAGATGCAGCGGTAACTCTGGCTGCCAGTCTGAAACAGGTTACTGCATAGGAATGGCGAGCTCTGCTGAACTGTGACGTCACAGCGCATGGCGGCCTCCTGGTGAATTTATAAACTCAAATTACTCAAAATGCAGATATCTAGTGAGTTTTTTAGTTCAATATGTATATGAGAGATATAAATATATATCCAACAAGATGAACTGGTCTGATCATGCAGAGTTCCTTTTAACATTGAGAGGTGTGTGCTGCTGCAAAGTAATTCCTTCCAGTTCTGACTCCTATAAACTATTGTCAGAAGATTTAAATGACATAAAACAAAATAAATGAAGCCATTATTTCTCTTCTTATTTCTCGGATCACAACACAGAACACATTTCTTGGCAAAATTGGCTTAAAGTGGCAAAAATGGGTGAAAATTGGACAAAATTGATGAATAGTGGCAAATAATGGGGGCTAAAATGGTTGGAAAAAGTGGTTAGAATGGGTTAAAACACATTTGCACAAATAGATAATAGTTTTACAACATTTTTCAGATCCAAAATGAAGTAACTGTTAGCCAGGATGCTACCAATGCTCTTGATTTAACACATTAATACTATCAATAAAACACCACTGGGGAGGGCTCATTTACTGGGTTTGTCAGGGGCCCAGCCAGATGTGTGGGCAGGCCTGTGTCTACCTTTAGATTCTCATATGTAAGATGCATGCATTGCATTTGTAAAAGTAAAGTGTGCACCAAAGGTAAGATACAGAAACAAATAGAGATGTAAAGCTTGTTCATGTTTTCCCTGTTCAACATAATTTATACAGACACTTTATGGCTTGCAAACTTTTAACAAGATCAGCAAGAAAAGATCTGTGGTAACTTTCTCGGGTTGTCATTATTAATTGAATCTCTCACTACAGTGCCTACTGTAAACTGGAACATGTTCAGTAGTCCAGTTAAATTTCCCTTATTCTGCACATATATGATCTGAATGACTCTTTTGTTTTATTTAGTAAAACTTCCACAGCTCCACAGAGCTCCAGACTCCTGCTTTAAAGTAACTTTTGAAAGCTGTGAGCAGTGAGATCCCCATTGCCTCCTCTGTGTTGGGATGGGAACAGAAACATGTTTCAAAGCAAATACAAATTAAACCCAAATTATTTGCATGAATTGATACCAGCAGCACTAAATGAGAAAATCTGTTGTGCGATTTGGGTAAAACAAACACTCTAATAAACTCAAGCCTATTTTCTTTTTATTCAATTTCCACTTCATACAAAGAAAAACCTGTTTCATGTGTTTATTTCTGCCTGAAAAGCTCCACAGCTGCAGCCTGAGTGCTGCGAACACAAACACATGCGTTATTAAGCCTGTCAATCAGCTGCCAATTCAGCACAGCACTCGCATCCAGTCAGTCAGGCAGGAAGTCAGTCAGCTGGGCCAGACGAGAGAACAGCTGGCTGCCACTTTCAACTCACTGACGCTACCTGGCTCCGCATCAACTGCTAGAAAAACACATCCCTGCCAAAGGCTGCATGTGGCAGGACGGACGATCACGGAGGCAGGCAGTACCCAGAGAGCGAGGTGAAAGGAGGGACAGGACACGCAAGACACACTGCTGTGCCGAGAGGTCAGCCTCCACAAACCTCTGACTGAGTGTCCTTAAAAGCCTCGTAATCATCCCTCCATTACCGAGGAGCTGCGGGGCTGAAGGTGGAAAGGTTTAATGGCACTAATAGGGCCCGAAGAGACAGGTGACATCATCCTGTAGGTCGAGCTGCCGCCCGAAAAGGAGTGGGAGAGGAGCTGAATTATTCCACTGACATTACTCACATCTGAGTTTAACTGTCAGCCAGACTGACTGTAATAATATTCAAAGCAGCCGCTGATGTAGTCCTGTGTGAGCTTAATATGTGTGAGAGTGCATACATCCGAGGATGATTGACGGAGAGGGAGAGAGAGTTATGAAGCTGTCCTCACTGTGTGATTTCTGCCCCCCTCTGATTCTGCTCATCAGCCGCCGATGTCAGTGTCACCATCAGGTGGGGAAGCTGTGATCGCGGCGCTGGGCGAGGGTGAAACCAATCAATAGTTGACTTCAGGGGGGCAGACGAGGTAGCCTTCATGGAGCTCATCGTCAAACCGATCACATACAGACCTCTGGGACATGTGATGTGAGGCTCATTGACATGGACTCTGTGTGGTCAGTCCTTCCTGCACTACATTAAGGCTTATATGATGTTATATATTATCCATTTTAAGACATCTATTGTGGCAACAGAGGTTAAGCATGAGACTGAGAGCTGAGAGCCACTGGCAAGCTTCCTTCAGACATGTTTCCAGTCCTTATGGCAGCTTGGTCAGTGGCCCTCCATCACAAAATATGACCGTCTTTGATGCCAGATTTACATAAATAAGGCTCCAAGGACAGGTTAGCATTGGCTAATATATCATCAATATTAATATGATAGAAATCAGACCTCTTGACTCTTTCAATTAAGCAATCAAGTAAGGAATAATACATGAATGGATCATAAATAAGTAACACTCATCTTCAGCTGCAAATGCTGGTTTCTTTAGTTTAGCTCTTATTTTGTGAAAATCCTTAGTTTAGTTTTTATTACACAATATGGACAAAAGTAATTGGCCACACCTGTTAATTATTAAATTCTGGTGATTTAATCTGACCTGCTGCCACAGGTGTGTCACATCTCGCCATGCAGGTTCCATTTGCAAACATTTGTGATACTAAATATGTAGTTCTGAAGAGCACAGTGACTTGATAGGATGCCACCTTTGCAATAAGACTATTCTTTAAAATTCATCCCTGCTGGGTATTCCACAGCCAACTTTAAGCGATATTACTAAAGTGGAAGCATTTGAGAACAAAAGCAACTCAGCCACAGAGCAGAAGACCACATAGAAACACAGAGAGCCGTAAAAGTTGGCAACCCTCTGCTGATTCCATAGCTGAAGAGTTCAGAAAATCCATTAGCTTTAATGTAAGCACAAAAACTGTGCGGTGGACAAATCACACGTCTCTGTTTGAGAGAGTCTGGGTTTGGCAGAAAGTTAGCTGTCTGACTGCATCCTGTCAACTGTGAAGTTTGGTGGTATGCTGCTGTTTTTCAGGGATGGGCTCCGTATCTCCAGTGTAGAGCAATCTTAATGCTTTAGCACACCAAGACATTTTGGACAATGCTATGCTTCCAACTTTGTGGCAACAGTCTGGAGAAGGCCCTTATCTATTCCAACATGGCTGTGCCCCAGAGCCCAAAGTAAGGACAAAAAAAGACAAAGTCTAATGAGTTTGGTTTGGAAGAACCTGACTGGCCCACACAGAGCCCTGGCCTCAACCCCATCAGGCACCTTTGGGATGAATTGAAACTAATAGTTTTTCTTCATTAGCAGTTGTAAATTTGCACTTATTACTGTTATTCATATGTGGCTGTTCTAGGAAGGAGGAGCTGGGGTGGAGGAGGGTTGTAAAGGAAACAGCATAGCATAGCCAGGCTAGAGCAGTTTGAATATGGCAGCATGAGAGTGATTAGCCAATAGCGTGCTTAAAAGCAAATCAAGCTGACTGTCAGCTTGTGAGGGCTTGCGTGAGATCAGCTGATCTCAATTATATAGCAGTGCTGGACTCCATGGCCTGCCTAGATGCTATGCGCTCGATTTACTATAACATGTTTTAAATAGGTGGTTTTCGTATATAGATATGGATTTGATGTGCCTTGGGCAGCAAAAGGTTCAAAGAACAACAGCTCTACAGATTGAATGGGCACAAATTCCCACAAAAACGCTCCGAAATCTTGTGGAAAGCCTTCAAGGAAGAATGGAGGCTGTTATAGATGCAAAAGCAGGATCGACTTAATAATAAACTAAATGTGTTTGGAAACAGTGTCATTACAGTCCCTGGTGGTGTAATGGTCAGGCGACCGAATACTTTTGTCCATATAGTGGTTATTTAGTGTTCTAACTTTCTGCCATATTGATATTTGTCACTTTTTTAAACCCTAAAATACAGAAAAAACATCATAGAATTTTGAACTTTTTGTTTCAACTTAATCAATTTACTTTTGATATTTGAATACAATCAAGTACCTTAAATATCCTTGTTTGAAATCTTGACTGATCAAATTCAGCCTTTTTCATGTCCATGTTGAGGTGGTTAACTGGAGCCAGTTTGTAAATTAATAATCTAAAGCAGCTAATTTCAAAATCTAGGTAAGTATTTAAATGAAGACTGGACTTCTCACACCCATTCATAATATATTTTCATGACCAGTTATGCTGAGCGTGCCAGAATAAAGCAAGCAGTAAATGGATAAAAGTTTTTGTACACAAATCTGACTTAAAATAGTATCCAATAAGTGGAGGAGAGAGCTGAGATTATGCTAAGAAATTAGCATGGAGCCTGTAAACAAATAAAAACTGCTGTGAAACCAGTGTGTAATGATGAATGGTGGAGTTTGGGGAACTGTAAGAAGCGTGGGAATGCAGCAGCGATTTGGTGTCCTTTTTTTTTTTTTTGCTGTTTGTGACTGTCTCCGTCAAAGCAAACTCAAAATGACTGTTGTCTGACCAACCTTTCATTCACAAGCACCTCAGTTTGCCTGCCACAAATATAATTTTTTTCCGACTTCCCTCTGGTTGCTGTTGTGATCCATCAAAACAACTTTGATATGCTGGCTCATTTTTCTCTGTTTTCATTCATAAGGAGCTTTGCATTGACCTCTGAAGGTTGAATGTAGGCGTGCAAAGGCTGATATAGTAGGTTGGTGTACGTGGGCAGATTCCCCAGTGGACCTGGATGAATAAGGAAAGAATAGTATGAAGATGTGATTACAAATCTGAACTATTTTTGGTGTATGCCACTGGGCACATGTACACTATTGGTCTGGATTATTATGATGTTCTATAAATCAGACCCTGGTTACATTATTTGTATGTGTAGATTTGTTTTGCAGGCAGAGAACATGAGGGTTTAGCCCCCCTTTAAAAAATTGTGGTGTGCTTGTCAATATTTTGTAAGAGTGCAATCACGTCATGTTTTGTTGCCAAACAGCTGATGGATCTATAAAGACAGAGAGAGCTAAAGAAAGGGACTCAACTTTTACCAAGGAAAAAGTTTAAAAGTTTTTCAAATATGTTTGTCCATCTCTCCTTCATTAAACTCATCTACAGAGACTGACAGCTGTCTGATGAGAGTAACATTTAGTTTCATAACTGTAAAAACATTTAAAAGTTTAAGTCAGTGTAGAAAAGACAGGACTAGTGCTGAATGTTTCTACCTAGTCTGTTTGTATCTAGCTGGCAGTGTGCCATAAAGCTCAACCAGCACCAAGCTCTCTTGATATGAGCTAAAAAACAGACACTTCACCGTGTTTTCTCTCTCTGATATACAGAGCATTCAGGAAATACTCAGACCCACTTCACTTTTTTCAATTAGAGTTTTTTTTGCAGAGGCCCATGAGGCCTGAATAAGTGAAGGACTACAGTAATGGTTGTCCTTCTAGAACTTAGTCCCAACTCCACACAGGATCTCTGGAGCTCAGTCAGAGTGACACTGGGTTCTTGGTCACCCCTCTTACTTAGGCCCTTCTTCCCCTGACTGCTCAGCTTGGCCAGGCGACCAGCTCTTGTAGGAGTCCCAGTTGTGCTAAATATCTTCCATTTAAGATTTCAGGAGGCCACTGTGCTCTTGGGAACCTTCATTGCAGCAGAAATGTGTTTGTAGTCTTCCCCAGATCTGTGTCATGACACATTCCTGTCTGGGCAGACAGTTCCTTTGACCACATCGTTTGCAATTCAATTGACCACAGGTGGACTCTGGTGAAAAAACATCTGAATACTTTCTGAATCTGTATATTGTGAAAAGCAGATTATACCAGAAACATACAGTGTATTTAATGTACATGAATAAAAAAATAAACTAAACAACAAAATCTTTTCTTATTTAGCTCTTTAAAAACTTAAGATTTCAAATACCATTCACTTGCTAACGAACAGAGACACAAAAGAGGAGGAAAACTGAAGAGAGAGCAGGTAGAGCGGCAAATTTCCACATCTGTTTACAAATCAACTAGTCGCTTGCAATATTGTTACTAAAAACGAGATTTAAATTTGTGTAACTTCTAATTAAAGCTCAGCTTGTTGAGCTCACACTCACCCAAGCACACACCTGCATCTGCACGTTACTGCTATCAATGGACCGCTTATGTGGCTGCAGCATGAGTGTGCACTAAACAAGGTGCTGCTGATAGCTTAAATGCACTAACTGAAGACCCACCTAGTGTTATTTCTATCTGTGACTAATAGCATTGCCTGTAGTCTGAGCAAGCAGAACACACACAGACTCTGCTTGACAGTGCTCATTTGTAAATGCTGAGGGTGATTTATAACCTTGCAATACAGATGGATTCACCAGAATCCTGTCTGTCATCAGGCGAATCCATCTTGCAAAGCTCCAATCTGCACTTAAAGATGGATCTGGCCAATCAGTGTCATCTGAGAAGTATAAGGCGGTACCTTCAGATGGGTTAAGTTGTGAAGCAATTGGTAATGGCTGCCACCAGTGTTACAATTACCTTTGATTTAGCTTTTAAAAAGCAGCAGTTTTATCACAACTACACCACATTTCTTTACAGAATAATGAGTAAAGGGAAACACTGAAAGCTTTTCATGACAGAAAAGATGCTTTCACTCTTCTCTCATCGGCCTCTGCATGGGTTTGTGAATGTTTACGGTGGTGTTCAGTTATACTGTAAGCTGGTGTATAGAATAGCTGCTACCACTGAAGCAATAAACTCGGACATAGCTGTAGAACTGGAAGTTTTATCAGAGTTGGAATGCATTTCTTTTTTTAAAACAAGAGCAAAGGGTCACATTGTAATCTTCTCTGGAAGAGATTTTTTTGCTCTCCTTAACTGGCCTTGGCATAAGTTTTATCCACATCATCTTCCACCTTTTAAATATAAATTTAATTATAAATAATAATGTGAACTTTATGAAAAGTTCTGGCCTTCCCAAATGCTCTCCATGGGAAGTTTCCCAGAAAAATGTGAAATATATCAATGCATTCGACAAACATAAGTGATAATTATAATAGATTAGTCAAGGAAGTGAGAAACATGCAGCTCTGGTTTCCATCAAACAACATGTAGGTGGCAGCATGGCTACTTTAGTTCATGTGACACGTCCTGCTCGTGACTATGGCACAAACATGTGCACATTATGATTGCAGTTGTAAAACAACCCCATGAAAAACAAAGTTACATCACCCATTGATGATATCCCTCCCTCCCTTTACTCCCTTTTGAACCAATAATAATTGATCTAGATATTAAAAAGAGAGGATTTGCTTATATGGAATGAATTAGAGCAACATGTTGGCAGGTGAATAAAAGCTGTCTCAGTATCATGAATGTTCCAGAGAAATATATTTAAGAGGTGCCAGAAGAACCTGAGATATGAAGAGGAAAATTGTTTATGTAAGAGGCTCAGACAAATTCATCTACTGGCGCTGTGTCACAGACAAATAATAAAGAAAATGTGCCAGTAAATTAAACATATTTATGCTTTGCTGAAATAAAGTGAGTGCATATTAACCACGCAAAATCCATAATTTATTTCCTGCTTTTCATTTGGGTTGGTGGGAGGTCATGGTGGGACGGAGGGTTATGGAAATGAAGCACCAAAATCTGGGTTACAAAGGTCTAGCCAGTCTCAGATGTTTTTGTACCGATTTGATGTTGGTAGGGGATTTCAGCACCTTTCCCAAAAGCTGCACAGATATACAATACCTTTGAAAAACATTCACCCCTTTTGATGTTTTACTCTTTTATTGTTTTCATTAATCAGTTACGATCAATCTAACTTGGCTTTTTGACATTTTTAAATATAAACACCCTCTTTAATGTCAAAGTAAAAACAGATTTCTACAAAGTAATGTCAATTAAACAAAATTACGTAATGTAAAATAAGTGACTGCATAAATATTCACCCCCTTCAACTCATTATTTAGTAGATGCATAGTCGGCTGCAATCACAGCACTGAGTCTGTGTGGAGAGGTCAGGGTTGCACTGCAATTTTACTCCACTCATCCAAGCAAAACTGCTCAACCCATGACGGGAACTGAGCATGAACAGCCTTTTTCAAGTCCAGCCACGTATTCTCTATTGGATTGAGGTCTGGGCTTTGACTCAGTCACTCCAGAAAATTCAGCTTGCTGTCTTTAAACCATTTCTGTGTAGCTTCTGCTGTACACTTCAGGTCATTATCTAAATGGAAAATAAATATTTTTCCAAGCTGTAGATCTCTTGCAGACTGAGTATTTGCATTCATTTTACCCTCTGCCTTTACAAGCCTTCCAGAGCTGGCTGTCTAGAAGCATCCCCACAGCATGATGCTGCCACCACCGGCTTCACAGTGGGGATGGTGTGATTGTGGTGATGTGCAGTGTTTTGTCTCCACCAAACACCTCATCAGACCTAAGAACTTTCTTCCACTTGTCCATGTCTCCAACATGCCTTTTTTTTTTTTTTTTTTTTTTTTTTTTAAGATTTATTTTTGGGCTTTTTCATGCCTTTATTTGACAGAGGAAGGACAGTGGACAGACCCGGAAACAGGGAAGAGAGTGGGGAGAGACACGCGGCAAAGGGCCACAGGCCGGACCCGAACCCGGGCCGCCCGTGCACATGGGCAGCGCCCCAAACCACTCGACCATCTGCGCCCCCTCCAACATGCCTTTTGGCGACTCTAAGTCTAGTTGAAAGTTTATCTGAGTTTCCTCCAACAGTGGCTTTCTCTTTGACACTCTCCCACAAAGCTTTGACTGATGAAGAACCCGTGCAACAGTTGTTGAATACAGAGTCTTTCCCATCTCAGCTGCTGGAGCATGTAACTCTGTCAGAGTAGACACAGGTGTCTTACTGGTCTCTCTCACTGGTCTCCTCACTGGGCAGATTTATACATATCCACATACCTTTCATTTCTTGATCATGGATTTAACTGAGCACTGGGGGATGTTCGGCCTTGTAGATTTTATTGTATCCATTTCTTGACTTATACCTTTCAAATTTTTGTGACTTTCTTTGGAGTGTTATTTTGTCTTCATGGTGTAATGGTAGCCAGGAATACTGTTTAACCAGTGACTGGAAACACTTATCTATGCAAACACTTATTTTACCTTAAAATTTTATGTTAAATTAACATAACTTTAAAGAGACCTGTTATCATTTTGACATTATAGAGTTTGTCTTGGTATTTTTTTGTCAAAAAGCCAAATTATATTGTCCATGATGGATTTATAAAATCATTTAAAGGGTAAAAAATCCAGTGGGGTGAATACCTTTGTAAATGTCATTGCCATAGCATCAAATTCAAGTCATTTTTAAGTTATGTTCTTCCTTATGAAAGCCCTCCCTACTGTCCTGCTAGGGGTTAGTGTGAATGTGCAACTCAGGAAGATTTCAGGGCCAGCCTGTTCATGTGTGAAAATGGCTGTAGATGTACTGTTGACCCTCATCAGTCACCTGAATGAATGTCCATCGTGCCTGACCACAGCCCCAGAAAGACTTTGCACCCTTCATTCTACCTCAGCTGACCTCACTGGAACAACAAAACAATAGCCTGGAGAACAGCTGAGTGCTTCCAGCATTTTACTTGGAGAGGTAGAGCCAATTTCCAGGCTGTATATTGATGTGAGAGTAGTGAAAACTGGCTTCTCCAGCAGAGTAAACTCTTACGAGGATCTCTTTATTCCCACCATGTCCCACATTCCACCTTTTTCCCCGTGACAGAGCGACACGGCTCCAGTGATGACAGCTATTAGGACTCTGGGGAGGACAAACAAGTAAAGAGAGTTTGATTTTGGCACTCACAGTTTTTCCAGCGCAGCCAAGCCATAGAAGGAGCCGTTCCTCAGCAGGGAGATCTTGTTATTACTCAGGTTTCTGTTGGAGAGATGAGGGAGAAAAGACGCAGTGAGCATACAGAGTGTGTTAAAGGAGGTACACATTTGTAAATCTCACAAAAACAGAGCTGCAGGAAATTACTTATTCAAATGGCTGCTAAATTGTTTATCCTCTGCTTGTCAATATGCTGCCGAGAGATAAGGATTTATGCCTGATGAGATTGGAGCTGTAAATTACTCATCCCAGCCACGTCTCTGTCTTGTTTATGGCTGTTTGTGGTTCAGATGGGTAATGATCCAACACCAGCCCGGCCCTCCACTCCTCTATGTCAAAATATCGGCCTAATAGAAGCGCTTACAGAAACGCCGCTTCAGCACAATTCAATCATCCATAGCTCACATTACAACAGTAAACAAATCAATGAGACGCACCACAGGGATCTCTAAGCGACGGATTAATATTCACCACTGAGGCTGAGCCTGCTTTTAGACTTTTCACCAACACTCGACACCTTCTTTCCTTTTTTCTTTCTTTCTGTTTTTGATGAATTATCAAGGTGAGAAACTTTATATTCTTTGAGTGATGTATTTGTCTGGCAGGGAAAGAAAGCTTCCTGCACATACACCCACAAAATGCTGTCACATTATTCAACACGCTGCAAAGACCTGGCAGCTGAGCTTTCTCTCCAAGCTGCAAAGCCCAGACCTAAAAAGTGTTACGTAATCAAAATAATACACACCCATATTACATTACTATAGGTTGTCTGCAGTCACATGATCCTGTTGGCATGTGAGAGACCTATAGGAACAGAAGCAAGTAAATGTACTCTGTACACTGGAGTTAGGATCAGAACACTTCTACCTGCTTTTGTTTTCCCACAGGTTAACCATTCTACCCATGTGGCAAGACTCCTATTCCATGTGTAGTCTGATTAAAGCAGACAAGAGTCTTAAGGAGTCTTGTACTGAGCTACAAGAGGCAAGCAGTGCATTTTTAACAGCTTTTCCCCCTCATTTTGAAACACACATGCTTTTCATTGACACAGTGACACGCTATTATCCAAATAAATCTTGTGGGGTCAGCAACAGAATAGTGATGCTTCGTTGGTAAATGAGCCTGTTGTATATATGGGCAAAAACAGCTAGCTAATGTTTGAGAGCCAGGTTCCTTTTTGCAGTTTTGTCATGACTGATTAAAAAACACACATTAAAAAGCCAAACAAGTACCAAAAAAGAGCTGTTTGGAAGCCAAATGATCCAAAATCACTAAACACAGATGATGAGTGGGGCTAGATGGAATTGGCTGCAGAAACTCAAGCAAGATCAGGGTTTACCATGTCAATCTGTGTCAAACTGCGCTGAACCAAACCAGATCGCTTGGTGGAAATGGACCACATGTGAGTGCTGTCTGACTCTGCTCTGCCAGACTTGAGAGGGAGGTTTATAACTCATGTCTGCCCCTGTTTTCTTTGAGCTTTTGAATCTTTTTTGCCACTGCTCTCAGGACTCAAAACTACCCCTACAGTTGGCACACACTTGAAAAGAACAAAATTATGGCATTTTTGAAGTGCTTCCTCACGAGGAAATCCTTTCCTTCCACCATCTTAAGTTATTTGCTGTGACATGACATCATCTGCAAACAACCTTTACCTGTCAGTAATGTTAAAAGAAAAATTCTCCACCACTTAAATTTGGGAGTAATCTACTTAAAATACTTACATCTGAGAATGGAGCCTGCATCACAACATAAACTAAATTGATCATTTTTGACAACATTTCAGAACCCTAAGAATAAGATATAATGCAATGATGCCATTCAAACAAATACTAACAGATTTTTTAGGGAATACGAAAACTATATGTTTTAACAGCAATTCTGCACTGGACAAGTTTATAAAACGTTAATTTAAATGGCCATTTGAATTAATTTGTAAACTAATGACAAATATACTCCTGCTGCTGTCTTCACATACACGTCCAGCTGTGTCATGAGTCTTATTTGTAATTAGGGTTGTTCCAATTCTGATACTACTATCAGAAATACATCTGATACACTGCTTAACACATGACAGGAAGTTACAGAGTTTATCAGAAGTTAAATAATGTTCTGAGTCAAATATGGGTTGAAAATAATTTTTACTACTCTGCAGTCAGTCCAGAAAGTTCACACCAGTATCGGATCAGAACTCAGTATCGGCCGATACCCAACACCTCTGTATCGGAATCTTATCGGGAAGGAAAGAATGGTATCAGAACAAAGATATTAACCTTTACATGATATCAATAATTGGAGGATAGACAGGAGGCTACAAAAGAGAGCTAAGGCCAAATACAATATGCATTGACGCCACTTTCCAAGCGGTACAACTGCTCAGCCGGGCTGAGTGGCGAAACGGCTTTCTGCTTTGTGGGGAACAGATGAAAATGTATGAAAGTGTCTTGGTGTTTCAGTTTAGTGAGCGACTGTGTTAACTGGTGACTTTCAGCTGATTGCACCCATAGACGTAGCAACAGTAGCTGCTGTAATATCTTTTTGCATGCCTCTTTTTTTGTTGTCATCATAATTCATTCTGTATAATCCATTACTACATCATTAGATATGTCTTTGATCAAATTTAAACTAGCATAATTGCAGCCACAGATCAGCAGCCAATAGGGTCACTCATTAAACCATAACGTTGTACTCATTTCCCTTAGGTTTGCAGGTTTCTACATCATCTTCAGAAGTGCAAAGATGGTCAAATGTGGAAGTCCGGTCTACATTTTTTTCTTCAGAAACTTCTGCCATGGTCCCTGCTGCTGCTGCATTAACTCAGTCACATCTTCTCTGAATCCACACTGCTCCTATCAGTCAAACATATTCTGCATCTCATGCCTGTGCCGCTTTAATATTTGAGAACTCACACAGCAGGAATGCCAAATGAACACAGGGAGTGTGGCAGCCATCATGCATTGATGTGTGTATGTCTGTTCACAACAGACTAGTGATGAAATTGAAATTCTCCTGGCCGGATAGACAAAGTATGTTAAAATTTAAGAAAAGAAAACAAACATAAAAAACACAAACCAGCAGGAGGTGTAGCAACAAAAAAATCTCACACACCACAGGACACCCAGTCAGGCTTTGTGTTATGTTTGAAATCCCACAGTGACTTGTTAGCCTGCATAAGGCCAGTGTTACCTGCTGCTCAGGTGTAAGAGATGTTTCAGACATAAGATCAAGTCAACTCATCCAGCCGGAAAATAACTTTCACTGTTTGTCCTGTAAAACTGGACTCACTAAAACAGAGCACCTGGGAGGTAGTTACTGCAGGAGACAGTGTTAAACCATGACAGAGGGTGGTAAAGAGAGCCACAGGAGGATCAAAACATGTTTGTGCAGTTTGAGAAGAGAAGATAACTGTGTGCAAGTCCTTTCAAAATGGAACATATGATGAAAAACACACTTTTTAAGTTGTTTAGTGCATACATTTGGATATGTGGAGTATCCACCAACCTGTAGAATTTGAAGTAAGTTAACCCATCCCTTTTGATGTGCACAGCCTTTGTTTGAAAAAAAAATCTGATGCTCTGCTCAGAATCTTTTCTCCTTGTGAAGTTCCAATGAGTCAGTGTAGTATGTGTCCCTTATCTAGTATCTCCACCCACAGCTTCTGTGCTAAACTTCTGCAAAGGTCCACAGTTTTTGTCTCGTTAACTTAGGAGCTTCTCCAACAATGTGGACCAGGAGAGCCCGTCACAGAAGCTGCTGATGCTAGCTCTGAAGACCAACATATGAAAGTAACTAAACTGGAGCTTCTGAAAAGAAGCTGCCACATCCAGTGATCGCTGGACTTGGTTGAGTCATTTTGTCCATGCATCCAGGGATGACCCTTGCAAAAGTGTGACCCTAAGCAGATTCTGGTATGTCACAAAAATGATCATTGCTTTAAATGATCATATTCCTTGGTGCAGTAACAAAGATCCATCCATCCATTTTCCATACTGCTTATCCCATTGGAGGATGTAAGGAGCCTATCCCAGCTGTCATTGGGCGAGAGGCAACTTACACCATGGACTGGTCGTGGTAAAAAAGATGGTAACAATAATTTCCATCCTTCTTTCATTTCCAAATGATAGTCATCTCTTCCTCAATATTAAAGTAACATTAACCAGTTGATCTTTTTTCGGATTGAAATGCATTTTTGTCCAAATGATGCATAGATTTGTCCATCCATCCATCCATCTTCTACCACTTATCCCATTGGGGGTCACAGGGGGCCTGGAGCCTATCCCAGCTGTCATTGGACGTGAGTCAGGGTACACCCTGGACTGGTCACCAGTCAATCACAGGGCTGACAGATAAAGACAGACAACCAGGCATGCCCCCACTCACACCTACAGCCAATTAAAGGTCACTAATTAGCCTAAGAGCATGTCTTTGGTGGTGGGAGGAAGCCAGAGTACCTGGAGAGAACCCATGCATGCACATGGAGAACATGCAAACTCTGCATAGAAAGGCCATGACCGAGAAGTGAACCAGGAACCTTACTGTTGTGAGGCAACATCGCTAAACCCCTGAGCCGCTGTGCAGCCCAGCACTGACTTGTTGACATTTTAAATCCAAAGTTGTGGCCTCCTGGATCGCCCTTTGTTCGGGCCAAGCACCAGATATTTACCACATTTGGCTCAGACCATGCATCAACAGAAGTCAACTGCAAATGTGTTAATGGAAGTCTGCTGTCTACAGCCAAGTTCTCTTGACAATACCAGCAGTGCTTAACATGGGGCCCCTGGATTAACACCTTTAAGGTGCAAATCCAAGGGACTAGCCAGCCAGACAAACTTTAAATATTTTAACATGGCATGTGTTTAATGGGCCAAAAAGAATAGGCAAAAATACTTTTCAGTTATCTGTAAACTTAGAGCAAAGCAGACTGATATGGCATGGTAGTTGGGGCATTAGGCGGCACCCTGCTTATGCCAGTTTCAGGGGAACCTGTGTAGTATTGAAATAATAAATCTAAAAGTTGAGATCATGAAATACATCTTTGCATTTGTTTGATTCCTAAATCGAAAGACTGACAAAAATTGTTTCACATTGCTAATGCTAACTGCTTTGAAATGCAAAATACTTAAATTGATATGAAGAATGTGAACATTTGAGAAGAAAAAAACTCCCAAACTGTTTGTGTGTTTTGTTGTTTAAAGGTCCTCTTTTATAAAACCCACTCAGATCTTGTTTTTTTCCTCTCCTCACAGACACAAACACAGAATCCTTCACAGCTCCGTAAGCTCAATAGGACACACCGCTCATGATTTATATTCCGTTTATTCTACAGCCCACTTTCACATCATTTTAAATACACCTTGGACGGCCTTTCTGGATTTCATATCTGCTGAAATATTGATCTCTGCAGCCAGCTCTTAAATCATCGTCTGCAGGCAGGGCGGCTCTGTGACTGTGCCGCTGTGGCTGTGTGCATGTTCATGTCACCTCCTGGCAGAAGCCCTTCTTTGCATGTGCAATGTTGTGTATCTCCTGTCAGCATATAAACCACACACACACTAGCGCAAGGTCAGATCCGTCCGTTTCTCCTCCACCACCTCCTTTAACAAGGTTTCAGGGAGTGATTGGCCTGGTTTAGGTGGAAGAGGTAATTGGGATGTGTCACCGCTCTCCTCTGTGACGACAGAGAGCTCGTTATGGCTGCAGGAAACGTATTCTCAATCCTAGCTCTAGGATTAAGCAGTGGGCTCCCACAATGCATCATGCTGAACGGGCAGATTGCTGGCCAAACTGTTGGGGGAGGAGAGTAGAATGTGGGCACTGAAATGTCACAGTGAAGATTCTCAGACTGCACTGTGTCAAAAAAATATATGATTAATTTGGTCATAATATTAAAGGGTAACTTAAGCTCAGCGTTTCAGCTGAGATAGTGGAAGTGGAAAAAAATGCCTCCAGAATGTCATGGTGGGGATGGGGAGGGGGAACGGCAATACCACTCACTCATTCATGCTGCTGTATCACATAGTCAATGCAACACAACCCCACATTTACATAGATAAGTTTAGTCAGGTTATTTATTCATAAACAATGACTTAAGAAGCAGCAACAACACTTTTATGTCAAGAATGTCATTTGAAGTTGGGGACATCTCTCATCCAGTCTTCTGGACACCATGGCCATTACGATCCAGAGCTACATCAGCGATTATTGAACTATTAGGACAGGGAGTGAGTGCTGACACAGCCAATGTCGAGGACATGAAAGGGATGGGGGTGGATGAGGGACATCTCTGAATGGTAGACCAATGCACCTTGGAGGATTTGAATGTTTAAAGGTCAACAGTGTGGTTCTCACTGGAAGTGAAATCCCATTAGCTGATTTCACCATGATGTCAAGGTGGCTTACCACAAGCTACCTGAGAGAGATATGATGGTATTTGCTCCTGTAGAAGACACATGTTTGCATATTATCAAGCTCATTGTAAAAGACATGGCTTATTTGTGATGTCTGGGAAAAGAACTTCACTATCCACAATCCAAGAGTGTTGCTGTCTCTCATTGGTAAAGGCCAGCTGTTACTAACAAAATGTTTACCATCCCCACAATTGTAGCTGTTGACTACTACCACTGAAGTAGATCATTGTTTCTTTTACTAGAAAAAAATCCAGCTAAAATTTTTAATCATTAGAGATGCAACGTATTGTTAATTTTGCAGTATCACAGTGACAGAAGCGTCTCAGCACCATTAAGGGCATTAGGGGTCGATTCATATTTCTATTCATAGGCGATGATACGATTCGCTGACGATTCATTGAAATACAGAGCGATTCAATTTGGTACAATCTGTTTATAGAATCAAAATAACTTTTTGCTTTAATAAGAATTAGAAAATAGGGAAAACAAGATAATTTCATAATAATCTAAGTTCATTTGAGCTTATTCAGAAAAGAGACCTAGGTTGTTTTCACACCTGACAGTCCGGGGGACTCGGTCCGTTTTAAGAAAAAGACACTGCAACATTGTTGCAGACACTGCTCTTGGTCAAACGGACAAAACCGTCTGAAGACCTACAACCTCTGCCTGGGCACTGTGGTCCCAAACAAACAGCGACAAAGAAGAAAAGAAGGCGTAAAAGAAGATGAAACCAGAAATCCATCTCCTTCCATCTGCCTTTTTTCACATAAACAATGAAAAAACACAGAATTTATGCTGTTTTTGCTGTTGCATTGGGGCAGCCAGTGAGGCGGTGAGCTGTTCAGCATGTCTTACTTTGCATGAGACGAATAAATCAGCACCAACTATGACATGTTGCTATGGCTACACATACGCCAAGCAAGGTACGGAAGTGTATTTGAGTGTATTAAATAACATATAAATCCATAAATCATTAGGCTTGATGCCACTTCCTGCCTTTGGGTCACAAGTTGGTCCGCTTTGCTTTCACACCTCAAACGAACCACGCCCTAAATGCCAGGCCTCCTGTGCAAACATTGTGAAATTATGTTTCAGAAAGTTTTCATCACACATAAGCCAATGCTCGGTGAAGTCCTCTCTGTTTGATCAGTGGTCAGTGGTCTGAGACGTATTGATTTTGTCACCAAATCAATCGCTCCGGTTAACAGATTACAATTGTAAACCCTGATAACTGAGGACTCCGCCGAGTTTGAACTCAGAAAATTGTTTACTGTTGGAGTCTGTTTGTGCTACGTTTGGTGTTAGCATCTTAGCAAAACTTAGCTCTACAGTCTCAACAGGTGAGATTTATGTGCTGCCGTAGTTCTAAATTGATTTTCTCCAAAGCGTACAGACAGACATTTTGAAAGTCATCCTTACTTCATATTAAGTCCACATAACTTAGTGGACATAACAGCAGAGCCTCAGTGAACCAATCTCTAATGTTAAAACCGGCCCAAAGAACGGTACATGCCTCATATTTACTGATCTTGGGCTCTGCTTATCGATTTGGTTAATTAACGGGCCGTTAACATTAAGATCGGTCAACCAGTCCATATTGGGTTATCTTTACACCACTAATGGACATGTGACTTAAATTGTTGTTTTGGGAGGTTTTGATACTGCAACTAATATTGTACCAATGGCTTGTTACCAAGATATTCTCCTACTGTGACATTTGGATATGCTACATCCCTATAAATGATTCAAAATATAGCCAAAAGTCCATGTACACTGTGAAGGAAGCTTGCTTAGCTATCATTTGTTAGGTGTTGTTAGAACAGCTATAACTTTTTCATGCAGGGCCAGGTAGGTTTGGATTGCTTTTTTCCCTTAATAAATAAAAGATGTCGAGAAGTCTTTGGACTGTGGGAGAAAACCAGAGTACCCATAGGGAAGCAACACATACACATGTGGAACACAAAAACTTCAAACAGAAAAGCCCTGTCAGCAATAACCACCATGCAGCTCTTTTCTAGCACAAATTGTAGAATTCAGGTACTTTGAACTCAATGGTGGAGATCTGGGCCAAAATTAATTATAACAAGGTGTGGATGGTCTTGCTAGTAGGTCATGCCTCGTGTGTGCATGCACCCACATTCAGGTCCAGCCTTTGGCTCCTTTCTTGAATGTCATTCCCCACTCTGTGATCCCTGTTTCCAACACTTTCCACTGTCTACTTCTATCAATAAAGTCATAAAAAGCAAAAATAAATACATTTCAAAAGAATTTGATTAAGAACACAACCAAATTCATGTGCACATGACTTCAGGGAATTAGAGTGGTCTAGGATCTAGTTTCTCTTCAAAAGTATTTCTGGAGGATAAAGAAGTTCAGGAATCATAATCCTTACTGCATGTCCACCACTATATTTTTCTCCTAAATTAAACAACCTTGCTTCTGCATATTCTTTGGGGAAAGTACCCATCTCTCCAAAGAGTGATAACAGTTGTCTTGGCAGGAAAAGCAGGATGGAAAATAGGAAGTCCCCTCTAAGCTAAAGGCCAGGACAGACACAAACAGAAGTGTCAGCAAATGTGTCAACATCCAAGATTGTATTTACATTCAGGTCAGCCTCAAAACAAACTTCTGACAAAATTAAACGGCAGGTATACATGGTTAAAATGACATCTGGTCAAAAGTGGAAATAAGTTCGAAAGTGATGAAGTAGTACGAGTAAGAGTATGCATTTAAGAGATGAATGTTTGAATGATACCTCCTTCTGAAGTTACCTTTCAAGCCCATAAACCCAGTTAACAATGAAAAGGTGGAAGATTTATCACCTGAACTTACAGTAAATTAAGCACTTCTTCATACAGAGGTACTGGTCGTTTAAATCAACAAATTATTTAAGGCTGAATTGTGTGGCTTTAAGCTTTTATTTCGATTTGCATGTCTAATTGTGTCTAAACGAACTTTCTTGATGCTTCCAGTGACTTGAAAATGAGGGAGTAGAGGGATGTAGTGCAAGAGACCAATCTGGTCTCTAGACCATAGACCAATCTTGGTTGTTCCTTTTCATGGGCAAACCAGGCACGCCAAAATGGTAGTGTACATAGAATCGGCATCAAGCTTGCACACCTGGAGCCTGGGTTTGCCCACTCCGTAGCCACAGTGATGGCATCCTGGGTCTTGCAGCCCATCAGTCCACATAGTTGGGCTGGGGAGCCAACAGAGACCACATGGTAAGGGATGTAGTATCGGCCTATCAGTCTAGCTCACATAAATAGAGCCTACAGGCCTTTTCAAAGTGTTAGTGCTGTTTGGGTTTGTGTTAGCCACTAAGGTTCATGTAGTAGGTTATTCACTTTATTAGGTACACATAGGGGTGTGATTGGGATTTGGTGTTTTACTCACTGAGTACTTATCCAGTCATAGTAGACTTAGCACAAGAAGAAAAGAAATCTGTGCTTGGTAGTTTATTTCTGTGTTGTAATAATGCTTCTTGGCTATAAATCTTTTACTGTTGGAAAGCCTTTTTATTTCTCTTTTAAATGGTGGCACATTTGTAAGGAACATGCATTTGTGGGATGAGCAGTAGAGCTGAGTATGTGGATTGCACACATAAAAAACTGACTCTTGTTTTTAGCCCCTGGTACCTGATGGTGCTCTCAATGCAGAGAGATATCAAAGTGAGATTCTGCAACTAGTGGCAATTATACATCTCCATAGTCTAGGACCTAACTCTATCTTCCAACATGACAACGCTCAACACCACAGAGTGGGGTTTATCAGAGGCTATCAAGGAAGGAGGATGGACCAGCCTCCCAGTAGTCCTGACCTCAACCCTACTGAACATTTGTAGGATCAGCTTAGGCGTGCTTTTCGTGCCAGACTGGGCAACGTAACCACAATGGCTGACTTGTGACAAATGTTTGTTGAAGAATGGGATGCCATCCCACAGCAGTGTGTGACCAGGCTGGCGACCAGCATGAGGAGGAGGTGCCAGGCCGTTGTGGTTGTATATTGTTATATCACACGCTACTGAGCCTCCTCTTTGCCGATATGTCTTGTTACTTCGGACTTCTATCAACCAATCAGCCAAACAAGAGCCAACGGCAGCATAAGCTGTTTTGCATTGGCAGAGGGGATTTGGCAATTTTTACATACTCAGCTCTGTTGCTCATCCCACAAATGCATGATCCTTACAAATGTGGCACCATTTAAAAGCAACATATAAACAATCTACCAACACAGATTTCCTTACTTTTTGTGCTTGCCTTACCATGACTTTTTTTGACACCAACTACAGTATTCTGTTTCAGCCCCTGTTCATCAGTCCCCTTAGTGACAGTGGATCTAACAAGTCACACTAAAGTCATCTGAGACTTCTGTTACCACAGGTTTGTAAACCAGAAAGTAAAACAGATTTATCTGTGGTTAAATCCCAGTTGACATGCTGAAAAGATGTTGAAATAACTACATCATGTGGATTCCAAAAGTGCAAATTCAGAAATCCTCTAGTCTCAACAAGAACCAGAAAAAAAAAAAAAAAAAAACAGTTTCAGAAGTTTTGTTTTCAAGTGGACTTTGGATGAACCGTGGCCCATGCAATCTCAAGATATCAAAATAGATTCTTGCTGCTAGGTGTTTGTCAGTGTCAATATAGTTTCATGAAAAAATTCAACCTGCATGAAACCAAAATGGCATTATTAGGGATTCCTGTCACCTGTTACATATTTGTTGGCTTTTTGAGTTCTTCTACTGATTGATTACCTGGGCGCTGGGTATCACCAGTACTGACCTCTTAACAGTGTTGGATTTATAACCTATATTCTTTCCTGTAAATAAGAGACAAGGAATCAGTTACATGAAGCATCTGGTTTTCCAAAGTCTGTAAAGCAAAACAAATACTTATAAAGTGACTAAAAGTCTGTGTCTACAGCTGCCATTTTTAAGTGCTTCGAGCAGGCTCTTTTCAGGTTACAAAACTTGAGTTCTGACTTCCTTAGTCGTATCTGTAAGGTCTGCTTTCCATGCACTGGTATTTCCTTTATTGAATATCACAAAGAAACCATAATAACTCAAGGTGCTGTCTCAAGCCGTGATAGTCACTCCCCTGCGTCACTTTGCCCTCACTTTGAACGTCACAGAGGCATAAAAGAGGGATGAGGTGATGCCCGCTCTGTCACATCTTCAGAGTAGCAGTAACAAAGGCGTAACAGAGGTGAAAACAGGATCAGCAGAGCCAGCGGGGGAGCAAAGCTGTATGCATGCACGTCTGGCAGTGTGGAGTGCTACGTGGAGCTCCTGCTGTGTCGTGCCCTCTTGTTGTCCCACAAAGCTGTAATGCAGTGTAAAATGACAGGCTGGGCCATGAAAAATCCCAGCATTGTGGGATCAATAACAATGTCTCAAGGCGTAAAGACCGCAGAGCATTGTTATGGTGCTGTCATGAAAATTCACTGTAAAAACATCTAATGTAGGAGAGGAATCCTATCCTGGCTCTAGTCCTGACTCTGTACCTTCAAACAGACCAGTCAGAGTTATGTTGATAGAGCTGATATGAGGAATCCTTTGATAGAGCTGATATGAGGAATCCTTCCCCTTCTTAATTTTGATTAGTCAGTTGCATGCTGTATACCACTTGCAAAAGCATATGTCACCCTCTGCTGTCACAGTGAACTGTCAATGACAGCAAGCTGCATGAGATGCTAAGAATAACACTTTGCATACACACACAAAGCAGCTGACGCGGTAAACTCCCACATTATCCATGGCTTACATGTTGCTTTATCCCCCAGTGTCTTGCCCTTGAGTACACTGATCAAAAATTTCCTTAAATTCAGCTGAAGCTGAGTTGCTAATGTGTAATATGTAGTATTAATGAAAATCATTTTTACTATGATGCATGGTAACGTGTCACTCACGGCCCTGTTGCAGATTCTGGGTGAAAAACTGACCATTTTTTATACAGGAAGAAAAAAAATGACCAAAACATGGCACCAGCTTTTACACCCATTTACTCTGCTGATAAATGTTCTCATACATTCATGTAGAGATAATGAAGAGTGCTGTCAGACAAAATATCTATGTGATAACAAACTCTATCTGATTCATAGTGCTCCAGACCATCACTGATGAGCTTCTTGGTTTGTTGCTACACAGCTGACAGCTAGTTTACATCCTGTCACACCAGATAGACTGTTTCATATAGCCATTGCATTGATATTTCACATTAATCTGGGAAAGCTTGCCATCAAGGCATTTGGGAAGGCAGGAGTTTTTTTTTTAAATGCTGGGAAGGTGATTGGGTAAAACGTCCTGTCTGTCATATTCATCATGGGCCAATCAGAGTGACAAAACATGTGACATAATAGCATGCATGCGCAGCTCTCCAACAAACCTACCGGTAAACTCTACCATAGTTTAGGAACTGTAGATCATGATGTGGATTAACTGCCGTGGCCAGTCGGGAGAAGGGCGAAAACATCTTCTTTGCCAAGAGCTTACAGTGTGGCTCTTTGTTCTTGTTTTCATAAAGAAATATGGTCCAGTTCAGATTAAACTTCCACTATACCAATGCTACAGCAGAGCTGACCACTCCACCAGCTCCCAACGTATATACAGACCCACACTACACCCCCCCCCACCCCCTTCCCCTGTAACTCTTGCAAACTCAGCAGGTCAGCAGAAGGGAAACGATGCATAAAAAGCTTTCAGTTCTAATTCTTGCTCTTTACTGTATGACAAAATGTGGTCCAGTTGTGATCAAAATGCTGCTATACTCCACCAAGCTAACTGCAAGTAACATGGAAGTTGCTTTGGGCTCGCAGTACAACTAGGCCCCGCCCATAGCTACCGCCTCGTTCTCCTCGAATGATGAGAATTGGTCCGACAGCGTCTGGTTAGCCACAAGCGTTGCAGATGAGAGCTTTGCAAGGTGGATTTGCCTTATGACAGACATGGAGTCTGGCCAATCAGCTTTGTAAGGTTAGCTAGTTTTGTCTCCCTATTTTGTTAGAATTCATTTTAACCAATGCCTCCTGAAACACCAGTAATGCATTATTTGTATGTAGTTGTAAAAGTTGTTGATGTAATGAGCATGTCAGCCATGCTATGTTGGCAACACCTAATAAAATGTAACAGGCTACCAGAAAACTGATGACAATGACTGTACACAAATGGGACCCTGTAAACTAAGAATATAATAGAACTGAATTGTAAAGCTCTGCCTCAAGGATTGGCCGTTAAATTGGGCCCTTATTAGCTATACCAAACCAAGCTACTGGGCCAGGATCAGACTGATGTCAACTACCAGGATCAGACTGATGGATCCCTGCACATTTACATATATAATTTGATTATATCTGCATCTCTTGGTTTTAAGTTTTCATACATTCTACCCAAAAAAACTCTTCTTAATCAAATATATCAACAGAAATATACATGATTCTGGCATGCAAAGGAGTCAAAACGTCCACATGCCTGCTGTGTCCTGTTACAGCTGCTACTGTTTAAAGCCTCTTCAAGGCAGGGTTAAAGACAGACTCCAACATGTGGGAGCCTTTAAATTTCAACTTTCTCTCTCACAAATCAATCAGACTACCTCAGCTTTGTGGGGATGGACTGCAGGATTTACAGGCAGACATTTAGTGAGGCAAAAGAGTACAGCAACAATTCATATGGATTTTTATTGTTGTTGATCCAGACATCAATATCCTGCTGGGTCTCTGTCAGTTTAGATTCATCTTGACACAAAGCTCTCTGAGAGCAGAAAATTGCAGCAGATATAAGCCAGCGTGGAGTCAGCTGGACATGGTGAGAAACTATTCGGGTCAATTTCACAATATTTCACACACAGATTTATTGAAACATAACAAAAGCCCCGTAAGAGTTTCAGTTTCAGAAGCCAAGTAGAGTTTTTTCTTTCATTTTTCAGGTCGGCTCTATAAAACAGTATTGTAAAACTGAGCTGATGCAGTTTTTCATAACAGGCCGCTACAGGAGATCGTTGTTTGCATTATACTGTTTAATAGATATAAAACTTTAACAGCAAGAGCAGTTGTTCTTTTACTGCAGAAATCTAGTTTTCTCTTCTTTTACAGCTGTATACCACACACTCATTGCTGATGCTGCTACATCACAATATCTGCAGAATGTTTATATGGGTCTGGATCGTCAGCATCGGAAAGTTGACCTGTTGCATGCTTTGGTGTACAGACATGACTTTGTAACATTTCTTACTACAGTGGACAGGGGAAGCCCTAGTGTCAACATTAGGCAGTTTGAATATGCTGCAATAAACATGGATGTCAGGGGATGATTCCCAATTACCATAGATTCCCAGGTTCCATAAAATTCCTGTGCAAAAGGAGCTTAGGTTTTGCTATAGACCAGTGGTTCTCAACTGGTGGTTCGGGACCCAAAAGTGGATCGCGAAGCTCTTTCTAGTGGGTAGTGAAAGTATACCAGAGAAAAAAAATGGGATAAAAACTCTACTACGGAAGCCCTAAGTGGACATATAATAATTGCATACATGTATTTTTTTTTAGTTGTCCTATGATTAAGAGTAAAATTCAGTATTTTGCTCAAAATTTCTACCTATTTGTCTCCCTTTTGTGGGAAATAAAGCTGGTCTACCCAGGATAACAAGGACATTTTGTGAGAAGTGACCAAACTTCCATTTGATTAGATTTTCTAGCATGTTTGTTTTGTCCCGTCTCTTAGTTTTTCTATTTAGAGTCCAAACATCAACATTTTTTGCTTGTGTTCTTATGTCTTCATGGTGCAATGGTAGCCAAGAAAACTGATTAACCAGTGACCAACATGGAATAAATGAAGATATATATATATTTTTTTAATTTGGGTCATTATTGCTTTAACAGAGGAGCTGGTGGATCCTAATGCCTTACCATTTGAGAGCCACTGCTATAGACCTCTTGTGACAATCATGACATGCAGGGATCTGACTGTGAAAACATTTTCAACAAGAAAAGCACTCGGAGAGCGCAGACCTCCACCATTAGCCCTATCTCCCAATAGTGAAGAATCCTTTAAAAAATTCCTGGATCCGTGTTCATGTGCCCCCCACCATGGCATTTGCTGATTACTCCCTTCCCCAGTGCACTATAAAAACTAATTCAGGGTACCTTTAGTCATTACTTAAATAAATATATTGTTGTGAAATAAAAAATCAAGTTCTGAGTTACTGTTAGACTTTTTACTTGTAAATGTTATTTTATTGAGCTTGGATGACACACAAATCATGTCTATTGATTCAATATACTATCGTCGACTTGTCAGAGTTTAAAATTTTCAGTTAATCATAAAACAATTTGATTTTAAGTTCTGCTAATGTAAAATACAATTTGATGACGTGTAAATGGCCCACAGTCTCCCCCCATCCCGCATGCGCGAGCGGGCATGTGACCACGCGACCACATGGTGAGCACAGCCGAAGCTCATTGAAGCGTTGCGGTGAATGGTAAGTAATTTTATGCTTAATTATGCATATTTGCATTCGCTCAGGAGTCTGTTGATGATAGCCTACTGTAACCGAATACCGAAATCTGGAAGTCCTTGCTCTGAAATTTGAGCCGTGTTGGTAGTGCAGTCTGTGTGCCGAGGTAAAGTTAGCTAGTAGCTGATGCCTGTCACTTGAGTAGGCTTATGCGAGAGTTATAGTTTACTTTCGGTAGGTGACTAACAAACTGGCGCACAAATAGGTTGTGTGTTGGCGACTTATCTTTAGTATTTCTTCTTATCTGAATCATAGTCTAATCTAGGGTTACCAACCGTCCCTTAAAACACCGAATTGTCCCGTAATTGGAAACTAAAATACGCGGTCCTTTGCTCCGTTTTTCCGTGATGGAGCGGCACCGTCACTAACAGCAGGCAGCGCACACATAGACACATAAAACTTCTCCCGTTCATTTCGGCGTTTCATTAACCCGGTGAACATGCCAATATCCCTCTTTCCCTCTCCGTTCAGAGTTTCTAAGGGTGCACACTTTGAAGCTCTAAAACACTGTTTAAACAGTTTTCATTCAGTTCACAAACGGCCCAACAGACACATCTGGAGGGGCACAGAATACTGATGTATGGAGGCCAAAAAAGGCCAAGTGACTGACCATATTTAATCTTTTTGTTTTAAATAATTTGTCAGGATTAGGTTGTTAGGTTGTTTAAGTGGGTTAAGGACACGCCTGATAAAATGTTTAAATCATTCCTTTACATTTTTTTTTAAGGATAGTTGCTTTAAAATGTCATATTTCAGGAATATAACAGTTTTTGTAAAATTATGTGATGTCCTACGCCCAGTATGCCCTAGCAATGTCTCACCCAGCTTTAATGATGTATCAAATGGCCAACTGACTCATTCTTTCAGGTTTTACATTACTATACATGACATAATTGATTAAAAAGAAAACTGTTAAGGGTGGATAATTAAGATATATGGTATTCTGGGGTGTTAAAAACAACAATGTACACCGAACAGAACCGAAAACCGTGACCACAAAACCGTGATAACATCTGAACCGTGGATTTTGTGAACCGTTCCATCCCTAATAGATACATATATATGTATGTATGTATGTGTGTGTGTGTGTGTGTGTATATACATGTACATATACGTATATATATATATATAAATAATTTGTTATGGTTAGCTTGTTAGAAAAAAAAAATCCCCCATGGGGGATCAATAAAAGAATATTCCATTCTATTCTTAGGTTGGTTAGCTGAGTGAAGAAAATGCCTGATTTAATGTTTGAATTATGTTTAATTACCCGGATCTCTCCCCGGATCTCAGTGCTTGTTTTCAACAGAAACACTCTGACAGCCTGCTCTCATTTGTCTGTTAAAATTTATTTTAAAGAACCATATTTCATTTGTAAGGGTAAATAAATTAATAATGATGTTAAGACAGTTAATGTGATAAATAATTAGTTAAAAAGAAGACTGTACATTTCATTTGAATGTTTGATTTGAAGTGATAAGTACACAGGTTAATTTATAAGAAAATTGATGCTTTACATTGTATTAGAAAGGACAGTAATGGTAATTAAGTTCATTTTAATGTTTTGAAAGGTAAATTATATGCACGTTTAAAAGAGAAATATATTTACTCAATTTACTTATACTTAATTTTTTTCCCTACTTAGGTCTTCAGCCACCTTCCCGTGTGCCTTGCAAGGACAAAAAGCTCTAGCCTTCATCTTCTCCTAGTACCCTGGTGCTGTGAACTTAAGGGATTCAAGTTGAGACGTGGTCAGCCTCTCTGGACAAACTAGACATCAACTTCTTCCCCTGAGGTAAGGAGCATTCTGAGTCCATCTACAATTAGTGACGATGACACAGCTGAAACTTATTTAGTCACTATATTGAAGACTCACAAGTGAAATTGAAAATACTGTCTGGTGTGTGTGTAGGCGAGCCTTTCTGCAGTGATCCAGTATCGTGGTGTTGTGGATCAAGGGGTTCGAGTTAAGATGTGATAGCCTCCTGAAGAAAGCCGTGAAGAAGTACCAGGTGAGACAGAAACATTTACACTTTAGTCTTGTAACTCAGATCTACAGATCTACAAGTAAATCAGTTGTGTTCACACACACTCCTCCTCGAATCATTTTACTTAATGTATCTCCCTACTCAGGTCTTCAGTCACTTTGCTGTGTGCCTAGCAAGGACAAAAAAACTCAAGCCTTTATCTTCTCCTGGTATCCTGGTGTTGTGGACCAAGGGGTTCAAGTTGAGACGTGGTCATCCTCCTGAAGTGAGTGTGAAGAAGTTTGGAGTGAGACAGAAACACCAATATGGATTGGCCTTGCAAAATCTGCAAATTTGCGACCCCTACTAAGGACGAGTTGTTGAAACATTATAGGTTACGTCATATCCCCAGTGGGCAACCTCTGCCATGTCCTTACCTGGATTGTTTTTGTTTATTTAAATCATGGGGTAGCCTGAAATCACATATATCAAGGAAACACTCAACTCACTCAACAAGAGTGAGAACCTCTGAAATACTCAGTTTCTGTTGCCAGTTCTGTAATGTAGGCACATGCTCCACCGAAAAAGAGTATTTTGAACACCTTCGTCAACATTTGAAAAAGCAAGAAACAGTCACCTGTGTTTTCAAAAATTGCAATTTCAAAACAAATATCTATGGAACCTTTGCTTCACATAGAAATCGCAAGCATACTCCCCACTCATTAGATGAGTTCAAAGACGATGTGATAAAGAGGTATGAAAACCCTTCACACGCAGATCAGTGCAGTGATGGGGTTAATCAGGAGGGTGAGCAGTCTGATATTGATGAGATAAGAGATGATGATGTAAGAGAACTGCCAAAGTTGATTGAAAGAAGCTTGGCTCATTTAATGTTGAAATTAGAGAGTTCCTTTCATGTACCCAACCAATGCATTGATGAGCTTGTAGAGGAGTTGCATTTTATTTCTCATTCAGCCTCTGCTCCCATCATGAAAGACATTTTACAGTCTTGTTTGAAGAGACACAACTGTGAAATTGATGAAGCCATTGTGTCGGAAATGGTGAGCGACATTTGTGATGCTAACCCCATTAGCTCTGCCCTCCGTGATGGTGGTCCTCTTTCCTCTGCCTTCAAAAGAAGAAAGTATTTTAACGAACACTTTTCTGTCGTTGAACCTATTGAGTATGTTCTTAGTAGAGAGAGCAGCTTCCAGTATGTCCCCATTCTAAAGTCATTACTTCAGGTTTTAAGCAAGAAAGACATACAGGACCTGATCTTGAGTGAGACAAAAGCTCAGAGAACTGTGTACAAGTCATTTCATGACGGCACCTTTTACAGAACCAATGAGCTGTTCTCAGGAAGTGACCTTACCATTGCTCTCAATCTCTATGTGGATGACTTTGAGATATGCAATCCTCTTGGTACATCCAGGAAAAAACACAAAATCACAGCAGTGTATTGGGTGTTAGCTGATGTCCCCTCATTGCTCAGATCTGAACTAAACTCAATCTTCTTAGCAATTCTGTGCAAGGCTGAGGATGTGAAGAGATTTGGTTACAGTGCTGTGTTGGAGCCACTCCTCAAAGATCTTGTGGTCTTAGAGGAGGAAGGACTGTATGTTCCAGCATTGGACAGAACAGTCAAAGGCACAGTGTTTAGTGTGGTTGCAGACAATCTTGGTGCCCATTCTTTGGGGGGATTTGTTGAGAGCTTTTCCAGTTCATACATCTGCAGATTTTGTCTCGGTGAAAAGTCACAGTTTCAAGGTGGAGAAGTAAGAACAGGCGCATTTCCACCCAGAATGAAAGAACAACACGCACTGCATATTCAGGCTGTACAGGAGAATGATAGTTTGGTGCATGTGTATGGAGTGAAGAGACAGTGTGCACTAACAGCAAAACTGAAATATTTTGATGTTTTGTCTGGGTATCCGCCTGATGTGTTGCATGATCTCTTTGAAGGTATAGTGCCCCTAGAAATCGCACTGTGCCTCAGAGTGTTCATTCAGAATAAATACTTCACTCTTGAAGAGCTGAACAAATGCATCAAAGAGTTCCCCTATAAATGGTCAGACAAAACCGATGCACCACAGCCTGTCCCTGTGAACTTTTCCACACGGAAAAGTGTGGGTGGCAATGCCCACGAGAACTGGACTTTGCTGCGACTCCTGCCACTCATGGTTGGATTGAAAATCCCTGAAGGTGACCCAGCATGGGAAGTGCTTCTTGTGCTCAGAGACATTGTTGAGCTTGTTGTAAACCAAGTCCACACAGAGGAGACCATTTGCTTCCTGGACAGTAAGATATCTGAGAATAAACACAGGTTTCTCATGGTTTTCCCAGAGCAACACCTCATCCCAAAACACCATTTCCTGGAACATTATCCAGAACTGATCAGGGCTTATGGTCCTCTGGTGTCACTGTGGACAATGCGGTTTGAGGCAAAGCACAGCTTTTTTAAGCGTGTTGTCAGACACACTCGTAGCTTTAGAAATATTCTGCTGTCACTCGCCATGAAGCACCAGTTGTTGCTTGCTTATAACCAACATGATTCCAGAGCTGTCAGACCTCTACTACAGGCTACAACACTGTCTACAGTGGATGTTAGTGTGCTGAGAGATGATATCCAAGAAGCACTGCAGGCTAAGTTTCCTGGTGAGACATGTGTCCAGATAGCCAAAAGTGTGTGTTACAGGGGCACCAAGTACATCAGTGGAATGATCTTGGCTCATGGTTCCACTGGTGGTTTGCCAGATTTTGGGGAGTTGATCCAAATTGTGGTTGTGAAGGGCAGCGTTGGATTCATTGTGAAAGGTGTGGCTGCTTGGTCAGTTGAGCATCTGAGGAGCTATGTGCTTGAGAAAAACGGTCCTGTGAAAGTCATAGAGCCAGCTGAGCTTACAGACATGTTCTCCTTAATATCTTACATCTTTGGTGGTACAAGCATTATGACTCTAAAGCGCAGCATTTATGTTCAATAGATGGTGCCCATAGTCTGTGGAGATTTTTCAGATGAAATGATACAAACTTGCATATCGCAATCTTCCTATTGTGTTCAGACTTGACATATACAGTAAAAGTGTTCCTGATTTCCATACCTAGAAGTTAAATAGAATATGCTCTTAACATTATTCACCATTTACCTGTTACTATAAATTACTGTAACATGTCAAACATTTTGTCTACAGGTTGCATAATGTCATGTCCGGCTCAACTCCGAGTAATCCTTGCGGATCATGATGTCCGTAAAGCTGTACTACCATCTGGAATCCCTGAGACAGTGGACGACCTTCACTCAGTCATTCGTGATACATTTTCCATTGCCAGAGACTTCAGTCTTCACTATAAAGATGTTGATTTTGGTGAGTTTTTCACCCTTTTTTCTACAACTGACCTCAAGGATAAGGACACAATCAAAGTTGTGTTTCTTCAGGACCAGGAGCCTGCAATAACTTTAACTTTAACTGATGTGACCGACACTGATGTGACCAACACTGATGTGACCAACGTGACTGATCAGTCTTGTGAGGAGGACCAAGTTGATGACACCACATCTGTGTCAACCGTTGACACACTGATTCTCTCTTCTGAAGATAGTCCAGGCCACCGTTCCCAGCGCTGGCCTACTCAGTTTCCAATTCCCAAATTTTCTGGCCTCACTGAGATCCAAATTCAGTCAGGCAATGAGTGCTTCAAAAAATGTGGAACTCTTCTCTCTACAAAAGATATCATTCCACTACTCCCAGACATCCTTGGAAAACTAGCGGAGGCTATTTATGAGTACACTGCTTATCCATCTAGTCTGCAGATCAGTGAGGTTGCAGAGGCCCTCACTCAAAAGCATCCCTGCCTCAAAGAACCAGGGTCCTTTAATGGGTCCTATGGATGGGCACAGCGCCTAAAATATAAGATGAACAATTTCAGAAGCAAACTTAGAGGTCTCGGCTGCCCTGAAGTTGAAGTGAACTCACTCAAGAGAAAACAAACACATGACAAGTATCCGGCAAAGAATCTGAAAAAACCAAAGAAGGCTGAAGTTAACTACCTTCCCCCTCATGCTCAAGGTGAATCTACTGCAAGTCTGGAAAAAGAGAGGGTGGAGCTCCTATGAAATGATGAAAAGGGACAACTCCAAGGTGGTAGCTCAGAAAATGGCCAAGACGTTCAGCCTTCGTCGGGAGGAAATAGTAAATGAGGCCCCTGCCATCAGTGACTGCATGAAGCGCTGGCCTGCGCTTTTTAGTGAAGCACAGGTGAGATTATAAAATGTTCATTAAACCATTATTTCTGTACTGTGGATTGATTCAATGTGGTTACATGTCCACAAATTGAAATTAAAGAAATAGATAATTGTAGAAATAAAATACAGAAATAGCCTTTTTCATTTCCAAAATTTACTTGCTTTTTCAACATTCAAATCTTTATTTCTGCATTTATTTATTTGTTTGTTTGTTTTTACTTATGTCACGTTTGGTTCTCATACTGGTGTGCCCTGCAGATAAGTGAAGAGTTCAAGAGGATAACAACAGTTAGCCTTGAATCGACCTTTCTGGCCAAGCTTGACCAATGCACCCCGAAATTGATGGCCTTGACCCAATCAAAAGGAGGAGCTGCAGGCATGAAGATAAGGCGCATTAAGGACATGCTCCTTGAGGTATAATGAATAACTTTAATATGAATAGACCTTTATTTTAAATGAATGTTTCTGCTCCCTGTTTCATGTTATCATGATTTGGGTGACACTTGCATTTGTTTTTTTTTTTATCTATTTTTTTCCATGAATCAGGACAACACAGTTGAAAAGCGGAGAGAAATTGCCATTCGCTGCCTCATAGTCTATCTTGGAGAGAAGGAGGAGGACCTTTTCAAACGGTACAGCGTAAGTAATTGAGAACGTTTTTAATTTTAAATTTTGTTTGAACTGCTTGTCTCTGTAGCCTTCCTACGCGGAGGTATGTCCGTTTCAATCCCGTGCACCAGCCTCCTGTGGGCTAGGCGTTGAAGTTCATGGTCACCCTGCATTCCCTTATGCAAATCACCCTGAAGAGCTTGAGCCATGTATGTTATACATCCTCAGGGTTCCCACGCATCCTGGAAACCCTGGAAAACCTGGAAAATGATTGACCAATTTTCCAGTCATGGCAAACTTATAAAAATTGAGAAAAAAAGGTCAAATGTCTTGGAAACGGTTAGGTTACCCTGGAAAATCATTTTTCCTTTCCCTGCCTTGTAGGTAAATGGAGGATGGATACAGAATGATTTTTCTTAATTATAAAGAGGATAAAAATGATAAGAAGATGATTTAAAAAAAGGATACAGAGGTAAAAAAAAAAGGATGAAAAGAAATAAAAGATGATTTAAATGATAAAAAGGGATAGAAGAGGGTAAAAAATACTTTAAAAAGTTAAAAAAGGATACAGAGGATAAAACATAAAAACGTTAAAAGATGATAAATGATATAAAAAAATGGATAAAAATGATAAAATTGATGAAGAAGGAATGAAAATTGATTGGAAAAAGGGGATAAAAATGATCAAAAAATAAATAAAAAGATTTAAAGAAGGATACAGGGATAAAATAGGATAGAATAGGATAAAACAGGATAAAAAAGATTTTAAAAAGTATAAAAAATAATTTTAAAGTATAAAAAAGATTAAAAGATCTAAACAGAGGATGAAACATTAAAAAAAAAAGAAAAGAAAAAAAATAAGTTAAATAAAAGAGTGGAAACCCTGATCCTAACACCTTTTAATTTCTTCTGCAAGGATGTGGAGGAGCTCGACGCAGACCTTGCCATGCAAGTGATGAAGATTGCCATCATGGGTGATGGGCGTGCAACCATCGTAGTTGAGGGAAACAAGATCCTGCAGGGGATTGATGTCGCCAGATCCTGTGCCTTGCTGATGGGGGTAATCTATGCTCTTAACCTTGGCTATCCCAAGCAGTTGAAATTTACCTTTGAGGCTTTCCAGAAGCTATGCCTTGAGCTCGATGGACAAAAAGCCAGCTCTAAAGTAATGAATCTCAAGTATGGCATTTTCTAGAGCGGAGTTGATTGACCTTGCGTGCGGGAGAAGCTCACATCACACATGTACACGCACGCACACCCACACACACACGCACACACACGCTTGTTCTTTTGTTTCTGTAATAGTATGAATACCTACTGAGTGAAAACCAAATCAGTGGAAGTTATCAGCATAGAAAAGGGTGACCTCTGTTCTCTGAGGGTGATAGTGTATTTTAAACTTTCTATAGCCTTCTTTTGCTTGATATTTTTGCTGGAGTTAGTCAGGAGTATGAGCAGTCTGATATTATATTATATTGCTCATTTGTGCTGAAATTAGTGCCTTGAACGCACAACCATCTGTCTTCTGTTTTGAGTCATTTTCATGTGTGCAAGTCAAAGGATGGCGATTCATGCACAGGGTTTTACTTAATTTTATAACACTGTTCCTCCTCATATAGCTTTTGAGCGCATGTTGTTTTGTGTCAGGAGAATGTAGCCAACAAATGCTGCTGTTTGCACTTTTAAGGAGTTAGTGCTACTGTTACGGATTTAGTAATATTGTTAATTTTAATAAATGGTTCTTATTAATTTGAATATTTCTGCCTGAATTTTTGTTCATTTTGAGCACCAGGAAAGAGTTCCTTAGCTGCTGTCCGGTTGCCATGTTTTGACATCCCCTCCATGCTTCTTAATACTCCTAATACAACCTTTCAGAAGGTGTTTGTCATCTCCTTGCTGTCAGAGCTATTTTCCCTCAGGCACCCTCAAACAAACACAAACACACACACCATCTTCAGCTTCCTCAGATTGTGTTGTAATCATTTGATTTGAACTGCTTCTTGCTTCACAAAGACAGCAAGTCTCTGTAGCTACACCTAATTTCTGGGGGGTTCCTGCTTGGCTTGGCTAAAGAATTTGTCTCAAGGTTATGAAAGAAGAGCAGACACAGCACATGGTAAGCCTGAACATCATTTGGAAAAAAGTCTAAACATTAATGGTGTCTGTTTATATTTTAAAAATTGAAGTCCTTTCTGAAGTCTTTGTTGTCCCATCAAAATCTCCAACTCTAGAAAAAGACCTAACTGTCTTTGTGCAGCATTGCATCACGATAGCCTGTTTCCCAGGAGGCTAAGTCTCTCAAAACTCTAACCTTGTCTGTTGTGTGGGTGGGCTGCTTCTTGGGGGAGCCCGCTCACAAAACAACCAAGGTTGGAGTTTTAGGCAACTTAGCCTCTTGGGAAACACAGGAAATTAACCTTAGTATAGCGCAGGGCTTAACTTAACTCTTGCAGAGATGAACTTAATTATTAAGTTCATGTTACTTAGAAATGTGTTTTATTGTGGCCAAAAAGCTTCTTAACCTTACTTAAAACATTATGTTGGATCAACTTAAATACTTGCAATTATGTTGACAATTATTAAGTTCATGTTACTTAGAAATGTGTTTTATTGTGGCCAAAAAGCTTCTTAACCTTACTTAAAACATTATGTTGGATCAACTTAAATACTTGCATTCATGTTGACAATTATTAAGTTCATGTTACTTAGAAATGCATTTTAGTGCGGACTAAAAGGTAATTCAACATACTCAAAACATTGCTTTGAATTAATGTAATTCTGTCAGCAATTGGCTCAACTTAAAAATTCTAGTGGAAAACGTTAACATATTTTTTTTGTTGACCCAGTGTTTTATTTATTAGAGTGTGGGATGGAAACACAGCGAGGCAAAGCATTGGCTTCACTACGGGTGGACTATCATGGTGGAAGCATTGCCTGCTGGTGCCAACAGATGTACTGACAGTCTCACCCATGGTCTCACCAGGCGACTGGAAGTCATGGCAGAGGGTGAATATTCCTCTATTCCTCCCAGCATTGTGAGTATTCTCGCTACAATTCACTGTCTTTCTCTCTGTTAAGCTCCAACTTGTCTCCTCGACCGGGCGTGCATCTTTCAAACTCTATAAACTCCAACTTGGAATAAAAACACATCCAAAATGCTGCTGGGATTGAAGTTACTCATGTCCGCCATCTCCTGGTGTAAAGTGGTAACAGTGCAGACCTCCACCATTAGCCCTATCTCCCAGTAGAAAAGAATCATTTAAAAAATTCCTAGATCCAGACAGTGATCTGGATCAGTCCCAAAATCTAATCAGTTCTTCCTTATGTCATTTCTGACATTTCCTGAAAATTTCATCAAAATCAGGCCAGAACTTTTAGAGTTATGTTGCTACCTATCAAACAAACTAACAAACAAACTAACAAACCCACCCGATGACATAACCTCCTTGGAGGAGGTAACTATGACACCAGGATTTGCAAGCAGTAGTACCAACCCATTAAATTCTGTTACAAATGTCATGTTGCTATGAAATTTGCTGTTTAACATTTCAAAAATGATTTGCAGGTATCTAGTATTCAAAACTGAAGAAAAGTTTCTTGTCTTTCACACAGCCCTAGATGTCTTGGTGGCCTCTCACTAGTCTTCTTCCTTCACGGTCACTCAGTTTGTAAGGATGTTCAAAGCCTTGGGATTTTTTTTTTTTTTTTTTTATCCATCCTCCAGCTTATTCTATTCAATAACATCTTCTCTGAGTTGCTTGGAGTGTTCTTTTGTTTTCATGGTGTAATGGTAGCCAGGAATACTGATATTAACCAGTGACTGAAGCTTCCAGGCACAGGCTGGACCTCTGTTGAACTGGGTCAGTCACTTTATTGATGCGGTCACTTATTTTACATTACGTATTTGTATTTAATTGACATGATTTTATCAGCTTGCATTGTGACATTAAATTGATTTATAATCTCATGAAAGGGTCAAACATCCAAAAGGGTGCATATGTAGGCACTGAATATAAAGTAAGCCACAGTAAAGCATCTTTGTAACTCTTGTTCTACTGTTCACATGGCAGCAGATGAATAGGCTCTTCTGCAGGATGTTATGGCCCAAGGAATGACAGCGTTTACATTTTTGTAAACATTGCAAGGAGAAAGGAAGGTTGTTTCTGAGTTCTTTATCAGGAGTTACTGAGACATGTGCATCCATTTCAGATGTAGATGAGGATTTATGTTGACTACTGATGACTTCAACTGATCTGTGATGAAAACATAATTGGTTTAAGGATATTTAACAAATCCTTTTTGGGATTTTAAGAGACTTTAAGAAATTCTAACACAAAGAAACAGTGCATACTGTATTTGGGAATTGTAGTCCTATTGCAGAAGATTCTATGTATAAAAATGTCTCTATACCCAATGATACAATAATATCTGTCATTCAAATCAATTAGAAAATCAGTTTCTACCTGAAAATACACTTTCGGATCAGTTTATCAGTTTTCCATGGATATATATTTTGGTCAATAATGTCAAATATTTGTATTTCCCATTTAAGCCTTAATTTTAATACTTAAAAAGTTCTGCTCTGTTGACTCACAACGCCTCATAGATGAGGCTGACTAGGAATTCTCTGGAACTGAAGTATTTTAAGAGACTCCAGGAAATGACATCATAACCTGTAAAGCACTCATGGCTCATTTCTCCAGCAGTGTTGTAAGGGTTAAAAGCTATGGATGGTGTGATGATGTGAAGGTAGATAACACTGACATCATGGGATACTGAAGCTGTCACTGTGTTCCGTCCCACGTCTCCCTGCTGTCCCCCACACCGCTGCACCTCCCTCTGCGGACGGACGTCCCACTCCGGGACAGGCAGCCTCTGTTTGTGCAAACTCAAGCGTGTCCTGTGCTCCGCGTATGTGAGTGTTTGTGTGAGTGTGCGTCTGCTCGCCGACCTCTGCATGCCTCTCTCAGGCTTCTGCGTAACGTCCAGGAAATCAGAGGAAAAACAGAAATGAGCATTATGTAAACAGGCCATGACAAACTTCTGGAGCAGGCGGACAGCTCTCTATTTACATGATCAATTATGTTCTGTGAGGATAAGCTCTCGCAAAGATCGAGGAGTGATTCGCTGTTGTCTCTGTGGGCCACAGCAAATGGTTCATGTAACGCCTGCTGTGTTCCAGGGTTAGCCACAGCCAGACGAGTTTCTGACCACTGGTTCACATCCTTGAAATGGTGCACCCAAATTCTCCCACGAATCACATGAGTCTGTGTGCAGCGACTGCTTCAAGGCCATCAACTTAAATCTGCAAAGTTACAGCAGTTTAAACTTGATTTCTTCCCTTTTGCTCCCTGTTACATCAAAAACGATAAATGTAGATGTGCTCTGGTCACTGATTATGTGCAAGACCTGCCCTCTCTGTTTACTGCTGCAACATCTGACAAGCTTACTCCCACATTTTCAAACAGGATAAACTGAAACACAGCTGCCCACTAGCAACCACTGTAGTTATTCTGCATGACTACTGCTGCCACAGCGCTCTTTTCTCCAACATAAACTACCATCAGTGTTTGAACATTCTCATTGAAATGGTACAGTTTAGCTCTTTTGATCTATGGGGGTTGCGTTGTCCAGAGGCTTCTGCCAGGTTATATGCACATATGACCAATGAGTGACGATATTCAGCACAGGAACCTGCAAAGAGGACGAAAGGCCGGTGGTGCTAGCAAAGGGTAGCCACATTTTGTAATTCAACTTCACAGAGTGAAAAGGGTTTACCAGTTTGTAAGTATTTGACTTCAGACTAGACAGATGTGCTATTATATGACAATGCCCAGGGACAAGGTGTTGGAATTTTGCCAAGTCCATGGACATTGTTAGACTTTTTGGGAGAGGCTGAAGCTCCCTTATAATGTTCCTCAGCCCTCCCAACAATAATTACTATTATACTATATATACTACATTGATAATTTGTCAGCCCCCAGTTGACTGGCAACCAGTCCAGGGTGTAAACAGTATAGAAAATGGATGAAAAATAAAATAAAATAATTATATATACCTGAAATGCTGTTTTTTAATCTTACTAAAAGCATTAAAGGATATATTTACCAACATCTTTTCCATGAACATACCCCAACATTTAGAAATTTAAAAACCATCTCATAAACTTGCTTTGATTGTTATTACAAAAAGAAAGATTTCCTGAAGGCTCAGGGAAGGATAAACAGAGGGTCTTCCCAAGAAAGCAGGGGGAAAAAAAAGCAAATTGAGCCAGATATTCAGTCCAGACAAATGCTGTACAACTAATATTACATCATTATGTAAGTCTTTTCAAAAAAGTCAGCACTGCATTAACCTGCAACTCCTGGGGCTAAACCTGCCGATGTCAGATATGCCAGCATTTCCTAACTCATTTTAGCTGATACCACTATATACTCACTTTCTCAGTATTGTTAAAAAAAAAGGAAAAAAAAAAACATGTATCTCATGCAAAGAGAGGCTAAGTCAAGCTGAGATGAGAGAGGAGCAGGGAAGTAGACAGTCTGGTTTTTGTTTTATGCTCGGGGCATAAAGTGACCTGGCACCTCTCCAGCTACCAGGCCAAAGTCCAGATCAAGGCTATAAGATTTTGGGATTTTCATTAGTTTTTATTATATTTTGTTTTTTTCCTGTTGTTTTAAATTTTAGTTTAGTTTTAATTTGTTTTTCCTGCTGGGTTACTGGTTTAGTTTAGTTTATATTTTGCAAAAATGCTGCTTTTAAGTTTAGTTTGTAGTGTTAGTTTTAGTGTTAGTTTTAGTTTGTTTGGTACCTATCGGGGTGAGACCCAAAAGGGCTCATCACTTTTTATTCAATTCATTTAATTTTGATGTTTGTATGCAGCTCAAGACCAAAAATTATCATTGTGTGAAATCTTCTCCAATCAAATCAGGCGATTTCACTCTCTCCAGGCTTGGGCAACATGTCAGTCAGTATGCTGCTGTCAAGTACGTAATCTAAGAAGATTTTGTCTTTAATTTCATTTCAGTTAGTTTTCTAAGACTAGAATTTAGTTTTAGTTAGTTTCTGTTTTCTTCGATAGCTTAGTTTTTATTCCGTTTCTGTTAACTAAAATGTTTTTAAATTTCAGTTAACTATAACAACCTTAGTCCAGATATGGTCCGACAAAGACTTGACCCTCTGATACCCAGCTCAAGTCCTGTCGCCCGTCATCAAATCTCTCTTAAAGATGCCTTCATTATTGTTAGTATCTGAGACGGACAGAGAGCAGCAGAGAGCAGCAGAGAGAGACAGAGATGTCTCCTGAAAGTTTTCTATTACATTCTGACCTGCAGACTCATGACAGGAATCTTTATTTTGTCTTCTGTTGTCATAATCAGTTTGACGGTTTGATTTACCTTGTACTGCATCAGAATTCAATTTTTTGTTATTGTGAAAACTCTAGAACACAAGCTAGGATCTGGACAGGAAGAAACTGCCTCATCAGTGTTATAAACGTAAAGTCTGATCAGACATTGGTGCTGCCATGCATGGCTATGCACAGGGTGTACTTTTCAGTTGTATTGCAGGTAACATTAGAAAAACATGTTTTTTATCTACTCTTAAATCTTTGCTCTTGTGCTTTTTCACTTTGAAAAGGTAGGATCACCATACTCTAGAATAATAAATGCTGAATATAATGGTCAGAATACACAATTATACTGAGGAATATCATGCCTTGTCAGGAATATTTGAAAATCTCCTCCAGGGAGAACTATGAAGAAAGGTGTGTTTGGCTTTTGTCGAACGGCAAGTTTTTAATGTTGGTAAGTTTGCATGGATGGAAAGTATCCAAACATGCTCAAGTGGTTTCAGTCGAATGTGCATGACTTTAAAAGAAATGTATTAATCCAGATTTGTCTGAAACAGTCACTTATGTCAAACTTGAGTTTGTTTTTTTTTTATCTGACATAAACAGAAAAAGTCATCGGCAAATTAACTGATGATGGAAATAATCAAACATCTGCAGCCCTCCAGTCATAGTTTGTTTCATCCTTTGGCTCTGGGTCTACAGGAGGAGGGATTAAACACAGAGGCCTCCCCTCAAACAGGAGCTGTCTCCACACCACAGCTGGGATATTTCTGTGAGGTCCCTCTAAAAAGTCATCGTCCTGCCGTGCAGCAGGGACAACCAACTATATTATTACACGGAGCAGGATCAGAAATAGCTTTAACTGACTCCTACACATTGAGACAGGAGTTAAGATCACAATGTGAACTATTACAAACATTTAGATCCACTGGCCTCGAAGTTTAAACCACTTTTCTTCAAACTGCCAAACCCTCTGTTATTTTAGAAGATTGAGTTTCATGACACAGCCAACCAAAATAACAGATTTCATATCTACTAACATTGACCTTGGGCAGGAAACAGACACTGCTGCAGGGGTAACGGACAGATGTTGGTATGAAAGGAGGCTCACGTGGGCTCTGACAGAGGAGCACATCTGCCTGAGACACGACCTTTCATAATGCACGCTACATAGTGAAGAGGTAGCTTCTCGTTTGTTCACTCTAATGTGCCAAAAGTGCATTTTGGGCCAATGTCTCATCCTCCATAAGCTTCTGCAGTGATCTGCATATTCAAAAATATTCACACTCAGATTGAACTTTATTAGTCCTCAGCAGTTTTCAAGCTTAAAGACACTCAAAATGAACACTTAGCACAAGGGATTTAAGTTGACAGTCAGTGAGTTGGCACAGTCATGTGGTATCCTTGAAAAAGATCAGCCACAGTGATACAATCCTCTCCAACAAGTGGATGGAGCCATACATCCATGTTTGTTCCTTGATTTCCTCATTGAAGAGAAAACAAGTGTTGAGGGAGTGCTTGCTTTGATTACCAAACATTACAAGAGCTGTGGTAAAATGCTAATGGCTAGCATTTTGCACTATTTTTTAGGCCTGGGTAATTAATCACAAATTAGAATCATCGCAATATGGCCTGCTTCAAGAAGTTGCAATATTTCTTTAACTAGAAATGTGTCAAAATAGCAGTCTAATACACTCATTTTTGCAGCAGCAATTTCTGTACACTATGCAAACATTCAAGTGTGTATTTTTAAAAGATGGTTTAAAAAATCCTCCTTTTTGTATTTTATGTATGTTTTGCTTTAGTCAAAATGAGTGGCATAAACATGATCATCCCATTTAAAAAAAAAAAGCAATTGGTATCAAATTTGCAATATGAGCAAAAATAATTTTTCTAATATTGATGAAGTTCAGCATTACTTCACAGAAGTCATACCCCCAACAGTGGTCAGCTAAAAGCCAGCTTCCCCTCCCCCACCCCAGCCACCTCCTTTATAGCTTAAAGTTTAATGGTATCAAAAATGTTTGTTTGTTTCTTCCATAGAAAATCTCTAATTGCTTATTCAGTATAAAATAACATAGAAAAAATAAACTCCACCCGTCTGCTGCAGAAAGCACACATGCTATCAGTGTAATGATTTTTATTTAATGGTCGGTTTAAACAGAATTGTGCACACAGCTCTATACTGCAGATGCCAGCTGGGACTCACACAGTAACCTCATTTCTGCTGCACAAAGTCATGAGTGAGTTAAAATATGCAGCTCACATTATGTAATACAAACATGTATAATTGATTAGCTATACTGAAGGAGCCAAGCAACATGTGGAAAAGGTAGGGAGCATTCTGAGCAGCACGGTAAACTTCAGCACGCAGACACTTACACAGCAACTCTGATTCCAGCAGTCTACACACTCACTCACAGCGGCACGCAGGGCTGATAAAGGCCTGCCAAACACTCCTACGAGACAGACAGCAGAGCTAATGTGTTTCCCACTGTGCTCACACCCTGCAACAGAAGCAGCCCCGTCAGGCTTTTAATCACCTTGTTTTACAATGAGTCAGGAAACAAGGAATGACAACAAGCCTCCACGCTGGCCTCCTGTGCTCCCCCAGATTTATGAGGCTTTAAGTAACTTAAGTATTTACTCAGCGATGTGGGGAGAGCAGAGCAGAGAAGTATCTTTGGCAGTCCCTCTGTTTTTCTTTACCTTATATTTTTAGATGCTACGTCTGGGTTTTTGACACATTCTTGGTTTGTAGAACAATTTACTGACGGCTCTTTCCAGAAGCGGTCATGAACTCTCCATCAGCCAAAAAAGAAAAACTGATCAGCTGTTTCTTAAAGAAAGCCACATGGACGGTAGTTAGAGAGACGTGCAGACTGTCAATCTGAAAGCTGGCCCAGCTTGTTCTTACTCCCACGTCATCAAAATGACAGACTGGGGCCCAAACTGTCAAATTACAACCCTGTAGGTTACTTTTTAGAGGTTTTTTTTTGTATTTTTTTTTGGGGGGGGGGGTTTAACTTTCTCAGGTCTTTAGTATAATGGCACTGCATTTGTAATATAGCACAGATTTTGGTGTTTTGTTTTGCCATCAGAGTCAGATGACATGGCATACTATATTAGAGGACTTTAGTTGAGGAGACTAACATCAGTGACTGAAGAGTTGTCATCTGCTAATTTCCTAATGTTGTATATGTTGGTTTTCTTACGTATGCTCTCAATTTATGTCATTTGCAAAATTAAAAGTAATGCATCTACTAGAATTTATCCAGTTCCACAGTATGCATGTTCCTTTACATCGCAGCTTTGGTGATTTAACCTAACCAAAAGCCATATACAGTCATGTGAATAAGTTCTAGGCATGCAGGTTGCTAAGGATTCATTGCAGGGCTGGGCTCTGACCAGGGTCTCATGGTGACCCTACTACCAGCCCCCACAGTACCCTAGGCTGTGCTTACTTCCCACATCCACACCTTACTGTGCCCTACAGTTGATTACTTTGTTGTTATTTCTACGGTAATTTACCCATGCCCCTGGTTATATGCAAGGACATCCAGAGCATGACCTGTGTTGTGTCAATCCTTCCTTGCTTCTGTTGATGCCCTCAGGCAGACTTTCTTGACATTATAGGCCTTACTTTAGCCTCAATTTTCGTAGTACTGTTAGAACAGTAAAATGTTTTAAAATGGATATAAAACTTCATTATTACTCACTTTGCTGATTTATTTCTTGACCTTAAACTTGGCTTTGCCTATTTATTATTTCTTACTGACAGACCCTGATGCTTGAGGCAAACCTAGATCATCATAATGAAGTGAAGTATAGCTGACCAGTTTGTAGTGAGACCATGTTGATGGACCTGCACAATTTCTGTATAATTAACACACTGAAACCTTGACACAACTCTGACTGGTTGTTGGTAATAAGATGAATTAATAAGCTCTAATGAAGAAACCTTTCAGCTTCAAACATGCAGCAGCATCACTGCGCCGCCCTGATTGAACACAAGGATAACAAGAGGGCAAACGCTCTTGGCTCTAGCTGCTGCAGAGGGGAAAGTGCAAAGGATCCAAGAGTGTTCTGCCCTCTGGGGCTTCAATGGCTGATATTAGAGAGAGCACTCATCTAAAGATGACCCCTTTTTTTTTTTTTTTTTTTTTTTTAATAAAATCTTCCATAACGCAGGAGATAAGCACAAGAGAGCAACTCAGAGAGAGAGAGGGAGGGATTGGCAGCTTGAGATGTCAGATACAACATGATCTATCAGAGTCCTTTTGGTCACGTCTCCTTCTATAAACAGCCACTTTATTTGTGACATGTCATTTAAGACGTTTTACGCTCAAAGTGCTTCAACGCTATGTGCACTCACAGGGTTTGTCAGCGAGGCAGTGCACAAGAGAATACGGACAGGCGATGTGCACGTCAATGAAATATTCATGGAGAAGTACTCAGAACTGTGAGGAGGGTAGAGCACAAACAGAACCTCAGTAGACGAGAAAAAAGCCCCCCAGGAATAACAGCGAGGAAAATAAAAGGGGAGGGGAGTAAAAAATACACAGAATTATATTTAGAGCCATACAAAAAATACAATGAGAGAAAGCAGAGAGACATTTTAGGAAAAGCAACAAGAAATAAAAAAAAAAGCACTGACAAGCCACAAAGATGCCCAGAGATCAATGCTAACCTCTTTGATCGCTGGTTAGAAGATATCAGAAAGTGTCCTCCTACTGAGCAGCTGCATGTTGTGTAAAAGCAGCAGCCATCTCACAGCACTGTGACTGACGTGTTCCTGTAGTGGTTTGGATTCAGTCACAGCCTCTTTTTCTCTCTTGACACCACAAAAATCCTCTCCTGTCTGTCATAGAAAGCACAATAACAAAAGGGGAAGATGGTGGTGTTGGTGGTAATGATGATGATGATGATGATGATGATGATTAGGGCCTACAGAGATGGATGCTTTATGCTAAACACCTACAGATTTGGGTCAGGATCTGACCAAATGCCCCCATTTCCCTCCTTCAAACAGAAGAGCAGTCTTTGGAGGAGATCGGTATGCTGGAGGAAATCACTGTCAGCAGCTAAAGTGCAATGAATCAAGAAGCTACATCTATGCTGCAGAGCTGCACTGTACATGTATTAATCTATTATTAGTGTTGGCTAATGTCACTTTTTAATGTGTGTAAGTTGCACTGCAGTGCTTCTCTCTATCAAAACAAAAACTAACAGTGACATTTAGGTAACCCCCACACCTCAAATAGAAACACATTGCTCAGCACCTCCAATAGATGAACAAACATATAGCAATAAGTTCTGGAGAAATCTCTGTGGTCTTTGACAGCTAAGGATGCACATGAAAAATCTGTATCATTCTGTGAAGGATGTTACAATGTGGGCTATCACGCAAAGTTAAAGCCATGTATCAGCATTTCGAACTGCCACTAACTTCTCTGAGTCAGAGCTCATCTGAGATGGACTGGCCTAGAGTAGAAGAGCGTGCTGTGGTCTAACGAGCCCACATATCAATTTTTTTTTGTTTTTGTATTTTTTTTTTTAAATAACAGCCATCTGTCCTCCAGACTTAAGAGGAAGATGACCATGCACATTGTTATCATCGCAAGTTCAAAAGCCAACATCTGTGGTAGTGTGTGGGTGCATTATTGCCCATGACATGGGTCACTTGCACATCTGTGAAGGACCCATTAATACGTGGTATGAAGAGGTTTAGGAGTAACCTATGCTTCCATCCAGATGATGTCTTTCAGGGGCATCCCTGCTTATTTCCGTAAGACAATGCCATGCTGCTAAGTTAAACCTAACGTTACTCTAAAGTGTTTATTCCTTCTGCGGTCAGTTTACTGAACTCAGACAGAAATCATTTTGATATTTTGACAACTTTTTCTATGTTCATGTCTATTTACTATCAATTGACTTTATTTGCTGATCTCATGCAACCCCGTTAACAGGTGACTGCCAGCTGCTTCCTTCTAAGCACACTATTGACTAATCATACTCATGCTGCCATATTTAAACTGATCTAGCCTGGCTATGCTTTGCTACTCCCTCCTCAAGCTGCTCTTTACAACCCTCCTCCACCCCAGCCCCTCCTTTATTCTGCTTCAGTGTCATTATGTTTTCAGTGATGCCTGCTCAGCTCTGAGTTTTTTGCTGCTTCCATCCCTGCCTCAGCCTTTCCTTGAAGGCATAGGAAAGGCTGGAATGAGTGCTGTTCCTGCTTGATGTTTTCCATGCAGGCTTGTGGAAGAGAACAGCCACACCTCCAAGTAATGGCAATAAGTACAAATTAATAGCTGATAATGAAGAAAAATATTTACAACAGGAAACCACCAACCTTTGCTTTTTCTGCCAGTGATGTCATATTACAGTTATGTGATGTGGCCGTGGAGCTGAAAATGAATTGCCCTCTTTGGCTAAGTAAAATGATCTGCTTTGACTCAAATGTTTTCGTGTCAGGATGTTGGTGAGGACACAGCCAAAGACTGCCTCTCAAGAAAAGCACAGATGAAAGAAATGTGAAAGAATAAAACAGAATTGCAGCTGTTGGCACCACTGAGTTAAGTTTTAACCAACACCTCCAATATCCACTTTCCCAGCCTCCTCTCTGTCACACACCTCCTTTCCTCTAAGGGCCATTGTAGTGCCTCTCCTGCTCTTTCTCCACTATTTACTTCATCTTCATGCCTCTTCCACATTCTGTCCCTCCTACACCTCCTCAGCGGACGGGCCCCGAGTCCTCCTGTAAGAGCTCGGCCTTGTACGAGTCACCCACAATCTTCTCTGCTGAGAGTCAGTGTTGAAACCAATCCAGCAGAGGTCTGGGTCAGCCCCCACAGCACCAGTACAACCACCAATGGAAGATGAGGAGAAAGCTCTTAGGTGGGCGTTGAGCTGCACAGTTACTGACACAATCATGCACATTTCATTTCTCTCTATTTATGCTAATCTTTTTCATTTGCTTGTTAAGTTGTTTTTCTTGGCATTTGCAAGGCACTGCATTATTGCAAGGTTTGCTCCTCATAAACATTTTATAGATACAATAATAATAGGCAGGCAGAAAAACAACAAAGCCCAATCTGAGTCTTTATTTGGCATTAGGAGCACTTGAACGTGACACAAATGTGCTTGAGCTGTGATTGAGGAAACGCCTCTGCATGGATCTCAAAGTTCGCGCTGAAGTGAGATCATGAGAGCTATTTGTGAGATTGGTAGGGCGGTCTACAGGAGGAGGTCGGTATGTGCATACTTCCCCTGATATATATGTGTTTATTTGAACAGCACATCTAAACAAAAGAGCGAGCAGGGAGGCCACTTCAGCCTGACAAAGGTCACATTTCCTAACGCAGGAAAACTGCTTCCTGAGCAGCCAGAGCTTGGCTGTAAGATTCAGTCAACCAAGGAACAGTGCGGAGGGAGGAGTGGGCTTTTTTTAGCGCCACATGCAGACACACCTCTGATGTGAACTGTGGAAAAGGTGTCAGCCTGTGAGAAACATCCAGTTAGTTTGATTCTTACTGCATATTTTAAAGAAAACCTCATCTTTGAGTTAATAATCTTCACTTTAAAAATCAAAACACTGCTCTAACATCAGCACTTTGACGAATCTGAAAGAAAAAAACACAGCCTCTAACCATTCTCCAAATCATGAACAAAAGCGCCCTGCCTGCCTACACGGAAGCAAACACCACTCAAAATAAATTGCAGTAAGCAAAGTGCTAGCATTAATCAAGCATGCTCTTAGCTCAGAATGAGTGGTCGGCTGTAACTCGTAGAGGTCCTTTACTTTTAATATTTGATTTTACGCTCTGAAGGCACGCCTCAAGTTTCCAAGAATAAAACAGTCTGTTAATCTAGAAGTCAATCTGTGCACCTGCAGAGAGAGGGAGAGAGGGGGGAGAGTTATCAACCCCTCGAGTGTTTGAAGTGCTATTTCATCTACAAGAGAAGCATAGATGAATACTAAAGGAGGTTTCTCCCTGTCCAAGAGCAAAATCTATGTTTGAATAACTTTGAATAGGATGCAAATAATAACACTGAAGAAGACAGGGTTATGAAGAGGTGTAGCACCACGGGACAGGTGAGGCTCAAATGTATACTTATAGTAGACTTAGTATACTACACTTAATGTAGACTTATATTCTTGCTGTTAACTAAGCATACCCAAATGCATTATGGCTGCCATGCCATGCCAGCAGTGCATGAACTTAGAAATGATTGTAATCAGGTTTATCAATCAGACCCGTACCCACAGGTGTATAAAATTAAGAACCTAGCCATGCAATCTCCATTTGTGATACTAAATGTATCGTTCTTAAGAGCTCAGTGACTTTAAGCATGGTACTGTGATGAATGCCACCTGTACAATGACAATATTCATGAAATGTCATCTCTGGATATTCCACAGTCAACCATAAGTGATGTCATTAGAAAGTGGAAGTGTTTAGGAACAGCAGCTACTCAGTCACAAAGCAGAAGACCAAACAAAATCACAGAGTGGGTCAATGACTGCTAAGGCGCATGATAAAATTGTCAACGCTCTGCTGATTCCAAAGCTGAAAAGTTCCTAACTTCCACTAGCATTAATGTAAGCAAAAACTGTGTAGCAAGAACTTCATGGAATGGGTTTTCATTTTCCAAGACACAAATCACCAGGGGAAGGAGCTGGATGGAGTGGTGAAAAGCAATGGTTTTCAATTGGTGGGTCAGGACCAGTGTTAATTTCGTCGACTAACACTATGACTAAAAATGTTTGTTGACAGCTTTTTCCATAACAAAAACAAGACTAAGACTAGCCAAGGATGGATCTGTGATGACTAAACTGACTAAAAGTATTTGTAGTTTTCATCAATATGGCTAAAACTGGACTAAAATCTAGTTTAGTTTTCGTTGGACATTCAAAATCTCTGATATTTCCCCACTGTGGGTAAATCTTAAATAACAATGCTTCTTCTGCAGTAATAGTAGCTCACAAACCATGTGTAGAGAGCTTCATGGATGGGTTCCCATGGCCGAGCAGCTGCATCCAAGCCATACATCACCAAGTGCAATTCGAAGCGTCGGATGCAGTGGTGTAAAGCACGCCATCACTGGACTCTGGAGCAGTGGAGACGCGTTCTTTGGAGTGCTGAATCGCGCACTGAGTCTCCATCTGGCAATCTGATGGACGAAACTGGGATGGGCGGTTGCCAGGAGAACAGTACTTGTCTCACTGTATTGTGCCAAGTGTAAAGTTTGGTGGAGGGGGGATTATGGTGTGGGGTTGTTTTTCAGGAGCTGGTCTTGGCCCCTTAGTTCCAGTGAAAGGAACTCTGAATGCTTCAGCATACCAAGAGATTTTGGACAATTCCATGCTCCCAGCTTTGTGGGAACAGTTTGGGGATGGCCCCTTCCTGTTCCAACATGACTGTGCACCAGTGCGCAAAGCAAGGTCCATAAAGACATGGATGAGAGAGTTTGGTGTGGACGAACTTGACTGGCCTGCACAGAGTCCTGACCTCAACCCGATGGAAGACCTTTGGGATGAATTAGAGCAGAGACTGAGAGCCAGGCCTTCTCATCCAACATCAGTGTGTGACCTCACAAATGTACTTCTGAAAGAATGTTCAAAAATTCCCATAATACACTCCTAAACCTTGTAGAAAGCCTTCCCAAAAGAGTTGAAGCTGTTATAGCTGTAAAGGGTGGACCGACCTCATATTAAACCCTATGGATTAAGAACGGGATGTCACTTAAGTTCATATGCAAGTCAAGGCAGGTGAGTGAATACTTTTGACAATATAGTGTATCTTTAGCCTTAGGGTGTTTTGAGACTCATAATTGGTTTGCTCAGGTCCATGAGTCATGGGATCATGAACCAGTTTGTTACATTATTGCATAATTACCTTGAGTTTGGTCTGTGGATCATTGGGCAAAGAAAGTGCCCTGAGGGAGGAGTCCCACAAGTAAACAAAGATTAGTTGATTCTCGTCAGGCTGTGGCTGCTCCAGAGTCACTCTTCAGTTCAAAATGGACAGACAACAGCACGGATCGACGTCTTGGTATACTGTTTGCATTTATCACTATGGATAAACAGAACATATGGAAATAAGGTGCAACAGCAGCTCGTAAATGATATGTTGATGGATGGACGTAGTCATTTTGACATTGAGAGGCAATGACTTTCAGAGTAGTTTTGGTGTCTAAATCTAAATGCCCTGTCTTTAAGTTGGCATTTCCTTTAGTACTGTGCATTGCTGTGCATCCCCAGGTAGATCTACAGTCCTGAATTCTGCATTGCCTCTATGTATGGCATCCACAGGAAACACAATGGGAAAAAACCCACCCTAAATGCCAATAGATGTAGCAGTGTCAGTGTCTTTGTATGCAGGGAAAACAAGAGGGACAGGGTAGGAGATCAGTGTCTGAGATCAACCAACAGTTACTACAACAACAGCAGTAAAATTCAGCTATAATACAATGTAATGCAAGCAGTAATTTGTAATCAGGCAATGCTTTCTCAATAAACAGGCACATTTTACCCATGGCTTTGAGGCCTTGCTGTAATGGTCATACTTTCACATAATTTGAGTGCAGTCAGAGCTAGCCCTCTGAAACCCCCTAATTAATGTCAGCCAATTAAGTGGTGAAAAATGCCTTCTGGATTCAGCAGGAACATGTTGCAAACACAAGTGTTGTGTAAAACATGAAGAACAGAAGATAGACAGAAACTGTAATTATAGCTAATAGGCTCACTTTGAAATATGTTGATTCATTGCACTTCATATCATTCTTACAAAACTGAAAAATGTACTATATGCTGCATATTTTTCTCATATCATGAAGGCTTAGTTAGCACTTAGCTTGCAGCAGCTGGTAGGCGTTCAACTGGGGAAGAAACGAGGTCAGAGAGCCCCTTACTCTCCCTGTTCAGGACAATAGCAACCAAGGAAAATTCAACTACAACTATTACTACTTCTACTACTGAAACATACTGAGTCTGATTCACCAAGAGCTGCTAATAGCCCCAGCAGATGTGCCATTTACTCCCACTATCTGCTCTAATGCAACCCATCCTGTAGACTGTGCTCTATAACCATGGTAGGGGTTGTATTTCACATTCATCTGGGCAACAACCCATACATGGTGTTTAAGAGGGACAGAAACTTTCAAAGACATAAACCTTGGAGGTTGACTGGACAAACCTTGTCACATTCATTACGTGCCAGTAATACAGACAGGATAAGGGCCACTGAAAAAAAAAGAGTTGAGACACAATTTTTATTTTACTCGTGAGAAAAAAGTCAGAATTCTTAGATTAAAGTCACAGTTCTGAGACAGAAGTCCCAATTCTAAGGTAAAAGTCTCCAAATTTTTGTTGCATAATTCTGACGTTTTCTCAGAAATCTTACTTTTTTATCAGCATTCTGACTTTAATCTCAGCATTCTGACTTTACTCTCAGAATTCTGAACTTTTATCAGAATTCTAACTTTAATCTCAGAATTCTGCCTTTTTTATCTGAATTCTGACTTTACTCTCAGAATTCTGACTGTAATCTCAGAATTCTGACTGTAATCTCAGAATTCCAACTTTTTTATCTGAATTCTGACTTTAATCTCAGAATTCCGACTTTTTCATCAGAATTCTGACTTTTTCATCAGAATTCTGACTTTCATCTCAGAATTCTGACTTTTTCATCAGAATTCTGACTTTTTCATCAGAATTCTAACTTTCATCTCAGAATTCTGACTTTCATCTCAGAATTCTGACTTTTTCATCAGAATTCTGACTTTTTCATCAAAATTCTAACTTTCATCTCAGAATTCTGACTTTAATCTCAGAATTCTGACTTTTTCATCAGAAATCTGACTTTCATCTCAGAATTCTGACTTTTTCATCAGAATTCTGAATTTAATCTCAGAATTCTGACTTTAATCTCAGAATTCCGACTTTTTCATCAGAATTCTAACTTTAATCTCAGAATTCTGACTTTTTTTTATCAGAATTCTGACTTTAATCTCACTATTCTGACTTTAAACTCAGTATAAGATCAGAAAAAAAATTAAAGTCAATTGTCTAAAGTCACATGAAAGAAAAAATGTTTTCCACCAACAAAGCATTTCAGCTTGAAGCTTTGCAAGATGGATCTGCTTAAAGGCATAAATGAAATCTGGCAAATCTATCAGATTTGCATGGCTGGCTCTAATACTCAGGTGCTAAACATGCTCAGAACATTATCCTGCTCTGTTTGCTTTTGTTTTGAGTCTGAATGTGGAGAGAAGCTATCTGCACTTAAGTAATGTCATTCAGTCTATTAGAAAAACTCCTCAAGGCGAATGATCAGCCTCGAGGCTTTGTTTAAATCAGTCATGTATCCATATGGACAGCACGCTGTGTGGAACGGCAATAAGATGGTGCTCATCCTGCGTCTCCTCCGTCAGCGGCATTGTGGAAATTAGGACATTACATTGATATTTTAGCATTGTAGTGTCATAATGAAAGGTAAATAAAAAAGAAAAAAAGTTTCCACAGAGTACAGAGACTGCAAGGGTTAAACTATGCACATCTCCAAGTTTACGTGATTTTATAAACTTCACTGTTTGACCTGACAGTAAGACAGAACAGTGACAGGCTTCCTGATGAAAGTGCTTCGATGCTTTCTTCTGTGCTCCTTCTGTGCTCAAATGTCATGTGATGCAGTAAAATGATTATTTATCTTGAATTCAGTGCCCTCACATCTCCGTTACAGCTTGTTTTATTTTGGCTTCTGCATCCAAACATTAAAGACAACTGCATATTTATAATAAATAGACATCAATCAAATAGAAACATGCTATTGCCACTGAAAAATGACTGAGGCAGAGAGACTAAAGGTCAGAGTTCGTCAGTCAGGATTCAACAGGTCATATGAGCTGCTTTGCCTCTTAGAGAAGTGCTCTCCAGGTTGCAGATGCCTTTAAAATGTTATATCATTTTTAATAAACTCACAAATAAAAATGTGGTTGAAAAAATTCAAAATGAACATCATTTGAGCAATAGATCATATTTTTCCCATATAAGAGAACCGCTTTCATTTGCATTATTAGACTACTGTGTGAATGACGGAGCTTTCATTTTGCCAGAATGTGAAATATTACACTCATGCACAAAGTTCCAGATGTTTAGAGGATATTTAGGGATTTTTGAAGTTGGGTTGTGAGAGGTAGTTGGCTATAGTAGTGGCATTAGCATGGGTTCACATTTTTCACACCTACTCCACCAGGTAACTCGGGATCCCTCCAGCTCAAAACTTTCAAATGAAGTTTCTCTGCTCTCTTCTTCTTCTAACTCTCCATCTGTATAAGTTCTTCTTCGGTGCACTCCAGTTCACACAAATATCCTCTATCCACAGTTAACGGCACATCATCATCACTTGAGTCGAAATCACTCATATTATCTTTGTTTTAGCTTGGTAGGTGTTATTATCGCTGTGGAAGCCTGCAGATCCACACAGCTGACCAGAGGATATCAGTGCGCAGCGGAAGGAGACAAAATGCCGAACGCTGCATCGTAAATTAGAGCCTGACACAGAGGGGGTTTAGGGGAGAAAAGAAGTGCTTTGTACGTTTTCGACACAGCGTACAGCCATCATATTTTCTTGGCCCATTTTTACATAAAACTCGTTAAACTACGCCGATAAAACGATCCCAGCCACTATGCCGCGGATCTCTCTGAGCTCATAATAACCACAGGATCAACTTTCACAGAAAGGCTGGAGGCTAATGCCACTACTATAGCCAAGCACCTCATACGACCCAACTTAAAAAAATCCAGAAATATCCCTTTAAATTATTTTCAGGAAATAAGAGCCCTTTGCAGAACAGATAACCTGATGAGGAAGTGGACTGAAAAATAAAGAACGGAGAAGAAATAAAGTGTTGGCACTCAAACTTTCCTGAGTGAGGATCCACAGCCCCAAACATGGATATATCGTTTTTAACTTTTCATTTTATTTTTCTTTTTAATTTCAAGTTAAGTTGTGTGTTATTAAGATCTAAATGCACACTTTAAAATATACTGTTGTTAGAAAACTAACCTGTATCATGTGCAATAATGTCTATTGTGAATAAATGTGTTGCCATTCATTTAAGAGGCCCATCTTCTGTCCTCACAGTTCTAGTACCATGTCTCTTGAATGAGGCAAAAGGGATCCATTTGAAAATGCAGCCCTAATCTGCACCTTCACTCGGCACAGAGCTGAACTACCATGCTTAGCTCTGTCTGCATAATGACAGTGAGCTAGGAGGGTTTGTTGAGTGGCCAGCTCTGAACAATGTGATTTGAGTTTCACTGTTTCAAAACAAGCTTCCTCCCTAAATGGAGCGAGAGAGGACACGTCAAAGAAAAAGAACCCTCACTTCCTCATCGTGGGAATGACTCCAGACCGTCTCCACACATGTGGATGAAGTGTGGAGCCACTCACAGCCCTGGACCGACGACACCTCCTGAATACAACAGTAATGTAGAAGTCATATTTACAGTCTTTATTAACAGAAAACTAATTTGGAAGCCATAGAGAGATAGACCTGATTCACTTGAAAGTTTGGGCATGATATCTTTTTTGAAAATACGGCGCAGTTACCACCAACTCTCAGAAGACGGTCACTTTTGCACTCTCATTGGACATGGCTTATAGCCCCAGTGTTGGTGAATTCACATTTTTTTGCAATTATGAGCATTTAAAGGTGTCACTTTCTCTCCATGACTGCATGATGGTTCATTTAAACACCCACAAACAGTACCCACACAGAGATGCTGTTTACTATGCGGTGATGTTAGGGTTGCATTTAACCCTTTGTGGGTGTTGCATGAATCAGGCCATGTCTCTTCAATTCATTTGCACACGTTCGTCAGGTGCAACAGCTGTACAACGCTTAAGTAAATAAATTCAGGAAGTAGAGTTCAGTTTACTTTAGAGGAACAAACATAGCTGTTTTTTTCATGGTGTTATTGAAGGATCCATGTATAAAAAAGCTACTCTCTGCTGTAAAAAAGTATGATAAGAACTAAAATCAATGTCCATTTTTATGTGTCTCCTGTTATGGCTGTCTCAGTAATTTTGCTTCCTTCAACATTCGAGTCTGTTGTTCTAAGATCAGATCCCAGGACTGGATGACTCCTGATACCCCATCAGTAAACACTGACTGTGGGAAAAACTTCCCACTACTCACTAACATGTGATGTGATGCTTTAGAAAGGGAATGACTGGATGACTTTAGTTTCACATTTGAACCTCTTTAGGGACAAGTGTTGTTGTTTTTGATGTTGTTTGTATTTTGGCTCTTTATCTTTGTCCTGATGCGTCCCCTCTTATAATCAGGTCTTCTTACTAAACAGTGAGATGACCTGATTAAATAAAGGTTGTGATGATAATCATTAAATCTGATGTATATCTTGATTATTTTTCCATTGCTTTCTCAGCCAAACATAGAGTCCACAGTCATCTTAAAAAGTCATGTTTTGACTGAGTAGCAGCCCAGAACTGAAGCATTTTGGACGACAACAAAAAAAGAAAGACTCACACTGGTGATGCTCTGTGGTGTGGGAGGATTTGGCCCTCACTACATCTCTCCATCATTTGAACTTCATCTGACATTGTTTGGTATTGTTCTCTGAGTCTTTACTGATGTGTTTTTGGTCTTTTTTATTTGGTCTGTTTGTCCAAAATACTCCTTTTGTTTGAACACGTTTCATGTGAACCCTTAAATCCAAAAAGCTTTGGCATTTTTCAAAGCTTTGAATGTTTTTATAGCTTTGGGTCACATGACCATTGGGGAGGTATGGGTGGAAAAGGGGTCAAGACTACTTTACTTAACCTAACAATCATAGAGAATGATGATACTGACTCAAACTATACATTTTTGACATTTTGGACCCTCATACAGGACCTGGGCTACTTTCTAGATTTTTTCCTCTTTCCTTGCTTTTATTTTTGCCAATTTTAACCCATTTTAGCCACCACTTAACCCCTCTTGACCACTTCTCAACTCCTTTTCACCACTTTTTTCTGCCATTTTTTGCCGCTTTTAACCCCATTTTATTCTGGTTTTAGAAAAAGGGTTGACAATTTGAAGAAGGCTACATACTACAGTATTAATAAATACATAAAGAAAGAAAGAAAGAAAGAGACTGTTGCTTTGATAAGAATGGTTGTTATTCTGGTAAAAAAAAAAATTAGACTATCACAGTTATCACAGGTTAAATTTACAATGGATCGTGATTATGCTGACCTCTATGAGACCCCCATTTGGCTGGGCCCCGGAAAAACTCTCCCTTTTATCCCCCCTTATTGGCGGCCCTGGTGAAAACATTCATATTTTGATCATGTTAACACAATATTTGATCAGGATTAGAAGAGGTGTGTTTCTGACCACACTGTATTGTTCCCTAAAGCAGTGTTTCCCCCAAAGTGACATACTGCCGCCAAAAATCAACATTGATTTCAATTATTTCACTAAAGAAAGGCCTTGTGTGTTTTTCTTACCAAAGACCTTTATATAAACTACCTGATAACCATGATTTTTTGGCTCAGCGTCTGTCAGGAGCTCGCTAGATTTGTTTGATGTTTTTGTTTCACCGGTCATTGCTGAAACGTTTTTCAGTTACAGTTCTCTTCTTTAAAAGGTCATGTGGACTTAATATGAAGGAGGCAGAACTTCTGAAATGTCTACCCGTCTGTACGCTTTAGAGAGAAGCTATTAAGAGCAATGACAGCACATAAATCTCACCTGTTGAGATGACAGAGCTAAAGCTTAGCTAAGATGCTAACGCTAAACGTAGCACAAACAAACCCGAACATAAACACTTTTGTAGTTAAAAATTCGGGGAAGTCTTCGGTTATCACCGTCACAACAGCCCATTTATTCACGGCATCTATAACCATAAAGTGTTCTTGGGAGTGATTGATTTGCTGACATAATCAATCAGTCTGAGCCCACTGATATGATTTTAGACAGAGAGGACCTAACCGAGCTAGAGATCCATTCATCTGCAGTTTATTAATTCAAGAAAGAAACCAACAAGAAGGGTCAGATACAGAGAGGAGATAACAACTAAACGACTAAATCCTCACATTAAGAGGAATTGTGAGAGGAGAAAATGTAATGTTTTTAATATTATTTTAACCCCTTGTTCTCCTGCACTAGCAGACACACAGAGCCCTGTCTATCCAAAGCTCTTTCATTTTAATTAGCTTTATTTGTGCTTCATGGGCAAATCTGGTATTTAGTTTTTACTGTTTTCAGAAGAACAAACATATAAAATCTCCAGACTAACTCAAAGCAAGACACCTTGGCATATGTGTGATAAAAACTTTCTCAGACATGTCATAATGCCTGGGATTTAGTCTTTTTTTCCAATAATAAGCTCAAAGACACTTAGGTTAGAATGAAATGATCTTTTTCCTCCTTTTTTTCAACTTTTGTAAAAGCAAAAGTTTTGATTCCATAATCAGTTTGTACTGGTTCGAATCAGATCGGACCGAATCATTCTCTATTTTGATAAATCGTCAGTGAATCGAATCGTAGCCTGTGAATCGAGATTTGAGTCAAATCATTTCGAGAAAGATTGTAAAGATTGTAAATAAAATAGAGCTTAGAACTGATCCTTGTGGGACACCATTCATTGATAAAACCCAGATTCAGTGTTTCCAGCATTTACAGACTATGCTCTGTTCAAAATGTCATTATAAAACCAGTCGCAAGCATTGAAACCAGTGTTGCCAAGTGTCGATCAACCTTATCAAGTGCTTTTTATAAATCAGAATAAACAGCAGAATAACACCCTCTCTTATCCATGTTGTAAACAATATTACCAAGAACCACAGTGGCAGCAGGTGATAAACTGGAGCATCAGTGTGTCTCTAGAAAATGCATTAAAAAGGCAGACTGGAGATGCTGGAAACAGCAATTTAAGCATTGCTTTGTCCTTTTTATACCTGATTTATTGAGAAAAAAAATCATTTATTAAATTCAGTGCTGATCTAATCATTGTAATTAGTAAGTTAATAAAGTTGATAAATTAAGAAGCCTCCTTATATTATAGGAGGGTGATCAGCTTCCTTAAAGCATCTTATTTTATTTGAAGCTCCTTTTCTCTACTATCCTGATAGAAGACTCATTGATGAAGTCTGTCAAACGTCCTTAACCTCATGAAATCAATTTATGACACTTAAAGCTTTTGTCAATGAATCCAGGTCCCTTAGCTGGGATTCAGGGACCTCTTAGAGGCCTCAGAGAGCTCCAAGGCCTCTCAGAAAAGAAATGTACTGACTAGACAGTCTGTACTTCCTTTTAAATACTTTTTTTCAATCGATACAAAAGAGGAGTCTTGTCCAAACGTGTGAGGGGTTTATGGGGCATTAATAACTCAGTGCAGAGCTGTGAGACTATAAATCACAGTTACTCACAGGGAGACGGTTCTGTTTGGGAGGAAGCTGGGCTGCAGGGTGTCCATCAGGTCCACATCATCACACACCACTTTGACCCGGACGTGCTGCCGGCTCAGCTCCTTGGACCTCTCCGCTGAGCAGTGACAGCTGTCAACGATCAGGTCCGGACAGTTTCTGTTGCTGTGGCTCGACTCCCACAGCGCGAGCAGGACGCACAGGACTCTCACAGCTCTCATCATTATCTCTGATATGTTCAGGTTATATCCTCATAACTCCTGAGAGCAGACCGGACCTTTTCACGCCGCCTTCTGTGACATTAAAGTCCACATCTCGTGCCTTGTTGGTCACCTGCCGCGTCAGGAACTGCTGCAAACTTTCAGCGCTACTTTTTGAAGCAAAGCAGAGAGAAAAGTGAAGTATCAGGGGTGTGTGTTGCTCCTTTTTTGCCATTCTGTGTCATAAAAAGTCCTCCAAACTGTTTTCAGAGCCGCGGCACGAGCAGGGAAACTTCCCACGGCGCGCCTTTAAAGTCCGGATAAACTTTAGCGCGACACATGCTCCTCTCCAAGCGAAAGCATGAATGAGATATGTATCCGAGGATGAAAAGTAGCTGCTATATGAAGATATCCACATAAATCCGTCTCCTGTCAGAGCTTCTGCACACCGCGTTGTCCCTCTCCCATCATCCACACTCCTTTTTTGCGCCCTTGGACTTGTTGCGCACTTGTGTCCAGAAAGTCCCTCCCCGCTGAGTCCTGTGAGGCTGCAGCGTGGGCTCCCAACCTTTCCTGAACACATGAGGGCCTCAAACACGGATCTGATGACAGCTCATATCAATAAATCATGTTTATATTCATTACTCTTTAAGTGTTTATTCACCTGGAAGCCACAGTGAGGAGAGAGTAAACGATCTGATCCAGACAGTAACCACAGGAGAGAATAACAGTGAAATTAAACTCCTCTTTGTCACCTCCGAGGGTCCCTGAAGGCGCCACTGTGGGATGTGTGCAGCAGTGTGTGTACTGAATGATTTCTCAAAGACAAACATTTAGACTGTGCGATGAAAACTGTTTGTTTTATGCTCTTTATTTACTCCAGAACAGCTGCAGAGGAACACTTTGGATCCTGTTTCAATGACTCTGAGCTGAACTGAAAATTATCTGAAACCATAATCACATCTGTGTCATAGCAACACTCACAAACACTGCTGAGAAAAGAGACTCAGTATTTATCTTCCTCCTATATGATCCTGTCAGGATTTATGTCAAATACACAACATCCTTCCTTAAACAGAGAGTGGAATAGGGGAGACTGGGGGCTGCTGGAACAGGTCCCTCCGTCTAAGGCAGCGATCATCAGCACATCAGGCCCCCACATCTTCACAGCGGGGCCCCATGTGCAAAAGAAGAAAAAAATACTATGGTATTTTGAGCATCTTCTTTTTTCTTCAACAAACTCCCTACAGGTATTAATAGAGCCCCAAAAACAGCTGAGATTTATAGACTTTCATCAGGAAGGACTTTATGTTTCATCTGTTTTTCACAAACCAACCTGTCAGACATTAACGGCAAATATGATGCATGCTAAACATGAATTTATCCGTCCATTCATGACAAAACGGACATTTTCTATGTCATCTTTCAGCTTCAGGCATGTTGGGAATGCAATTTCCCTGCTTGAGTTTTTCACATATCTCTACATGGTATATTAAGCACCAGACCAGGCCATGGACGACACGACAGCCACAGAAATACTCAGCTAAAATATCTCAATCGCCCCCTTGTGGCTGGCTGTGATATAGAGACAGATCTCACTGCTAGAGCCTAAAATACATAAAATACAAAGAAAATAAAAATACCTTTACAAAATTATATTAATTAGACCATTCTAAAAATGTCTTAAATATATTCAAAAGTCTGGCCCCTAAAATGCCTGTAGGGGATAAAGCTGTCCCCTGTACAAATCTAGCTGATGACCAGATGAGCAGCTGTGTCCCTAAGATGATAACCCAAGTATGCAAAATAACCAGATCAACTCGTGAGTGACGCATCTATGTTCACATGTGCACTAAAGCAGTGGCTCTCAATTGGTGGGTCGGGACCCAAAAGTGGGTCGCGGGGCCCTTTTCAGTGGGTCTCAAATATGTTCCCTGAAATAAGATTACGCCAAAAAGTCCAATAAAACTCTTTCAAAACAAGCTTTTTTTGCCTGTCATCTATGATTCGGGACAGGTTTTGCATTTTTGAGGTTCAAACGGGGACATTTTTCATTAGAAGATCAGAAATTTGGGTTGCAAGTTTTTATTGGCAAGTTGATGGTGGGTCCTGAGGCTCGGCCAGCTGAGAACCACTGCACTAAAGTATGTATGAGTGATAGAGAGAGAGCAACACTAATCTGCAGATAAACTACAAGTAGCTGTATATATATATAAAAAAACTAACCCTTCAAACAACAAACAGCTGCTAAATATTGAACGCCATGCATACTGGGCCTGTTGTAGAGCTTTACCAGATGAACCTGTGAGAGCTGCTACTACCAGGGCAACAGATTCAAACATTTGGCAGCACTATTTTAAAAAAGCAAAGAGAAAAGAAGATAAAATAGCTTCAGCCAGACAAAACGTATCTGCCACTACCAACAATAAAAAGCCAGATGGGAAACAAAATAATAAAATTCAACTGCATTTTAAAAGAGTTAATTCATTGTCTCCTTGTTGTTTATACACTCTGATAAATCAGCCTCCTTATCTATTGCAAAACAATCATGAAGGTTCATCAGTACCAGTCCAACCCTGTCATTTTACACAGTGCTGACAAAAAGTATTCACCCCCTTGGATGTTTTCCCCTTTTACTGATTTTATAAAACAGTCATGGTCAGTAAAATTTGGCTTTTTTGACAACAAAAACTATCTAATTTCAAAGTGAAAAAAAAATCTACAAAGTGATGTCAATTAAACAAAAGATATGTAATGTAGAATAAGTTGTTGCATGAATATTCACCCCATTTAAAGTGTCTGACCTAATCCAACAGAGGTCCAGCTAATTGATGCTACTAGTCTCACAATGTGAAGTGAGGATCAGCTGAGTGCAGTGAATGTGTCTTGGGTAACCCTGGAAAGCTTTTAAAGGTAGAGGGTTAAAATGAAGGCAGCAAAATGTAGGGAAATCCTGGACCAATCTTATTCAGTCTGCAAGAGAGCCACAGCCTGGGAGAAGATTTATTTTCCAGCAAGACAATGACCCTAGGCATGTAGCGAAAGCTACACAGAAATGCTTCTAAGACAACAAGGTGGATGTTCTGGAGTGGCCGAGTCAAAGCCCAGACCCCAATCCAATACAAAATTTGTGGCTGAACTGCAACAGGGCTGCTTGATCCCCGTGCAACCTCAGAGCTTGAGCAGTTTTGCAAAGAATGGAGTAAAATTTCAGTGTCCAGATGTGCAAACCTGACTGGGACCTGTCCACACACACACCTCAGCCAAAGGTGCATCTACAAAACACTGACTTGAAGGGGGTGAATATTTATGTAGTCACTAATATTACTTTACATATTTTTTTTAATTGACATTACTTTATAAAAATATGTTTCACTTTGACTCTAACAAAGTTTTTGTCATAAAATCCAAATTATTTTGCCTATGATTGATTTAAGAAATCAATAAAAGGGTAAGACATCCAATGGGTGAATGTTTTTTAAAGGCATATTCAGATGTGTTTGAGGTCAACATGAGTTGTATGGCTGAATCTAATGTTACATCATGGCTGAGTTCTGATGTTACATCAGGAAAAAGACTTCTATTTAAATCAAACATATTAACCAGGGGAATTTGGGTTATGTTTCTGTGAGCTTGGTCTAGCTATGTATAAATATCTTTATCAGATGGAATAATTCATGACAGATTGGATTCTTGGTGTAGTTGGTTTGTTCCACATTGTCTCTAAATAACTAGGATTGATGTAAATACTCTCCCTTGTGTTCTGATCTCACACTGCAGTGTGGTGTTAATGCCTCAGATCCACATCCCTCCGCCCTGATCAGCTGCTGCGAGGAGCTGCTGCAGGCCAGGGGCACTTTACGAGAAAAGGACACACTTGTAAAGCTGACATTTACTGAAACGACGGCAATAAATAAAGAATATGAGTTGGAAAGTGACCAGGCTGACACAGTTACACAATGCTGGACTCTGGCAGATAATTAATGGTTTGCTTCTTTGGGTCTGCACTTAAACTGCATCAGAAATAGACTACACATAAAGAAAGGAGTGTTTTTGCTGCAGTTTCTAGCAGAGCCATAGATAGAAAGTCTGGCTTTGAACTGAATACACGTTGATTAAGTGGCATAAATACAGGAAAATACAGTTCCAGCTCTCATTAACACTTTTATCTACCAATGAGAGCTCTTCAAGTCCCAGACATACGCTGACACTTGACACAAGAGAACTGATAATAAAGCCTGATGTCTCGCACTGACAGAAGTTTGAGTTATTTATATATTTAAAAAGTTTTCAAAAAGACTGGTCAGCTGTTGAAAGACATTCAAAAGTTACTTTTCAGATGACTTTTTTGAAAATACGCAACCGTGTAAGCATTAGAGCAATGAGTGAGCAGATTTTGATCTCTAACAATGTTACTCTGTATTTTATTTCACCTTCAGCTTCAGTATGGCACACAGGTTATTAGCGGTGGATCATTTCAGGGGTAGTGTCCTATGAGGATCCAGCCTTTGCAGCCTGCTTGGACTGTCCTAACTAGTGTGAAGGAATCCCAGTTTGAGTCTACAGCGGTCCTCGCCTTTACCTTTTAGTGCTGCCTCATCACCTAACAACCTCTGCAGCCGTCCTGGAAAAAATCTTACATAACCAGTGCGACTGATTATAATTCCACTGTCACCCCCTGAATTTCTTTTCAGCCACTTGCATCCATCTGTTTTTGTTTTGTTTTGTTTTTACCGGATGTAAACATGTTTATTTCTAATGTTAAAGAATAGCATTTTAATATCATTTAGAATTTGATTTGCAGCACTTCTGCCTTCAGCCTCATGGCTTTAGGATAATAGTTTTCTGCACTACCAGATTGACTTAATTTCTCAATTCCAAAACTGCTTGGCTTGTACTCATGTTTGCCCATCCCATAGAGGAGAGGGGCAAGATAGAAAGGAGCCCACTTTTATTTAAAGAGACAAACACCAAAACTGAGCATTCTGAGGAAGACTGCTGGTTCAAACAGGGTCAAAAAAACTCCTTTAATGCTTGATCCAATTTGAACAAATGCAGGGCACAGACATTGAATCTGCACCACAGGTGACTGTGCTGAAAGGTGGAAAAGGGATGTGATATATCATCTCAAAGTCTCAGTATACACCATAGAAACTCCAATTTAAAGTCCCAATAAAGTGAAAATTACACAGGCCACTGTGTTATGAAACACCAGGCAAAATTTCAACCATGAAAAAAATCTGTAAGATTATGAAATAAAACTTCAAAATCATGAAAAATGAGGCAGTAAAATCTGCTCTAGCATGCTGTGGGCGTGTCAGTTAGATAAGTTGAAGCCACACCCACTCACGAGTAATAAGCCTCTTGATTTTGTAGAGAGACAGAAATTTACTGTTTTCTGGCACAAATCTCCCTGTTATGTTACTTTCAACGACCTGTGAGCCACTATGGCTGATAGATGTGGGAAATTCATCTCACAATGAATGAAGACACAGATTGTAGCTGGCTGTTATTTTTCGCAGTGACATCGACTAACAACAAACTGTACTGAGATGAACTACTCAGTGATTTTATATCATTACAGCATTAAGGGTGCAGGGTGATTTCCAATAAAGACTAGTAATGTCATGACATTTGCCCTGCTCAAATAAAGCAAAGCCAGGAAAGAGGTGAACAACTTTCTAACAGTCTGAATATAAAATTTAGTCACACATAGATCTTAGTTTTTTCACATTTACCCCCTTGCAGACCTCTACGTTCACGCAGTTTACAGCAGAATAGTGTGTCAACAGCAGATTATTTTTGCCTTTTTGGGGTTGATCTGCCATTTACTTCAACATGATTCCATGTCTTTATTGCTAGCACCATGAGTTAGTACATTTTAATGTAAAAGATTAATGTTTGCTTCGTACAATCTGTGATTTCATGTGGAATTCACATGTTTTCCACCTCAAAAGTGAACTTTTCCTCATCAGTGATGCTGTTGTGGCTCGATGACCTTTTCAAACCTGCTGGATGAGACGTGGTGTTGAGATAGTGATGATTTATGATAGGGAGTCTGTGCTTTGTGTTGTATTTTAAAGTTGACCTGATAATTTGTTTCCGGCTATTTTGATCAATCTGCTCTGGGTGGAATGATGTGGTTTGGCATTGGTTGTCCCTGAAAATTGACCTGCTGCGTATCTCCAATGAAGTGGAGCAGAGTGTCGCTTCTGAGACGCACCAGAGCTGGACCGAGCGTCAGGCAGTGGAGCTACTCCAATTGGAGAGAGGGATTGAATTGCCTCGCAGTGCTTTTCAGTGCGATTGTGGTGCATATGGAAATTCAGGGTAAGGCTAAAACAAATGAAGCTATGTAAGCTACATACAAAGCATAGCAATTTACCTAACATGGCTAAAGGTCAAGCTCAGTAGATACCTATGGGCAAAACCAATGACAATATGTTAGATTCATTTATGCTACATTTGCTAGAGCCTTCTAGAAGTAGTTATGAGAAAGGTAGCTCACTCTAGCTTTGTTAGCCTTAAAGCTAAAGTTAAAGGAAGCTGCCATTCATACAAAACCTCTGACCTTTATTTCTGTTTCATTTATGAAATGTTGCTTAGTCTGTTGTGTTTGCAATGGGGTTATTTCACAAATGTAACTGCCAGATTTTTTTAGGAATAATGTTAAACTTAAAATTTAAAAGAAGACAAAGAAAAACTTCTAAATCACATACCAGCAAATTACACCTCTTCTGCTCTGACAAAGGTAGCTTCTTGCAGTAGTGGTCTGCAGGGGGGGCTTTGAAATCTGCAATCTGCATTGAGATTCCTCTCATATTTTCTGACAAATACATCGGAAGATTTGAATTTCTATGGTGTACTGGTATAGCAGCTATTCTCTATGACAGAACAGATTGTTTACTGGTGACATTTTTTATAGACAAAAATCTGAAACCTCTTCTAAATCACGAACTCTTAAATTGGCTTGAAATGAGGATTACCACTTGGTAAGTGTCAAGTCAACCCTGCTGTTAAACTGGAATATCTCATAAAGTTGTGGTTTGTGACATGTTCACATTATAAACACTTGTTAGCTTGTTGTAAAAAAGTCTTATGACTCTGAGTCCAGATATGAGTCAGTTTTGACAGGAAATAAATGTTGAAATCCCAGTTGGTGCTGACTGGGATCAGAGAGTAGACATTTTAAACGGCTCACTCTCAGTATCCACTGACATCAATCATGGAGGATCCCTGTATAAAGTGTCTAGCCCCGGGGAGACAGAAGCTAAGACAGCTGGCTAGTTGAGCTCCCCAGGGCTGGGGCGAGGTGCTTCCCCCGTGTGTGTGTCTGTGTGTGCCAAATTCCTCCCTCATTATCCACATTGTCTCTGACACAGCCCGAGAGCACAAAGGAGGGTTTGAAGCCGCTCCCACTGACCCTGCGAGCCACCCATGTTCCCTTTTCTTCAGTCTGACAGGCAAACATGGACTGCTGCCTCTCTACAGGAGCGGGCTGTGCAGGGCAGGACACGCACCTCCCCTCCTGTGTTTATCCACATATGGAGGCCGTACTCCCTCTGTATTGTGCTCCCATGACGCCCCCTGCACTGTCACTCAGCCGTGTTTACACAGATGTATATTTACCTCGTGCCTGTTCGTGCAGAGGAGGATCCCCCTGCCAGCTGACCCCTGGGAAGCCAAACGTCACCCGATGTAGCTGACATTACTATTTGATGTGATCCATCTTTAATGGAGCCTGCAGAAACATTTCCTTGGACAGGAGCCGAGGCTGTTCATGGAGCTACTTGTGTGCTCTTAATGGGAAACAGAACCAGACACTCAGGCCAGTTCTGTAAAGGTTTTTAGACTGGCAGGGGCTGCATTTACACACCAACAACCTCGCTTTAATGGGCTCCCTAATCAGCACAAACAACATTAAAATTCTTCACTGTTAAACATTAGGACTCCTGATTGCAGTCTTAACTCAACATAAAGACTCATTAGAGCACAATGCAAGGATGGAGTATATTACACAGAAGCTAAGTAGGCGGTCTTCTTCTCATGTTTTCACTCTCTCACATTAGCCTTCACTGCTCTCCATTATTACCTGGTGACAGAGATGAATAGTTCATAGCCGCCAGCAATCACAGTCCTCACTAAATATTTACCGGCTGCACTTGAGGAGGCCAGGCTTCAGCAGGATGACAGACTCTCATTATTACTCTGACTTTTCAGGATTAAAGCTCGTGGCATTTTCACTTATTCAGCTTTTATGGAGTTCCCAGAATGCGACTGAAATAAAGAGAAGGAAGGTGAGAGCTGTTGTTTTGGCTTTCAGCGAGAGGGACAGGTGGTTTCTGGTTTCATGGAACAATCTTTTATTAAAGTGTTATCTGTAGGCTGTGAAACAGTTAAAGGATACTGTAATGGTCCCTCTGTGTTTGAGCCTGAAGACAGTCAGCTTTGGCACCAAGCATTCTTACACAAAATAGAAGATGTTAATGTACCTGATCCATTTTGACTTATTGTTGTTTTTTCAGCTGATAGTGCAAGGAATTACAACACTTTGTAGTGATATGGATCAGTGGAACACACCACAAGATAATCTTGAAGATTTTGGGGCTTACTCCCTTCCAACCAAACTCAGCAAAGGTCTGGTTATGGGATAGTCGTAAAGATAATCCTTGCAGATTTTCCTGTGATGTGTCTTTCTTTCACTTTCTAGAGGTTAGGTTGCCCCCCATCCATGTGGGCAGTCCAGGTTCAACTTGGACCTGCAGCTCCTATCCTGTATGTCTCTCCCCCACTTGCTAAACCCAGTTTCTGACTCTATCCACTATCCTCCTCTCGAAGTAAAAGCATTAAAAGCCCAAAAAATATTCTGTGCCGTGTATGTAAGTATTTGTCCCCTCTCTGATTCCTGATTTTTTTGCCTATTTATCACACTTAAATGTTTCGAATCATCAAACCAATTTTAATATCTCACAAAGACAAGCCAAGTAAATACAAAATGCAGTTTCTAAATGTTGATTTTATTCTTTAAGGGGGAACAAATCTAAACCTATATGTGAAAAAAGTCAATGCCCCCTGAACCTAAGAACTGGTTTGCAACCCTTGGCAGCCATAACTGAGCATTTGCAATAACTGGTGATGAGTCTTTCACATCGTTGTGGAGGAATTTTGGCCCACTCCTCTTTGCAGAATTGTTTTAACTCGGCCATGTTGGAGGGTTTTCAAGCATGAACTGCCTGTTTAAGGTCACATCACAGCATCTCAACTGGATTTAAGTCTGGACTTTGACTTGGCCTCTCCAAAACCTTCATTTGTTCAAGGTTCACCACTGTTCCCAGTTTTCTCCATTTGTGGATAATGGCTCTGACCTTGGAAATGGCTTTGTAACTTTTTCCAGACTGATAGATTTCAATCACTTTGATTCCCATTGTTCTTGAATTTCTTTGGATCGTGGCATGATGTGTTTCTTTCTGAGATCGTGTAGCCTACTTCACTTTGTCTGACAGCTTCTATTTAAGTGATTTCTTGATTCAACAAATCTGGCGATAATCAGGCCTGGGTGTGGCCTGTGAAATTCAACTCGGCATTCCAAGAACTGTGGTTAATCACAGTTAACTCATGATTTAACATGGGGGGGCAATTATTTTTTCCCATAGGGACGGATAGGTTTGGATTTTTTCCCCCTCAACAAATAAAATCGTCATTTAGAAACTGCATTTTGTATTTATTTGGGTTGTCTTTGTGATATATCAAAATTGGTTTGATAATCCGAAATATTTAAGTGTGATAAATTTGCAAAAATATCAGGAATCAGAAAGGGGGAAAATGCTTTTTCACAGCTAAAAATGTGATCCTTCTCTCTCCGACCTGCTTGGAAAACGATCAGAGCTACTTTCATTTTAATTTGTACAACCCCAATTTCAAAAAAGTTGGGGCAATGTGGAAATAAAAACAGAATGCAACAATTCGCAAACCTCATGAGCACCACATTTGATTCACAATAGAACATAATCAACATATCACATGTTAAAGCAAAAATGTTACAATTTCATGAAAAATTTTAGCTTATTTGGATTTGATGGCAGCGGCACATCTTAAAAAAAGGGACAAGGCAAGAAAAGGCAGGAAAAGAATGTGGTGCTTATGAAAAACAGCTGGAGGAGGGGATGCTTTGAATGCAATGGTAAACATGGCTCTGGCCGTGGAAATACACCGCTTTCCACATTATTATGCAAAAGACATTTTTCTCTTATTTTCCTAAATATTAATGCAAATGACAGTCAGAATATTTTTCAAGTCATCAGCCGTTAGAGCATAATTCAAATGTTTTTGAACAAACTTCATAATGACAACCATTATTATTTAACAAATATATACCTCAAAATGCACTGTTCCACATTATTATGCAGAACAGAGTTTTAAAAGATTTATAGGTTGTAAAGAAATGAAAATGGTCATTCATTGAATTTGCAGCATTAGGAGGTCATATTTACTGAAATCAAAGCTATTTCAATCAAAAACATCTAAACAGGCCAAGTTACACGTTAACATGGAAGACATTTGTACCTGATTCAGAGCACAGACGGGTTCATGCAGATAAAGGCATAATGAGGAAGGTTTCTGACGGACAGCAGAACCCACCAGGGTTAAAAATTTTGCAAAATAAAGTTTTTATGTCCACTGTAAGTCACGAAAAACATGTTATGAAATTAATTTTTGGTATGTTGGATTTTTTTTTAAATTTCAACACATGATTTTTATCCTCCAAACCCAAGTAAGTAGTTTTGTGACCTAACATAATCAACTTCAGGGTGTTTTCTTTGTTACCACAACTCAAACAAAGTTTTTAGTCCTTGCTGTACCCCAAGAGAAAAACACAAACCAGAGCACAAGAACACAAGCTAGTCCATAACACCTAAAGACACGCCATGTTTTTCAGAGAGGCTGCTATTAAAAGTCTAACCTTGTGTTGCATGATTATTAGTTGACTTATGTGCCTTCCAGGAGCAGAGCTGACACCAGAAGGGTACCGAGATCAACACAGTTTCACTCCTAGAGGCCTCTTACCGATCCGCTGTGTTTGACAGTCTGGATGTGGGAAATGTTAGCAGCACGGGATCAGAATCTCCTCCCCTCACAGAGACATTAGTTACGTAACCCCTTTCCTTTGTTCCCTATTTAAAATGATGACGCACTTTTTTTAAAACTGTGCTTCATGAAAATATCTGACTTGATTTGAGCTGACTTGTCTTGACCTAACCGCTGTGGGCTCGGAGCTGGTTAAAAGCCACGGGCTCGTGTTGGCGTTCACTGTGTCACAACAATACATGTCACAGGTGCCTGGTGCCGGCTCCAATCTCATCAGACGTCCAGCAGCACATGTTAATATTAAGGAGGGGAAGGATTGCGTGTTTGTGTTGATTTAAAGTCTGGAAATCTCATATCTGACTCAAAGTGACTGACCAATGGGTCATGTCCTTCTGGGACATGAACCTGCCACAGCTGCTGAGAGTGGACGGTGGGCTGCAGTCACACAGGACTGTTATATTGAATTTTTAAAGTAAAGAAACAAAAACAGACTGAAACTGGGGGTCTTGTCCTCAGGATTGTTTTTTTTTTTTTTTCAATTAGAAGGAGGGGGGAGGGAACACAACAACAAAATTTAACCACCCTATAAACATCAATATGATAATATACACAGATGACACATTTAATCTGGTGTGTTGGTGTTCATCTGGAGTCATGTTTCAGGCCACCTGCTGAATGTACATCCCAAATTAACATGCTTTATTTTAACTCTGCTGGAAACAATCAACTCCTGAGGGGAAATATCAGGCTCTATTAGCGTGATATTCTGCTGCTCAGAGGTAGTGTGCAGGCTTTTATTCATGTTAATGTCTCTGCTGAAATCTGCTGCCTGTTGTGCACAGATATTCAAATCCACCCTTATCCTTTGTGCTGGAATTTGCAAATTGGCAAACCAATATTGATGATAAATTTCTTCGATCAACAGCTGTTTAATACACACCCTGCATGGATTTTGGTATGATTTTGTCATGATGGAAGGCCGCTGTCAGGTCAAACCCTCTGTGAAAGGTTGGTTAGAATTTAAAATCATGATTGACAAACACATTACTGATACAAACAGAGACTTTTTCAAACAGAGATGTTTTGTTGACATATTTCTCTCTTTTGTTTGCAGAGATGTAAAACACTGAAGAGCTTGTGACAAATGATTTCTGTTGAATTTTAGTCTTATCAGTGTGTCCACTTACATTAATCTGATTTATTGAAGTGTTTGCCATAAATCCTCAAATAAGGACTGGTAATAAATTAGCATCCAGGATCCATATTATGACTGGGGTCATGACCCTCATGACAGAATAGGATCCAGCCCCCTTTTATGGGTCAGGTAGTGCTAGCATGCTAATTCCAGTGCTCCCCCATATAAAACCATACCACTTTTGATGCTATTCAGCAGTAGTTGATTCTAAATGGTACAGCTTTTCTTCTTCCCCAGTCATGATCGTCAAACATTATGCTTTTGAATCATTTAAATCCTTTACTCACACCCGGCTGAGAGTGAGTACAAAAACACAGACAGGAGCATTTCCACAAGTTATCATATCATATCATATCATATCATAGTTAAAAGTAACTAGTTACTGGCTAAACTTTTACACTTCTCCTTGTCACATGAGATTTTCTGTAATGTAGAGGTTCATCCAAAGCAATTAGAAAATCAGTATTCCTGTTGTTTAATTGAAGAGGATGAACTTCCAAATATTCTAGCTTCATCTCACACAGGGTGAAATATTTAAAGAGTTTTTGGGTTTTAATCTTAATGATTACAGCTCACAAAAATGAAAAAATCCAATGCCTAAAAATATTAGAATATCACAAAACATCGGTCCAAAAAAGAATTTATAATACAGAAATGTTGACCTTTAGTTGACCTATAGTACTTTGTTGTAGCTGGACATGTCATGGAGGCAATCAGTCCGTGGCACTTTCTTTAGCCTGACACCCCTACTGTATGGTACAGGCCGTCAACAAGGGACCTCCAGAGAACTTGGTCACTGGCATTCTTCTCTATCTGCAACCAGGTGTACGGTGGCCGAGAAGTCTCAAATAAAAACTCACAACGGAAGTTTGTGACAACACCGCTACTCAAAATAATTTCTGTACTCACAGTATGTAATTTGTAGTGTGTTTTTCGTGATTTTTAATAACTGTAACCTCCTGTACAGTTTAATATGTATGTAAACAACTATCTAAATCAAATTGATCGAGTCCATTCATTCGTCTGGCAGCATACTTCATGCACATTGGACCCCAAACGTAGCTGTCCGCACTGTTTACCGGTTAACATTACTTCTAAAACTTATCGATTACAAAATAAAATGTGCAAGAAGTGGTGCTGACGAACGAACAGTGTTTACTTACTTTAATTACTCGATCCAAGCGTGTCGTCACGCTTTGATCTAGTAAGTTTGAGTTGTGGTACTTCAGTAAGTTTGAGTTGTGGTACGTAACTTTATTGCTAACAGAGCTATTAGCAGGCTATCAGGTCCGTCCCTAATAACGGCCCCACTTCCATTGTGAGTTTTTATTTGCATCTGCTGCACCAAGTTGTTGTATTTTTGTGCTGTTGTGGAATCTGTTTGCCTCCAGGCTGTGCCGAGTTTATGTATCCATGCGTGGCGCTGAGTGTTTGTATTCATGCGCTGCAGCAAGTTTTTGTATTTGTGTTGTAACCTTTTGTTTTTGTGTTTTCCTCAAATGTCATGTTTTTTCTTTTTGCAAAGCATTTTGAATTTGCATTCATGTGAGACCTCTCGGCCACCGTACAGGTGTATCCCAGTCTTTTGGTGTCAGACTGGATATCCCGCTGCCAGGTGTTTTTTGGTCGGCCTCGTTTCCTGTTCTCTTGGGGTTCCTCGTCAGAGCCTGTCTGGTGGTGTTAGACACAGGTTTTAGTAGTGTGTGCCTGATCCATCCCCATCTTCTCTGTCCAATTTCATCTGCTGCTGGGAGCTGTTTTGTTTTCGACCATAGGTCGTTATTGCTGATCTTCTCTGGCCAGTGTATGTTCAAGATTCTTCTTATGCACTTGTTGATGAAGGTTTGTATTTTATTGTGTTTTTTGTGAGTCTCCATGTCTTTGCTCCATACAACAAGACAGATTTTACATTGGAGTTAAAGATTCTGATTTTTGTCTGCTGTTGGATGTCTCTGGAGCGCCAGAGTCCATGCCACTGCTGGGGTGTTAAGTCACCAGGTTGCTTTGATAGCAGCCTTCAGTTGAGTCTGGTGTCTCTCATCTTCCTTTTGACATTTCTCCAGAGATTCTCTGTGGGGTTCAGGTTAGGCCAGTTGACTGGTCAGTCAAGCACAGTAATGCATCACCACCATGAAACTAAAAACACGGAGCCCACTCAGCTGGAATCGCTGAGAATCGGTGGCAACAACATTCGCTACTTCATCCTTCCTGACAGCCTCCCTCTGGACACTTTTCTGTTTGGCATTGAGCCAAAAATCAAGTCCAAGAAGGGAAGCAGTGGCTGGACGGGGATGTGCCAGAGGATGAGGGCGAGGCAGGGGAAGGGGCCGGGGCGGTCCCAGGAGATGATCACCAGGTTGAACATATCTGGCCGTCACCCCACTGTATGTATAGGATCTTGTTTCCCTTTTCTCGGAGCAGTTTTGTGAATTTTATGTTTTCTTCAGTTTTGTTTTCGTATTTTGTACGTTAAAATCCACAGTAATTCCATGGTTAGCAGACCAGTCTCTGGAAGTTTTTGCTTCACTGTGGGAAGGTGCTGTTGTAAAAAGAAATCAGAATCTCTATAAAGCATCTCAGCAGATAGAAGCATGAAGTTCTCTAAAATCTCCTAGACAGCTGACAGCATTGACTCTACTGCAGAAAACACATAGAATCAGCAGCAGCAGATGACATGGCACCTCAAACCATCAGTGACTGGTGAAACTGGAAACACTGGACTTCATGCACCTTGGATTCTGTTCCTTTCTTCTCATCCTCCTGACTTTGGGACCTTGTAGCAAATTGAATTTAAAATGTGCTTTTATGAACTTCAGACCTTGGACTTCTGAGCAACACTCCAGTGCTTTTCTCCTTAGCCCAGGTGAGGCACTTATGGCGTTGTCTGTTCAGATGTGACTCAACATTCAGAACACGACACTTGCTGCCCATTTTCTGGACCCGTCTGTGTATGGTGGCTCTTGATAAACTGTCTCAAGTCTCAGTTCACTCCTTGTGAAGCTCCTGAGTGCTTGAATCTGCTGTGTTTGACAATCCTCTGAAGGCTGAGCTCATCCCTGTTGCGAACCTTTTCTTGCACACATTTCTCTTCCAGTCAGCTTTGATACAGCCTCTGAGTACAGCCTGCCCTCTTAGCAGTGACCTTCTGTGGCTTACCCTCATTGTAGAAGGTGTCAATGATTGTCCTCTGGACAACAGTCAAGTCAGCAGTCTGCCCCATGACTGTGGTTGTGTGAACCAGTGTGAGAGAATGAAGCCTCAGGAAACCTTTGCAAATTGGACTTTTCCATTGAGATGGTGGATTTTTTAATCTCATTAGCTCTTAGCCATAATCATCAGGATCAAAATAAAAATTTGATAAGTTTTACTTTGCATGAGATCATGCTTCAGAAATTTCACTTTTTGAACCAAATTTGTAAGTTAACTCATTTTATGATATGTTTTTGGGTTTTTGTGCCTTTTTTGGGGCACTGGATAGAGTCAGCAAGATGGAGAGAGAGAGAGAGAGAGAGAGAGGATTGACACAGGGAAAGAGCCAAAGACCAGATTGGAACCTGGGCCGCCTGCTTTGAGGGCTACAGCCTCTGTACATGGGGCATAATGACATAACTATGAGGCAACCTGCACCCCAAGGTAAATCTTTCAGCTTTTTGTATTTATTCAGAAGGATTAATATTTTTTCATATCCTTCATTTAAAATGCATGATGAAATGAGTTAAAACAGTGCATACCTCAAAGACTACTGCCTGTATTGAGGAAAAAAAACAAAACAAACGGTTAATCAACCCTTTAAGAAAAATGCACTGCCTCTTTGAGAGCAGCTGAGGAGTGATGCTGTTTGTGTTCGCTGAAACTTAATGAGCGTATGTTGAGCTTTGGGCATTTCTTAATAAAAACTGCAAAAAGTGAAGACGGATGTGTTTTGGACAGTTCATTTTAGGGTGCAACAAAAACACAGTATTTTAAATTTGGGCATGGCTTTGAGGGCAACGGTAGCTCATGACTTAGGTTAGAGACTGGAGGGTATGGAGAGAGCTGGAGAGATGCCAGATTACTTCTCAGTCCTGCGGAGGTACCCTTTAGCAAGACAGCAAAGCCCCGACCACTCACCTTGTTACTTGGTTTATTACTCACACAAGGATTATTTGGTTGATAGTACTGTTTCAATGAAAGCAAATGTAGCAAGAAAAAGCCTCTGAAAACCTTTGAAATGATCTAGTTATCTGCATTAATGGGTAATCAGATGTGAAAAGTAAGTGAACCCTTAGGCTAATGACTCCAAAAAGACTTAACTGGAGCCAGGAGTTAGCACATCTGAAGTCCAATCATTCAAATGAGATGTGGCCAAGTGTAGAGCTACTGTGTCTTATAAAAAATACTCAAAATTTCTAAGTTTTTTTAAGAATCATCTGCTGATGTGAATTGTACCTTTTAAAACAAACTATCCTCAAACGCAGACGATACAGTACCATGGCTAATCTAACAAGAAGTAGGCGCCCTGACAGGTTGACACAGAGAGGTTATAAAGAACCCTAGAGCTTCAGCATTAAATTTTACAATAATGGACATTTGACAAAGTGGCTGCAAATGATCCGAGACTGAGAACAGGCAGCTGCTGCAACAGTCTGAAAAGTGACAATGATTATTCAAACTTATGTATACAACTAACAGTATAAAAATCTAATTACATGTTATTTGCTGAACACTCAGGCCTCCTCGGCTGGGACCCTGGGATGAATTTACCATCAGACTGACTATAATAAGGTGCCAAGAGGATCTGGGAAACCAGAGCTACTTTTAAACTTGAGAATGGAGGCCGGTGGTGTGAGCTGGCGTGTTAGTGTTCCTACAGCGGCAGGGTGGACCCACTGACCACCAACCACCGGGGTACGGCACAAGGACTTCTGTGAAGGTCTGGAACATGTTTAATGATCTAAACAGAGACTCTGGGTTTAATCCTCAGAGCTCTCTTTATGAGCGCGTGGATTTGTTATTGCCTCCACAGCCTGAGAGTCTAAGAATCACTCAGCAGACGCCAGCAGAGGGTTTGAGCTTCAGTCGTTTTCACCTCATTTACAAACCGAGCACATGACAGCTTTTTCTCTAAATTGTTTTCATGGGAAGCTGCGGACAATAAGGCGAGTTTATTCATTTGTAATCACTGTTTCCCCTCCAGTCTCATAAACGCGCTGCACATGAACCCCTCGATTGTTTTCACGTCTCAATGAGATCATCGTGAAATTTCATCAGCTTGCTCGTTTGTCATCATTAGCGTTGATGGAGGTCGCTCTGCTCCCGTCTGCCGAGGCTCGACGATAACTTTGACACAAATAAAATCTGTTTTGGAGAACATAGAAGTGAAAGGCTGTTTACTGCTGCTTTTATTTTGTTGTTTTGACACACAGTCTTGGTGGAGAGACGAGGCCCAGCTCTGTGGTGCAGCAGTGAACTCGGCCTTATAAGTATTCTAGTCTTCATCCATAATCCGGCCTGCGTGAGCGGGGACCCAATGAGCAGATGAAGTGCCATGGGAAGGTTTCCTGGCAGGAAGGAGAAGGAGGAGAAGGGCACTGCAAAATAAATCCTATTTCAACAAGCCATTTTATCATGTTCCCAGCTTTAAAAATAAGATTTTTTACAAAACAAAATGCTGAAAACAATCTGACAGCAGGACGCATTCAGTTCACCTGCCGCTTTGAGCTCATCTCTGCTTTGCTTTAACAATATTTCCAAACATATCCCATCAATCCTCAGGTGTAAGACTGTCTTCCTGTGGCTTCTCTCTTTAGAAGGATTTAAGAATAACAGGTTTATTTCTGTTGACATTTTTGTAGTCATATAAAAAACTGCTGCATGCTGCCCTTTACCTATCATCTCCAATATCTTGTGTGCAAATCTTGTCTTTCTCACCAAGCTTAGAAAGGCACAATAAAGCCATACATACACAGAAGTAGTCCCACCACTAAGTGGTGTTAACCTGACACACCAGATAGACTGTTTCACATACCTCTTGCATGGGTATATATTTCACTTTAATCTGGGAAACCTTCCATACAAAGTTTTGGTAAAGGCAGGACTTCTCTAAAAAAAATCTTGGAAGGGGGTTGGACAAACATTTTGTCATTTTCATGACTGTCCAATCAGTGCAACAAGACAAAATGTGGTAGTAGACATGTGCAGCTTGGGTTGTTTCTTGAGCTGTACAGGCTGGCACAACTGTGTGAAAAGAGGAGCAAGATGTCAGCTGAAAGTATTGATGAAACCTATCAGGAGATGTGCAAAAATAATATTTTTGTCAAGAGAGGCTTTCAGTGTGACTCTTTACTCTTTTTTTTTTTTTTTGATAAAGAAATGTGGTCAAGGTCTGATTGAACTGCAGATTTTCTGCAGCTACATCCGAGGCAATAGTTACAGCCATAGCAGCCATTGGATACACCGGCTTGCTTAACTTCACTAACTCAACTCCAACCCATAAGGATCAAAAACTCATGCCAAAGCAGGTCAAGAGAAGAGCAAAAACATCCTCATCATGAACAGCTTTTCAGTCATGACAGGTTGCATATAGTTTTCTTTATAAGCAGTAATTCATTTGCACTTATTGCCATTATTAGATAGGTTTGGAGGTGTGGTTGTTCTGGGATCCCCTTCCACAAGCTCAAGTGGAAAGCATCAAGCAGGAATAGCACACGTTCCTGCTCTTCCTGGGGTTCAAAGGAAGCGTGAGGCAGGGAGAGAAGCATTAAAAAACAGCAGAGCAGGCATCATTGAAAGTAGACTGATATTGATGAAGTCAGAAGCAGAATAAAGCAGGAGCTGGGGTGGAGTGGCAGCAAAGCGTAGTCAGACTAAAGCAGTGCAAGTGCAGCAGGAGTGCACTTAACCAATATCGTGCCTTCAGCTGACAGCAGGGTGCTGTCAGCTGATGAGGATTTGTGTGAGATCAGCTGATCACAATTATATGGCAGTGCTTGAAACAATAGCCTGCATGAACTAACGCCATATGCTCAGTTCAGTGTGTGTCCCTTTGCTTCTGTTTAGATCTAGAAATGTGGTCTAGCTCTGCTCCACTGCTCCACTGTGGCTACGTCTGAGCTATTTGCCTCACCAGCAGCCAATGGCTTTCATTAAAGCAATTGTCTGGCAAATCCATCGCTTTGCAAGGTTAAAATAATGTTACATGCTGTTGAAGAAAGTTGAGTTATTGCATCTGACTAAAAACTGGACTATTAAAATGCATATAAACATGTTAGTTAATCTGAAAACAATAAAATTTATCGAGGTCAGTGCCTCATTTACAGTTATGCTGAATTTAGATATGAAAATAGATCAGAATGTTTAAAACAACATAACCGTAACTGCCCAAATGTGAACATTTTATGATGGGGTGGACTTTAAAAAATTAATTCAGTAGAGGTCACTGTCTCATACTGACCTCCACAGCTTTTCTGTTGCCACTCTGTCCGTCATCTGTTGCTCAGGTGTAGTTGTCAACTCTGATGAATAAGCACTTCTGATATCTTTTTTCATCATAAAAAGTTAGCTTCAGCTCATACACACATGCAAGGCAATGACAGCAAGTGTGTGCAGCTGCCTCTGACACACACAAGACCTGACATTACTGAAAACTCATCCCATTTATTGTGCACTGCAAGCAGCTGCTTCCCAGCTCAGACTGTGCTGGAAAACATAATGATACTGATCAGACCGGCAGAGATTGGTGCCATTTTTTAACTGCTTTTCTCCCTCAGTAAGTCATAACCACGCATTTGTGTGCTTGAGTGCTGGTTTGACTAAAAACACTCCTCAGTGAAGACGTGACAGACAGAGGAGACCAAAGAGACTCTCTGGCTAGAGTCTGTAGCTCTGAAATCCCAGCAGGCTTAGAGCTCATACTATAATGAGTAGATGGACAAACTTTTAGAACTCATAAGCCAAAACAGACGGTACTAAAAAGCTGCTCAGAAACCGCATGTTGTAGACTTTGCTGAATGTAATGGAAATTGACTTGCAGGAGGAACGTTCAAAGGTACATCATTTTTCAAATTATTTTGCTTCATTGTGTTTTCCTGCTCCGGCTTGAACTGTCGGCTTCATTGCTCACCAATGACCTCATGATTAAAGGGGGTATTACAATGTTTGTGCCGCATCGGGATGTTTCCAGGAACATTCAGAAATACAGACAAAAGATAAATTAGCTTCAACACGGCTATAAAACACAGCTGGATATCAATTCACTGGGTCATATGTGCAGCTCAGACCCAATCTAAAGTAGGCTGTCTGCCCATGCTCTGAGCTTTGACACTTAAGTATTAGTATTTAATTCAAGCCTGTTTATGTACTCTCATAATTGGCAGTAATGTCCATTGTTTGAACATATGATAAAGTGCCATCTTTGGTGGCCTCTATGTGGATATAGTTGGCCAAAGTACACTCTTTGGTTCACCTCAGTGGACCAAATTTGGCTAAGTGCCCTCTAAATAGCTCTAAATAGATTAAAGTGGAAAAAGTACCTGCTTATGTGCCCTCTAAATGGACAAAATTTGTCCAGTTGCCTCTTTTTGTGCCCTCTAAACAGACAACAGTTGATAAAGGGCCCTCATAACTGCCCTCTAAATGGCCAAAATTTGACAAATTGCCTCTTAAGTGCCCTCTAAGTAGATCAATGTGGATAAAGTGCCGACTTGGCGCTCTCTAAATAAACAAAATTTGTCCAACTGCCTCTTTTAGTGCCCTTTAAACAGATTAAAGTTGAAAAAGTTGCCTCATAAGTGCCCTCTAAACAACACTCAACAAGTTGCCTTTTAAGTGCCCTATTAATGCCGAAATGTCTTTCGGTTGCCTTTCAAATGGACAATACTTAAGAGACTGGCCCTCATACTACTCTTCCAGTGGACAATAATTGATAAAGTGCCCTGCAGGGTTACCTTTCAGTAGGGTGCTGTCCTCTCAGTGGGCGAAACCACATGTCTAAGAGTGGAGAAAATGCAATTAAGTGCTATAAGTTTCTTGATGTAAAGTTGATTTTCATTGACCTCTCTTGTCCATCTTTTTTAAACAATAGTTAATTGGCTAATAATTCCTTGTCAGTTTTTACAGAGATGTAGTAAGTACAGTTATTAATTAAATAAAAAACAACAACAGGATTTTTAACTATTTCACTATAAATGACAGCATTTTGATGGTGCCTTGCTGCACACAGTATAGGTGCCCTTTTCATCATTTTTGCCCCTGCCCCTCAAACATCCCAAATCAACTGGCCTGCAGGACCGATGTCAAGTTGTAACTGCAGTTTCATCCAGTGAGTTTTACCTCATTGTTCCATAAATGTGTTTAAATGAACGTTAATATCTTGAGTAAGTCCAAGCCTTTTTAAATTCTGCATCAATGATTATCAGACACAAATACTAACAAGGAATAAAGTGAATGCTAACATTAGCTTTGATCTGATGATAGCTTATGGCTTCATAAACATCTATTTTAATATGAAATGTGGTCTAATCTCTTGATTATTCATATTGTATGTGGAGAAATGATACAACAAAACATATTTACAGTTCTGTAACAACAGGAAGTTTAACAATTGAACTTGATAACAACCCTTGAGCTTCCCACCAATGTTCCCAGTGACATGGCTGCCATAATGACATCCTTTGTTGTCCCTTTCATGACTAAAAGTCATTATAAGGGCTTGTAAGAGCTGATGATGTAACAACAATGCATACTGTAATAAAAATGTTGATTAAAAAAGTTGAGAATGTAATACAATACTGCTGTTATATTTTGCATCTGTTGTTACACTATGAATCAGGCAAATATTTTTCTCCTAATAATGTAATAGTTTGACATAATGTGACATAGTGCGAGTCAACAATTTATGGATCAACATGGTAATCACAACAGAGTGTAGTCTGCACTTAAAGCACTCTTTTAATTGTTCTACTTGAATTGACACACCAAAAACTTGGCTGTAAAATCTCAGTGTTAAACATTTCAGAGCTGATTTATCTCCCAGAGGGTAAATTTTTAACTCCATTTAGTAAAATGGTCTTCAATGTTAGAGTTGTTTGATCCATTCAGTGTTAGTCTGACTCTGTAGAGTCAACTAATCTGAGCTCAGCTTACTACCACTTCAAATCTGGGGGCAAGGTTTCCATTATTCCCTTGGGCAGTGTTTAGATGTGTTTGGATGCTGCCTGATTTAGAACGATCATTGCTAAGATTTCTTGTTTCCAGTGGATTGTTGTTTTTGATGTTAAACACTTCTGCACAATGAGTGAAGTTATCCACTGAGTTACCTACCGTCTGCCTGTACCAAGGGCTGATTTACTGGAAAGCATGATGTGCTGTATCGCATCAATGGATGTTTCTCAGCCCTGTATTTGTCACGTTGCTCCATCCTTGCCAGAAAACACCTGACTTTGCCACAGATGTTCAATCTAAAATTTATTAATATGAAAAAAGCAATTCGACTACACTCTGTTGTGATTACCATGTTAATCCATGAATTATTGACTCACTGTATAATGTCATAAAATTATACATTATTGGGAGAACAATATTTGCCTGCTTCATAATGTAACAACAAATGCAAAATAAAACAGCTTTTTATTACATTATCGACTGTTTATTACATCATGAGTTTTAGGTACATTATGCCTCATTGTTACATTATCAGCTCTTACAGGGCTTTAAAAGACTCTAACTTTAATACTACAATGATGAGAAGAGAGAAAAGCTAAAGCTTTCCAACATAAGCTGATATTTTTCACTCTTTCCAAACAAAGGCGTATTGTCTGATCGGTTTGATTTTAAAAACAGCCCTGAGGGGCAGCTTGCATGTGATCTCTGACCCTCAGGGCTGTAAACTTAGAACGTGGAGTGGTATCAGCAGAGCTCCCATAGCTTTCCTCATCATGCCCTCTTTCTGTAGCATAATTGCTGCTTGTTCTCAGTGGTGAGATAGGTCATCACAGAGTCAGAGCTGAAGCTCTCCCACGGCAGACATTTCACGCCTGTCGATGGATCTGTCTTTATATCTCGGCCTCCCTCTCTATTAAAAAGACACGCTTTGACTCATTCTGGAGACATCTTCTTCCTGGAGCTGAGAGAGGCTTATAGTTGGACTCTTTGGTGTGAATGTATCAAGGCCTGAGCCCCCCCACTGCACTACACTGCAGCCAGTACTGTAAGTGCTTCTTTTTTTAACCATCCTTAGTTCAAATCCACTCATCCTCGACATTGGCCGTCATACAGAAACATCTCTTTCTGTTTCCTGCCCGCATCAAAGAGAACGGATGAGAGAAAATCAAGAAAGCATATGTCGCTCACCACAGGAACCTCCAGCTAAGCCCTGCCTCACCAAGAGACAGCTCGCCAAGAGAGTGAAGCAACCCTGGGCAGGGACTCATTCCCATGGGCATTTCATGGTCAGGATGTGCTGGTGGCATTTTCCCCCCGCATGCATCCGACTGCTCCAATGCTTTCACACTTTCCTGAGCTCCTCAGTCTGCCATCCAAACCCAACCCTGCTCTCCAAACTCTCTGTAATTGGTCAGAACCGCTTATTTGGCCGGTGTGGCTCAGCCTTCCCGCAGAATGTTCCACGGCTGTGCCACAGCAAAGAGAGGGAGGATGCATCGGCCTGTGGGCACAGGGATGAGGGGTGTGGCTGGCATTGGCCGGAGAATTAAAAAAAAAAAAAGAAAAAAATATGGCCTTAAAAACCCTGAAGGTCATATGTAGAGCATTCCCACATGAGCCAAAACTGCAGATAGCCTTGAGCAGCTGAGCTCATAAAACCTGAGAGCTTTGGTGAGAAAATATAGAAAGTTCTTCTGAATAAACAAGTGAGTCAAAGCAGCTTTTATACCTACATTTAATTTGCTGCTCATGTCAGCTCTCTGCACATTGCACCAAAACCCAAAACAACACTGTGCCTACCAAAAAGTGGCTTTTACAGAAAAGTACACTTATTGGGCCTAAAACTGGATGGTGTGTTAGGCTAGTCTACATCCATACACTCAGCATTATTCAGCCACTGCACTGTAATGGATTGGGTCATGATTTGGAAATCAAATGAAGACAAAGAGATTTATTTGATGTTGACTTTATGATTGTGATTATTTAGCTGTGTGCTGCACTTCTATACTAACATGGTCTGAAACCTTGATTTAGAAATAGGAGGCAGCTTCAAAGTGCTTATTCTGTGAACTACACAGTTTAACAATTTAACACAATAAGGAACATGCAGGAGTGCATGTACAAAATGACTCATTGGTGTCCAGTTAGCCCTGGCTAATAGGGCAGCACTTACACTCACAGTCCACTGTGTAAGTACCCCAGTCAATGTAACACATTATTTTGAAAGGAAATGGGACACTTCTGGTAGATCAAAAGTGACATGACATTTAGTACATAAAAATGAGCTTGCTACTGATTGAGGAGTGAATGAAATAAATTTTTGTTCTGCCTATAGCTCCATTAGCTTAACTACTGTATGCCTAAAAGGGCAAAATGAAATGTGACTTTTGTGTTCAAAGAAATAGATGGTGTAATTTTGGACTTTAATTCACAGTCAATAATAATAAATTTAAAAAATAAAATAAAATATGATACTAATACTAATACTAATACTAATACTAATAATTAGTATTATTATAACTAGAAAATAACTCTGAGAGCACAGACCTCCGCCATTAGCTCTATCTCCCAAAAGTGAAGAATCCTTTAAAAAATTCTTGGATCCGTCCCCATGTGCCCCCCACCACGGCATTTGTCGATTACTCCCTCCCTGGTGGGTGGAAACATGGCGAGGCAAAGCATTAGCTTCGTTACGGGTAGACTGTCATGGTGAAAGCATTGCCTGCCGGTGCCGACAGATGCATTGACAGTCTCACCCATGGTCTCACTGGATGACTGGAAGTCATGGCAGAGGGTGAATATTCCTCTATTCCTCCCAGCATTGTGAGTATTCTCGCTACAGTTCGCTGTCTTTCTCTCTGTTACGCTCTGACTCATCTCCTTAACTGGGCATGCATCTTTCAAACTCTATAAACTCCAAAACTTTGAATAGAAACACACCCAAAATGCTGCTGGGATTGAAGTTACTCATGTCTGCCATCTCCTGGTGTAAAGTGGTAACAGCGCAGACCTCCACCATTAGCCCTATCTCCCAATAGTACAGAATCATTTAAAAAAATCCTGAATCCAGACTGTGATCTGGATCAGTCCCAAAATCTAATTAGTTCTTCCTTATGCCATTTCTGACATTTCCTGAAAATTTCATGAAAATCCATCAATGACTTTTAGAGTTCTGTTGCTAACAAACTAACAAACAAACAAACAAACAAACAAACAAATAAACCCACCTGATCACATAACCTCCTTAGTGGAGGTAATAGTGATAATAACAATAATAATAATAATAACAACAACATCAAGAACAATACTACTACTACTACTACTACTAATCATAATAATAATAATAAAGATAATAATAATATAACCATTATTATTATTGTTGTTGTTTTGATTTTATTATTCATAATTATTGTAAAGATATTAAATAATATTTTAGTAAAATAATAATAATAATAATAATAATAATAATAATATAACATTATTGTTATTATTGTTGTTGTTTTAACTTTATTATTTATAATTATTGTAAAGATATTAAATAATATTTTAGTAAAATAATAATAATAATAACAATAATAATAATAATAATAATAATAATAATAATAATAATAATAATAGTTGTATATGAAAATTCTTGCTTACATTTGCAGCCTTTATATCTGCAGTAAATATCAGCCATATGTATGAATAAGTCTGCTGAGTTTTAGGCAGGACAAACAGACCTACAGGTGCATTTAAAAAAATAGAAATTCATGTAAAAGTTCATTTTCCCCCCTGTAGCTTACTTCAGAAAGTTACACTTTTAAACATTCAAGAGTTTACAGCTCATAAAAATCAATTCTCCACTATCTCAAAATATTAGAATATTATCAAAAAAGACCATTTTGCAAAAGGTTCCTAAACCTTTATTCTTTCACTCTGGTTCAGTGCTGATCTTAAGAGAACTTCACTAGGAGTGGACTGAGGCTGGAGTCAGTGGATCAAGAGCGACCAAATACAGACGAGTCCAGAAAATAGGGTGCAAGTGTCGAGTCTTTAGTGTTGAGTCACTCCTGAACCACAGACAACGTCATAAGTGTCTCACCTGGGCTACGTAGAAAAAGAACCGTTACTCCAGTCCAAAGTCCTGTTTTCAGATGAAAGCAAATGTTTCATTACATTTGGAAATCCAGGTCCCAGAATCTGAAGGACAATCAAAGAGGCACAGAATCCAGGCAGCTTGAAGTCCAGTGTTTTAAATTTCCACAGTCAGTGATGGTTCGGGGTGTTATTTCCTAACAGACTGATTGGCTGTATGTCATATTGCATTGATGCAGTAATTTGTTCAAAAGGAGCTCCAACCGAGCACTGAGTGCATAAATATGCATAATTTTCCAAATGGTCAACATTTTTGTATTATAAATTTTTTTTTTTTTTTTTTTTTTTTGGTTTGATGTTTTATGACATTCTCATATTTTGAGACATTGGATTTTTGTGAGCTGTACACTGTAATCATCAGCATTAAAACAAACAAACAAAAAAAAACATCTGAAATATTTCACTTTGTATAGAATGACTCTCTAAAGGTTCACTTCTTGAATTAAATCACAGAAAAATGACATTTTTCATGATATTTAATTTTTTGGCGATGTGCCTGAATGTTAGCTGTTTTCTTTGTTCATTAGACTTTCCCAGACCAAAAAGCCCCTGTACAACTTTAACATGAGACTGAAATATTGACCTTTTACTTTATACTTTTGTTTCATAAGAAGGGGATTTCAATGTTAATTATTTGCCTTCAAATGCACTGACATTTACATTTTGAAGTGTTTGCAGAGTCACAAAGTACAATAATGAGCTTCTGCCATTGATTTGGTTTTAATTAGCAGTTGTAAAGTCACTTGAATACAAATTTTCTCTTGTAATATTTATCTTTTTAAACGTGCTTTGTGGCCCAGCAGTGGCACTGATTTCTCCGGAGACAATAATAAGGTCTTAAAACCATAAGGCTAGTGGCTCAATAGACTGGTTATTAAACCAGGTCCATGTATGAGACAACAGAAATGACTAAAAGGAACCATGAGATAAATCCTCTGGCTGTGATTTGGTACTTTTCAGACTTAAAAAATGACATGTAATCAGGTGTTTTGATAATTAAAAATGTGATTTTATTTTTCAGTTCTCAAAGATTTTTTTGTGATTTTTTTTTTAGTTCTTATCAATGACCTCTCATGGCCCGCATGCAGTACCTATTTGGCCCACTAGGGGTCCCTGACCCACACTTTGAGAGGCACTGCTCTAGCTTTTAAAGTGTTTTTGAAAGGCTAAGGGTTTTTTTTTTTTTGTTTAGTTTTGTTTTCCAGTAAGAACCACATTTTATGTCTGTATCAGTGAATTTGTAAGTATCAGAATATAAGCTATAACAGTGTTTTGCTTTGTTTTTTTTTTCATGTCAAAAAGGAAGATAATGGACAATAAAAACGGGCCAAGGGAAACAACAACAACCAAAAAAGAAAAAAAAAAAAAAATCTGTGATGTATTTTGCCATAAGTTAAGTCCCCACGGAGACCAAAACGATCTATTGCTGTTTTGTTTTGAAAAGGTTTTCCGTAAAGCCGAAGTCGTTTCAGGGACCACTGAAACGACTGAAAATGCTTTAGTGCATATGCCAAGCCTGTATGTGGCACTGTAACACTGCCACGGAAATGCACCAAAGGAGAAGAAGAAGATCACAGAAAACTGACAGAAACTTTCTTCTAGTTGTCCTTCTGGTTGTTCTCTGCGTTGTTCTCCATGTTGGATATGGATATGGATATGTTAAGAACATATGGTGTATGCGTTTTGCAGTTGTGGTGAAGGAGCAACAGATTTTGTTGTAAAAGCTAGAACAAGCTCGGTAGCTTCTGCAGCTCAAACACAACCCTGTAGTCTGCCATTAACGTTTTGGTCAGATGCGCGCAGGCGCCTTAAGGGAGATACGCTATGTGTGACGTAATCGTTTCAAGAAAGATGCGAATAGCCGTCCACACGGAGATGAAACGGCAGTCGTTTACGGATTTATGCATGCTGGGACCCGTTTACAAATAGTATCGTTTACAGTCACCTGAAACGCCGTTTCCATGTGGATGAAACGCTGATTGGACATAAAACTTTTGCGTATACACCTAAATGTGTTTCCATGTGTGGACGGGGCCTAAAGCAGGGGTTCTGAGCCTTTTCAGCCCACGACCCCAGAATAAAGGTGTCAGAGACGGGGACCCCCACTGTACCTAAAGGTGGCTGAACACAGCCATGCACAGTTAAGAATAGTCATGTGCAGACAAGGCTGCCCATAAAGGGGGATAAACAGGAGAGCTTTCTGGTGCCCAGCCAAACTGGGGGCCTATGGAGGAGCAATGGAGCAAAACCATGGTCCATTGTAAAGTTAAGCTGTTGTATCCACATTTCATATTTAACTTGAAAAATAACCACTCTTATCAAAGAAACATATATCTTTTTAAAAATAATTTGTGTAGTAAAGAGCCTACTTTAAAATGTAAATTTGTCCAAAAAAGAATGAAAATGGTTTAAAAATTGCTAAAATGTGTTAACAATAGGAAAATATGTTGAAAGAGGTGGTGAAGTTGATTTTTAAAAGTAGCAGAAATGGATTAGAAGTGGCAAAAATGGGCATTAATAGTGGTAAAGGAGAGTTAAAAGGTGGCTGAAATGGCTTTACATTGTCAAAAATAGGTTTAAATTTAGTGAAAGGGGATGGGAAATTGATATTAACTGGCAGAAAAGGGTTAAGTGAGAAAGAAAAAAATAGGCAGATATTGGCAGAAATTGGTTGAACTACCAAAATCAGGCATATCAAATGATGAAATGTGGTCAAAATTGGTATAAAGTGGCAACAGTGTAATTTAAAAAATATTGTCAGTTTTTTTAGGGCATTTCGATGTCCCCCTCTCAGTGTCTCGCAACCCCCAAGGGGGTCCAGACCTCAAGGTTAGAGTCACTGGACTAAAGGGTACCTAAATGGTGTCTTTAGGGGAAAAATGGCACATGTTGAATTCAGTTCAGAAGATTCCCTCTGCTCCCAACTGTTTCCCTGAATGCTCACTGAGTGTTGATGACTGAGCATCCTGCACACAAAGAAATGCTTACTCACAGTTCAGACTGATTTTGTGTCGCTTTGTGCACCAGGAGGGTGAGATTTATCAGACTGCTAAAATCCTGATAATGTTGGGTATCTTTTGCAGGAAATCTCCACCCATCTGTCTCTATTTGTAGTTGCTGTTGACTCTTGAGTGAGCTGCACTGCCTCCTTCTTTACTTACCAAACCTCTGAGAAGTTTTATTGACTGAAATACAACAACAATCTCAGCCAGATTCTCCTTTTTTTATTTTATTGTTGGTGCCAATTAATCCTCTTCTGTTTGCAATACACATTTCTAAAACATTCAAGGCGTCATATAAATGCACACTTCTCAACTAGTTCAGACTTTATGGACAGATTGACTTCTTAAACAGCCACATACATTTAACACTTGAATAAGCGGAGGATTTATGACCTTTATTACATAACTGTCATGAAGCAGTAAAGATCTCAGTGCCCTGGTTTTTGGATGGGGTAGCAGAGGGCCTCCAAGCAGAATTTTATGACTGTTTTTTTGGTTGAATTATTAAGCGTAACACCCTCTCCCTTTCCTCTCTTTATTTTAATGTTAATGGTGGCAGTTTGAAATAAACATATTTCTCACAGACAAGCTCATAAAAACTTTTTTTTAACTCCATGCTGGAAAATGAGCCCTAATTCAGGCCTGTACTCAGTGAGCAAGAAAACTTTTGGCATTAATGAAGGAGGAAATGAAAGAGCTGCTCCAACAGATGGGTCTGGGATCTTCAGGAAAACAGACTCTTTATTCTGGTAAAGATGAGACCGTGCACCTGATGGTGTCCTGCACTGACGACTATGCTTTTCTATTAAAAGCACTGAGATTTATCCACAGAAACACACACGTAAAGAGGGAAAATGACGTATTTATGGATAAACATAAAACGTAAAAGATTTCAAACCACATGACGTATAACAGGGTTATAGTTTTATTGCAATTAAGGCTCATTAGAGTCATTCTATCGACAGGCTATCTCTGCTATCCCTTTGAATATTCTTCACAGGCTGCAGGAGTGAATGTGGTTTTCTTAGAAAAATGGATTTAATTGGGCTCCCTTCATTTTAAAGGATACTTTAAGAAAATAAACTTAATGTAACCCTTTGCAGTCTACAGTTTATGTTGACTATATGTGCTTGTTTTACGAAGTATCTGCTTGGCATTGACTTTAATTAGGCTTACATGAAATTCTTATTATATTTTTCAAAAGTTTGCTTCATCATAGGAAGTCCTGAATTCACCCCCAGAAAAGGTCTTTTGCAAAGTATTTATTCTCAAACTTTAATAAACACAGCTAAAGTTTCTAAAGATTTTGGATTGCTAAATTGCCAAAATGGTGTCAGTGCAGTGGTGCCTCATGGGAAGAAGGTTCTTGGGTTGAATTTCTATTGGACAGGGCCTTCCTCTGAGCACTTAACATGTTCTCCACATCTATGTTTGGATGTTTTTGGGGATGAATTCTTCCTCCAACAATCCAAAGACATGCTTTTTTATTAACTGGTGGCCAGCTCTATCTCGTCTAAAAAATCCCCAAATAAATCTTCCAGAAAAAATTTTAGGGGGTTGTCTTATTTTGGTAGGTGTTCAGCCACTCTTTCTAATGTGCATGTTAGAAGTAACCCTGGAAATCTGATGTATTTCTTGGCTGTCTTCAGGCGGGACCATCTTCTAATGCTTCGAGCTGATTCGCTTGATCCTGGTCAGAGAATGACCAGACCAATCGGTGTCATTTGAGAACGATGTGATTGATCTGGACAAAATTAAAAATTAATTTTTTTACCAACTGGCTCCACTGACAGTTAAAGAGTATTTTGTCGGCTGACTGCTGAGGTCAGCCTTACACATGGGTCTGTATGTGACTGCCTGACTGAGTTGCACAGATTTGCAGCAGAGGAGCAGCGACATCTAATGGCGGTTCATGGAGCATAGTGGATGCTCTGTCGACAGCCCTGTGGATACCTTGTCTGGGGGAGTAGTCGGAGCTACTCCTCTCCCCTAACCTTGCAAAGAAGATGGATTAGCCAGACTCCATCTTTGTCATCAGGCAAATCCATCTTGAAAAGCTCCAATCCATAATGTTTGTGTTAACCAATCAGCGTTAATTTAGGATGAATGAGGCGATAGCTATGGGTGGGGTTCAGTTGTACTCAAAGGCCTTTAATAAGGCTTCCTCCAGTGTGGTGATTAGCTCAGATAGCTCTTGTATAGCATCAGTTTTATCAGAACTTGACCGCTTTTCTGCATGAAATAAGAATAAAAACAACTCTTAAAGCTTTTCAGGATGTGAAAGCCGTTTTTGCTCTTCTGCTGACCTGCTTCAGTACGAGTTTGTGAGAGTTATGGGGGAAGGAAAGGGTTAGTTGTTGTGAGTGGTTTTGTAGGATGGTTGCCACCGGACTGATTGGCTCAGACTTAGCTACAGCAGCAGTTTTGCCAGAACTGGACACCATTTCTTTATTAAAACAAGGGCAGAGAGCCACACTGACAGCTTTTCATGACAGGAAAGATGTTTTTGCTCTTTTCCCAGTCTGTTTTGACATGTTTGGGATTATTATGGGTGGGGTTTGCTGGTGAATCCTATGGCTGTTGCTGGAAGGCGGCAGTTTAATCAGAACTGGACCAGCACTGAAAGCTTTTCTCAGCAGAGAAGATGTTTTTGCATGTGTACTGATCGGCCTTGGTATCAGTTCTATCTCACAGTTGCTTCTAATAATGGCTTTTGTCAGTCTTACTGAAGAGTCACTGATTGCTCTCTGATTGGCCAGCCTCACTCATAGTTGCTAGAAGCAAGCATATAACTCCAAGTTTTACTCGACTTTTAACTTAATCCCAAAATATCGGCTTTAATTTTGGTGTTTTTTAATAATCATCTTAATAAACTGTTTCCTTAATAGATTTAAAAGTTAAGTTGATTTAGACCAGGTTAAGCCTGCTTGAAGCCGTCTCACTGTGGAGGTTTTCCCCTGTTCACACATACTGTACTCTACAGGGAGGTCTTGGAATAAGACAGATGTAACTTGAAGCTTGATGTCGGGGCCCTCAAACCCCCGAGGCCAGCTAACCTCTGCCCTGCTGCTCTCCTCTCGGCTCAGCCCTGATGTGTGTTTTTTCACCCTCTCTCTCTCCTCTGATTTCCTGGGCTTATTGAGTCATGATTGCACAGCAGCGCCCAGCGACGGAGGATGTCAGTTAGCTGTCAGGCATTCAGGAGGCTGCAGCTGAATCAACAGTGGATGCACAGAAAACAGCTCAGTGAAACATGCACACATAGAGAGCATCTCAGTCTCTCCTGTATATATGCATAGAAGAAAGGAAAACATGCATACAATAATAGACAAGGCCATATTTACTAGCTCTTATGGACTTCACAGGAACATAACCTGAGGCTGAGTGTTTGTTGTGAGTGACATCAGGAGCTGATGATAGACCTTGGCAGAGGATACTCCTCTCTCTGATCCTCAGCAGACGGGCTCATACATCTCCATGACGCACTGCACCAGTTAAAAATATGAGCTCTTTTTCCAGTTTTCCTCCTCATTCCTTCCCCTTCCCTCTCCAGTTCATGACACTGGAAGCATGCCAAGCAAAATGTTGACCCTGATTCCCTGGCGTCACTTGTGAAGCTGGTTCTGCTGAGCTGCAGCTCTGGTCTATGACCGGCATTATTGGCTGCAGGTAGCATACCTCAAAAACTACTAGAAAAACTTAGAGAATGCACCAGGACAGACTTTGCCCATGGAAATGTTGTCATAATGTGTGTTTAAGGCTTCAGTAAAGCTTCACTTTTGGAAATAACTTCTGCACTGTTGGTCCCCTGAGTCTCTGAGGAGACGGTCACACAGGATTTGTCTTCAAAGAGTCTCCATGTCTTATGTGCCTGCTGGTCAGTCACCATGGGGTCAAACTATTCTCAGAACCTCCAGTGGAAAAAACGGATTGAGTATGCAAGACATAATGAGCATACTTGGCCTCCTTTCATTCAAAGAAATTCATGTAAAGAAATGCACTCAAATAAACAGTCTGCAGGATTTGGATCAAGGAAGACCAGTACAGCTAAATGTGGATTATTGAATAGAAGTGATTTTATTTCATAGTGATGATGCCATTTAACATACAGAATATGAAGCTGGTGTTTTTACAGCTATAATTTTTTTTTTTAATACTATCAGTGGTTCCCAAACTTTTTCATCTCTAGACCCATAAAGTTTGTGCTCTCCCTTTTTAAAAAAACAAACTAACTTACTAACAAAAAAACACACCATTTACTAATTTTTAATAAATGAATAAATACATTTCTTGTGGTTTTTAATGCTATTTTTCATTATTTCTTTAGACCTCTTTAACTCATTAGAAAAATTTACCAGCAGAATCACCTGTTGAAAGAGGAATCTTTCAGTGAGAGAGGCAGTAAATTTGTGTTAAAAGTAAAATTCATTATTTTTAGGTTACCCATAAAAAGACAACTATTAAGCCTAAAAAATATTTCACAAAATGCAATTTATTTTGGAGGCCAACTTTTGCCTTGCTTTGAGCATACCTCCCCTTGTTGTGAAGGGTTATATGAAAAGCAGAATTTTATTTTGAAAGAGGAAAAAGAAACTGAAGGTTGTAACAACACCTTAAAGTTACAGTGTGTAAAATTAGGAATATTAGCAACATCTAACAGTCAGATTCAAGATTGAGATGCTCACTTCTGGTAGTCACTGTGGCAATTTTAAAAAAGCATTTCTGTTACTTGGTCTCTTGTCTGGTACTGTAGAAACATGCAAGATGCAAAAATCCAAGATGGTCCATGGAGGGCCCTTGTCCTTTAAATAAATAAATGACTTTTTTTTTATGTTAACCTTCAGAAACAGGCGGCCATTAATTATGGCTTCTTACTGTTTTTTCGACCTGCAGCAGCCGTTGTGCCATTCTAATAACACTATCCACGCCTTTGTAGCCCTTGGGGAGGCTTTTCTTGCAAAACTGGAAATTCGGGTGACTTTCAGGGGTCTTTAAAGATTAAATCCACACCAGTAATTCTTACATTGAATGTCTATTTTAATTCATTTTTTAATAAATTTTTGGATCTTATCTACTGCACGGCTGCGCAGGGGTTAGCGCTGTTGCCTCACAGCAAGAAGGTCCCTGGTTCACTTCCCGGTCAGGGCCTTTCTGTGGGGAGTTTGCATTTTCTCCCCGTGCATGCGTGGGTTCTCTCCGGGTACTCCTGCTTCCTCCCACCACCAAAAACATGCTCATCAGGTTAACTGATCACTCTAAAATGGCCGTAGGTGTGAATGTGAGCATGCCTGGTTGTCTGTCTCTGTATGTCAGCCCTGCAATTGACTGGCGACCAGTCCAGGGTGTACCCCGCCTCTAGCCCAATGACAGCTGGGATAGGCTCCAGCACCCCCGCGACCCCAAACGGGATAAGCAGTATAGAAAATGGATGGATGGATCTACCGTTTACAGCAAATGCTATCCACCATTTTGTATCCCACAATGCTTTGTGGTGGGCTATGACAACCAATGGCAAGCTGTTCCATTGTCCCATCTTGTTTTGCCAAACTGTGCATGTCTTTACTCTTAGATCCTGAAGAAGACAGTCTGAATCGGCCATAGTAGAGAGACAGAGATCCTGTGGTGTGGCCCTCTGTGTCACAGCAGACAGAAATGCTTTGAAAAATGGCTCAAATAAAGCTAACACAAAGAAGCACAAGGACTTTTTTTTTTTTTTAAAACTGTATATATATTGAAGACTTTTTGTCACAAAATGATCTTTTTTTCTCTTTTTGGTCCCCAAGAAATGGAGGAACAAGTTTGGGCAAAAAATGTCTTAGTCATTATTGTTTACTGTGTGTCACATAAAAAATCTTTAGATTCAAGTTTTTCTTTTTTCTTCACAGTCCCATAACTTTTTCAGATTCAGGTGACATTACTGCAGCACGTATTTTCTTAAAGCCCAAGTTTTTCTGAAAACAGCATGTTTAGAGCCTGACTGTTCACTGCAGGGTTGATATTTTGCAAGTTTTTAAAGACAATAAGTCCAGGTGAGACAAAATGGTTAAGAATAGTTTACAGCTCAGAGAGCTGACAGAAATAAAACAATCTTATATATTCAGGTGATTAGACACTTATTTAAAGGCTGCTGATATAGGCCTACTTTTGAATATTATGTTTTGTTTTACAAAGTTTATTCTGCTAAATGCTACTAGGCTAAATCTTACACACTGTACCTTTAAGAAAAGCCTGCTCCATGTTACAGAATGAATCAAAACAGCACTAAGAAATGGCCAGGAGTAAGTGAATTATTGTTAAATGTCCTCTCAAGAAGCATCAAGCTATTTTGGTGAATATGGTGTTTTTGTTTGTTGTTGTTTGTATGAAACAAACTAAAAAAAAAATGTTAGTTCAAAAGTCTGCTTTTTTTTTTGTTTGTTATTTCAAAGCAGTGTTAATTTTGACAGCTTTTTCTAATTTTAGTTTCAATCTTAGTCTTTAGATTTAACACCTTTTTAGTCACATTTGAGTCATTTCTAGCTTTCATAGTTTTAGTCGATAAAAACTCAACATTTTTGTCTGGTTTTAGTCCGTAAAATGTCCTTTCATTTTATGCTTTGTGACAACATTTATTCTCTTGCCAAAATCTGGTACCAGACTATCTATGCACCTTGCCAAACCTGGGGTCCCTACGTTTGTGGATTTAGAATGTCTGGCAAAAACTACATTACATTTTAGTCAGTTTTAGTCATCAAAGATTCATTTTTGGCTAGTCTTAGTCTCATCTTTCTCCTGGTAAAAAGAGTGTGGATGAACATGTTTAGTCATAGTATTAGTCAAGGATATTAACACTGTTTTAAAACTTCAATACTGAGCACCTCAACACAAAAAAAAAAAAAAACACAGCTGAGACTCATAGCGTGCATTTTCAAAAGACAAACTTATAAAGACAATCTTAAGCACAAATCTGAGTCAGGCACTTCCCCCTTTCCTTGCACCATCAACCAGAATCCCAACTTTTATGTAATTAAGATTTTAAAAGGAACCCTGCATGATCAGACAAGTTTATCTTGTTGGATAGATATTTGCATCTCTCAAATGTATATTGAACTAAAAAACTCACTAAATATCCCAGATATGTGCAGTCTGAGTAAATTTGAGCTCATAAACTCACCAGGAGGCCGCCATGTTTTGGTCCATGTGACGTCACAGTGTGCAGCGATCTTCGCTGTTGTTATTAACTGTTTTTCAAACATTTTTTCTGCTTGCAGCTGTTGCTGCCATAACAGCTTTCATAACAGACACCAGTTTACTGCGTGTTGGTTTGGTCTCCCTGCTGTCAAAGCTCTGTCATTCCTCCTTGTCTTACCTCAGTAAAACTCCCTGCAAGTGACTGGATTCAGTGTATAGCGAATTCGTGCCAGGAGCTTTTCAAAATAAAAGCAGTATGTACATACAAACAGAGTTTCTCCCAAGAAATGCTAAAGTGGACTTTTACTTTGGAAAGCACAAACCTGAAGTGCTTTGTGTGGAAACAGAAAACTTCATAAAGAGTAGAAGTTTGGGGAACAACTTTCTTAAATAGACACATTTAACATATTCATACAAACATATTCTGCAGATATGGACATAAATATTTGCTACAAGATGGTGAGTATAGCTCTACATTTATCATTTTCCTGTCTAGATAGACAGATAACTGCTCATGGTACAAATAAAAAATAAACAGTGGTTACTGCATAGAAATAAAATGGCAAGCGCTGCGGAACTGTGACGCCACAGCGCACGGCGGCCTCCTGGTGAAGTTATAAACTCAAATTACTCAAAATGCAGATATCTAGTGAGATTTTTCATTCAATATGTATATGAGAGATACAAATATATATCCAACAAGATGAACTGGTCTGATCATGCATGGTTCCTTTTAGGAACACCAATTCTACTGGTATCATAGTAAGCAAGGTAATTTAGTCTTGTTTTTCCAATTTACCTGCCAGTTGAAACTGGTCTATGACCCATTTTGGGCCGCGACCCTGAGTTTGGTAAAGGCATCCATAAAAAATCAGAACAGAAAAGACTGCATCCTCTTAAAACAGTATACTGAACATTTTTACAACCTTCTTTGAAAGCTTTGTAATGTGTCGTTTCAACTAAAACCACTATGTTGGCTGAGACTGTGACAGAGGAGCCCATTGAGATATATTTTCATAGGGCCCAGAAATCCTGGTGACGCCCCTGCCAGCAGCCCTAACAGTGACATCACTTCCTGTCATTGTGTTAAAAGCAGAGAGCAGGGCAGCTGAGAGACAACATCCCAATCAAGTGTGTGACTAAGAAAAACAGAGCTGACAATCACAGGAAACGTGTCAAAGCAGACATTAGAGCAGGCCGGTTAGAGATAATGATGAAACATCAGCCATTTGCTCTTCCACAGAGTACCGATTGATCTGTTTGTAAAGGTTATTGATCAGGTTTTTACATCATGTGCAAAGCTCTTCAGTTGTCTCATGATGCTACTTGGACATTTTCTGCATTGACTGATTCTGAAAAGCCCTGCCATGTCAGATCAGTGCCGGAGTAACTGAAGCTGAATGTTCACTGAAATATTCTCTTCAAATTATTATGTTTAAGATTGCTTTATTTCTACAGATTAAAGTTTCATGAATTTTCTATCATATTGCATAATAGTTTAGATTTCTGCATCGCTGCAATGAATAAAGAGTAGGAAATGAAACTTGAAATATAAACTGAACTGTCTGCTCATTTCTTGGTCTAAATGTCGAGTGCTTTTAATTGATTTATGAATTTGTCAAAGATAATCCAAAGATCTTGATTTTCTATACTTTCTGACTCCTCTGTACTTTGATTGCTTCTTTTACTGCCCAGTCTCTCTTCCAGATTGTCAAATATAGCAGTTTGGTTCAATATCCTAAGTTCCCTAACAGAGCTCTTGCAGTCACAAAAGTCATCACCTGCTGCAGTGGCTGGCAGAAGTGTTGGCATAAGGCTGAGGTGCATTGTAGGCTGAATTAAGGCTCCCCTTGTAACATCTTGGGCTTTAATTTTGAAAGCAGAGAAGCAGCAGTGTGGCACTTTGTATTGATAATCCTTTGACAGCTTTGGGCTGAATATTCTTGCTCAGAGTTGACACAAGTCAAAGCAAATGCAGATATGGATGTTATTCGCCCATTTAGACCATTCCTGTGTATCAACATTTAAGACCTGATGTGGTGTGAAAGCGCTTTGAAAGCTCACTTTGTTTTTTAAGACATATGGCTGCATTGTGATTCGCTGGAATGCTCATGTGGAAGGCAGATGGGATAAAAATCATTTGATTGCAGTCACTTTAGCCAACCACAGGAAAAAGCTAATGGATGAAAACGTTTTTGAAGTTAAGCATCGTGACAACTTGAGAGGAGGGAGCGAGGTGGCCAGGGTTTCATTTAGCCAATATTTGCCGGTCTTTGACGGCTTTCATTGGCAGATGTCCAGCAGATAAGAATAAATATGTTGTCAAGAGTTTGTCAGGAGTTAAATTTTGATGTAAACAAAGTTGTTTTAATTCGACCAACTTCCTGTTCAGTGGTTGTTCATCTTTGTCGGCAGCACATGGCTAACTTATGTGGTGAATATTCATGTGATCAGCGTGGCTAGTATCTGACAAAGAGACTTTAAAGCTACTGAAAACTATGCAGGGAAATTGGCTGTATGGAAGGATTTTAAGTTTGTCATAGATGCATCTAATCAGGAAGCCAAAACAAAGGGAACAGCAGTCAGTCCTGGTCCAAGCAGAGAGTTGTAGCGGACATCACTGACTGATGTAAATCTACCTATGGCAAATTCTCAGATAAAGTGGAACTGTATTTGTATTTAACAAAGAATGATGTCATGCTGAAAGGCCTGGGTCATTTGAGCTACTGGCAAGAACGCTATCTTACTTCTCTGTAGTTTGGAGAGCATGCTTGGGGGCTTACTAGCTAATAAAGCCTATATAGTAACAGCAGCAGACGAGAGAGGAGCATAGCAGGGAACTATCCACAGAGGACATTCTTGTCTTTCTTTTGCATGACTCCAAACCACGATGGTTAGATTTGAGGTTTTAACAGAGGTTACAGTTGAGATCATCAGTTTATGAGGACTTATATAGGACAACTCAATTTTCCAGTTAACCCAGTATTTGTTATTTATTTCTTTGTAAATTTGTTGGTGTTTTCCGTGGAGGATGGTATTCCACTGTTGTAAGCTGCTAAGTTATAGTAGCAGCTAAAAAAGCTAAGGGGTTAACTTAGAGCTAACGGAGCTAACGTGAAGCTAAGAGTTGTTGTTGTTAATAGTTTAACATAGTCATTTCCAAGCTCTGCTCATGAGTAATATGTGTCAAACAGGCTGTAATAATAGGCAAAGATGAACTTGGGCTTGGTGTCTACTTGGTCATAGATAAGGTTCAGACAGAAACATGTTTTCTCAGTCCTGCTTTATAGCATAGATATGAAGGCCAGTAACAGTGTTTCTGGTATTATATTTCCATTTTATGCATGTTTTATTTCTCTGGGTTTGACAACAGCAAAATTGTAGACATGGAGATCAACAAACAACACTACGATGTGACTAGGAACCCAATAAAAGGGCTCAGTGGATGGAAGGGTGTGTTTTGAAGAGGAGGAGGATGTTGATGATTTGGATTTGATTGCTGATTTTTTTTAAAAATGGTAACGAACCTTAGAACAAAAGCAGTTTTTGGGGGGGTAAAGCAAAAGGTTTATGCTTCAAATGTTTTTTTTTTTTTCATTCTATTTGCCACAGAGGCTGAGAAAAAGAAACATTTTAATGAATGTTTAAATTTTGTACAGCTTCTTTCAGAGAAAACTGTCAGGTTAGGGTATGGACACTGCTTTTTTTTTCTTTGTTTTCAAAGAAAGCCTTAGAGCCAAATGGGTTAATGCGTAACTACCTCTGATTATAAAAGGCAGATAAAAAGCTCTGTTGAGTGAGGAAAGTGAAAGAAAATCAGAAAAATATTGCTGTCAGACAGTCCTGATGCCTTGTTGTCTCTCTCTTTTGTTGTTCCTTGCTTATCTCAATAGAGCCATGGGAAAAAAAAAGTGCCACACTGTGCTGCAGTGTTTTCATTCTGTCAGGATACCAGAATAGGAACTCATCAAGCTGATTTTGTCGTTGACTCTCTATTGTCCCCTGTAGGTCGGAAAAGTGTTACGCATCATAAAATGATTTGTATGACAAGGATATTAAAAGTGTTATAAGCTTTTGTTGTAAAAATCAGCACTACATAGCTTGTGCGCACTTAATTGGTGGCCAAATCTTCTGATGTATGGCTGGGATTAGAGTCTGCCATTTTCCGTGTTTTTTGACTGACTACAGAGGGCTGTAGTATAGTACACCATGGTTGAATATTACAAGTAGAACAGTGAATGTGAAACAATCCATTTTGTAACTAGTTTTTTTATAATAATAACCAGGTCATGCAATGTGTGACTTAATTCTGCTTTGACAAACATAAAGACCTTTCCTATAACGTCTCCTGTATCAGTGCCCCCTCCTCCCCATGTCTCTACTCTGACTCATATAGATAAACTTGTTTATACTGCAGCCCAAAGATGCTTACTCAAATTAATCAGAAAAAATGAAGTCCTGCTGCACTTCTGAGGCAGCCCTGATCCAAAGTGTTTGAATAAATGAGTTTGACAGTAATGTATAATCTGTCCTGATATGTATCTGATCTACATCTGAGACTCTCTGCCTCAGCTGCATTCACTCCAACATGTAAATATCTCTGTTGGGCTTCAGTGTTGCTCTGATATTTGGGGCTAATTTAAATGGATGCTGATAAATATACATGAGGTCTTGTATTGCTGGAAAACTCCAGTCCGGTGGCTGCCAACTCTCACCCATCCTTACACCCTGCCTCTGTCAGCTAGAAATGGGTCAGAATCTCATTTTGTTATTTTATCTTAATTATTCCTCTCCTCTAACACGGCTCCTCCGAAGCTTTTGAAATTAAATACTGAGGTCTACCTTCACTGAGGCTGCTGCTCATCTGAAGTGCTACCTTTGCCTCAGTCATGTATAAGCAGTGGGAGACTAGAATAATAATTCAGACCAGGTGTTTGACTCCATCCCAAGTCCATTAATTGTGTAGGATAACTATGCCATAGTTTAACATTCTGCATTCAGTTAACACAATTGAATTCAAAATGCTAATTATCATCATGGCAGTGTTTTATGTTCAGATACTGTCCATTCTTTCTTACAAACCTTTTCACTGTTTGATTCAATTCTATGATGTGATACCAATAACGTTATGATAAAGCTACTGTGATTCATTTAGTAGTACAAGGCTGCAGCTATTTCCACTTTCAATTGGTAATGCCCTTTTCAACTCTCTCCATTGGATTTTCCTTGAATTTTTCATTTAGAAAATGTCTAAGAGAAACCTATGTCAGATCCATGACATGGTCTTAATCTGCTGCTCTCTCCTCCTAAAATTAAAGAATGCTATGCACTTCAACACTGAAAGCTTGTGCATGTTTTCTAATTAGCATAGAGGAAGGCTCTGTCATGCCCATATAAGGGCATGAGACTGCAGGGCTATGTGCAAACACAGAAGGCACTGAGAAGAGCAGTACTGAGCTGTTAGTTGACCTGGCCACACAATTATTTGTCTAGGTAATCTCCAAGTGTGTGGTGTCCACGTTGTTATTTTACTGCTCTCTACCATGTCAGAGCCTCTAGCTAGCTGTTTGCAAGTCATATGTCCATCATATATGATCTGATGGAAACCTATAAAGTCTCCCCTTTATTCTTGAGAAACTAATGCTCTTACATGATGGCACATCATATTACCTTTAGCAGCGCAGTGTGTGAAATTGAAGAATATTAGCAACGTCTGTCAGAAACATGCAATAAGCAAAAATCCAAGATGGCGGACTTTGTGGAGGGAAATGCTTATTATACACTGCCTGGCCAAAAAAAAAGTTGCCACCTGAATTTAACTAAGCAAATAGGAAATAGGTACGAGCCTCCTATTGGATAATTACTGCATGGGCGATTATCTTTCAGCTGGCAACAAGTTATTTAACCCCAGCTGATGCAATGAGTAACTTCTCATTTCTTAATCAACCATGTTGCAAGACACATCCTGTGGTCGTGGAAAAGATGTTAGTCTGTTTAAGAAGGGTCAAAACCACTAATCAGTAAGGCTAACCAGAAAAAAAGGCTTCAGTTTGCTAGGGAGCTTAAAGATTGGAGTCTGGAGGAATGGAAGAAGGTCATGTGGTCTGATGAGTCCAGATTTACCCTGTTCCAGAGTGATGGGCGGATCAGGGTAAGAAGAGAGGCAGGTGAAGTGATGCACCCATCATGCCTCATGCCTACTGTACAAGCCTGTGGGGGCAGTGCTATGATCTGGGGTTGCTGCAGTTGGTCAGGTCTAGGTTCAGCAACATTATGTGCCCAAAGAATGAGGTCAGCTGACTACCTGACTATACTGAATGACCAGGTTATTCCATCAATGGATTTTTTCTTCCCTAATGGCACGGGCATATTCCAAGATGACAATGCCAGGATTCACCGGGCTCAAATTGTGAAAGAGTGGTTCAGGGAGCATGAGACATCATTTTCACACATGGATTGGCCACCACAGAGTCCAGACGTTAACCCCATTGAGAATCTTTGGGATGTGCTGGAGAAGGCTTTGAGCGGTGGTCAGACTCTCCCATCATCAATATCAAAATTAATGCAACACTGGATGGAAATAAATCTTGTGACATTGCAGAAGCTTATCGAAACAATGCCACAGCGAATGCGTGCTGTAATCAAAGCTAAAGGTGGTCCAACGAAATATTAGAGTGTGTCACCTTTTTTTGGTGGGGACTTTTTTTTTGGCCAGGCAGTGTATATACAGTATGTGTGTGGGTGTGGGTGTGTGTGTGTGTGTGTGTGTGTGTATAGATATATATATATATCTATACACACACACACATACTCTGAATGCCCTCTCGGAGTGATTTTGGTTGGCCAGGCACTCCTGGGAAGGGTCATCGCTATTTCAAGTGTTCTCCATTTGTGGGTAATGGCTCTCACTGTGGTTCGCTGGAGTCCCAAAGCCTTAAAAATTGCTTCGCAACCCTTTCCACACTGGTAGATGTCAGTGATTTTGTTTCACATCTGTTCTTGAATTTCTTCAGACAGCATCATGATGTGTTGCTTTTGGAGATCTTTTAGCCTACTTCTCTTTGTCAGACAGGTTCAGTTTAAGTGATATCTTCATTTAAAAGGTCTTACAGTAATCAGGCCGGGGTGTTGATGATAAAATTGAAATCATTTTCCAAAAAAGTGATAAGGCAGTTAATTCATGATTTAACAAGGGGGAGTTACTTTTTCACACTGGGCCTGGTAGGTATGGATGGCTTTTTTCCCTAAAAATTGAAATGGTCATTTTAAAACTGCATGTTGTGTTTAAAGTCACAATTTCACAGCAATGCACGTAAAAGATTTGGCATGAACTGAGATTTTTCTAACAAGAAGTAGCCCAACAATGTTTCCTTTGAGAGGGGCCTCTCTGTAGGTGAGTGGACCAATTAGAGAGCCAGTAATGGGTCAATTGTTGATACTGGAGAGGGGCTTTGATTTGCAAGGCATAGCTCACCCTGATCTGTAATTTTAGTCAGATAGGGATATTAAATGCAAAGAGAAGATGCTCAGAGACACATTTCTTGAAGGCATCCTCTTTGAAATGTCTTTTTTATGACATGAAACGGTCAAAATCAGTTGATTCAAATCAAAGTTTAAAGGAATGATTTCCTTGCTGCAGGTCTAAAGCAACTTCAAGTACATTTTTTTTGCCAGCATGTCCACGTAGATAGCTGCTCTGCGTGCCCATCCACGTTTGACTTGGCGCGGCCTCGTGTGTCAGATAAGAGCTCACTAAATAAGAAGGAGCAGCCAGCAGGCCAATCTGCCCCGGGATAAGACAACCCCAGAGGACTGCTGCCCTCGACGTCAGTGACAAGTTAATCTGGAGAGGGCTGCTCTTCAACATCCTCTCAGTGTGCGAGAGAGATGTGTGCAGCCGTGTTTGTGTGGCTAATACACTTCACTGCAAGCTTTGACTGTAAAAAAATCCCAGCTCACACATAAATATGAGTGACCCTGCTTTACTGTCCCCAGCCTCCTGCTGTCTTTTATGATAAAGCGAAGCCACTGACAGGTTGTAGTGTTTGATTGTTGATATTAAGAGTTCATATTGATCAGTTACTTCCTATTATTGAGAATAAAGAGTGCCAGGGGAGGCTTTGGTCTGATTTGAATATTTTCTCATTGATGTTTACAGAGCAGAAACCTGATGCTCTCTCACTCTGATGCCTGCATAATAAAGTCTGTGTGGCTCTTTGTGTATTGTTAAATGTGCACAGCTGATCCTGTGTGTCTGTGTCAGTGTTGACACGTCTAACTGTGTTTCCACCGGCCTGTGTTTATGTGCGTGCGGCTGCTTGGTGTGAGATTGCGTCTCTGTTTATATCTACTTGCTCTTAATTAGCAGAAGCAGTGAGCATTGCAGTTCTGAGGGGGATTTTATGTCTGTGTAAACATCATGCATCATGATTCAGCGAGGTGAGGCAAACGCGGCCCGCCGGCTGCCAGATCTCACTCACATCGACGGCAGCAGTCAGAGGTGACATGGACTAATGTGTAAGTGATGACTGATTTGTTTTTGTGGGTCAGAACACATGAGGGTGGGGAAGATTTAAATGTAAATATTTGTCTCATCAAGTGTCACTTGTGCCTAAAATAAACAGGACTCAGTCACAGATTTGATCTTGTATGCTTGTTTATTTTAAAGCTTGAGTGACGGCTGAATCAGTCTCTATGCACAAGCATAAGACGTTCTCATGTTCTGTTTACATTTTCATGAATGATTCGTTATAGGTAATTGCATTCAAAGTGAGTCCAGGTTAGTACCTGTGGACTGCACCTGCATCCATACATTAACATTACATCCTCACTGATGACCTCATGTTGGATTCACAGCCCATACATCATTTCCATGGCTCTTGGCTTGGTCTTAAGACTCATTTTTATAGACTTGCTTTTATGTGACGTCATCTTCTGACTTTTACCATCTCCTCCATTTTTGGCCAATTTTCTCTCTTTAAATTTTTCTGCCTGTAATTTTCAAATGTCATCTTAAAGCTTTCACATCCACTCTGTTTGGCTTTTTATGGCTTGATAAGATTCTTATTGCACTTTTAGTCCTCTAAATCGATTTTTATTTACTATTACCTAACAGCTATGTTTGTACATTTCTGGTCCTTAGGTCTCTATTTTATGTAGTTGGGGTCCTGTGTTGCCTGGATTCATCGAGGTTATTTTGGTTTTGTTTTTGTTTTGCCCCCCCCCCCCTCCCCCCCCAGTTTTTATCATGTCTTTCTGGCTTTTTTATAATGTATTTTCTGGGTTATTAGGATGCTGTAGTTAAAATTCTGGCTGAATTTTTATGGGTTCTGTTGTTGGGGTTCTATCTTCTTGTTGTGTTCTCTTACTTGTGTTGTGTTGTGATGTTCTGTCTTGTTTGAATTTCTGCTTATTGTCCAGGCACTTTGTAAACCTCTGTTTTTAAAGGTTCAAATAAAGTTATTATTATCATTACATGATGTTCAGAGTAAAGCTGCTGGCAATGCAACAAAAGGGGGTGAATTAGCCACAAGCTAAGAGGCAAGTGGTACCTCTTTAACAGCTTTTCTCTCTCGTATTGTCCTAAACATGCTTTAAAAAACACTATAATATACTATAAACTAGTGTTGGGGTAGTTACTCAGAAAAGTAATCTATTACACATTACTGGTTCCCTTCTAAAAAAGGAACTGAGTCACATAACTTACATACACTACTAGTTATATTACTTTGCATTATTCTGTGTCATCTGAGATGTTCTGTGACTTCATTGCCAACAATAATACAAATTGAACCTTACATATTCCCACATTAGTTTGATATAATGTAATGGCACTATTTTATGCCGTAAAAGGCGCAATGATACGTCAGTGATGTCAACACTAAAAGCGATCTAACAAGACAGGACCAGGTGCTGGAGTCAGTCACCTGTGGCTCTTTTACCCCCTGCTGCTCTCTGCTGCTTTACTCATGTTGTGCATCTACAGTGCAGCACATATTGGAGCTTTCCTGTCTTGGAAACAAAGGTCAGAACATGGTTATATTACGAGCAACACCTGAAGCAGGACTTCTGTGCACATCACACGAGTTTAGTTTAACAACTGCAATCTGGTTTGGCACAGCAAGAGGGACAAGGAAAAGGGAACAATATGACCAACTTTAACACACTACTTTTATATTAAACCAGTGCGTCCATCGGACCCTTAGAGCAGTGGTTCTCAAGCTTTTCAGCCCATGACCCCCCAAATGAAGGTGCCAGAGACCGGGCACCCCCACTGGGACCGAGCCAGCAAAAACATGGTCATGGTCATTGTAAAATTAAGCTGTGGTTTCTAATATTTAACCTGAATAATAAACACTCTTATCAAAGAAACAAATATCATTTTAATTTATTTGTGTAGTAAGTAGCCCTCTCAAAAATGTACCATAAAACACCAAATAATAGCCGGGGGTTTATTTGTCTCAATCACTGAGCAGACCAAGCGTTTATTTGGGACCAGAAGGCTATTTGGAACAGGCGTTTAATTCCTTTCTCACAAAAATCTTGCTGAGCAAAAATTGGAAAAATATGGTAAATTCAATCAAACTATTTATTTACACCAGTATGAATATCACGTTTATGTTTTTAAGACAAGATTACAGTACCATAGTTGTACTTTTGTCATCTTCTGTCAACTCAACACTCTCTAAACACTTTAAATACTGGTAAGGAACTAATCAGACACAAAGTTGACGACAGACAGTTTAAAGTTAATGTCGTACTTTTTATTTTTTGGCTGCACCGGGGCATGGCGCTGCTATCTCACTTGAGAAAACCAGCAAGGGACGGGGGTGCCCCAGCCAATGAGGAGGCTAGTTCTCGCAGCCAATCAGGCTCAGGTCAGAGGGAGCGTTCCTATTGGCCGCTGTAGCTTCCGTATCTCAGCTCAGTGAGAAGTTGATTCAATGGCAGATTTACGGCGGTGTTTGGTCCTGTGTAGAATTTGTTCATGATGAGATGAAGTGTTTTCTTGCCTGTGATTTGGCCGTTGATTTCAGTGGAAAAGCAGAGCAAAATCACTCCATGAGCGCTTCGTCACTGTGAGTATTCAATTCAGCGGACATTCTCATCCGTGAGGAGGCACGTAAAGAGAGGGGCGGAGCTACGGAGCTCAAACAGGGAGAACAGGAAGGGAGGGGGAGTTGGGAGTTGATTCTATACGGTCCTCATCTCATCTCAGTCAATTATCGAAGCTTACACCCGGCATTTATTTGGAACAGGCATTTATTTGTCAAAATGTACTGCCACACCCGGTGGTTAATTAGGACCCGGTGGTTAATCGGGACCCGGTGATTATTTGGTGTTTTAGGTATTTTAGTAAATCCTTTTGTGAAAAACAGAGTGAAAATATGTTAAAAATAGCTAAAATGGGTTACTAATGGCAAAAAATGTTGGGAAAGGTGGTTAAATTGGATTTTAAAAGTAGCAGAAAATGGGTTAGAAGTGCCAAAATTAGATAAAAGTGACAAAAAAATAACCAAAAACAGCAAAAAAAAAAAAAAAAAAAAAAAAAAATAAAAGGGGGGGGGGGGGGGGGTTATAGTGGCAAAAAAGGGCAAATTAAGTGGTAAAGGGAGATTAAAAAGTGGATTAAAAATTGACTGAAATGGCGTTAAAGTGACAAAAATAGGTGGATATTTGGTGAAAGGGATGGCAATTGATATAAACTGGCAAAAAAAAGGGTTAGCTGAGACAGAAATAGGCAGAACTGCATTAAAATGGCAAAAATTGGCTTATAAAATTGTGAAATGTGGCATAAAACATGGTACAGAGGGATTAATATTGGCAATAATGGGTCAGCAGAGCCAACAACAGGCAGAGAGTGGCAAGATTTGGTTTAGAAGTGGAAAAAAAACAGGCAGGAAAGGGTTTAAAATTGACAAAAATGGGTTTAAGTGGCAAAAATTTGTTAAAATTAGCAAAACTGGTGGTAAATAGTGATGAAAATGTTTCCAAATTTTGGTGTAAAGTGGCAACAGTGTCATTAAAAGAATATTCTTAGTTGTTTTTTAAGGCATCTGGAGACCCCCACTCAGTGTCTCGTGACCCCCAGCGTTGAGAACCCCTGGACTAAAGTCATGTCAACGGAGAACAGCGGTGATAACTTTAACACCGGTGTGAAAAACTAAGACAAGTACAGATTAAACAGTCAGGTGAAGAAGGAGAGAAAGGAGGCCAAGGGCACAGTCTACTCTTGTTTCATTGTGATTCTCCACTCTGCTCCTGTGAAGTTATGATTATTCAGAGGATTGATGAATTTTATGGTTTTAAATATTAAATTTGTGTCTGCTAGAACAGTGGTCCTCAAATAATGTGAAAAAGCACCCTGCAGAGCCTTGAGGCAAGTCTAGGTTTGCCTTGGGAATTTGTACAACCTTACATTATTGCTGCAACTAAACAAGAATGAAGACTTAATGTGTTACAATGGCTATCTTGCCTAGATATAAATATGGTGTGCCCTGGGCAGAAAAGTTTGAAATCCACAGAACTACACACGTTTATTTTTGTTTCTCCATTTAATCCATCCTTTGCTGAAAGAATACTGATTCACTAGTAGCTGTAGTAGCAGAACTCCAATCAGAAGTGCTGCTGCAACACCCTGGGATTGTGGGTAATGTAGTGCTGTTGCCCAACATCATTAGTAAACCATGTTTTTCTTAAAAATAAGAGGATGACGTATGACCTCATGTCTTCCACATGGCCATATGTCATTGTTTTACACTCATGTATCTTGTGGTGTGTCGATTTTTAATGATTATAACATCAAGGCTACCAATCCGATCAGAGAGTAGCATAGACTGGTGCTGTGGCTGATAAGGGACAGCAGAGGGCAGGGAGTGGGCAGTGTCTTGTCCTACCTCCCTCCCTGCCCTTCCATACCTGAATCCCAAACCATCTTAACTGGTCTTTTTTGATCTGTTGCTGAGATTCTAGTTCAAGCTCCTGAGGTCAGAGTTCCTTCACCTATTTCTAAGAATGAACCCAGCTAAACGTCTCAGGAAGTTAATTTTGGCTGCTTGTATCTGTGATGTCATTCTCTGGGTCACTAGCCAAAGTTCATGTAGATTAGCTCTTAAATTGAAAGCTTAGCCTTCAGGTTCAGATTCTTCTTCAACACAAATGTCTGGTACCATTCCTACAAAACTGCTGACACAGCACCAAGCCATCTGTCTATCTCTGAATCTATTTTACTCTTACTTGTGACCAAGACACTTAAACTCTATTACTTTGGGCAAAGACTCCCACACAGAGGAAGCAATCCAGCGTTTTCCAGCAGAGAACTATGGCCTTGGACTTTAAGGTGCATTTTTTATTTGCAACACATTGCAAATAGTTCTGAATATTTAATGAAGTACATCAGAACAAAAGTACACAGTTTTATTTCGTAACTTATAGGCTTCTTAGACTTTAATTTCTCACATATTCTGATGGCCCATTCAGACTGTCAGTAAGGATATGAATATTTAAGATATTAAAGATGAGAAGATATTTTGTCTTCAGAATAAATGTCACAGAGCTCAATTTTTCCAGCTTTGCTCTAGTAATAGAGGTGTAACTGGATACTGAAAAAGCCCTGACCACACAAAGAGGAAGAGACCAACAGGAGGATCAAATGGGGGGCTTGACATTATGTCTTTTTAAATGTCTCTAACTGGGTTACTTTATTTTGGTTTTAAGTAGACACATTCTTCTTTCCATACAGTTCATTTTGCTGTCATTTATATGTGTTTATCTTAGTTTCTTAGCTGTTTAATTCTGCTTTCAGCCGAGTTTACCCTGAGACCATCTCGGACCAGTCCATCATGTGAAATCCCCATGTGTGCCATTTGAAGTTTGTCTGTTAATTATGTGTTCTTAGCTTGGAGCCTGAGTTTCTTTATTGCTATGTTGACCTCCATGAAGTTCAGGCCCTTGTTTTTTGTAATTTCTTTTTTTCTTATTACTTCACCTTATTTGTCCTGAGTATTGAGTTTTCACAATTTAATTAAAGCAATTTTTCTAATATCACACCTTTGTCCTTTTGCCTTTTTGTTGGTCCCTTTTCAGCAACAAAAGTTATTGTCAGTTAAAAAACAACTCAGATAATTGCTTCTACATTATCATCAAACAATAGACGGATAAACACATTATTGTTGGATGAATTATTAAAACCTTGATTTAATTGTAAACCAACAAAACTGTGATATTATTAGACTAATTTGCATTTTGTGAATGATTAAAGTTTCATCATTCCTGCAGACTTATTCCTACCATTGGAAACCTTGGAGTTGTTTCTGAGCCTCTGTCAGAATCAACATTTTTCCCCTGCAGTATCTCTGTGGACAATGAGATGATACTGCCTCAATTTTCCTTGACTTTGCCATCAGTCAGAGCTTAAGTATTGTGGGCTCTTGGATCCAGAGATCTGATCCTCTGGTATTCCAATGATGGTGTCACAAAGAAGACTGGCTATAAACTTGTAGGCACACACTGGAGCCTGCTCAGGGACTGCAGGGTTGTCAAAAGTGCCTGAGGTCAAGTCAGACTGGATGTTGGTTTCCTTGGGGATCCAGACTTTGCACAGGTGTGCTCATGGCCATGCTTGGAACACCAGATGCCTCTCGAGATCCTGTGCCTCTCTGGGCAAACATCAGGTGTGGTACCCTGGCTGCTGCCAGTGAATGCGTCCTGAGGTTACCAAGGAGAAGTGGGGGCTTCATGCCTGAGGAAACCATTTATGTCATTGAGTTATGTGACAGGGCAAGACTTGATGGCAAAACGTTACCCGGCAGGAGGCTGAGACATGAGGCCAGTGCAGTCATGAGCTCCAAATACGTGCTGCAGACTCAGTGAGTGTGGACCCACCTGTACGCTGCGATCCGCCAACTAGGAGACAAGGCAAGCGGTGAACAAGCTGAGGACCGGTAAAGCACCAGGGATATACAGGATCAGGACTGAGATGCTCAAGGTGGGTGGTGAAACCTCCCTCATGTGGTTGCATAATCTCATGTGCTCTGTAAGGAGGACAGGCATCCTCCCTACCGACTGGTAGAGGGACAATGTTATTCTAATCTGAAAGGGAAAGGGTGATGTACGAGAGCGTAAGGAAGTGGAGGATTCTGGCGCTCATCCCGCTGATGTCTTCTCTATAATCAGGTACAGAGACTGCTGTGAAGTGAGGTGGCTCCATTTCTGTCTTCTCCCTAGTTGATCCTGTATGGACTGGATAATGGGGTAGGTAACAGGGGAAGTGAACAGTGGAGGGTCATTTGGCAAACAAAGATCCAGGAATTTGTGGATAGCTTGGATGCTGCCATGGAATCTGTGTGACTGTGAGGCTGAGCTCAACCGCAGACTTGGACTGGCACATGAAGCAGTGGGTTTGCTGAGTAAGACAGTGTGGTGTTCCCGGCATCTGAGAGTGCAGACTAAAGTTAGTCTTAGTCCTCCTGGTCTTAATGTACTCTCGTGAGGCCTGGATGTTGACTGAAGGCCAGAGGCACTGGCTGGACTCCTTTGTCACATCTTCAGGTATCATTGGCAAAACAGTTCGTCCAAAGCTGACACGCTCAGGAGAGCGAGGATGGGAAAGGTCAGCTGCCTGATAAGGGACCTGGTTTGCAGGCACCTGGTGTGCTTTCCCGGGTCTGATCCAGCTCACCGTATACTGGGTGCCCAAGTCCCAGTGGGCTGGTCCTGACTCTGGGAACCATTGCCTGGGTTGTGGAGAGGGCTGGGAGGGTACCAGGAGAAATGGGCAAGGGCCTGATGCAGACCTGGAGGATGGCCATCAGGAGGCCAGAGCAGTACAGGAAGTGCTGAACCGGCACACGCTCCCATACCTGGCCTGACCTGGTTTCCTACCAAAATCTGTTCTATCATCACTCTATTCTAAGCTTTTTTTTTAATAAACAACACGATAAGAATGTTGCAGTCTACAACATAAGATAGATAAAAGATAAAAATCACCACTCTGCAGCTCTTTTCTTAAGAACCCAGTCTGACATGGGCATTAAGTTGATGGTTTGACTCTGTCTAATGTTTTACTTTAATTAAGAAAAAGTCATGATTCACATCTACTGTTTAATTTATAACTCTAGTGCCATAGATGAGTTTTTTGACTGTCTTTCAACTCCACCAAACAAATGTAATACTGCCTCAAGAAAAGTTGAAAGAAAAGTTCTACTTCTAATACTGTGGATGGTGTAACGACTTTTATGCTACCTGTATTGCAAGAAAAAAAAAAACCTTTAAGAGCATACAGGAAAGCCTTTATTTGTTTCCACTGATCCCACAGCATCCAGCGAGTGTTCATTTCTCTGCAGGTGGAGAGATATTTAACCTGCCGGCTGTTGTAACGCTGCTGCAGCACATGATGGATGTGTTGTGTATTATCAGGCTGTGTTGTGCATTTGTTATATCTCTAAAGTTTTACATGCTTTTATTCACCGTGTCACAGAGGATGACAATCATGGCAGGAAGGCGCTTTGTAGCTCCGCTATATCACAAAATGCAAATGTGAGTTACATTACAGAGAAACTGCACATCACTTTCTCATCCTGCTCTTTCACAGAAAATTACTTTTTTGTTTGCTACAACCTCAGACATGAGGAAGTTGCTGGAGTTATTAGTCTGTGAGATAAACAACTGGGAACACATGCAGCCGCTACAAAGGACCAATCACAGATCTTACAGCCTCCATGTTTCACCTATGCATCATTAAAATCGTGTCTTTTGCCTCTTTGGGACCCCTTAAGAGCACCTTAACAAGTTCAAACATGGCTCTGATCAGTTAGATCCAACAGCATGCTTTGACATGTGAAACATCAATTTTCATAGTAGTACTGTACAGTCATCACTGATCATACAGGTGGGATAATTGATTCATGGAAAAGTAGGTTTGGATATTTGTTTAGTAGTTAACCACCAAAAAGACTTGCTGCTTTTATCTATTTCTTACAGCTGTAGTAAGCGATTTATTTCTAGTGTCATATGCCCCAAAAACAACACAGCCTGTCAGAGTCTTGTTATTGAAGCCATCTAACAGAATAACACACTTCTTTAACGCCTCCTCACGCTGCACTCTCACTTGAGGAAAACCAGCAAGGGTCGATACTGCAGCCAATGAGGAGGCTAGTACTCGCAGCCAATCATGGCTCAGGTCAGAGGGAGCATTCCTATTGGCCGTTGCAGTAGGTGCGCTTGTGCCTCAGCTTAGTGAGAAGATGATACAATGGCGGAGTTACCAGCGGTGTTCGATGTAGAATTTGTTCATGCTGAGACGAAGTGTTTCCTTGCCTGTAATCCGGTGATTGATTTCAGAGCAAAAGTGGAGCAAAATCACTCCACGAGAGCTTTGCCAACGTAAGTATTCGATTCAGTGGACATGCACATTTGCGAGGAGGTATGTGAGGAGAGGGGCGGCGCTACAGAGCTCAAACACGGAGAAGAACAGGAAGGGAGGTGAAGTAGAGTTGATTCTACATGGTTCTCATCGAATCTTACATAATCAAGCTTTAAATTCAAATAGGTCCAAGTCCCATTAATGTTACTTAAAACATCTCTAATTACAGTTGATAGTTGTAACCTTTAAAAATGCACAGGTAGAATTGCATACAAAGGATTATAAATGAGCCCTGACCATCCAGTTGCCTAAGATGGAGCAACAGGGGCAAAAAATAGAAAGAAAGTGGCAAAAAGGGCAGAAAATGTGACGAGAAGGGGCTACAAGTGACAAAAACAGGTTTAAATGATATGACAATAGTGAATTGCAGTTAAAATTGGCAAAAAATAGTGTAAGAAGCAGTGAAAATGAGTTACATGTGGCAAAATGGACTAAAAGAGGCAACAATCAAAAACATCAAAAATAGGTTAAAATGGGCAAAAAAAAGGGGCAGAAAAAGTGGTGAAAATGGGAAAGTGACAAATATGATGTGGAATAGGCAAAAAAACGTGGTGAAATAGAATAAAATGTGGCAAAAATTAATCAGACGCAAGATGAATGAATTAACAGAAAAAATGGGCATAAAATGAAAAAAAAAACATTTAAAGTGATATGAATGGTGTTAAAATTTGTAAGAATGGGCATAAAAAATGGTGAAAAGGATTAACTAGTGGCAAAATAGGTTAAGAGATGCTACAATAATCAGATGGCAGCAAACAATTCATTAATATTGGCAAAAATGGGCAGAAGAGTGGTCAAATAGGGTACATCTTTAAATAAATGATTTTAAAGTGCTAAAAATGAGCATAAAATAACAATTTGCTGTTAAAATTGACAAAAACTGACTGAAAAATGGTGAAAAGGAGTTACAAGAGACAAGAATTGGTAAAAAGAGTAGGAAATTGGAAGAAAAGTTGATTATTCAGGATTTAACACTATGAGTTAACAGAGGAAAAAATAGGCTGAAATTGGCAAAAATTTACTTTACATGGGCAAAATCAACATTAAATAGTGAATTTCAATTAAATTGTGCAAAAATGGGCATAAAAAGAGTAACTACTGGCAAATTTAGTTAACACAGCTAACAATACCATATACCAATAACAGGGGAAATGGGTCAAAATCAGCAAAAGAAAAATGGCAGAAAAAGTGGTGAAAAGGAGTAAAACTTGTTAAATTTGGTTAACAGAAGCAACATAGGCAGGTAGCAGGAAAATTGTTGAACGTGGGCAAAAATGGGCGTAAAGAATGGTGAAAATAAATATAGTGATAGAATATGTTTACAGAGCTAACAAAAGATGGATAGCAGGGAAAATTGGTTGAAAATGGTAGAAAAAAAGCAGCAAAAGTGGTGAAAAGGGGCTACAACAGACAAGAATTGTTTGGAAAAAAAGGCAAAAATGGGCAGAAGGGCTGGTGAAATATGACTGAAAATGGAAAAAAAATGGGTTAACAGCCAAAAGTTTACTTAAAGTGGCACAAATGGGATAACAGAGGCATAAATAGGAAGAATAAGTCAGCAAAATTGGTGAAAAGTGGCACCAAGACTAGCACCAATACTATTGAGCCAACACACATACATTGGTACGATCAATAAATCCCAGCAGGGAGGAGCGCCTATTCCCTGTGGGCACGCCTGCTCAGCCTCAAGCAGCATGTGCTTTTCCTGCTTTATGCTCAGGTTCAAGGAAGGACATGGGGCTCCCAGAGTTATCACAGTGCAAGTATGAATAACTGCAAATCATGTGTTTCTCCAGACAAAGGGGTCCTGCTGAATAACTTCAACTCTTCATTCTGTGAATTAAAATGTCAGTGGACTACACTCTTGGATCGTTTCATCTCCCCCTGTCTCTGTGATCATGTCTCAGCTGGTGGCTCCATGTGGCATCACTCAGAAACTTAATGTCAGTTATGTTGCTTCCTGTTGCACGCTGTGACTGTAAACTTAGCAAACAGACTTTTAAGTGAGTGCTTTGTTAGCTCCAAACACTGAAGGTGTAGTCCCAACAAACACTCCCTGTTTGTTCTGTCTGACTCATTCTGCAGCAGCAGGCAGTGACACACATCCACTAAATGAACAGGGTTTATGTTTTACCTGTTCAAAGCTGTTGAAGCTCATATGAAGAAAAACAAGATCACAAAAAGATTAGAAGACAAAGATTTATGTCGATAACAGCAAACTTATTACTCACTGAAAGATATCTGTTCAGCTGATGTCTGTTATGAAAGGTAACACTGTTATTAGAATGATTCAGCTTTTTATTTCACAGCCTCAGATTGAAACTCGAAAAATAAAAGACAGCTCAGGTTTATGTCACTGCTTGCACTGATTACTGTTATTGGAAATGTAGCATTGAGGATACAGAGATGAAAGGAGGTGGCATGAAAAATGCATAGAGATGCAACGTAATTGAAAGAGCTGTTAATATGCACAGATTGAGTCATGTAAATGCAATGCAGGATACTTACAGTGTCAGCAGTGATACTCATAACATGATGATTAAAATTCTGATGCAGTGCGATGATGATTTTGACGAAGCACACTTGCACAGGAAAAGCAAATCCTGACATACTTTAATATAATGATATTTTAAGTGGACAAAAATGTGCTGCTGCATGGCAGAAGCAATGAAAAATGCACTCAGCAATCTTGTTTCCTACTGTAACATGAAGATTCCAATAGAAAATAGGTGCAAAAGAGAGCTGTGACGTTCCTCCTCTTAATAAATAACAGAAGCAGAGCCGGCCCGAGGCATAAGCGACATAAGCGGCTGCTCAGGGCCCCGTCAAACCAGGGTGCCCCCAAGAGCGAGGAAGTGAATGTTCACAGAGAGTTCAGTGCAAAACAATAGTAAGATCAGCCAGGCTGTGAAGGGGAATGAGGTGCTGAGAGTAAAAGTCAGGAAGAAACAGTGCCCCACCTCAGATTTAAAACGTGTAAGTTGATGTTCTACATCAGGGGATTCGAAAAAATGCTTTCTTAGGCTGTTTCTCCAGTCTGTTTATTGAAACAAATGTAACGTAATGTTCTTGAACGCACCACACAACAGTCAAACAGTGTCTCTGCACACACCTTAGCTGTACAGGCATGCTAAACACTAACTAGAGTCCTGTGATACTTGGTTTTTCTGAAGTTTCTGTTACCAAATGACTCCATAAACAGTTTTGTCTCTTCTTAGCGGAAAGCTGAGCTGTGTAGTCTAATTGTTTTAGTACAGACCAGGAGAAAGGACATAAAGTGGATACAAGTTAGCAGGCATCGTCATGCCCACATGCACACAGACAGCATTTGCAGAGCACAGGGATACATAAATACGACCACAGGAAAGACAGTTTAATGATTTTATCCAGATTAACATAATTATAGAGTAATGACGTGACTTTATAGATCTGTTGCCTATTATTTTGCATTTAAGGAGAAAACGAAGCTGCATCAAATCAGTAGTCTATGAGTAATATCTGACTATAGGAGGGGATTTCATGTTGATACTGATCATTAAAGACCTGTAAAGTAAATGCTTATTATATAAAACAAGCTGCCTGTTACTGTAACAGGGTTTATGGTTGAGGTTAAAAGCATGTAAAATAAATGAACTACTGGCCTTCTGTATTGTGTTTTATGGCTCTAAATCCTTCTAAAAAGTGATTCAGGAAGAAGAGGATGTGTTTTAAAAGGGAGGGAGTAGGACATCAGCAGGTTTATTCTGACAGAGGTGGAAAAAGTATTGTACTGAAGTAAAAGTAAAGTTACTTTGGATAAAATACACTTAAGTAGAAGTAAAAGTAGTAATCTGTAAGTCTACTCAAGTAAAAGTAAAGAGTAAGGCCGGCCACACAGTACACAATTTTGTTAAATTGAAACAATTTTAAAATCGTGTGAGACCACAGACTTCAGGACAATTTCCAAAGATTTTTCATCTTTAATCCTCTGAACGCATGATCATGCATTTGTGGGATGAGCAGCAGAGCTGAGTATGTGGGTTGCGTCCATTAAAAATGTGCCAAATCTTCTCTGCCAACGCCAAACAGCTTATTTTGCTGTTGCTATTGACTCTTGTTTTGAGCTTCTGGTACCCCCAGGTGCTGCCAATCAGGTGCCTGACCCAAAAAAATGCATCTGAACACAACGGACCCAGTGTGTAAAGACCATGACACGGGTTATTAAAATCAAAACAGCTCTTTGAACCATGAACTGTAGTCTCTTACTTTTGCAGCCAGCTGTTTTGCCATTCCAATGATGCTATTCATGGCTTCAAATCCCATGCAGAAGCTTCTCTAGTGACTCTGGACCTTGGGAGACATCCCGGAGTCTTTTAAGATTAAATCTACATCAGTAAAGTTGATATCGAACATCGTTTTATCCTAATACATTTTCCTTTGTTTCTGTTGCCAGCCACCAATGCTAACTGCCATATTGTTTTCCCAGAATGCTTTGTGACAGGCTGCAACCGATGGATAGCTGCTCCGATGTCACGTCATGTTTTGTCAAACTGCACACTGAAACTGATGGAGACAGCCTGATTTCCAATTAGTTTCTCTTTCCTCCTCAAGGTCCTTTAACTTTTTTAAAACTCAAGTGAAAATACTGCAGCACACATATACTTAAAGCCTAGATTGTGCTGGGGAAAAAAAGGATGTTTCGAGCTTGACTGTGCACCAAAGGGTTGATGTTTTACAAGCTTTTTAAGACAATAAGTCCAGGCGAGACAAAATGGCTAAAATAGCTTTGGCCTTGAAGGGTTAGCATGCAAGGCAACATACAAATCGTGCCGTCATACTACCAAGATGCATGTCTTAAACTCCAAGTCTGAGAAGGGCTTAATGTTTAGTCTGAACCCCCTCTGTCCTTGTTTTAAAGTTTTCTAATGCTGTGGATTTTTTTCTACACACTTTTGAATATGGATCATTGAGATACGCATTAACAACAACCCTCATCCACATGCAGATCACCTGATACATCCTGATCTCTGAATATTGAGGTGCACATTTAAAAACCTAAATGTAAATTGTGAGCAACAATAGCTATAATCTAAAAGAAAAGCACTGTGAATAGCATGTATCAAGATTTTGTTTGATACCTTACGCAGCCTCTGTTACTCTGTTCAAAAAGCAAAAAAAGTTGCACAGAACAAAACAAGAGAGAAGAGCAAAGCCTATTTGCACGGGATTAGTTTGCCAATTTAGACGTTGATTATAAATAAAGGTTTACAAAAAAGGGTGAATAATGTTGCATAGTCTTGAGATATGTCTTGCCATGGAGAATTCCCTGGATGGATCCTCTTTTGGATGCATTTGGAGGATCCTTAAAATGGGACAGCCTTTGATGCACTGCTGTGACCTAATTGGCCTCAGATTCACACATTATTAAGCTCAAGGTCACACTGAGCTAAAACAAGTCCTGTCAGAATGTCCAGTTTGGAAGTCATCTTCTACCACCTGCTCATGAACACAGCTCAAACATCCCACCCGCTCTGTTTCCAGGTGAGCAGCTGCCTAATCAGCCTGAGCTGCAGATGTGTTATTCTTGAATAAAACTCCTTGATTTAACCCAGACCTCTAGGCCATCCCTGCACCAGCTGGCCCCTGCCCACTGGCATCCCCCCTCTCTCTCTCCCCCTCTCTTTCTTTCTGTGTCTCAGCAGTGAGCCGTGTGCAGCTACTGACCCTAATCCCAAACCGCTGCTGTCACTTCTTCTTAGCCGCCGCTGCTGATTACTCTACAGAGGGACGCCATGAAAACCCACTTTCTCCATTTTCTCCAGCTCGACACTTGCAGCAGGCTGCAGATAAAATGTGATACGAGGATTTTAACAGCACACTCTCTTTTTTCTTCTCTGACTGCTGCTGCCACTCTCTGCCCTCACCCCCTCATGTGCTGCGTTCACTGACAGCTTTAACAGCATCTGTGTTTGTGGAGCAACGATGAGTGTATGATCCTCACAGGTGTGGAATTGCTTTCTGTCTCTTCTTGGCTGTTTATATTTTTTTAGCCTTTCTCGGTCACTTGATTTTATGTCAGCGAGAAGTCATTTCAAAGAGTCTGTGTACTCTCAGACGTTAGAAAAGTCAGAGACCAGATGGAAAATATTTCCAATAATATCGATTATAAACCACCACCTGGCTGGTCTATGCCTCTGTAAGGTTTACAGCTAAAAACTGAAGAAAAACTGAAGGCATGTGTACATTAAAAAAAAAAAAAAAAACACTAGACATTAAGTCAAAAATATAAAAGCTAGCATCTCAAAAATTTACTCTTTTATTCAAATTAGAATACATATTTCTAATACAGTATAGTAGAGCTTGTGTGACAGGGCACACAAGCTCCAAGAAAGTGAAATAAAATCCTCTGATAAAAAACTCAGAAACCTTTATGAGTATTTTCTGCAAAGTGAGCTGTTTACTTTAGGTCTAAAAGGCTTCCTTTTTTAAACATAATCAAACTCTAAAAGTTTGATGATGCTGAGGGATCAAACAGATGAGGATCTGCTCAGTAAACACTTGAGAGGTGTCTAAACACGAGCTCCTCCAACTGAGAGCTCATCGTCTGAAGGAGTTCTGCTCTGTGGACTCTTTACATCCCTCAGTTTATCTCTTCTGAGTCATGGGTACACTTACTGAAAATTGAAGATAATGGCTGTATGCTTTAAAGGAAGTATAGTCTGGGTATTTCTGTCTCAAAGGCCTAATAACAGATCTTTAAAGAAAAATCTTTCTTATAATTAATAAATGTTGTCAGCCTTTGAATGAAATCATGACCCCTAGAATTATATTGTTTTGAAGCTAGTTTAGAAACCAATCAATGATTTAACAACGAGGGGAAGGTGGAATGAGAGGATTGAGAAACATGCCCTCTCGTCAGTTTTGTTGTGATGTATCAGATCTGTGAGATTGGCTGTTAAGCCTGTCTGTCTGTAACCACGGACGAAGTGTCAGCTTAGGCGCTCACAAAGCTACAAATCTGTGCCATGTGTCAATTTGCAGCCTCATGGCTCCCTAAACGCTACGACCGCCGGATGGTCCTGTAATCGTGCTTAAAGGTGTAGCCTGACCCCTATAGGCATGACTGATGTCCATGGGGAGTGGCAGCCAGACTGCTTAATCATAACTTTGAACTTGCTCCCTGGAGGCTGCAAGCATCTGGGAGGAGAAATAAGAGCTTTGGGATGCTGCAGCAGCCGATCCTGAAAAGGATCTAGGAATGATGAAAAAATAAGTAAAAGACATACCTTATGACTCATGAGTTGCACAACCCTGTCGTTGTGCAGGGTGTGCAGCAGGCTTCAAAGAAGTCTTTAACGACACCAGATGATGTCATCATGATGTCAAGATATCTAAAGTTGAGCAGTGCAACTTCATTCTTTTTTTTTTTTAAGATTATGCTAGTAACTTGAAGTGTACTTCACAAGTCTTCATTCATCATGTCAAGGTAAATGCATTATGGGAAATAGGATCCAGGTGTTTTAAAGCTAGAAAAGCAGACATGGCAGAATTTACAGGAAGTCCAGTCACTGGTCCATCGGTAATCTTGGCTACCATTACACAATGAAGACAAAAGAACACTACAAGCAACTCAGAGAAAATGTTTTTGAAAAGTCTAAGTCAGTGGATGAGTCCAAAGCAATTTCCAAGGCATTAAACATCCCCCAGACTTCAGTTAAATCCATCATCAAGGAATTGAGGGAATATGGCACATATGGTATCTCAGGATCTGCCCTACAGTGGTTTAAGTCCTACCTCACAGGGAGATCTTTTAGAGTATCATGGAAGGGAGGAGTGTCTAAACTGCATGGCTTATCAACAGGGGTGCCTCAAGGGTCTGTGCTTGGTCCCCTACTTTTCTCAATATACACCACCTCACTTGGTGCAATCATACGTTCCCATGGCTTTTCTTATCACTGCTATGCAGACGATACACAGCTATTCCTGTCCTTTCCACCAGATGACACAACTGTCTCAGCTCGGATCTCATCCTGCCTTGCTGATATTTCTAAATGGATGAGGGAATGTCACCTTCAGCTCAACCTGCCCAAAACTGAGCTCATTATCATCCCAGCCAGTCCCACTGTGGAACAGCAGATCAGTATCCAGCTTGGATCAAATAATCTCTTGCCCACTGAGTCAGCCCAGAATCTGGGTGTCATGATTGATGACCAGCTAACCTTCAAGGTCCATGTGGCCTCGATTGCTCGGTCCTGCCGATTCGCCCTCTACAACATCAAGAGGATCAGACCCTACTTGACAGAGCATGCTACACAACTCCTGGTACAGGCTCTTATAATATCACGTATTGACTACTGTAACTCATTACTGGCAGGCCTACCTGCATGCACAGTTATACCTCTGCAGTTGATCCAGAACGCAGCAGCACGTCTGGTCTTCAACCAACCCAAGAGAGCTCATGTCACACCTCTTTTAATCTCTCTACACTGGCTTCCAGTTGCAGCTCGCATTAAATTCAAAACTCTAATCATTGCTTACAAAGCAGTAACTAAAACTGCTCCTGTTTACCTGGAGTCCCTCATCCAGGTCTACACCCCTTCTCGCCCACTTCGCTCAGCCAGCGAAAGGCGCCTGGTACTTCCAGCACATCATGCTCCTAAGTCACTAGCTCGACTCTTCTCCTCTGTTGTCCCTAAATGGTGGAATGAATTACCCAACTCCATTCGATCTACAGACTCCCTCTCTACTTTCAAGAGAAGGCTAAAGACCCAGCTCTTCAGAGAACACTTTGCACTTAGCTAGACTACTCTCTACTGATGTCCCCAGTAGTAGATTGAGTCTCAGCCAGACTATTCTCCACTGCTGTCCCCAGTGGTTGAATGAGTTTCCCAACTATAGTTAGCTCGCACTGTCCTGCTCTACTTCTGGGATTTCTTTGCCCAGCTCTTTGGGAATGATCCAGCACTTGGTACTTGGTAAATAGTTGTTGTGAAGTCTAATGGATGGCGATTACTGATCCCACATTTTCCTTGATTCATTGTTGCTGTCTAACAACAACAACAAAAAAAAAAATTCAGTCCAATTGGACCTGAAGCACTTGATGGCACTTACTGATGTTGTTTCTTCTTGTCTAGATCGTTGCTTGTGTTGTTCTTGCTCTCAAATGTACGTCGCTTTGGAGAAAAGCGTCTGCTAAATTACATTGTAACATTGTAACATGTGTAAATCTGCCTCAGTTTGTGAGGTCGTTCTCACAAACTGAGTGACCCTGCAAGAAGAAGACTAGTGAGAGAGGCCACCAAAACACCTATGACTACTCTGAAGAAGTTACAAGCTTCAGCAGCTGAGTTCTCCAGGCCGGTTCTTCCACAGTCAAAGCTTTATGAGAAAGTAGCAAAGAGAAAGCCACTTTTGAAGAAAACTCAGATTATATCTCAACTAGAGTTCACCAAAAGTCATGTGGGAGACTCCACGGTCAAGTGGAAGAAAGTTATTTGGTCTGATGAGGCCAAAATGGTGCTTTTTATCTATCAGACAGAACCCTATGTTTGGCAGACACCAAACACTGCACATCACCACAAACATACTATCCCCACTGTAAAGCAAGGTAGTGGCAGCATCATGCCAGGGGGCGGGGGGTGCTTCTTGGCAGGTTAAAATGAATGCAGCAAAATCCTGGAGGTGAATCTTATTAAGTCTACAAGAGCGATACATCCTGGGGGAAGGTTTATCTTCCAGCAAAACAATGTCCCGAAGCACACAGGAAAAGCTACACAGAAATGGTTTAAAGGCAAGGGGAATGATCTGGAGTGGCTGAGTCAAAGCACAGATGTCATTCAATTAGAGACTGTAGCTGGACTTGAAAAGGGCTGATCATGCCTGATCCCCATGCAACCTGACAGAGCCTGAGCAGTTTTGAATGGAGTAAAGTTGCAGTGCCCAGATGTGCAAGCCTGATTTAGACCTATCCAAATAGACTCATTGCTGTGACTGCAGCCAAAGGTGTGTCTACTAAATACTGCTTAAAGGGGGTGAATATTTATGCAGTCATTTATTCTACCTTACATATTTTTGTGTAAATGACATTACTTTATAGAAATCTGTTTTCACTTTGACATTTTTTGTTAAAAAAAAAAAAAAAAAACTGGTTATATTGACAATGATTGATTTATAAAAAAAATAAATGGGTACAACATCCAAGGGGGTGTTTTTATATGCACTGGTTTGATTTCTTTTCATGAACACAGTAAACGAAACCTTATGTGAAGGCACAGATTGACTGCATTACAGTTAAGGAAATTTTATGTAACTTTTCCACCTTGAATTGTGGTTTCACAGCCAATCTAAACACTACAATATCTTTCAACAAGAAGAACAACATCTATCCCATTTGCACAGTACCACAACTGGCTGCTTTCAGCACTACATATCCTTGACATTGGGCTGCAATTCTCTAGTGAGCGGTGCATATGGCTTAAAGGTAGGAGTATGCACACCAGACTTCTGTCAAAAAGACGCCAGACAGCCCGTGTCAGAACTATTTCATACAATCGCTGAGGATGGTGACGGATGAAGTCAAGAGGAGAAAAAAAGTAGTGAAGGAGCAAGAGGCTAAAATAAAGCAACAATTCAACATCCTGCAGATTTTATTCAAACTAGATAGGGGTGTAAAATTTGGCTGTGTTGTTTCCAGTGCCATAGTTGTGTTATGTTTTGCAGCTTTAGGTGCAACTAAGTTATTATGTCTCAGGTCTGTCATGTATCTATTGTTCAAATCTTCTGATGTTGCAGAGTTTCATTTATTGGCAGTGATTGATATCCAATAAGTGGGCATGCATTTAAGGAAAAAGATTCCTGGGAAGCCTGATCTTGTGTGCAGATTCCTGTCCTCTCTCCTCCATCCTTCACATAGTTGATCTTTGGGACAGTGCTTAACATGGCTGGTCAGAAACTACTTTCAGTTCAATCGAGGACAGAGAACACAGCATTTAAGCAGCTTGAGACAATACAGATGTGTGTGCGCTCAAAAACCTTTGGTGTTTGTCAAAGCTCACCAAACTGAACATCTTAACCCGTAGAAACAAGTTGCAGTAGACAAACACTCCTCCACATGCAGTACTATGCAGAAGTTTTAGGCATGCAGAGTGCTAACGATTCTTCACAGGTCCTGATTTTCCTCAACCCCGGGCTGAAGAGAGGAGGGGGGGCGGCCAGAGTCAGTGTCAACACATTTGACATATGCGTGTGTTGCTCAGCAGCCAAGGCTGAGCTTAACAGCATTTCTTTTGTCCGGTCCTTTGCACTCCTGGTAATACAACCAGCAACCACCTACAGTTTTCAGGTGCTTAGAACAAACACATGACAACCAGGGGGTTGTGGCAACCCACCACATCTGCCCATAACTCTGCCCTAAAGCTGGGGTTTTTGTTTTGTTTTCATCAGATTATTTTCCCATGTCTTTGGTAATGTACAGAGACATCCAGAGCATGACCTGGGTTGTGTCAATCCTCCTTCATGCCCGATGGGGCCCTCAGGTGGGCGTACTTGCCATTACATGCCTTACTTCAGCCTCAAATTTTGGCCCAAATATGCCTTTAACTTCTGCACAGTACTGTATGTTGCCTGCACCAAAATCTGATGCACAGCAGTTTTGACTGAAGTGAAGGTGAGTGAACTCACAGCCCTGAGCAGTTTGAGACTGGAGATCACAAGGAAGAACTACAAGTTCATGCAAGCAAAGTGTATTACAGTTGATTATTTTGCCTTCCTGGAGTTGGTTTGTAGTTAATTTTGGCATTTTTTAGCTTCTACTATGGGTGAGTACATAAAGGAGTTAAAAAGTGCATGTTTTCAATAAAGGATGTGTGGTTTCAGGTAAAATTCTGTGTTTTTTTTACCTTAAAAATCATCTTTTCCTCATCTACAGCACCGTAGATCTGTTACCTCTTGATGACCTGTTGCTTATGCCACAGGATGAGACGTGATGTTGACATAGCGATGTCCGAGCTTTGTGCTGTATTTTGAAGTTGACTAGATACTTTGCATGTTTTTCCGGCTGTTTGGATTGATCTGCTCTATGTGGATGGAGCAGGGACTTGGAGTGGAGTGGCACTTTTTGGAAGCATCAAAGGAGGACAGGAGCAGTGGAATTGCTAAGATCAACTAGAAAGGGAGGGATTTGTTCCTCAGTGCTCTTTGTGAGCAGACTGCGGTGCAGGCAGATGAGGCAGAGACTGACTGAGTTTTGATAATTCTACTGCAGTAGATAGAGGGCCCCTCTTATACCAAAGTCACACTTAACTATTTGTTTTCTATGAAAGGCCACTGTGTCAGATTAGGGGATTGAAGAGCCATAAATTCATGCCAGGAGTTGACTGTAACGTGACAGAGGAACAGTGGTAACCGGAAAATCATGATGAAGGGCTAGATGACCCATGGAAAGAAGACTGTAAACAAACTCTATATTTACTGTACCCTGCTGTATTTGTTTGTCTGTCGAAATGTTATGATACCCAAGCTTGATCCTAACAACAGTAACTCACCAGACAGCTGAAGTATGTCTACTATATCTCATCAGCATTTCTCTTTTTTAGTCCCTCAACAACACATCATGAAGACAGGGAGGTTCTTTCCAGAGCCAGTTAGATTTCTCTGCTATCTCATAGTTTCACCTCATTCACCCTTGTGACTTCGCACATGCATAACACTCTGTGCTCTCATTGGTCAATGAAGTGGTAGAACAAATAGAAGACAGAAAAAAATGAAATTGCGAGACTTTCTGTCCTTGATTGTTGCTCACTTTGACTCAAAATATGGGACAAAATAAACATGCATATAGCATGTAGCTGACCTTTGTTAAAGAGATAGAAAGAGGAAATAGATCTCAGTAAATCTGGGAGATTGCTCCTGTCAGAGGAGGCTTTATATTGAAGTTCTTCATGGATTCTCAACAAAGACAAAGAATCATCTGGTTGCCATAGGGTTATCTAGATTTGAGAGATATGTATAAATAACAGTATCATCTGCATAAAGTCATATTTGAGAATTAAGACCAAGTAATGGGAGATTGTTAATACAGATACAGAACAATAGGTGACCTAGAGATGAGCCTTGAGGTATGCCCTTTTCAGTAAGTTGAAAATCTGATCATGTGCCTAGACACGATGACATCTGTGATAAAGGTAAGGGTTGAACCAGTAAGAATACTCCGTGAGAGTCAAATCCCTGATGCCAAGCGAGACGCCAAGAGAGGACATGCCTGAAGCAGGCGTGTCCTCTCTTGGCATCTTCCTCAAAATAATATATATATGTATATATATATATATATATATATATATAAAATACATCAGCAAAAGTCCTTATTTCCTGGAGTGATGGTCCACTGTTGGTAAGGCAGCATGCTCAGGTACAAATTCGAATAAAAAATGATGTGAAAGAATGGTGCTAGAGCGTATTGGTTTTCCTCCTGCTGTGCATCCATTTGACATTTTTTGTTTCATAGCAGAGACTCCCATCCAGCATGTTCAAAACACCTGATTTGTTCAGAAAAAGCAGCTGCGAGCCGACTGCCCGGCATTATTCATGGACTGTTTTTGTTACTGCAGGACATGTTGCTTTCTTCCTGGAGCCAGAAAGTGTCAGAACTCTGACTCATCTCTGTACTTTCTCTCACTGGAGGCCAAATGCATTCAAACTCCCGCTGAGGCTCACCTGAGGACACAGGAGTCAGTTCTCGTCTCTGCACCTCTTTTATTCACTTCTGATGTGTGCTACCACATCGCTCAAACCAGACTCATTGATCAGGGGAGCAGCAGAAACTTGTTTAAGATGAGAGAAGAGCCTCGCCGACGCAGGAGCTCTCCAGCTAAATATTTTCCAGGCTTGATGTCACGACTACAGCCGCCACTGCAGCACGGGGAAAGCGAGCGACGAGGTAGAGTGGAAGGAATGAAAAAAAGGTTTTAAGATGGGGTTTGCTGAAGGAAGTAGCTGAAATATACATCACAGCAGGCGGCTCTTTTGAGAACCCACTGCAGTCTCAGGAGGTGCAGGGGTGGTAGAATTGAAAACGCGCTCTTTAGTCACAGAGAGATGAAACTCAAACACTGCACGGCGAGAGATGGCAGGGATACGGCACAGGAAGCTCTCTTAATGCAGTGGCGTGTTAGGTAGCTGCGTGAATTTCAATCACAGCTCAGAGTAAAATTAATCAGGGACATGGAGGGGCTCCTGACAATTCCTGCAAAATGTGAATAAGACGGCGAGAATGTCACTGTGCTGTTTATTACAGGATCAGGGTTAAACAATATGATAATCTGCTTCCTGGAATGAACCATTATTAAGAACAACAATGTCTCTCAGAGTGTTCATTTGAAGATTCAGTCCATGGGCTCAAACTTTTAATAACACAACCCCTCATCTTAAATAGTCTCTCAAACTCTGTCCAGTAAACACTAATGTTTCCTAAACATACAATAGGCCTGTATCAACATGTATGCCACCTGTGCTGCCCTCTAAGGCAGTGTTCACTAACCATTTATCCTTAGAGCTCCCCAACAAAAGTGGAGCCCCCCCAGGACCCAACAGAGGAGAAAAAGTGGCACACTGCCATCAAAAATGAACATAGATTTTAACTGTTTCACTGATAAAACCCTGAAAAATGCCTTTGCATGCTTTTCTTATCAAAAGACCTTTGAATAAATCCCTGGGGGGTCCAGTACGGACGTACCAAATGACATCATTTACAACCACTGTTACTTACTAAACAACAACAGAAGATGATATTTCACAAAAAGATCTATTATTTATACAGAATGGCTGCAAAAGTTAACCATGCATTGCTTAGCTGGGAGCGTTGCCCAGGCAAAGTAGATGAGTGGAAAAGGTCAGTGTATTTCCTGTCAGATCCATTTCCTGTTTGAAACCAAAATCAAAATTGGGAGAAACTCTCTTTTTCAAAGAAAATGGAAAAGACAGAAAAAATAGAGATTTTACTAGTTTCCTCATTTTTGACAAAAACGGGAAAAAAAAACAGTCTTCTGTTTTTTTTTATCTTTTCAAAAAGTTGTCCAAGTCAGATTTCAAATTATGATTGTACCGTTTGGTGCAAAGATTTATTTATTAGTGTGTGAAATCTGACTTCTGCTGTGTACATAAATAAATACCTCTAACAGTCCTGTCTTATTTATTTATAATAATTCATTTTCATCCCAATATAATATAGTCCACTGAATCACCACTTTTACCATTGACATTAGGGGAGAGTGGGGGGAGTTGTGCCAGTTTTTACTCAAAGTGACTTTAAAGTGAGGCCATGACAGTAATGCCTTCAACTTAAGTATGTACATATATTTCAGGATGTGGTGCATCCCTGGGAACAATAACTTTAGATCTGAAATAAACTGTTTAAGAAATATAGCTTTCAGAAAAAAAGTGGTCTCGTGGCATAACTTGCCCCCGGTGCGGGGTAAGTTGTGCCTTGTGTGGAGAATACGTTGGGTTAAATTGTGTCAGTGATTATTGAAGATTATTGAAGTAAAACAGAACATTTTAATCTCATAAACTGTAACACAATATAAAAGCAAGACAAATTCAGTACAAAATTACTCTTTTATTGTTTTATTTAGATATCGTCACCCTATTAAACTATTGGGATAAGTTATATTTTCTAGTTTTTGGGAAAACACAAAAAACCTAAATACACATTATATGATATTTGTGAATCATTTCAGGCCAAAAGGCTTTGACAATAGATGCCTGTTGTCATACATAGAACGCTGTCTGTCAATTATGTAACATATACGAATAAAGTGATTTAGGCCAGTTAAAAACTGAATAAAACTGCTCTTTAATAACATGGTGCAAACTCTAAACTGAAATCAGTGTTAGCTAAATTAAACAAATGGCAGGTAAATCAAACACTGATGAGGCATGTCCATCTCCTCACTCCTCCAACTGTTCTTGGCCCTTCTTTGTTGGGTTCTAGGTGTGTAGGTCTTGGTGTGTGGATTTGTTAGGGTGGGTGTGTCGGTGTGTTTCTGGGTGTGTGGGACTGGGTGAGAAGGTGTGTGGCTCAGGGTCTAGGTCTGTTGGTCTGGGATTTGTGTCTCTGGGTGTGTGCGTCTGCATGTGTGGGTCTAGATTTGTGGGTATTTGGGTCTGGGTTTGTGGGTGTGCCACTGGCACAACTTAACCCAGGCCCTTTGGCACAAATCACCCCAGCCCCACTATTTTGACAAACCAGCATGATCCAGCAGTTTAGAGCTAACATCATGCTAACTGTATAGACTCATTGTGTAGCCTACAAAAGCACTAAAACATGTGTGAAATGTTTTCAGACTTATCTATAATTGTTCCGACATAACAACCTTGATCATAGAAATTTTACTTTGAAAGGCAAAAAACAGTTTTTTGAGCTAAAATGTGCTTACCTCACATGCCATGTGTCTCCCTTTTATGCAGAATGAGTAAACTGGATGGCTCTTCAAAAATATGTGGTCACATGACCAATTTCTTCTATGGTTTTCTAGAAACAAGGGGTGGCACTACTTCCCCGTTGGCACAAATCCCCCCACTCTCCCCTATTTCTTAATAGATTCTTGTATGGTTTTTGATGGTAATAAACCTTAATTTAGGATGAAGACTGGTGGAAGTGAAGCCTTTAAGAATGATGGCACCAGGCAGCAGGTTTTAGAGCTCTGAAGTTTTCTTGTTTTTAATGAAGGACATCAGAATGGTATAACCGATTCACTGTCTCTCCCACAGCAGCAGACTGCAGGATCTGACACACACACACTCTCACTCACACAGGTGCTGCAGATTTAAGCTGAGCAGAGGCCCACTCTACCTGAACCCCTCCCCCTCTCTGTTCTCACCTGGCCTCTCTGCCCTTCAGTGAGAAATCTAACCTATATTTACAAACTAACAATGTTTACAATTAATCAACACACACTGCAAAAGACTGGTCACCAATACAGAATAATCTAAATAACTAAATAACCCCAAACATAAACTAAAGGCAAATATAACTAACTAAACTTCCCCCTCCCTCCTCCTCTCTCTCTTCCCTGCTCAAACCTAGCTTAACAAGGTGATTGGCAGCTGCTGAGCTGCTCTGAGAGCTGATGCTTTGTAATGAGTCAGAAGAGCCGGCTCGCATAGAGTGAGAGCCGGCTCCTGGGGTGCGTTCAAAAAGTCCATTTTGCTTAGGAAGGTTCCTACCTGAGTGAAACGACCCGGAAGTATTTAAGTGTCGGCCATGATAATGACTGTTCCAATTCTCCAGATGGTAAGGAAAGGAGCTTCATTGTTTCCTTTATTATCTCCTTTAGCCTAGGAAACACTGGACCATCCTTTACCAAAGGAGAGATGAAAAGACGACCCACAATCCTTTGCGTAAACTTCATTTAAAGTGACGCACCTGTTGACCGCTCATCAGAACAGGTGAATAACTTGAATAACTAGAATAACTTTACTAATCCAGTTTAAACCGTAAAATTCAGTCAAACGTATAACACATGATAAACGGAGGGCAGTAGGGATGAACAGAGAAATATTACAGACATGAAAACTTTGTCATTCAACTTATGATAACGATTTCATTTCTTCTCATTTCCATTTTATTTAAATAGTAAACCGATCAGTCAGTATTTTAAACTGTATTTGTCTTGCTATTTTGAAATATTAAAGTAAACATTTTAAGTTTGTAAATCACAACCAACTAAAGCGATAAAGTCGGCATGTTGCTATATTGTGATTATTATATCATCATACTTACGCAGGGAAGATGCAATTTATAGAGTTTTTCACAGAACGAGCTGAAAGGAAGATGAAACCAGAGTAGACTCTGTGATAAATTTAACAGAGACGAGAGAATTAAAGAAAAAAATGATTAGGTAGGGAATAAAGCAAAAGTATTAAATATCGTTATGAAACAAAAGGACCTGAACATTATTCATCTCGCTGTATTGACTTAGTAGAAAGTTCAGATTAAGAGAAATGTTTCTGCTGTTCTAGATGTTCACAGTTCCTCTTCCTGAAGAGACTTTAGGATATAAAAATCTTAATGAGCTCATATCTCTGACGTTTTAGCGTTCACAGCACAAAACAACGAGAATGCACCGAGTGGAAGTTGCGAATTTTGTAGTCCATCAACGTTAAATTGTAGTCTTTACTCAAAAAACACACGTCCCGTCCGTAACATCCGCCTAGAGAAAGTGCAGTCAGATTCCTTACTCACCACAGTTCTCCTTTCCTATCCTCTTACTCCACCTTTCCTTGACCCTGTGACGTTTCTCGTCGGGCTTAAGGAAAAGTGAATAGGAAAGGACTTAGGAGGTAATTTTTTGGACTTTTCGAACGCACCCCTAGTTTTTTTTCCTTTCCCTGTTTAGCTCTCACAGTGCTCAGCCCCAGCTCTGGTCAGAACTTTGTTATGATTGGCCAGCATGGTGGCCATGCTGCCAATCACATGTGAGGATAAAGGATTATACCATTATGTGAAAACAGAGTGGGGGGTGTTGCTTCCCGATCCATCCCGGAAACCTGATTTGTACTGTGCATGTGCAAACATGCATCGACATCCGCTAGGTATTAATTCTAACCCTAACCAATGGAATTTATATGCTAAACCTTAGAACGGTTTTCTAACAGAATAAATGCACAAAATTAGGCAATTATAAGGCTTCTCATAAAAACCCTGAATGCAAAAGGGTTTTCAACACACTAACCATTATTTTTTGCGAAGTTAAGTTTAAATTTTGGGCTACAAATGATCCTAAAGAAAGAGCCGTTCGCGAGTTGAAAGAGCCGGCTCTTTTTCGGAAGCCGAGCCAAAAGAGCCGGCTCTCTGAAAAGAGCCGAACTTCCCATCACTAATCCCCATGGGTGCACTCATGAAGACACGCCCCACAGGAAGTAGACCTCGAGGACAGGAAGCGTTAGGAGGGTTTACAAAATAAAATAACATTCTCTAGTAATTAATTGAACTTGACAGTCTCTGCAGCTTAGTGTGATCTTCATCACCTCAGTGAGGGGGCGTGCTTTCCAGCTCCCTCACAATTCTACAGAGAAAATAGGCCAATTATTATACTTTAAAAGACAGTGGATGGCTATATAGGCTTAAATATGGATATTAGGGCTTTTATTTTGAAATGTTCACCTTTGCCAATAGGTCACATGATTTCCTTCTCCTCAATTATGTCATTAAAATGAGAAAATAAAACAACGGAATTGCAAAAAACACAAATTTGCCCCCTTTTTCAAAATGTTGTAACCTTTTTTGTATTTTTGTGACTAAAATGAATTAAATGAGAAAACGGCTTGTTCTTTCCAAATTTTTTTTGTCAAAAATGTTTTTTAAAAATGGGAAAATGGTATTTTTTTGTTGTTTTTTTTTTTTTCCATTTTCTGTCAAAAAGAGAGAAAGGAAAACGGCCAATTTTTCCACTTTCTGACATAAATGAAAAAACGTTTTAAACGAGAGTTTGTTCCATTTTTTGAGTCCTGTTTCAAACAGGAAATGGGTCTGCCAGAAAATACACTGAGCGGAAAATGCTGGATGTTTTCATCAGCCTGAAGAGAGGACAAGAAAAGACACTTGAGCCATTTCCCTTCAGATCCTTTCGTCTTGATAAAAGCAGCACCTTTTCTGCTCGTCTCGGTCTGATGTTCGCCTCACCCCAGGGCTCATTATGCACAAATGAACAGCATCTACTCAGCAATGGTCTTGAGTTTGTTTCAACCAAACCAAACAGGTAAGGAATCCTGAATCCTTATTGCCACTGTCTTCATAGAGTGTATATGAGGACGTGTGAAACTGTCACTTTACATGTGAAGGTGTCTCTTCTGTCAGAGCTAATGTTCGTATCTGTGAGTGTTGGTAAAACGCCTGAGCGTCTCTCTATTCCCGACACCCCACTGTGATGCGGCGGCTCCAGTCTGAGCTATGACTCATCATGGGCTCTCAGTGAGATCGCTGAGGTCAGACACAAAAGAGTACAGGCAGACAGAGCGGCAGAGAGACACACCGAAAGAAACAGGCTTAACATCTGCGTGAACACGAGCTTGAAATCCAGAGCCAGGTCGGAGCAATTCTACTAAAATAACTTCTGACAAAAAATCCAACTAAAGAGGAAGATGAACAAGCAGAGGAGGAGGGAGAGACACGCCAGCTGCAGCATCAAAGCCGCCTGACAAAGCAAACTTTCTTTTTCTGCTTTAAATTCAGCCGTATTTAGACACTGTACACCTACACGGATTCATTTGTCCAACATCAAAGATCTGGCTGCTCCTGCTGCCTCGGAGCCTTGCTGGGGCTTTGGATGCAGAGAAAAGAGACGGACAGACCAGACAGCACAGTGTCGTTATCACACAAAATGCTTGTTACATAAACAAGCTCAGATCCTGCTTCCAATTTGAGCCCAATTACACGCTGCTCACAGGCCATGAGGAGAAACAGATCTCAGGACAGATTAGAGATCACTGCGGCTCACACAGCACTGGGAGCTCTCAATAAACACTAAACACTTCCATTCTGCTGCGATCTCACAGATGGACAGAGAGTGTGCAGGTGGGAGACAGTGATGTTGTGTGGCTGCACCTGACAATGAGCAGGAGCTTCAATTGATAAGATTTGGTGTGAAACAGCCTCAGCTGATAACACTGTTGTGTTTGATTGTGTGGAACTGAATAACTAAAGGCGGAGCGATAACACCCTTAGAGACTGTGAAACTGCTTCCTCATCATTACCTGGTAATGCCTAAATTAGGCCTGAATGATATGAGAAATCTGAGATAACATTCTTTAAACGGTACTTTTACATGGACATTTGATATGGGCTACAGTTATAGCTCAATTAGGATATTTTACTGGATGACTGTCATTGTGAAAGTATGAAAGCATGGAGGGAAAATGTTTTTACTGAAAGATGTATACCTGAGTCAGCTAAAAGCTGGGTATTGACATGACCCCGCTCAGCTTTAGTTACTATTAGACCACCCTTTGACATTCATCTGGGAAATGTCTCATACAAAGCATGTGGGAAGGGATGGACTTTTCAAAAAAATGTCAGAAGGGTATTTGATGAGCTTTCTATCTGTCACATCCATTAGAGGCCAATCAAAGAGACAAGATGAGAGGGGGAATTAAACATTTGTAGTCGTTAGTACAAACCTGAGCTCTACAGGCTGCCGTAGTTTATGAACTGCCAAGCTTATTGATGGGTAAAATTTATGCCAAAGCCAATAGTGAGACATGATAAACATTTCTGCTAAGAAAAACTTCCAGTGTGTCTCTTTGTTCTTGTTTTAACAAAGAAATGTGGTTTAGGTCTAATAAAACTGCCACTACATCTCAGGTAATCACTCCACCAGCAGTCATTGTATATAGTAGAGCTTTGCACAGCATTCTTTTCTGAATCCCGCTCCCCCTGGATATCTGACGTTTACCGCCAGCTCTCACAGCGTGTGCTATCTGCTCCACGACAGGTGTGTCCAATCCCACCTGCATCCCACAAGGATTCTGACAATCCACGAAAATATTCAGAATAAAAGACAGAATATTTGATTAAATGCAATATGCGTTTCCATCACAGTTTTTTGCAAAATAAAAGCGACATTTCTTAAATTTCAAATTTCAACTAAGGGAGTTTTGGGCATGAGCCTTGCAATTCTCGTAAAATCTCATCTCACAAGACTAAACTGCAGGGAAGCTGGATGCTTGAAACCTGTTGCATGTTGGTACGGTTATGATCGAAAAACAAAGGCAACAGATGATAGTTCAGAGGCAAAGTCCTTATGTATGCTAAAAGCCACATATAAGGGTGTAAGTACGAAGAAAAGTCTCGTCTCCTCTTCTGTCCACATGTCTGCGCCATGTTTTCTCATAGTGAACTGGACACGTGACACCATACGTCACGTCCTGTAATGTGTTTCTGTTGCACTTTTGCTATATATTTATTAGAAATATTTAAGACAGGGGTGCCCAATACGTCAATCGCGATCGAAAGCTATGCTGGTCGATCATGTGTCATTTGAGTAAAGTCGTATGACAGGTATCTATCAGTCACCCCAGCAGTGACGTGATTGATGTGAAAAGCGGCCAGTCTGTCAAACCCAAAATGCAAGGTGTGCCAGTTAACTAACTGATTTAGTGAGCAAACATCTCAGCCTATCTTAAATTAATACTATGTAACGTGGGAAGCAAAGACAACAGAAAAACGAGGAGCGCGCTCAGCGTGCACTTCAGATACATAATCCGTTCAGACTTTGGCACATGCTCCCAAGACTATGCTGTACTTTAGGCGACCACATGTAAAGTATCTCAGCATGATAAAACATACAGCCTCACTGACCCAGCCTAAATCTACTGAAATGTGTTGTGATGTGGCTCTTCCTGTGTGTGTAGCATGCAGTGTGTTTAACAATGGATTGTGTGATGTTGTTTCAGTACCATGGAGAGCACTGGCTAAGAGTATGGGCATTTGTTTTCACAGTGAACTAAAGGGACAGTCAACAAAAGGGGGAGAGGGAGAAAGAGAGCGAGATCTGCAAGCAGCAGTTTAAACATGCCTACTGGAACTATCAACTATTGTGTATCTATTAAGGAACAAGAATTTTGAGTGACAGCTCATATGTCTAAATCTCCTTTAAAAGATTGTGCTCTGACAACTCAGTTGGCTTTTACTAAGATTCTGCAAGTCATATACAACAGAAATTTGACACTCCATTCACTTTCTTTCAGCAGAGAACTCACATTTTCTGTCATTTCTGGTGTTAGAACGTTGTTGTTATCAAGCCCCCTTACAATTTTGCGATTTTCTTTTGGTAGGTGGATCACGCTGAGCTGGTCATTTCATAAGTAGCTCACAAGCCAAAAAAGTGTGGGCACCCCTGATTTAAGAGGTTTTTCAAAATTCAGGTGATTCCATTAGGGCTGAAATGATTCCTCGATTTATCCAAGTGATTAGATTAAAAAAATTCCTCAAGGCTTTGCTTAAATCAGTCATGTATCCATATATAAGCATGTAAGCTTGGACATCACGCCGTGTGTTGCATGGCGTGCTGTGTTTCACACAGAAAGCTATTTGTGTGACACAATGCACTTGTTCTCGCTGTTACTATAACATAACATGCATGATAAGAGGTGTGAAAATCACGAGGGAAGAGAAGTTAATGCATCGATGTTGACAGGCATGTGCCCTGGGTTTTTACACATCCACTGGCTTCATGGCAGATACGGCACTACGCCTGCACCGGCGAACCTACGCAGATCTCAAAGTTTACTCGCTGCCTGTATGACTCGCTGGCGCGTATGACAGCGCTCAGTTTGTGTCTGCAGACTTAAGGAAATTTCAAAAACTTCTCTGATTGACCAGACAGTTTCACAGAACACCGTCAGGATTTATGATTCAAGTCCTGCTTTGGTGCTTTCCCTCTCTTTCTCTCTCTCTCTCTCTTCTGCGTGTGCATGTTATACATTTAATCATAAATTATCTAAAATTATGCGTGCTGACGTCTTGATTCCAGCGTTATTTTCAAAATGTTTTAGCATCCCAAAGGATTTGAAAAGACTTACACTGATAATGAATTAACACTAATTAAATAGAAACACGCTATTGCCACAGACAGTGACTGAGAGACTATGTAGGTTAAAGTTCATCATCATAGAGTCAGGACTCAACTGGACCTTAAAATGTGTTCTCCATGTCAGTGGATGGTCTTAAAGGTCTGATTTTTATAATGGATGAACTCACAAACAAAAATGTACAAAAATTAAAAGTGAACACCCTTTGAAAAATCGACCATATACCTGTAATCTAAAGGTTCACCTTTCAGACATCATCAGACCGCTGTGTGAACGATGGAGCTTTATTTTTGCTAGAAGGTGAAATATTACATTCATGCATGAAGTAGAGGATGTTAAAATGATTAAGTGTCCCTTTACTTTCATGGCAAATTGGAAAATAGAAATAAACTACGATGAAAGAAATAAAGTGTTGGCACCAAACATTTCCTAGGAGAGGATCCCTTAAACCCCAAATATGGCATAATCTAATGTCATTATTTAACTTCCTTTCCATTTAACCTTGGTAAATACAAATTGCCATCAGAACTTCATTGCACTTTGTAAAATATATTTTCTTTAGAGAACCTTTTAATACCAATTTTTAATATAGAAGTAGCTCACTTAAGGGGCCCAGCTTCTTTTCTCATTTGTCTAGTATTACTTCTCTTAAAAAAACAATATTTCCTATTAGAGTTCTCAATTAATCACCAGAAGAATCCATATAGTACTCGACTACAAAAAGAATCGATTACTGCAGCCCTAGTTTTCATCACCATTTTTTAATTGCACTATTTGGATTTTTCTAAGGGTTATAGAAACACAGCTATTGATGAGCTCACTTAAGCACCACCTTGACAAAGTTTACTCCCTAAATGAGGGAAACCCTAAGAAAACACCCTCGACACTCACGTCCTTGCCACATGTAACGATGCCACACGTGGATAAAGCAGCTTTGAGTCTCAGAGTGATTCAGCTCCTGGTTGTGGCTCAGTAATAGCAATGTCAAAGTAGTATGTACTGACATTATTTACACATCATGTATTTTTAAGTCATACAGAGGTGAAATTGTTTCCTGATCTCTGGAAAGCCTATGTGTCATAAAAATTGCATCTCACTTCCACCAGCTCTCACAGACAGTAGGCTAACATTTACTTTTTCTGCTGTGCTGTTACTGCCTCTTCATTACAGCCACTGAGAATATACCAACTCACACTACAATGACCCCCACCCAACTCTAACAAACTGCTGGTGGGATGGCAGGTGTGCAAAAGCATCTTTTCCACAATTAAAAGCTTTCAGTGCTGTTCTTTGCTCTTTATTTAATAAAGAAATATAGTTCAGTTCTGATAGAACTGCTGCTATACTAGTCAGTTGATACAACAGTGCAAACATTGCTACAGGTGTCCAATACAACAAACCCCGGCCCTCATTCTCTTAAAATGACACTGATTGGTCTGAACCATTGCCATGGAAGGTCCATGTGCAGCCTTAAAGCTTGAAACTATCATTCAAAGTGATGAAGGGCTCGCAAAGGATTGAAGGATATACACTCACCAGCCACTTCATTAGGTACACCTGTTCAATTGCTTCTTAACACAAATAGCTAATCAGCAATCACAAGGCAGCCATTCAGTGCATTTAGGCATATAGATGTGGTCAAGACGACTTGCTGAAGTTCAAACTGAGCATCAGAATGGGGAAGAAATGAGATTTAAGTGACTTTGACTGTGACATCGTTGTTTGTGCCAGACAGCCTGCTCTGAGTATTTCAGAAACCGCTAATCTACTGGGATTTTAATGCACAACCATCCCTCAGGTTTACAGAGAATGGAAAAAAAGGGAAACAGTGAGCGGCAGTTGCATGGCTGAAAATGCCTTGTTGATGTCAGAGGAGAATGGGAAGCACAAAAGCTAGCCATGAGAGTGGCACTCATATATGATGATGCTTGCATTCCTTTTTTTCTGTTCAAACTAACAGCAGGCCAAATAGATCCACTGGCCACTGATAAAAACTGTGATGCTCCTGATACATAGTCTGTGCCTGTTTTTATGTAACATTAGATCATGTTAGATATCTCTGATTTACAATAGCATTTCACTAGTTGGATTGATTATAAATACACACACACACACACACACACACAAACATACAAAGACTCCTAGCCTCGTTTTTTTTTTCAACAAGACAGTCTGTTCTTGCTGTGCTTTAGCTGAGAGAAGAATGCCGTCCTTTATCAAGTCAAATCTCATTGACTTTTCATCAAGTGCAGTTAACAGTAGCCTTTAAGAGATTAACTTCATGTAAACCAGACTTGAATCTAATATAATCCTCTGAAATAAGAATTAAAGCATGAACCTTCAGCTGTTGTTACTGTCAGGGTTTGATTGGATGTGTCTGAAATATAAAATTAAAAGGATTTTATTCTCCAGGAGGTGCTGTATAAATCCTTCCTTCAGGATGAGCAGCAGGTACCTGCATCTTCACTGACATAAAATCAGCATGTACAGCAACATAATCTCTAACCGCATGTTAGCCGACAAGTGTTTAACGTCAGCATTAAGTTGGATGCTTCTCTTCTTTTTCCACAGTTCTCTACACTTTGCTAGTGTTCTTTTTTAGTTGGTGTTGTTCCTCATTAGCTAAATGATGATCTTGCCATTGTGATTAAAGTGTCAATAATTTTTCTTCTGAGGGAGACAAAGCATTTGACATCTTTTATTATCTTTTTTTGTTCAAAATCCTTTAATTGAATGTTTTGATATGTATACAGGTGTTGTTATCTAGGGACCTTGGGTTTATGTCCTGGGGAATATTGTTTCCCATTTGTTAGGCATGGTTTGCAGTGTATAAATCTACAAAAAATGCACAAACCACCTAATTCACCAAAATCCCACTTCCTGGTATCACTGTTATCTTTGATCAACTACACAATATAGAAGTATGCATCACTTCTTTTTAGTGTTATGAAAGGGCACATGATCAAAATACTTAACTCATTTATGGAAGAAAGGAAAAGGGGGAACACAACCTCCAAAAAAATTACCACAGTGTCAAATTACTAAAGAGTGACACATATGCAGGCTTCATGGCAGCACAGGGGTTAGCGCTGTTGCCTCACAGGAGAAGGTCCCTGGTTCACTTCCCAGTCAGGGCCTTTCTGTGTGGAGTTTGCATGTTCTCTCCGTGCATGCATTGGTTCTCTCGGGGTACTCCGGCTTCCTCCCACCACCAATGACATGCTCATTAGGTTAATTGGTGACTCTAAAATTGGCTATAGGTGTGAATGTGAGCGTGCCTGGTTGTGTGTCTCTATATGTCAGCCCTGCAGTTGAATGGCGACCGGTCTAGGGTGTACCCCGCCTCTCGCCCAGTGCTGGGATAGGCTCCAGCCCCCCCAACAATTTCTTCTAAGATCCAACTTGATCCATTCATTTTCTCACTCTTTAAATCTGCATTGTGGTGACCCTTTGTTGACATTAAACATTATCATTTACAATACAGATGTCTTAAAGCTCGAAGTACAGAGGAAACCAGACAAGGTAGGAGCAAAACTTTGATTTATCTATCTGTATAGCAGACAGAAACAGTGAGATAATCAAACAACAAAATCTGAAAAAAGGCCACTGTCAAACATCAAAGTGGCACATATTACTAAAATAATCTTTAACTCTCAAACCGGTGAAATTGTAATTAAGTTTAGTTAATGTGAATCCATTTATGGTACAAATCAAAAATAAATCTAGAATAAACCTTAATAGATAAGGGATTCCTTCATGTTCAGATGAAACAACCTTTTTGAAGAGTAAAAAGTATGTAGATATTTTGCATATATTTCTATTTCTAGCGAAGACTTTGATAAAGGTTAACACTGACTTGTTTTTCCAATTTTGAAAAGAGAATTGTGCAAAGTCTTGGGCCATACATTCAATCATGATGTCTTCATTTACTCAGAGGGATATTCACCCAACCACAGAATTACCCTGGATGGAAGCTGGTGGTGATGAGTAGAAGACTTGAGAGGAGCCAAACCTGGTGCTGATGAGGTGGAATAGAGGTGGCTGGGGTGGAGGTGCAGTTGACTGACTACAAAGCATCGGGATGATTGGTCAAGAGAAGTGGCAGAATAGGACGGTTGTAGAACTTAAGTGAGTAAATGCCAGCAGCTGATATCCAGAGCGGGAAGACAGAGGGAGAGACATGGATGAGTCATTATTAAAGAATGCAAAGATAAATGAAAATGCAGCAGTCCCCCTGCTGGAGTTTACAATAAACTTCATTAAAAAATAAACCAATGAAGGTATGAACCCCAAAAATGAACAAGCTGGGACATTATGTAAGATGTTAATAAAGAAAACACAGACAAGTGAATTTGATGGATATTCCCAAAAAGTTGGGACAGGAGCATGCATGCCACTTTGTAACACCAGATTTTTTCCTAGCAACTGAGAGCTGAAGAAACCAATTGCTGAAGTGTTAAAAGTAGAATTCCTTCCCATCTCTGCTTTATGTACATCTTGGGCTCATAATGTGACGCTTTTAAAAATAAAAAAACAGGTCTAGCCCTCACACAGGCCAATCAGGTACCTACACCCACTCTTTATTGTGAAGCCATGCCGTTGCAACTCACTTACTGGTACACCCCCTCACCATTACAGATGCAGGCTTTTGATCTTTGTGTATATAACAGTCTGGGTGTTTCTATTTATTTTAGCCTGGGAACTGAAGAAAGCCATTATTTACAAAAACATTTGGAAATGTGGGCTCATCAGACTACAGAAAACATTGTGTTTCAGGCGTCTAAAAATAGAATATGAGTATATATCTGGTTTATCTTGGGTAAAGTTACAAAACAACAATAGAACATAAAAATTAAAAATGATGAAACTGAGACATTTTACCATTCATGAAAAATATTAGCACATCTTGAATTTGATGGCAGCAACGCATCTAAAAAAAATAGAGATAGGGCCTGGTTGTACATGCGGAGATGAAATGGTTGGGGTTTGCAGATTTGTTCTCTCTGGGACCCAGTTTCAAAAAGTAGTGTTTTTTCGGGCTCCAAAAATACCAGTTTCTTGTGAATGAAAGACCAATACAATCAAAAACTATTGCTGATACTCCTAAAGTCGTGTGGACGGCCCCTACGATGCTAAACCAAACAGCATGGCCTCACAGTAGCACAGTGTGGATCCTGAACTGGCCTGCCTGAAGTCCAGAGCATTTGCCTATATCAGGGGTGTCCATACTACGGCCTGGGGGCCAAATCCAGTCTGCAAGCCGCTTTTTATCTGCTTGCAACAAATTATTTAATTGAAATGAAATATGGGATGAAACTTGTCCTTTTTCTTCTTAGTTTCAGCAGAAGAAGGGGCTTCCATTCTGATTCTGTAAACAAACATTTTGACAAGAAGAATTTCCTGACTTCTTCTGTGATTAAATTGAGACAACACTGTACATGGTAAACAAATTGGCAACCAACATAATAATAACATCTTGATTTATAATGATCTAATGGGTTAAGGCAGCAAATAGCAGCTCCAGTGATGTTCCAGGGTGGTAGCCAAGCCCCTGCAATCTGATTGGCCACCCTAAAATCATTAAAATGATTGGCTATTTCTCTTGTCAGTGATGATTTAGCCATTTCAGCATACCCAATCACTAAGCATATCTTAACCTACATTAGACTGGTTTTCCTAGCAATACCCGCATAGTGATGTATATGAAAGGGGCCCCACCATCCTTATATATTTCTGTATGTGGCCCCCGGTAGAAAAAGTCTGGACACCTCTGAGCTATAGGGAACATTTGGTGCAACATAAAATGAAAAATCCAGCAACGAAGACCCGGGACTGTTAAGGAGCTAGAATCCTACATCAGACTGGAAGAATGGGACAACATTCCTCTCAAGCAACATTTCCTCACTTCTGAGACTTTTGCAACACAATGACAAATATGGCCCTGTACCTACTTTTTTCTAATGTGTTACTGCCATCAAATTCAAACTAAGCTGATAATTTTCAAGAAACTGTAAAATGCCTCAGTTTCAACATTAAATATGCTGTTTGTGTTCTGTTGGGAATGAGATATGACTATGAGATTTGCAAATCATTGCATTCTGTTTTTATTTACATTTAACATAGTGAACCCAAAAATTTTGAAAGTGGAATTATATGTGAGATTATCAGAATTTCAATAAAATAGTATTAGGCATCATAGGTTATTTTCATAAACACAAAGATGGCTTCAGACTAAGTTTATACAGCTTATATTTACGGTTTATAACAGGCAAGCGTCCCCATTAGCTGTAATAACCCTTGCTTCAGCAGCTCATCCCTTTTTATATCTTTCTTGACTTGGATAGTAGTGACTCTTCCCAATGCAGCTGGGCTGTTTTTGTTCAAATATTGGGATCAGGAGGGAAGTAAAGCTTCATATGGTAGGGTTAGTGACTTCTTAAAGTGTGTTTGTTTGTTGGTGGTCTGACAGATACACAGATTTTTACTGCTGCAGAAGTTTGTAGTGATGTATGACTACTACTGAAACAGAACATTTGTGAAGACTACGTGCTTGTGATAATGGACAATGCTGATTGTCTGGGGAAAGGCTGCCAGACTTTTAAAAGATTTTATGTTACAGTTATCTTCAGTTAATTTTCAACAGAATCCAATGTTTTACCACCCTCAAAGTTAGTGCCTTTCTAACATTTTCAGAGAAGTTAATTTTGTATTAACATCGCCCACCTCTTGTACTCACACTCTTTCATTGGAGTCATTTTAACATGTCCCTTGGTGAATAGTGATGATTTAATCATTCATCATTTGTAAAAGTTAAATAAATGATGCTTTGCTCACACCACATTTAGCAGCATCACTGTCACGTCCTGGCGCTCTGCATGCTGCTGGCTCACTGTCACACTGCCGGGGTTTACTGGAACACCTGAATGAAGCAGAGGCGCCGTTAATGGGATTAGCAACACCTGTGCTTAGTCAAATTATCTGCTGAGAAAAGGGGTCTGTGTTGACAGTTTCTGTGATGTGCTACAGCAGCATGTGGCTCTCAATGGTTTGTTTTAACCAGAGCCGGTTCAGTGCCACAGCTGAACTGTGTGAAAACATTCTTAGTTAAAAGGTCTGCTTAATATTTGAATCTTAAAATTAAAGATCCTTAAATTTTGCAGGTATCCAGTCTAATTTTTTTGAGAACTGAATCATTTATACACATTATTTAAATCTAAGTAATATTTAAAATTGTCTTATTTTGAAGGGAACTTTGGACCGTCCCTCATGTATCTCCTGGGCTTCCTCCAACTCCAGCTTACAAGGCGCTGTGTCTAAAAGGAAGTGAATGTGTTATGAGAAGCAGGGGAGAGTGTTAAACATGGTGAGCTAAACGAGTAGTGATTAAAAGGTTTGATTGAAGCCCAGTGCACGGGGTAATGGTCCCACTGGTCCTGCTTGCCAATTACAAGCAGATCTGATTGACACAGAATGGGTTGTAAGAAGTGTGCAATGTTAGCTTTAGCTGAAGTGCAGCAGAGCAATTATTCAGTCTTTTTTCTTGGCCGTTTTTCTCCTCTATGATTTCATTTAAATTTGTGAATTTTACTTAATTTTGTTAATACTTACCTGCCAATTAATCAGGGGGAGGAGTGTTTCTTTAATTATAGTGTCTTGGAGTTGTAATATGCACATCCTCTTCAATGTCATCATGAACTCCTCTGGTTGTCATTAATGTCCCTGAGACATAACAGGATTTATTCTCCCTGCATGTATTTGGGAAAAAAAATACTTTTAATGTTGTGAGAGCCAACATGCTAAAGGATCTGATATTATGAAAATATGCCTCTGCTACAGTCTACAGCCCTGTGTTTGCATTTTGAGCAGGGATTTCCCTCTGATGATAAATTTTTGTTTCCATGGTGAAACATTTTTTTCCTTGCCTCTGCTTGGACTGACTGCATCCAACTCTTTAACAGTGGTGGTTTAATGTCAGCCTTGGGGCCTTGTGTTTACAACACAAAGCCAAAACCCAGACTGATCCTTTCATACTGCAGTCTGATCATGCAGGGTGTGAGTTCCCACACTGACGAGTGAAATCTGGACAAACTGTGACAAAGATTAAAACGTTTACGTCAACAGTAAATATTCACCGTCACAGCGTCAGCTTTAGTGATGGGGATTTAAGCTGTCTTGAGTGATCTTTCAGTACGTATTTTTTTGTAGAACCCCCCCCATTTTTTTCAACATTTCACACCCTGATGTGGAGTATGTGTATTCCTGATGTCTATAGGCTGAAAGAGTATCAAGGAGAAAGACAACTTTTTCTCTTCAGATAGAATTATTCATTTATTTGGTAACTTGGAGACATATCTTTGGTAAGATTTATTTCTGCACTGGCTAAAGCTTCTACACATGAGAAAGTAATGACAATAAAGACTGTTATGTCACAATCTGATATCCCTTAACTCACAAGACTTGCTTGCACTGCTCAATTAGTTCCAACTTTTGTTTGCATACACCTTATTGGCCAGTGGTCTGGGTTCAGTCAGAAGTCATTTAGGGTGCTTTCACACTAGGGGCCCAGTCCCTGATCCGAGTGCACTTGAGCGCAAAGTCTGGTTTGTTTTGGTAGTGTGAATGCAAACATACTGCGCCTGGGGGCCGTCACAGGCGCGATTCAAGTGGACTCTAGCACAGTTTGGATGAGATGTGAATGCAACCATCCCCGGATACGGGACAGAGCGCCGTATCAGCTTTATGACATTATCGTAAAAACTAAACTTCTTTCCACAGCGCGGCAGTTTGTTCAAAGTTTTTCTCAATAAAGGGCGGTAATCATCAGAATTCAATCAATAAATGGTCCGTTGTGACACCTTACAGATGAACACTAGTTGGAGTCAGTGAGAGGAGGTGCAAAGGCAATAAAAGTCTCCTGTCGCCTCAAAAACCGCTGTATCTGTGCAGTGCAAGGCCATTTAATCCTCTGAGCTGCAGTAGATGTGCAGATACAGAGACCGAAGTTGCTGGGATCTTAAAAGTGATTTTAAATCATTCATGGCTGCAGGATGGACTTTTTTGCCGGGTTAAAACAAAAACAATCTTTGCTCAGGTCATGACCAGAGTGGTTGCCATGGTAGCTTCTTCTTCTCTCTCCTCCTTAGCGGGGTTGTAAACCAGCTACGTGCATACCATCACCTGCTGTTTCAGACTGCAAGTGCACCCAGACGCGATTCGAGGTTTGTGTGAAAGCAAGCCAGTGGGGGGAAGGAGGACGGGGGGAGAATTGTACCGCAGCGCAGTTCGAAACAACTGGGCCTAACGTGAAAGCTCCCTTAATTATTTATTCTAAGAATCAAAAAGGTGGTTTCTAATTTTTTAAAGTAATATCAATCATGTTTTGACATTCTCTTGCTGTAAAGCTACCAAAAGAAAAGTACAAGTTTATTTTGAAAGTATGTTGTTCTTTTTTGTTTGTTTGTTTTTTTTTTGCTCTTACATTTTTGAAATGAAATTACTGTGATAGACCTCCTGACCCACCAGAACTGCACTTGCCGTGTGCTCAGGGACTTCAGGTTTTAAACCTGTTAAAACAATCATGTTGACACCACACACACGAGGATTATTCAGACAAACACTTGTGATGAACCTCCACTCAGGATACGCCCCCATGATCACCGGGGGGAGACAAATCTGGGCTTAGAATCCTGCAGTGTGTTGCCAGCCTAACTGATTTTGAAAATGTGAGAGACCCCAGACATGGCAACATAATGGCACATGTCTCCATGTTGTCCTGATAATGTGAGGTTTGCAAAGAGAGGACCAACATCACACACCACACACACACAGTTTGACTAACAACCACAGTCTTCACTATTGAAATCTGAACTCCTGCACAGTCAAACATGACTTTAAAACAGAGTGACCAGACAGCCTCGACTTGTGCCTTCCCCAGAATTGTCCCTGGTTTTAATTATAACTTAAAAAACCTCCACAACGTTAAATAGATCACACATCTCAGATTGTGATTGTGATTGATTGCACACAGGCTAGCAGTTTCTTCTTTTTTCACTACGGACTGCACAAAACTTCTCTCTGGCATTTCTCAAACTTATCTGCTGTCAAAAAAACAGGAATCATTTCTGTAAACAGCTGTATTTTGATGAGCAGCCAACTCTGTAAGTAGTCTAATGCCCCTTCAAAATAAAAGTCCACTTGGGTGGCAGCGGCTAAATGCTTTAAATGTTAGAAATCCTTGATCCAGACTATGATCTAGATCATAATTTAACAACAAAACATTGTTTTTCAACGCACACATTCTAAACTCAAAGAGGAGACATGAAAAATGATATAGAGTGCAATAAGGACACCCTGTCTTGAAATTTGGTTGCACAGCCTTAGGACCCTTAATGGCAGTGATGACTGCCTCCAAACATTTCTTGTAGCCATCTCTGAGCTTCTCCACCTCTCAGTGGGTATTTTCTCCCACTCTTCTTTTGAAATTTATTCAACCCCTTGAAAGTTTGCAGGATTCCTTTCCCCTATGGCAGATTACAGCTCACAACATAGATTTTTGATTGGATTGACATGCGGACTCATTGCTGGCCAGTTTAAAACTGTTATTTTTTTATTTTTCAACCGTTTCAGCTGTGTGCTTTAGGATTCTGCCTGAAAACCCATGAGCTTTGACTCAAGTCCAGTTTCCCTACACTTTGGAGCACACTTTGTCCTAACACTGGTGATCTTGATTCTTCTTGATCTATATTGCGGACCTGAAACTGCTGCCTACAAGCCTGCACATAGGGACTGTTGAAAACATCATGGATCCTCCATCATGCTTTATTGTTGGGAGGTTGTTCTTTTCCCTATGAGCTTCACTTCACTGTCTGTAAACAAGGATTGTGGTTTTTCCAGGTACTCTTTGGCAAAGATCAGCCACTCCTTTTTATGCCTTTTTTTTTCCCAACAATGAGGTCTTCCTGGCCCTTAGCCGATAAAGCCCTGCTTTGTTTAGTGTGTGGCACGTTTTGAAACCATTACCCCAGGCTTGCAAGTCTCTGGATGTTTTATGTGTTTTTCTCCACAGTTCGCACCAAACTCAGAGGACTTATCAATTTTCCTCTTCCCCTCACGTCTAGGGAAGTTCATGACTGTTCGATGCTTTGCAAACTTCTTAATAACATTAGGCACTGTTGGAACAGGGATACCAAGGTCCTTGGAGATGGCCTTATACAATTTAGAGGTCTTGTATTTGCTAATAACAGCACCTCTGATGTACTCAGACAGCTCCTTCATCTTCACCACTGCGACAAAGAAACAGGAGCATGTGGCTTTGTAAAACTTTTAAGTCAGCATTATGTACTCAAATTTCATGGGTGCCAGTGATGATGACCATGACTGTATGTTTTACAGGACGTGTTTCATGTCTACTGTTGTCGCCATGGCTGTTTGTTGAGCTTTCTCCTTCAGTCAGCTTGCTTTCTCACTGGCTATTGCTCTGCCCCCCCCCCACACACACACAACAGGATTTCTGACTGTAAATATTGAACATGTCTCATGTTTACAATCTCAAGTCAGAGCGGCTCCGATTGTCTTCTTAACAGATCATGGAGGGTATCTGGCAAAATCTGACGATATAATCTTCAGAAACATCTGATAATCAGGCCTTCACTGACTTTGTTTGGAAGTGGGGAATCTGAGCCAAAATCAGTCTGATTATCATCTTGTGTGTCAGGCTTTAGTGATCATATTGAAACTCAGTGATGTCAATATATTGGCTAAGTCACAGCTTGTCTGGGCTCAAAATACTAATAAAGATTAGACAGTCAAATCAATAAACCAACAAACAATCAGTCTCTTAGTCTCCTCCATCATTAGGTTGCTTGTTAACACAGCAGCTGTACTATCCACTGGAACCCTCCCATCAAGGAGCTGAACCTTATCTTTTTTCATTTTCTGTATTGAGAGTAATGTGCAGATGCTGCTTTGAGAGACAGAGACATTAAACAATGTATGCACATAAATCTGAGATGCAGAATCTGCCTCAGATAATAAAGAGGGGCAGGGATGTCGTCAATAAATTGTGATTACAGCTGACGGTCTCTGTGTGCATCAGTCTGCTGTCTCTCATGCTTTGCTGCACAGTTGCAGCTCCTTTGCACTGCAGTGGATGTAGTGACGTAGCGTGATTGCATACTGCCATCTTGTGGTGGCAAAGAGCAGCACACGCTGCTGCTGTGCTGGCTGAGTCAGGAGTACATTTCATGGTGAGTCAAGGTTAAACGGTTTAAATTTATGCTGTGACTGTTTACAGAATCAGCTGGCTGTTGACACGTCACACCTTTTACGCTTTGAGACTGAAATCAGCCATGTGGATCTAAATCACGAGTTGTTAAGGAGAGGTATCAACTCAAAAAAATTAAAAAGACACGGAAAAAGGAGGGCAGGATTTCAAGCTCAAGGAAAAACACATCCAGTGAAGGAGGACTGATAAACAAAGAAACCTCATTATGTAGTTGTAAATGACCTGCATGGGAATTGTGCAGGCATCTGTTAACACCAAAGAAGAACTGACATCTAATCAGAACTCCAATATTAACAATGTTGCATTAATATGTGCATACCTGTGGATGTCCCGCTTAATATTAAGGATAATATGATGGATTTAGTTGTAAAACTTCCATAGGATGATTCACTCCACTTTGGATAGATCTAACATTCTTCCTGTACTAGCTGGGACTTGGTTTATCTGCAGAAGGACCCCCCTTCTCCCATTTAGTGGTGTCATTTCTCTGTAATCACTTGACAACACTTTACTGATCCTACATCATCTGATCCAGCACCGCCAGCAGCCCATCATGCACTGACCACGTTCATCAAGTTACACCTATCGACCACTCACAGCCATCCAATCACATTTATTAGAGGCCCAGCTAAAATATGTTTTATAAATGGAGGGTGGCGTCTAGGAGAAAAATACTTGGAGACAAATAAAGACTTCCCTGCCACAAAAAGATGTAGGAAGCAAAGAAGATGTAAAAGCTGTGGGAAAACATGGATGAAGATGGAGAGGAGCATGAGCTAACACTACATGCCAACAAAGATGAGCAAAAAAAGCCAACCTTGCAAAATTTGCAACCACTTTCTGGTGGACTGGATTATTGTTTTCCCTGAAACTTCATCTCCAAGTAACACAATGAAAAATTTATACATTTTTTGTCAAGATTTCTTTCTCACTCTGTAATAAAGATCTAAAATTGTTAGCAGAAAAAGCAGGACTCCTCATCAGTCAAATTAAAGGGGTTTCATCATGTTATTTAGTAAAATAAATGCACGTCTCCAATGACAGCACACACTCAGATTGGCGGTGAAGTTGAGTAGAAAAGAATTGAAAGATATAAAAGTTATTTTAGGGGTTATACCATGTGCACCTCCCTTTCTTTTCCTATATTTTCCAGTACCCCAACTTTTCCTCGGTCTTGGCATGGATGCAGTCCCACACATGGCTGGACTAGTGATCTGGCATCCCAGGCATTTTCCCAGAGGGCTGAGCGGTTTGGGTCTGGTTTGATTTATTTATCTGTTTTTATCTCCTCATCACCAACCTATAGAGCAGGTGTAGCAGACCATTGTGTTTTTTCTCTTTAAATGACAGGTTACTGGTACACTCATGTCTCCTAAAGGTCTGCTTAATGGAGGAAATGAAACCTAAGCATTAAAAAGATCAACTGGATATTCAAATAGTCTTCATATCAGTAAAGTGTTGGTCAAGATTATGCAATAGAAGGTAAATGTAGTCCGTCACAAAAGGGTGAATACACCTTTTGATGTGTCCGTGACACTTACCTTTGAGCTATGACATAGTTTGGGGAAAATATTTTGGTAGTTCTAATATTAAGGGGCTATGTCATATTTGACCCATTGGGAGGGGTCGGTTAGAGCCAAAAATTATCTTCCCTGGTCTCACATCCAATAATAGTTATGTTCAATGAGCCAGCCAATGAAGTTATCATCGCCAAAAATAAATAAATGAATGAATGGATGGATGGATGGATGGATGGATGATGGATGGATGATGGATGGATGGATGGATGGATGATGGATGGATGGATGGACTTCCACTCTATTGCAGTTTGATTTATACAGATATGGATCTAATACACATTTATTGTTTATGTAGCTCATATTATAATTTTTCATTAAGAAGCTATCAAAATATTATATTATTTAAACAAATAAAGATAAAAATGAGTTAATACTCATTAAAAATGCATTAAATGTTTTTTTTCATAATGAAAAGTTTTCTTAAAGTTAGAAGCCATTGACGTGCCATCATTTTCATTGAACTCTCAAAGGTGGTTCACATTAGAATTTCTTTGTTTCATTAGAATCACATACTTTTACTCCTGCAGTTGTTTCCAGCACCCTCTGCTGGTGTAAAGAGAACAAAACAGACAAGTGGATATTAAACAGGTCATTAAGCAGGAAGATTGCCTCAGCCATTGACACTGAGACTTAAAAAGATACAAATACATCAAAGAAGGCCAGAAATAAGCACAGACCATATTTGTGGTTGAAGAAAAGGGATGAGAACAAGTAAAAGTCAATGTAAAAAAAAAGAGTGGTTTTCTCTATGAGCAGTGTTTATATTATCTGGTGAGTTAGACCTGCATTTAGCTCCACTGGTGTTAACAAATCAGTGACTTTAGCTTGGATTTTGTTTAGTAAGAACAACGTTTAAGTGATGAATAAATACAGGATTAAATTTGATGTCACTGAGTTTCAATACAGACTTAGAGTGCCTATACTCTTAAGAGCTAACTAAGCTAGCAGGTAATAATTCATGAGGAGAACGTTACCTGCCTGACTGCATTGGGCCAAATGTGAAGTTTGGTGGAGGAGGGATAATGGTATGGCGCTATTTTTCAGGGCTATGGGACCCTTATCTCCAGTGAAGGCCAATCTTAATACTTCCAACACTATGCTTCCAACTTTGTGGTTACAGTTTTGGAAAGGCCCTTCTATTCCAAACATGACTGTGTCCCAGTGCATAAAGCAAGGCCTGTATGTTTTGATAAGTTCAGTGTGGAAGAACCTGACTGGCCTACACAGCACTCTGACCTCAACCCCACTGAGCAACTTTAGGATGACCTGGAAGAGACTGTGAGCCAGGCCCTCTCATCCAACATTAGGGCCTGACCTCATAAATGCTCTAAGGGTTGAATGGGCATTAATTCCTGCAAGAACACTCCAAATCTTGTGGAAAGCCTTCCAAGAAGAGTGGAGGCTGTTATAGCTGAAAAGGGGCAGGTAACTCCATATTAAAGTGCATTTATTTAAATAAAATGTTATTACAGTCCCTGTTGGTGTCATTGTCAAGCGGCTGAATACTTTTGTACAAATAGTGTATATGTCTATATATACTTTTCAAAGTTATACCTTGCCTCAAGATATGTTAGAGTGTACTTATATGTGACCATCTGTCATGTTTTTACTCAAAGAAATTGTGTCAGCAGCTTCTTGTTGCTCACATTTAGGTCCTGTAGTCGTGTGGTTTTGTTGACAGATAAAGAGATGCTTCAAAGGATTTTCTTCACAAGCTATTATTGCTTTGAGCAAAATGAAGAGAGGCCTCATATTTTTTGCTGAGGGCCTCCAAATTACTTAAAGTGCCCCTGGTCATTGGTCAAAAGTTGCTGGCCTGAGGGCTAAATGAACTTAGCCCAAATCACAGGAGCAGGCCATTACTTTTCAGAAGTTAAGAGAATGCTGCAGAGCTCTGGCTGTTGGATTGGGTTCTACCAAAATCTACAACAATCTGTCAGTGGATAATGATTTTTTCATCTTAATGCTAAAAAATGGAGGGTTTATCCCTGCTGAAACTTTATACCAGCTGCCTTTTTCTGCAGTGCAGTACTTGAGTCTAAATTGCATTGTCCACAGCACAGCTAGAAATCCTTCCATGAATCCATCATCCATATCCACCATCACACACTTACACTGCGATCAATTCCCTGCATGCTTTCAAAAGGTCTCATCAATTCTATGTCAATAATCTCCCTGACTTTAGACATTTATCTGCTCCATGAGATTGTAATTACTCTCAGCCTCTTCTCCTCCTGCAGCCGCATGTTTGATTAGACCTTTATTGATATTCCATGGACTGTGAGGGAAAATGATTGCACACATTATTCCTCTTTCCTGTGTGACTTTTCTGCAGAGATGGATGCTGCCTTGGTCTCAACTCCTGCTGATAGTATTCTCTGTATTCTTAGATCTGTTTTGATGTTGTGATAACTTTCTCTGCTCCTTCAAAAAAGAATCAGACTCGCTGTCCTGCAGGGAGAGCAACAGGCTGCACAATCTGACTCATCTTATCAGGTCCTACGCCGATGTACCCGACATTTCAGAGAGATGAACAAACCGCTGTACACTAGGGCTAAAAGAAGAGATGTGTGGGATACTGCAGAGGATACAAAGAAAACAAACTCTACAGTCAGTCAATCCACAGATAAGAAGTCATGGCAATGATGTATTCTGTACACTACATGTGTCATGGATGTTTGCTTAAAGACATCAATTTTTATATATTCTACATTGTTGGAAATATTGTGACAGTGCAAACATCGTATTAGTAACACCCTGCAAAGTAATCTGTGCTTTGAAACTCTGCAGGGCTTACATAAGAGGCCTATAGTCTAAGGGGCATTTACATTTTTCCACTGTGAGTCTAAATCTCATATTTTTTTTATTGTTGTTAGTAGATGGTTCCTAAAATCTGATTTTTTTCTGGCTTGTTCTTGTTCTTCCAACACTGATGACTCAAACTGAGAGGCTCCTGGGAAAGCATAATTTTCTTCTGCAGAATCTGCTGAAACTTAATGAGTACACAACATGCATTTGACTGGCAATTACTATTAAGGCTAAACTCCAATTTCCACCTGCAGCGCAACCCAGGTGCACACTCAAGATCACAGGAGATCTATTAGATTACACAGAAACAACATGTAAACAGCTGATTATTTTGCCTTCCTGAGGTGTCCTTTTGCTTCTGACACATGTGAGTACATAATTAAGTAAAAGGGTTTTTTTCTACAAAAGAATGCGTGGTCTCATGTACAATTCTGCAATTTTCCACCTCGAACATCGTCATTGTGAACATTGTCATTGCACATTTTTCTGTTTTTTTGATTCCATCTGATCTACGTGGATTGAAAATAGACTGGCACTTCTGCGACATGCCCTAGTCAGACTAGACCCTGGGCATAAGAATTGCAAAGACTGACTAGAAAAGGAGCAAGCCGAATGCAGTGAAGGCAGAGTATGAATAAATTAGAGTTTAATATACAGGCAAACAAACAGACAAAAGTAGCATTCAACACAGTGTCTGCTGTTGTGTAAGTGTGGCAGCTACCAAGCAGGCAAATGGCATTGAGGTTGATGTAGCAGTGATGCTAGTAGATTCTGAAAATCCCAAGATACTGTAAGTATGGGACTGATGTCTGTATATCCATAAATATACAGGTGGTGGATAAAAAGCTGATAAACTACCTGTAGCCATTAGGGAGAGGATAATATTGTCCAAGTTTTCATTAATCATCTTGGAGTATGTGTTCACTGGAATTACTGAGATAAAATATTACATATCAAGAAATAACTGCAGAAGTTGTCCAACCAGAAAAGCAGCGAATATTTAATATGTAAGGGCATATGAATGACTGAACAAGCTAAGCTAAATTGTTTAGCCATTCAAATGTTTGTTTATATTTTAACTATCCTGCTTTTAATCTAACCATCCCCTACAATAACCTGTCACACGAGATGGATGTGTTTCACACATCCATCTGGTAAACCTTCCATAGACAGTGTGTCAGAAAGGGCGGAGCCTTTGAAAAAACTTGGAGGGTGATTGGATGAATGTTCTGTCTGTCACATCTTCACGGGCCAATCAGAGCAACAAACATGTGACATTGTAGTCCCTGCTGAGGTGCACCGCTACCGAGGAGTGAACGCCATAGAGAACTGCGTAACGCGAACCATGGGGACTGTAGACATGTCAGTACACGACTTTTAAAAGAAATCAACTCACTGCTGTTCTTTGTTCTTCTTTTAACAAAGAAATGTTGTCAAGTTCTGATAAAACTGGCGCTTTAGCAGCATCCACACTAATGTTTTCTGCCATAATTGCACCGGCCTCTTGTCGTTATTTGCTTATGTCATTTAATACTGCCCCTCGACGCTGATTGGTCCTGTCACTTTCTAACCGGGCCCAAACTGTTCAAATGGGAGCTTTGCAAGATGGATTCACAAGTGACAAACATGGAAATGAGTGTATCCATCTGCTTTCAAAGGTTACCCTTCCAAATGTTCAGTTTAACATCTGATACTACCAAAACAAGCTGACAGCTCTTCATATCAATGATCGGATAAATCCTGATATAATTCTTGATAAAGTGGTTGATCTGACTGCATTTCAGATCAAGCTGATAAATATGACTCATTGTAACCTGTTATCTGGTTAGCAGCTTGGGTAGCTGGCACACTGCCACACAGTCTCTCCAAAATCTACTGCAAAAGTTCAATTTTTTCTACGCACTTGCGGCACATACTGGACGAAAATATTATGGAGGGGTGGAATTTCACAGGCAGGTTGGACATCACGGAATGAATGGGCTTCAAGTTGACTTACCCCTTACATACGGAGGTGAGCATGAGCTATTTTTCCAGTAAACTTAAAAATGGTAAAATGAATGATGGGGTGAAAATTTTCTTATTAATTAGACAGGAAGCAATTAGATTTGCAGCATGATTCGAAGTTGTATGTGGGAATTGGAGGTTAGGGAGTAACCTTACAAACAGATCCAAAGTGCGTTTATCTTCTCTGTGATGTATTCTACTAATGTGAAAATGAAACATTTCACCAGTAGTTAAAGTTTAGATATAAATTTTATCAGACCAGTGTATTTGAGCTTGTGGCCTCCAGCTGGGTCGTTAACCTTCAATTTTCACATACTGCAATCGTGCTGCGAACCGCCGGCGAATCATACTGTGGAGCACATCGCTCCCTCTTAAGTCTATCAGAGCATTTCAACAGCCAGGGCTCTAGACCAGCAGCGGCGTGTGCCTAGAGCGACACTTTGCTCTGCTTTGTTTGAGGTACGCTGCAGGTCTATTTTCATCGCCGGCCGTTGCCAAACTGTATAAATACCCGTTGATCAGAAAGCTCCAGAAGAGGAAGTCACAAGCATAGAATATCTGGTTCTTTCAAAATACAACACAATGCACGGACTCCCGATCGTGAATCATCACTATATTTACATTACGTCTCAGCCTGCAGTGAGAGTAAAGGGTCACCGAGAGGTCAGTGGGTCACAGAGCTACAACGGAGCCATTGACGAGGAAAAGTTAACTTTTGGGGATACTTAGCCAAAAAAATGTTACATTAAACCACAGATCCTTTAAGCTAACATTGACCTTTTAACTTTCTAATATACTCACCCAATGGCGGAAGCAATAATATCATGGACTTATACCTGAAAGGATGATAAATTAACCCCAAAAGGTAAAATAGTCCGCTGTTGACGTACTATTCCTGCATAAACTTGCAGTTCTCCTGTGATCTCTTCCTGCTGATCAGGGCTGCGCGCTGCGGCACAGCGCTCTAGACTCGCTTCCAGTTGGCGAGGTCGCTCGCCTTCAGTCCGGCCTAACCCGTGGCGCTTTGGTGCGTGACGCAGCCATCCTCTGTGGAAATTGCGGGTAACGGTCACACTGCACATTCTACTAATATGGACAAACATATCTGTTAAAAAAGTTAAATTTGGCTTTTTATCATTTTCATGTCTATTGTGCCAAAGCAATGCAGGTGTCTTGTGAAAACAAAAGGCAAGACTTTACTATAGATTCTACTTTCGTGACAAGCATGCATGAGGTGCTAATGCAGACAGTCTGCGGTCCTGCTTGTTGACCAGCAAGTTGATATAAAAATCAAACTGTGATGGCACTCAGACGGGGCCACCACATGCCTAATATGAAATGGGAATTAATGCTACCTTGTCAATGTGGTGTGCACATAACCAGTGTTTTTGGTGGTACAGCATATGCAGCAGAGTATTGAAATACACTGTTTTCTCTTCTAAGTTCAAAATTGCTATGTAATATCTACTCTGTTACCAAGGCTCAGGTCCATTCCCTTTTTTCAGTATTTAGACTCAGACTCCTTGCTAAATAGGGTATTTTATCTTCAGCTCACAATGGCACAAAGCTCTTAGTACCCGATAAATGTTCAGTCCTTGGTATTAGTAAATAATACTTATTTTAACTACTGGCATCATGATTTGCAATCATACTGTTGGGAGACTGGCAGGTGCAGAGACTGTGTTGATGAGAATAAGCTGCTTTCTGATAATGGTCCTTTTATTATTTATGCAACAATAGTTTTAATTCATTTTCTGCAAAGACTTAAGCAATTTGTGCCGGCTCCTCGCTGATTCAAATTTCCCCAGCTGCTCCTCCATCAGAGAACAACCTGAGGCTGGCTGTGTAATTGGTCATGAGATTTCAAATAATCAAAATCATCACAAAGTGGGCTGAATTCAGGCAAACAAATTACACAGACAGCTTGTGTTTTTCAATCATAGATCCTCTGATGAGAAAGTTACTAACTGCAATGACTGAAATTTCCCACATGACTGAGTTATAGCTCAAAAGTGCTGCAGCCTATGACCACTTCTTTTTGCAAACATGAGTACATGCATGAATATACAGATCTGGCAAAAGCCTTGGTGTAGAAAGATGATACAGGAGAACAGAACAGAATTGTGTTTAGTGCACTGCATGGCCATACAAAAGACCAAGAAGCCTGATAGACGTTCACATTATCTGTGTGCACTCAAACCTGATCATTAAACATTGGCCTTAATGAGATGGTATGAAGGTCAAACCGTGCATCTTTGACTCATGTGCCACGCTCCCTCTGTGATCTCTGTTTAAAAGGATTGTTGGGATTGATTATGTCGAGGATCAGGATTTACGCTGTGAGGATTATGAAGACAAACAAAGATACTGACCTGAGGTTATGTTGTCAGCTGTTTGATCTTCATAAGTGGGGCTCCTGTTCAAACAGAGGGGACAATCTCTGCCTGTGAGGCTGACATTTGTTTGACCTTTTTTAAATGTGTAATAAAGCACAATGCAATGATTTGCAAATCTCATAAAGCTATTTGAAGTTATATATTTGGCCTTTTTCTTCTATTTAGATAGAATAGCTGAAGAGAGACAGGGAATAATGGGCAAGAGACTGAGGGAAGACAGGCACCAAACAGCACCAAGACCAGGAACCAATCCTGCAACCAGTGTGTTGAGGACTAGAGCCTCTACCCACTGAGCTAAACCAGCACTCTCAAAAAAAACATATTTTATTCACAAAAGAACATAAACATTTCATGATTTGAGTAACATAAACACCTCCCAGACTTGAGCAGTCTACACCATGCTGTCCTGAGGTAAACAAATGTTTTCCCAGACACCTTTTCCTATTTTTCTGTCAGTCACTTATTGACATGGACAAGGAACTAGAGAGATTAACAAGGCCCTGAAAGTGTCTTACAGGGACATTATTTATAATTTCCTTTCTTCTATATCCACTCTTGAGTGGAGGTTGCTTTGCATTAGTAGGCATATTTGTGGTTTGAATGTGCTATATGCCTCACCACCATCAAATGCTCATTAATACAAAGCATCAAACTTCAGTGTCTCCACAACACAAATAGATGTCAAACTGTTGAAGGGGGAAAAATGAATTTTACTGGGAGAAGAACTAAAAATGTATGAACATGCCGCACAATGTGATATCTGACTCTTTCTTGCTGTAAGAACTCTATCCTAATATCTAAAGAAAGTCAGCCACTTTTAAACTCCGATCTTCTACACTAATATTTATGAAGGTGCAAAGTCTTGTAAAATGCTGTTTGATGTTGCTTTTCCCTCTCTTTTTGACTTTCATGGCTTTGTTTGTGTCATAGCCAACAGTAATAGCATAACGAAAATCTTGAACTGTTTAAATGTGGTGAATAAAGTCATCAGAACAACTCAAATTCAAGCAGCTACAAACTGTAAGAGCTGGAATCAGCTGCACACAAAGTTCCAGCTGCCAAAGTTGCAGTGGTAGAAGACAGTTTTCTCTTCAGAATGTGCCATTAAAAAGTAAAGAATGTACAGTACAGCATTAGATCATCCTCTCCCCACTTTGCTGACTCAGAGCTAATGTAGCTGCAGGGATTTAAGACTAACATTCAGCAGACCCCCGCTGGGACACTGCTGCTTGAACATCTGCAACTCACAAACATACATTTGCACTGCATTTCTGCAGGAAAGCTAATCTTACCCAGGGCCCTTCTCATTTAAAATTTCAAACCACTTTCTTAAAGAATGATGGCTTATTTACAAACCCACTTAAGAATTCAGCTCATTTTTTATTCCAGTGATTGCTGAAGATTTTCACCCACATGCCCGTACCATGATGTGATTTCTCAGTTGAGTGCGTTTGTGCCTAAAACAATGTAAATGAACTTTTTACCTTTAACCTAATGTTAGAGGTGAGGGAGGAAAACAGATTCTAACTTCAAACAGATGCTAAACAGACTCCTCCATATGAATCAGCATCAGATGGAAAAGGCCGGGACTGTCTGAAAGTCAGATCAGATGTTTCTGGTTTTTGCAGAAGAGTGGCAGTGCCTGCAGATAAGCTTTATGTCTGTCAACAAACATATAACATTTTTAAAATATTCAAAGAAGGGCTGTTAAAAGATTGCAATTATTAATCATGATGAATCACAGGATTTCTGTAGTTAATTGCGATCAATCACACACTTTTTATTGCATTTTAAGATTCCCCTATGTTGCATTTTAAACTGTTTTCGTGTCATTTTGGATTTCTCTAATGTATCAAACTACAGCTTAATGACTTCCTGTATGAGTGAAGCCCTACTTTTAGAGGTAGAATAAAGATTTTTAGGTACTTAACCTTGGAAAAAGGAACTGGCTTTGGGTTGAAAATGAAACAAGACATCATCATTAAAGGATGCAGATGACTTCTGACTCATCCACTGAGCTGTCGGTGAGTTTATTATAGTGAAATGAGACAGTAAGGAGCAGTGGTGGACTTTTTCATATCACTGTGACCGCAGGGAGACACTGGCATGGCACCATTGTGGGTCTAAAGATACAATGAAGCAAGCTTAATGACAATTAATAAATATTAGTTAACTGTGGACCTTGATTAATTTCAATTAAGCAAAGCAAAATGAATGCAGAGGTAGTATTTACATGATAATTAAAGGTTTAAATACAAACCTTTATTGGTTCAGGAACAACAAAGAAAGATATCGACAATCTGTTGATTGTTGATCAACACACCCCAGTCTCCACACAGGGTCTCTGGAGCTCAGTCAGAGTGACCATCAGGAAGGCCCTTCTCCCCTGATGCTCAGTTTGGCCAGGCGACCAGCACTTGGATGAGTCCTGATTATGAATTATGGAGGCCACTGTGCACTTGGGAACTTTCCTTTCCTGTCTCTGAGCTCTGCTCATGTCCTTTGACTTCATGACTTGGTTTTTTGTTCAGATATGCATTGTGAGGCCCTCTATAAGGAGGTGTGTGCCTTTCCAAATCATGTACAATGACTTTAATTCACCACCGACAACAGTCTTTTCTTACACTGTTTTCTAAGAACAGAATGGCAATATCTGGGCATGTTTGGCTGCTTTTTAGGGGCATGTATGGGCCAAAAATTATGCCAGGATGATTTTTTTTGTCCCAGTTTAGCCCTGGCACTAAATACAGTGAGTAACAGCAATGAGGTATTTAAAATAAACCATAAATGATTTTCATAAAAGTTCTTACAATTGTTAATCACATTGTCATTTAAAAAAAATGTGTCATCTCAATATTGATTAAAAAAAATCATTTTGGACAAAACTGTCCAGCCCCATGCTACAGATCTGCACATAAAATGCACTTAACTGAACACAGTGGAAATGATCAGATAAAAGACTTTAGCCTTTTTTTTTTTTTTCTCACCAGCCACCACTGAGCAGAGTGGGTCCTTATACACCAGTGTAGCATGAAATTGATTTCTCTGTAGTTTTTATGTCATTTTTAGTATAGTCTGACAAATAATAGTGTTTATTTAGCACTGTATGAAAATCTGAAAGTAAAGTTACTGTTGCTGCCAGCAGAGCAATTAAAAGGAGCAATAACCTGAAGGAGCATCACTGAAGAAGAGACAGCTCTTAAATAGTGAGATTAACAATCCGGTTTATAATAGGCAATCAATGATGAGTACAACAGTACATACTTTAAACCTCTTTTATTGCTATCATCCATATTCATACACCAAATAAACATGCAGAGTGTTACTACTTATTTACAACAGATTAAGCAAACAGATGCCTATATATCAACATCTTACTACAGTATATAAATACATTTCACATGAAGATGTCCAAGGAACCGTGAGGTTGGCAGCCAACGTCACCTTGAGGCATTATTAGACACGTCCAACAACAGGAAAGACAGGGCAGTCCAACTGAAGCCATTTTTCAGTTACCTAGTGTTGCTGAAAAGTTGCTCTATGTCCTGCCAGTGTTGCCGTTAGTGTTCCTTTGTTACTGCAATATATTCTCACTTCTGTAGGGTATTAGTAACCATCATAAAAAGGTGTCCGTTCACAGCAGCAGCACTGAAAATTCATTGTGATCATGGAGCCATAGGAGAGTTGATGCTCTTGAGTCTTGGATCATTACGGGCTGCAAAACCCATCACTGCATCCACCATCAGGAAGCTTTAGTGTTTACTTTAGTTGTTCTTTGGCTCCATTCTGGCTTTCACTTCTTGTACTGTTCACTGAGAAGATAACTATCAAAACTACGGCCACGGTGCTATAAAGTATAAAACCTGACAGTCTGTGTTATATCACATCAACCTTTTTCAAGAGGTCACCACGCAGCACAATCACTCATCCTGTCAAAGGGTAGGCTTCAAATTAAAACATGAGAAGAGAAGATTGGACATCCTTCACCTAAAATCAAAATGTAGTCATCAAAAAAACACATTACATCCTTTCAACAGCCTCAGCTGAAAGTGTCATCATGATTCTCCTCCATCATATTCAACCAAAACAAAATCAGGCAAAGCAGAAGAAACAAAAGTTACACTTGATTACCATGCAGAGAGAACAGAATCAAACATTTCTATATCATCAGGCAATGAGAGCAATCTAAAAGTTTGTAAGCTTTGACAAAATAGATTGAAAGATGAGTAGATGAAAAAATTCATATTAAGAATTTATGCTGCATTTCTGCTCAAAACATCCAGTGGTAGTTTTTACATGGAATGAGTATGTTACAGCAACATTGAGTAAATAAACATGCATCTGTCATTTAACTGAATCCTGCTTTCTATCTGAAACGTAAATCGTCATGTTCATCGTCATGCTACTTCAGATTAATCCTATGAGCTACAAGCATGATATTAACATTTGAAAAATGCGTCTGCGAGTTGAGAACCTAACGGGAAACCCAAGAGTAACGGCAAATCAAGAGAAAATCTTTGGTTCTTTGGTTCACATCACTGACAGCGAACACACAGCGTCACCTGAACTGAAACACTCACACAGTGAGAGATGACAACAGCCTGAGGAAATAAGTGTCGCCTCATGCATCACATATCCGGGCGCTTTCTCCGTTTGGATAATGCACAAATGACGACATCCTGTTGAAATATTTTGACCATTTCATTCATATTCAAATCACTCTGCAATGTCTCACACATGAGGTTCTGACCACTGCTTTGTGTGCTACTAAGGGACGGAAACACATCAAGCAGCACAAAGGGAGTCTGCTTATATCTCATGGTATATGTACGTATATGTGTCTGTCACTATCATGTGTATTTGTATAACTACAATGGATTAATGCCAAGCCCCATAGTGTTAAATATTACAACAATAAGTAAATGAAAATAATAAATATCCATATAAATATATATAAAGACATTAGTGGATATGATGATTTAATTAGAACACTTCTGTTCCTTCTACTTTTATATCCTAAGGGAGATGTTTCACAGCTGTGAATGATAAAGAATAAGATTCATTTTAAATTTTAATTCACATTGCATGGCACTCACTTTCCCCTTCTTCATCTGACAGGTTAACCCACCCGTACAAAGCATCCAGTCAACTTCAAAATGCATCACCTGATGCCTGGACTCCCTGTGGCAAATCTCATTACTTTTTCAACATTACATCCCGTCATGTGGCAAAAGCCACGGGTCATCAGCCGGTCAGAGAGTCACGAAGGTATGACAGTGACGCCATTGATGAAAAAGTAAATTTTTGAGGTCGGAAAAAACAGGATTTTATAAAACGCTGCACATCATTTCTAGAAAACAAACCATTTAATTCTCTAATGAACTCACCAAAGGTAGAAGCACAAAAATCGCAAATAGTACTCAATGAACAAACAACAAACTAACCTCAGAAAGACAAGTTAATTTTGTACTGTTCTCATGTTGTTTTTGGTGATTTGCAATCACCATCGTTCTTCCTTGATCTTGGGATCTGCTGAAGTCTAGACTGTTGGCATTGCTTCAGAGACACATCGAGTAGGCGAGGGTGCGCACCATCAGTAGGAGCAAACCATTGCATGCACCTTACACCGTGGACACGGAGTATGTGCAATTTGTGGGTAAAGCAGGACATACATTATGCAATTTTCAGGCAGTTCAGACACTAATTTTGAGTTGCATGACATACATGGAAGTTGCGCCTACTTTCAGACCAATTTTGCATTGTTTGTTGTGCTCTGTACAGGGGGACAGGATGACCGACCATGGCCTGACCAGCTGCTCCTGACCAGTCAAATGAATTTCTGGCATTTTTTTGATATTTTTGTCATTCAGCTGCACTGACTCGCACATGGAGTGCTGAGCCACGAGCAGAATCCTCAACTTTGTGTCATGTTTTCCTCTGTAAACTGTCCAACAGCATCTTTAGCCACCATGAAAGCAGCAGGAAGGCCTTTCAGATAATCATTTGTCACAGTCCATCCCAACGCCACTCGTTCAGTAGTGATGGGAATTCCAACTCTTTCTTGTTATCCGGATCATTTTACATTACATTTAAAAGCTTGGCTTGGTTTGACTTGGTTTGGTGCGCTGCATGGGATTTGCCTTTTCGTCCACAACCAAGCTCCATTTGAGGGTTTTTCTAGAACTGATGATGTGGCGTTTTGAGACAACCTTAAATAGCATTGTTTTCAACTAGAAGAAAAAGAAGCACAATTTGGTTAGCCATTGTCTCGACTTCAAAGTTTCTTCTTCTTCTATAGGTAATCCTGCAGGTATTACACAATTTGGTGCAGCTGTTGCTACTCAGACATATCTGTGAGGTGTCCCTGAATGATGACGAACTGCTGTGATATCACCATGGTGCGCTTGGAGGCTGTGGGCGCAGCTAGAATGGGGATGGACAAGTATTATCTCAAATTTGGGCCAACGACAAATGTGTCATATTTTATCAAGGTCGTGTCAGAGTGAAGCATGTTGTTTGCATATAGTTGGGCGGCCGCAGAGGTCAGCCCTACACAAGTCTGTATGTGACTGACTGAGTGAGTGACGCCACTTTCAGAGCTGTACAGAGCCGAGCTGCACTATGGGCGGGGTTTAGTTGTACTCAAAGCCGACTGTAATGGCTGCCTCTACTGCATTGATTATCTCTGATGTAGCTTAAGCATAGTGCCAGTTTTACTAGAACTGGACCATGTGGTCCAGGTGGGGTTTGTAGGTGTGTACAATGGCTGCAGCCGGGGTTGCTGTTAGCTTGGATGTCGCTGTAGGAAAGTGGCAGTTTAAAACCAGAGCAAAGAGCCACACCAAAAACTTGTCTTGGTAGAGAAGATGTTAATCCCGTCTCCAAACCAGCTTTGGCCTCAATTTATTCACTAAGAGGCTCCGCCGTTAACAACCTGCAGCAGTGGTAGCCTGTCAGCTCAAGAAGCGTGCATGCACAGACTGCAATTTTGTCTTGTTGCTCTGTTTAGCCTATTATGAATCCTGCCCTTTTGAAATGCTTTCTACGGGAGCTTTCCCAGATTCATGTGAAATATATTTATGAATTGAATATCTCAGTCTATCTGGCGTGTCAGGTTAGTGCTCTGTCTATAGTGCCTTATTTGGGATAGTAGGCGGAGCCTCTCCTCTCCCCCGTCCGGTATTGCTACAGGCATCCCAGACAGTTGCAGTAAGCTGTTTACTTAGTTTTAACCGAGTCGTGATGAAACACCTAAACATAAAACAAATCTTGAATCTGAATTTCAGGAATTCCTTTACTAAAGATGTACATGCATGCTAACACAACCTTCTCAATTTGATACCAAGAATGCTATCCAAGAAATGTATTCTAACTAGCCCTGTAAGTAGCATGTTAATAACATCTCATAATGGCATGAACATTTAAAGACAGAGCAGTGTTTCTCAATCTGCCATCTTATGGAACTGCTGCACATATTCTTGTGTGAATAGGATTCATAACACTGTTCATTTTGGCTGGATTTTCAAAGAAAACAACCAAAGGGATCAAAGGCCACTACATTTATAACTTCAATGAAAAGAGAGAGTATAGGCAAAGAGGAACAGCACTGCTCAGTGAATAAAAACCTCATAAAGGACACATAAAAGTGAGAGAAATTAAAAATATCCTCCTCAGGAGACTGGCGTGATGTTTGAAACTCTCTGAACCAAGTGAAATATATTTCCAGTTCTCTCGTCTCGAGTTAAAATCCCTCTTCTGAAATCTATTATTTCCATATTTGCCTCTAAATGTCGTTCCTGCAGGCAGAAATGGAAAAGGAAGTTAAGTATCATCTTCCAGTCCATCAGGGCAGAGAATCAAAGGAATCCCTCAGCAATGCTGGCTTCTTGAAGCCTTAAATTACAGCTCCATCATTTTCAGCAAGTCTAAAATATGCAGACAATCCAACTGCTTTTGCTCCTAAGCATAATTTTATCATCAAAAGGTGTACCAGTATTGACTTAAATCTTAGGCATTATTAGATTTTTAGTGAAAACCATCATAAAGCATTTACTCACTTTAAACTGTCAATAATATTAAAAGATGGAGCTGTAATGGTACATATTTTCCCTCTTTAAACAACCTGATATCAGTTTTCTGCTTTGCTCATGAATCTAAACAGAAAAATCCAACACACTTCTCTCAAACATACATAAATAACACTAACTGTACATACATACGGTAAAATACAGTTCTCCTCTACATAGTATGTGTCCCAGACTCCCTGTGACACATGCCGCTCTGAGCGAGTGCTAGAAGTACAGATAATATGTCCAGTAGAGCAGGTTAACTATGACGAAAGAGAGGGGGAAGGTGACTCTGGAGTAGTTGTCTATGTGGTGAGGGTTCTCCACATGACAACACGATATGAAGCGCAGCACTTTGCGGACGGTGGCCAGGACAGTAATGCACCAGTTGGTGGGCTCTGGGGGCGACGCCTCAGGCTTCGGCTCGCTGCCCGAGGGGCTGGACGGGCTGACAGTGAGTTCTAGAGAAGCTGGGGCTGGAGCAGGAGCCACGGTGGGCTCCTTGCGTCTCTTTGCTCTGGAGTGAGTGGAGATGGTGGTGACGATGCCGTTCATCTCGTCATCGAAGTCGTGAATGTGGTGGCCGTACTTCAAGAGGGAAAGAGAAAAAGAGAGATAGAGTTGAGTTCAAAGACACCAGTGACGACAATAACCATCAAAATAAAGATAATGACTCTAACCTGGACAACAGCAATGATTACAATGGAATCAATAACAGCAATCAGAGTGACAACAGTGTAATCAATGAACACAATAACAGCACTGACAGCAACGAGTCAGCGCATACAACAAAATGCAACAATACCAATAAAGGCAATGACAACAACAACATTAAGGTCAATGTCTAAAATGGCTACGTAGATAATATTAGCTATGATTCCAACGACAGTAGCACCACAGTGTTACCAATAACAGAAATAATAGCATTAGGTCTTGGACATATGTGTACACTTTAGGGAGAAAGCCAGCATCTGAAACTTAGAAAAATAAATCTAGGCAGAAAAATGATTAGAAATCTCTCATATTTATACTTAATAGTCATGTCCAGGACATTAAATACTAAAAACTGTTGGACTGTAGCACTTTTTTGGCTGGGTTAGTGTTTTTTTTTCAGTGTTTTTTAAATATACATTCTATTTTGTTTTACAAAATTATAATTAACCAGACACAGACATGACAAGAAACAAAACACAGTAAACGTTAACAAACATCAGACACGCAACCGCAATGAAAGAGATGTGACGGGCGGCTGAGGGCCTGTGAACCACCCAAAATCTGACACCCAGCAACTCCTCACAAGGATAAGGCCTTGAACGGGTAAGTGGGTGGGGTATAAGGGCCCCATTTTCAAATGAGTTTCTGTACGTTAACATTGGAATCAAAACAAATATGGAAGGGGTCCATGCAAACACAAAATGAAATTCATATTCATTCCTCATATACCTCATTCAGTTAGCTGTGTACTTGCCTTTCAATGCCTTATTTTCACAGCTGACAAAAAAGCTATAGCAACCAGCTCCATGTTTAAACCCAATTAGATTCAAAGTGTCAGAAAAGCCGATACTTTAAAGACATATTATATTCAAAGTCAGGAAAAAGCACTCCAGTAAAAATGTGTTTTTAAAAGTGACTTAAAGGAAAGCACAGTCAGCCGACCTGATTTCCTCAGGTAGGTTGTTCCAGAGCCTTGGTGCCCAGTCTGAAAATGCTCTGCCCCCTTTAATAGACACCAATTCCAAAAAAGTGTTTAAGCCAACTATCTATATCAAAATAATTTGGTTTCCTCACCTTTCAGCTCATAAGTATTGTCTGTACCACAGACAGAAAAGCTCATCTATCAGGTGCTGTAATTCTTTAGAAGTTACTCCAGCAATCTTGTTGCTTAAGGTCAAGAAAACAGTAAAGTATCAGCAGTCACACAAATCAGGGTGCCTGCAGGGTCTTCAAAAATATTAAAAGTTGATATCACTTTAGCAAGACTTGAGACTTTTAAGAAGTATTAAAAAGTTGTCAAAAGAGCCCTGAGGCTAGCTTTTCTGCATTTGTTTTTATATTTAGTTTTAACCACAAATGAGAATTTGATAAAACTCCTAGCTACCAAGCTAACTGGACGTGACTGACTGGTGTGCATGTAAATGATGGGAAAATGTACGTTTTCTGACAGGTGGTTGGAGGAGAAGGATTTGGAGTTGAGGCTGAGGCCGATATTTGCAAAAACATGTTAAAGGATTTTGCAAATAAAAAGCAGATTTGCAGTGAAGCTTTAGCCTCATGTAATACTAGAGCCTCTGAATGTTACTACTAAAAATACTAAAAGAAAGCTTTATTTGCATACTATAATAACAGATACTTGCTGCATTCTTGACTATGCTGTCACATGTTTGTCTTACAATCTGCTCAAAACCATGCACACAAGTATGGCCATTGCAACTGTGCATTAAAGATACAATAGGGTCTTAAAATACAGAAAGAGGGTCTTCAAAAGGCCTTAAAAAGTATTAAATTAAATGTAAGCAAACTCTTGTGTGAGGTCCTCTTTGCTTCATCAAACTTGAAAGAAACTCAAACTGCTTCTTTAGTTTGAAAAGTAAAGGCTAACATTACTTTGACATGCATTGATTTGGCCTTGAGCAATGAAGAAAAAGTTGTGTTAAAAAAATTGACTTTTTCCCTCCTGTTTTTATGGATTGTCAGGATAACATTAAATTTTAAGCACCTACAAAATATCAGAGCACAGCATTTCTACAAAAAAAAAAAAAAAAAAAAAACATAAAACTGACAAAGAGTTGCCTTAGCATCTTCTCCAGTGAAGAGTCCAGTTGTCAGAATAATTGGGAAACTTGGATCTTTGTCCACAATGTCAGCTCATTCACACCTTCCTGTTTTTAATTATACAACACTTTCAGACTACTGATTTTAAACCGTGTACAAGCTAGCTGGTATTAGCTGTGTATTAAAACAGTAAGAAATGTTTAGCTGCTAGGGTACCAGTGCTTGGAGTGCAAAGATAATTGTACGAAAATATCAGTGGCAGTGTGATAAATTCCCCCGTTAGCAGAGCCTCAACACCACAGTATATCCAGAAGTGTCTTACCATGTACATGTGTGCATCAGCGTGAGTCAGGGTGCAGAAGTGAGCCACGGCGTACTCAATGAGAGCTCCAAAGATGAAGCTGAAGCATATTCCCAGGTAAACATCTATGGCTTTAATGAAGCAGTTAGCGTTGGGCAGGGATGTCCGGGCTCCCATCATCAGGGTGGTCATGGTCAGGACTGTGGTCACTCCTGGAACAAAACACAAACACAGGAAACATATGTTTGTGAGCTGTAACAGATTGATGATGCATACCTATTCAATGAACATCTGAAACTCAGAGGAAAGAAGCACACATTATCCTAATAAAGGAGTTGTTGACTGCTGAATTGTTAAATGAAACATATTTAGTGTTACAGTGGAATTCTTGGATAAACTACATGCCTCCAACAGTGTTTGATACCTATTAAATTTGGTTTCTTTACCTATACAAATACGAGCTGGAACAGAAGACAGGGAGATCCAGAAGGAAACCCAGGAGAGGACTACAAGCAGGCTGGAGGGGACGTAAGTCTCCAGGATGAAGTACAGGATGCTCCTCTTCAGCTCAAAGTGGAAAACCAGCTTTGGATAATTACCTTCAAGAAGAGAAAGAAAAAGTACATCAATGTACTTGATAACAAAAAATATGTTGGTTTTTTTTGTACAATTGTTTATTTGTAGTTCTCTTTCTTGGGATAATAAAGTTGCTTTGTCTCTGTTATGGTGTAATAATTTCCCAGAACTTCTAGAAAACAACTAAAATGTACGTGAAGGAAGGAAAATACAAAATAAAACTAGAACTGCTGCCTGTGACTGGGGCTTTATAGATGTAATACTAAAACATTATGTCCTTATTGTAATTAAGACCTTTATTATACAGGGGAAAAACTCTTCAGTGCAGGTTTGAAGGTTATTACCAGTTTCATAGACAGCCTCAGAGACAGATGTGTAGTGGTCCTCCACCGTGTACTGAGCCAGCTGCAGAGTGTCTAAACCACTCACAGACTCGTTTCCTCGGGTCCAGTAAAACATCACATCATTGATGTTGTAACCCCCTGAAGGAGGAGAAAAAAACAGGAAAATTACTTTCTGTGAGGATTACACAAAATAGATTAAAACTGAATCAATCAATATTTCTATACACACAATGGATGATCTAAGTAGGTGTGATATGAAAGTGTAGCTCCCAGCAAAGCAGCAAGAGCATCACCTCATTCTCTGGTTTCTCTCAGTTGTACAGACTGTTGACTGTGATCCAAATTATTTAGTTAGCTTGTATACAGCATTAACTAATCCCATCCATACACATGCAGACACATTCACACTCCTGTGAAGAAGCAGTGGGGGTAATTTGGGGTTAAATGTCTCGACACATTAATGTGCGACTGTAGGAACTAGACTGAGACAACTGACCCTTCCTACCATGCCGTTATCACCCCTAAGGTGACTTTGAGGATTTAATTTGTTTCTGTTAGTAACAAATATTGATGGAACGAAGAATCAAAATGATAAATCAAAATGATTTTGTTTTGTCAGGTTGAAAACAATCATTTTGATCCAGATCAGAGCTGTACTCATCTGCCTTTTGTGGTTGAGTCATCAACACAACAGCCTTTCTTTCACCAAGGGAAAGAAATAACATAAAAGCTGATCCAATTTCCAAAACTGTTTTCATATTCAATGGCTGATATACTGTATATTGAGCTTAGACAATTGACACTGTCATTTTCCCCCGCCTGTTTTTTAATAAGACACAATATCAAACCATACAAGACTGGCCAAAGATAACCAATATTTGTTTCCGTCTCTATCAAACTATGATTCTCCCCTGACAATGCTTGTACTGTGTTTTACTGAGACAAACTTTTAACACAAACAAAATCATTAAGTGCAATATAATTTTAATGAGTTTCATTGTTGTCTTTCAACCTCAGAGCAATGACTTTTACACGCGTTAGCTACTCCTAATTCCTTACGAATTTACAAATTGCTGTGCATATTTGCAGATCTGTCCAAGTGTTTGTGGATCTATTCATGCACTTATGGGTTTCTTTGCACATCTGTTGATTTATTTATGTATTTTAGGGCTGTAAGCAAATATTTTTTAAAAATGTGATTTATCGCTTAATTTCTATGGTTAATTGCAATCAAGTTCATTTGCCACGTTTTTAAAATTCCAGTATTTGCATGGGAATATATTTCTGTTTCATTTTAGACTGTATTGTACTGAACAGTTTTTTACAGAAAGAAACTTTGGGTGGATTGAATATTTAGAAATGAATGTAACCATGGCGAAAGGAGCTCGCTGTCGATTAAGACAAAAAAATAAGGAAGTGGTAAAAAGTGAAATGTTAGGTAACAAAAGATACAGATGACTTTTGACTTGTGCATTGAGCTGTCTGTGTGGCTTTTTTTTTTTTAAGTGAAATGGGACATTCAGGCACAGACATATGACCACCACCACATCTCTGTGGCTGCAGGAAGACTTTGCCATTGCATAACCAAAGTGTGCAGAGAAGACAATAAAGCATGAGAATAATGCATTAGAAAATACACAAAATAAAGGCCATAACTGCATCTGTTCAAATGCATTAATGATGAAAGCCCCACTATTTATACTGCTCATTTACATATGAATTTGCACATTTGCACTTAATTTTAACAAGACCAGATCCAGAACATTGCACATGGCAGGGGTGGGGATATTTTAAAGAACAAGCCCTATAAACCCCTAAAGCCTCTTGTTTTGGTGGCAAATTTTGGTCAAAAAGTAAACTTTAAACACAACATTACTGTAGAAAACAAGTTATTTGCTAAAAAGTGCCACCGTCTTTGTTTAGTATGTGTTTCCTGTACTGAAAACCTGGCTTTGGTATTTACAGTCCATAGTGCATCTGTCTGTTTCTGTCTCAGAGTCCTTGTGTCAAAATTGTTTTGCTTACTGAATTTTAAAAACTTGGAAATATGCAACATGTCTTAATAGCATAAAAGCATGGTCTTATGAACTTAACATCAGAGACCTGCAGAAAAGAAGGTGAGTATAGAGACAGCCTTTTATTTCAGGAGTCCTTAAAACACAAGTCTAAATCTGCTGACACTTTTCCGAAATAAATTGAGAAAATGTACATTTAAAAGTGGATTCAATTGTTTATTTGTTGCTCTCCTGCAGCAGAATTATTATTACACAGGAAAAATATATGTAGAGGATACACATTTGCCTATAAGCTTCTGACACTCATAATAAGTGCACTGGTAGTGATGAAGATGTTATAGAAAAAACGTATTAGCAGTTTTAAGTGAACCCCAAAGTAGATTTTGTGCGAACAGATGGGAATGTTAATTGCTACAGCTATGCTAAAGTGTGATCCTTTTATGGTTGACTTGTTTGGTATTGCAACCCATAGTGGGAGGTAAAATCCTGCTATATGAGCACAAGAGGAACATTTGGCAAGAAGCAAAGAGAATGTGGAAGCATCCAGTTTAAGATGTTATTTTACCCCAGAGAAGCTCACAGGCTGGAGTGTGCACAGTGCAACACCACAATATGTAAACAGAATGAGTATAAGACAGAAAAACATAGATTTTTCACAGCATCTAACAACAACAACCACACACGAACATGCTAACGTTAATGTTCATGTTAGTCTAGGAGGAACGAGACTGATATTCACACTAACACTGTTTGACAGTCAAAGATTCAACAGACATTACTAATGGAAAAACATCCATTCAATTCATCCTCTCCAGCTCTGAAGAGCTGGGCTCAATCTGTAATAATCATGCATACTGCATGCACCCAGAAGGGCCCTGATAACCCAAATAAAACTTCATACAAGATAAATGTGGTCAAAGACGCCCAGGCTGAGAGTGGTAGAGCTTTTAAGAGAACAATGCAATTATCATGCCATCAATTAATAAGACCCAGTGCAGCTCTCTCAGTGTGTGTGTTAGTGCTGTTTCTCTAATGTATCTGCAGAGGGAGCAAGAGAATAAGAAAAGTCAAAGCAAGTGCAGCTGGATGATGCTGAAACACACCTCCACAATCTGCTCGACATGAAATGCTCATTAATTTGCTGTTATTCTCCATGTTAGACTCATATAAAGTCTTACATAATTGACCGGGGTTAGCAGGAAACACAGAGTGATGAGGGAGCAGCAGCTCTTACTGCTTTACAGATAACACTCTGTCCTTTTTGGGGTATTGATTTAATATTTTAACAGCTTTGGAACCATTTTTCAGGACAATTAAAAAAACAACGCTTAGTTTAAACTGCAGAACTGTTGATTTGTGGATTCTCTGCGAGAGGAATACTGCTTCTAAAACACAGTTTAAACAAGTTTAGTCATTGCCAAAGAAAATGTGGGTTTTGCAAAGAGGAAAATGAAGATTGTTTCCTTTTTCATATGCTGTAAATCATTGGATTATTACACCATAACAATAGAAATAAGCTCTATTTACAGATTCTGCATTAAAATGAAGGATCTGTATACAGAACTGTATAACGTGAACCATGGCAATTGTGGACATGTCAGTACACGACTTTTGTCGTTTTAGAAAAGAATACAGCTCAGTGCTGTTCTTTGTTCTTCTTTCAACAAAGAAATGTCATCAATTTATGATAAAATTGACGCTTTAGCAGCAACCATGCTAATCTCTTTTGCCATAATTGCACTGACCTTTCGTCACTGCTTGCTTTCGTCACCACTCTGCTGTGCCTAAAAGTACTGCCCCTTACTTCTGATCGTTCCTGTCACTTTCTTACAGGGCCCAATCTATTCAGATGGGAGCTTTGCAAGATAGATTCATCAGAGAGGAACTCAGAAACAGGCGAATCCATCTGCTTTTCAAGGTTACTCTTTACCTGGTTGAGACATATCATAAATGATCAAACTGACTGTTTATGAAATAAACATTTAAATTTTTTTTTCCTCTTCATGACAGACTCAATACAGGTTATGTCTGTGTAGGCCTTCATTCTTCTGGGTCATGGTTATCCGAAATCTCATCAAGAGGTGATTTACTATTAAGTGCACTTGTGCAATCCGGATGGAGAAGGATAGAAGCTTCAATGTAGAAGTTTACAGGCAACCATTCCACACGTTCCATGCTCCCACAAAATTGGGTGCATGGAACTGTCCAAAATCTCTTGGTGTACTGAAGCATTCAGAGTTCCTGTCACTGGAACTAAGGGGCCAAGCCCTGCTTCTTAAAAACAAGCCCACACCATAATCCCCCCTCCACCAAACTTTACACTTGGCACAATGCAGTCAGACAAGTACCGTTGTCCTGGCAACTGCCAAACCCAGACTTGTCCATCAGGTCCCCAGATGGAGAATCGTGACTCGTCACTCCAGAGAACGCGTCTCCACTGCTCCAGAGTCCAGTGGCAGCGTGCTTTACACCACTGCATCTGATGTTTTGCATTGCACTTGGTGATGTATGGCTTGGATGCAGCTGCTCGGCCATGGAAACCCATTCCATGAAGCTCTCTACTACTGTTCTTGAGCTAATCTGAAGGCCACATGAAGTTTGGAGGTCTGTAGCGACTGACTCTGCAGAAAGTTGGTGACCTCTGCGCACTATGCGCCTCAGCATCCGCTGACCCTGCTCTGTCAGTTTATGAGGCCTACCACTTTGTGGCTGAGTTGCTGTCGTTCCCAATCACTTCCACTTTGTTCTAATACCACTGACAGTTGACTGTGGAATATTTAGGAGTGAGGAAATTTCACCACTGGACTTGTTTCACAGGTGGCATCCTATCACAGTACCACGCTGGAATTCACTGAGCTCCTGAGAGCGACCCATTCTTTCATAAATGTTTGTAGAAACAGTCTGCATGCCTGAGTGCTTGATTTTATACACCTGTGGCCATGGGAGTGACTGGAACACCTGATTTAATTATTTTGGCAATATAGTGTACTTTAAAATACATTTATTTATATGATGACATGGACGTGAAGTATGTAAAGTGTGTGTTATGGGTGGTATGGTGTATCTGTAGAACAGATTGATCAGTATGTTAGACAGTCATATGATTAAATAAATCTTTTACTTCTACTTGGGCTTGAGAAGCTGCAAAAACATTTGCCAAGGCAAGCCTCCAAAGCAAGAAACAAACCAAGATGTAAAGTCTATCAAATTGAAACAATCATAAGGAACAAACACAAATATCCGGAAAGGTTTCAAACAGAACAAAACTAAAAGCATTAAATATGGCCAGCAGAGTTTATAGTTCAGAGCTCTACATCACTCCTAACCTAACCAAAGCTCAGAGGTGTGTTTCTGTGTGCACAGCTGAGATGTGGTATCCTTCCTCTGATGTGGAAAAAGGCTGTTTCAACTCAATTCCAGAGGAGGATGTAAAGTGTTCTCTCTGTGATCTGGGGGAAGTGGAAAATGAACCGCTCTTTTTGTTCTAGTGTCCTTTGTATCAGACTCTCAGATGTCAGCTTTTTGCAAAATGTCTGAAGGTTCAGACTTGTTTTCTGTGGCTGAAAAGGATCAACTACAGTATACAGTCCCAACAGAAAGTATCTGCCCTCTTGGATGCTGTACCCCTTCATTCATTCTATAAATCAATCATGGTCAATAGAATTTTGCTTTTATGACAAAAAACCCTCTTTAATGTCAAAGTCAAACAGATTTCTACAAAGTAATGCCAATTATATAAAAAGTATGTAATGTTAAATAAGTGACTGCATAAATTTTCACCTTCTTTAAAGTGACTGACCTAATTCAACAGAGGGCCAGCCAACTGGTGCTTGTTGTCTTGCAATCAGTGAAATGGGGAGTGAAGTGAATGTGTCTCAGATGACTGTAGTATAAAAACACCTGTGTGTGGAAGATCCAGTCATTGGTTAATTAGTATCCCTGGCTACCATTACACCATGAAGACAAAGGAACACTCCACACAACTCAGAGAAAAGGTTATTGAAAAGTATAAGTCAGGGGATGGATGCAAAAAAATTCCAAGGTACTGAACATCCCCAGGGGTTGTTCATATATGTGTTTTATATGTCCGGAGGATTATTACCATAACTCTGTCAAAGTTTGTCCAATCAGAAAAATTCCAATGGTGTTGGAAAGCTGAGAATTGTGGGCATGCGCACATATATGGTTCATTACGGTACACCCAACCATATGACATGGGCATTCATAGTAAAACACCATAGCAAAACACCAGAAGTATCGCGAGACCACTACACGGATTCTCAACACTGTAACTCCTCGAAAGTTTGCTCAATCTAAAAAACATCAACACTGGCAGAGAGCTGAGAATCTGTGTGCTTTCCAGCAATATATGATGTGTGGTATATACATTACAGTAATGTTGAACAGCACTGCGAAAACGGCAGCTTTGGCAGAAGATGAGTGAGAAAGGAGAGTGAAGGAAGAGAGTAAAAGGAGAGCGAGCGAGAGTGGTGTTTTGTTTTCAAAAAATAGCATTAGTGGCATTTGTGCGTGTCTGTCATGTGCAATAACAATATGAGAATGTTGAGAATGCATTTTTCCACCTTTATTTGCACTAATTTTTGCCTATGTATATAGCTGTCTTTTGCACTGTGTTTTGCACACCCAGAGTCCTAGACTCAAAAATGACTGGTGATTGCTCTAAACATGTATAGGTTCACATTTCAAATGTCAAATCAAAACTTCATTAGCAAAAACAAAATTTCTTCTCATAAAAGCCATGAAAAACAAATCTGTTTTGTGTTTTTCTTCTTTTAAACTGCTGACAATTCCAAATAATGTGCAATAATCATTACCCAGATGTTGAAAAGTCAAGTTCAAATACTCCTGGGGAAAGGGACCAAAGCTCTCAGACTTAGAGCATTTCCTGACTATTTTACAGCCATAATAACCAAATTTGTCCAAATCACCATTCTTAGACTCAGTAGGTAAAGGGTTAAATTCATCATCAAGAAATGAAAGGAATATGGCACATGTTTAAATCTGCCTGGATCAGGCCGTGATCACAAACTGAGAGACTGCACAAGAAGGAGACTAGTGAGAGAGGCCACCAAGACACATATGACGATTCTGAAGGAGTTACAAGCTTATGCAGCTGAGATGGGAGAGACTCTACAAACAACTGTTGCCTGGGTTCTTCACTTGTCAAAGCATTATGGGAGAGTGTTAAAGAGAAAGCCACTGTTGAAGAAATATTAAATCTCCACTAGAGTTCACCAAAAAGCATGTGGGAGAGAGGAAAGAAGAGGAAAGTTCTTTGGTCTGATCAGATCAAAATGCTGCTCAGCCTTGGGGAATTTGCTACTGACTTGAAGTGGGTAGATATTATGCAATGACTTACTTTTCTATTTTTGTAAAACTGACATTACTTTGTAGAAATCTGTTTTCACTTTGACACTAACAAGGTTTTTCTGTTTTGTTTTGTTTTGTTTTGTTTTTTACATATTGACCACGATGGATTTATGAAATCAGTAAAAGCGTAAAACATCCAAGGGGGCGAATACTTTTTATGGTAACTGTATGTTGACACATAAATAATTAACGTGCTAATTTGATTAACTATGTCACAAACTGGCTCAGAGTAGGTGACAAAGAAGGGGAGTCATATATGAAACAAGTTTCGATACAAGCGATGTATGGATGTGTGTGGAGAGTTGTCAAGTGCGAACAAAACCCAACCAGCTGATGGAGACCTGGGAGGAAGGGAGGTTAGAATGGAAGCTACCTAAATAAGCTGAGGCCTGATTAACACAGGTGTGCAGAGTAAGCTGCTCAATCCACTGATGGTCCTCCTGACTCTGCCTATTGGTTGCTGAACCAGGAAACCAAACCAACAAAACTTATAGGCATAGAGCAGGCTGTCACACAATCTTGCAACATGAAATTTCTGGCAGTTTTTTAACAATCAGTGTTTGGAGTAGCATGTTAGAATAACTCCTCTGCTACTTGTGGCAACTACCACTGTATCAGGGTACTTTACAAATTAAAAACAACTTTAAAATTAACAAAATTTGAAACATTTATAAGTCATTGCTTTCAGTGAAATAGCCAACTACTACACAAGATTTATTGACATCCTATTCCATGGGTGAAGTTACACTAATGTAAGCACAGTGGCAATGTGGACAAGTAATGTCACACAGAAAACGTAAAAGCTGGAGGTAAAGCATAAGAATGTAGTGATGAGTTGGCTACAGAGTGGAAGGAAAACTTTATCCAACGCCAAGAATAATTATTGTATTCCAACAAAGCACCGAGCAGAACAACACCCTTCAACACAAGACCCCAGGGCAGCTCACGTAAGCTCGACAGATCTAGGAGGATCCTCTTCATCCACACAGACAAGGCTTGACTTTAGATTACCACCAGTTCCAGCATCTATAAACCAGCACTCAACAGGCTGATTGATAGGTGTTGTTAATGGCATGCTTCACTCAACATCTCTTGACTCTTTTGCCTTCAGTGAAAGAAAAAATCCCTAACACATTAAAATGAAACATGAGCTGTTTCACCTCACACTGCCACAGCAACACTGAAGACAGCCAATGAAGTCAGTAGTTACTTTCACATTGCAGTATCTGAGTTACTTTTTGATTCAAGTAACTCAGCTGTGTCTACCATCAGTAATTTGTCCTTCATTGTTGACAAGTGCTGAAGTTAAACATCCAAGCAGTGACGTTACACAGACATTAGATTTGTTGTTTAAATGTACGGTGATATATTTGCTCTTTGTCTCTTCTTTTACCAGTTATCTTGTCTGTTTTGTTTTTGCTGTCTTGTAAGTCCATGTGGGCTGGCTTTTGACACATGACACATTACAATCCTTGTGAAGTGAAGTGTGTTATGACCCATCAGCCCCTGTTGCAGTCATTAAAAATGAAGCTCAGGGTTAGTTCATGCAGGACACAGTAGTCAAACGCCCAGCTGTGATCACAATTATTGCCTCCCAGCTCCCACAGACGATCACAGCTCCTTCTCTCAACACAGTGGTGTATTTTAATGTGATGTACTTTTCACTGATCCCTGCTTATCCATTCCTTTGCTTTCCCTGCAAAGCTTGACCTCCTCCACCCCAGCCTTCTCCTTTACAGCATAAAGCTTGTAGCAAGCTCATATTCAGATTCATGCTGCTATGGATTCATTGCTTTTGAACTAATTTTATTGTATTCAGTATGCATTTTCATTAATGTATCCATCCATACAGGGGGTTCTAGCTCTACACTCCCAGGAAAGTCTGAACTAACCCAGGGAGCATCTTTTGAGCAGAGCCTTCTCTGCTCTACATCCATTTTACAATAAAATGGAAGAGTGTTTTTCACTGAAATATCTTTAAGTAATCACAAAAAAATTAGGCAGTTGTGCTCAGGATACTGTGAGCATGTTGGCTGATTACCTTGAAGCAATGCCCACTCATGACTATGCTGATTGTTTTTATATACAAACACTTCACTAAACTTTAGCATCTCAACACTAGACGGTTGCTGCTTTGAGAGATGCACAGTCACAGCCTGCGTCTTCTAATCATCCAGGACTAAAGACATGCCAGATATCTGGGATTACATGTACTATTTTCTGTCCGTAACTGCTCTATTATGTTACTTTTAATGACCCGTAGGCCACCATGGCTGGTGGATTGAGCAAATTTACCTTACAGTGAACAAAAACACAGCATTTAGGTGACCAATCGTCAATGAAGGTACAGACATTGGCTAACAAAAACCATACTTAGTTAAACTGATTATTAATTGTATACTGTTGGGGTAAGAGGGGGCAGGATAATGCACTCAGCACTAGCATACATCATGGGCCGCTGTTTTTGCTCTGCCAAAATAAACTAGCCAAGAAAGTGTTGAAAACCTATTTAACAGTGCAAATAAAAAAATTCAGTCACAATTAGATCTCAGTGTTTTCACATGTTTACAGCAACCTTATTCCAACATATCAAGTGTGTTTTGATAATAATTGGATTTAACTTTACAGGGACTTGATAAGCTTCTACTACCACCACTGCTACTACTACTTCTACTACTACAGCTTCTGCTGCTAACAAACTAGTGCAACACTAGTGGTACAGAAAATTACACCAGCTTCTGATTATCTGCTGCATTAACTCTGACTTCGGTCATATGGTGATGCGGGCAAGATGCTGGGCCCCATCTGCTGAATCAGGGGTGTGGATGTGATTAATTAATACTGATGGTCACTCTACTTAGCAGGCTTTGCCATCAGTGTGTGAATGTGGAGCGAATGTTTAAGTGTGACTTCTAAAAAGCATTTAAAGTAGTCAGACGACAAGAAAAACACCAAACAAGGACCTGCAAGAAGTTCAAGTCAATTTACCATCTAAGGAGTTAAACATGTTGTTGGAGGCAAAACAACAGCCTGACAGCCTGCAGGAGACGCGTCCTATTTCCCCTGATGCTCTGTTTCTATTTTCCTGTCTGTTTGCATAGACTGGGACATTGATTTAGAAAGGAAGGAACAAGGGAGCTTGATAAGGCTCAGGGAGCATCCCATAGGATTTTTAAATGATTTTCTTTCACTTTTCTTGCTCATCAAAGCTTATTAGTTTTACAAAGGAGAGGTAGTAGAGTGTTAATAATAATAATATACACATGTAGTGCTCTGACTTGTGTTAATAGAAGAAAAAAATGAAAGGCTCATCAGCTTACTATGTCCTCCAAAAAGCACTAGATGTCATATTGTTTGCATGGGAAAGGGGAAATTCACAGAACAAAGAAGTAAATATTCAAACGTTGTGCAGAGAGTGAGTGTTGGATGCATAAGACATGCATGCTGATGATGGTGTAATTCTGTTGCAGTAGGATCCAGAGGTGGGAGGTTTTCAAGAGTAAATGTAGCTCTGTCATCTGGTCAAATATTTAATACTTTCAGAAGAGTAATGTGGACCAATACAAACTCCTTTATAGTGTTAAATGTAACTCTAAATGAGTTCAACCCTTAAGGATTGTTTTGATATTAGTCACTCTCAAGCTGCTTTGCACAAAAAAATTGCTTTTCTTACATTAGCTACAAAGAATATTGTACATTAATATTGTATTCTACTTTAATTGAGCTTTTTTTCACCTACAACTCACCCAGTCATTGATATAGAATATTCATTAACTTTTAAAGATATTAACCCAGTTTTTGCTGTAATACCCCCATGTTTTTTGTTTTTTTTTTAAAAAGAAAGCTGAATTATTTTCAATACACTAAATGCAAATTCAATTTCATGTGTAGTATTATTACATCCTGGGATAAGTGAACAATTAGTAGCAACAATGATTTTTATGCATTATTATTATTTGCATGTTTAACATGTTCTTCTCCATATGGTGAAAATGTCGCCATCTGGTGGAGAGCAGTAACATTTTTCAATTCCAAGCCAAAAGCCCAGATTCACCCAGATAAAATAAAACACATGCATAATGCATTAAAACTGCAGCTTGAACAGGTTTCAATGGTGTATTTTAACAGCTTGAGTGTACCTCTTGCTTGTAATCAGTGTATTTTGGACCTGCTGTAGGAGCTGAGCCAAAACTGCCAAAACTCATGCCATGTAAATAGACACAGCCAAAATTATCTGAAAATGATTAATGACAAGCTTGTAAAATGCGCACAACTGTCCTTAAAGGTTAATTAAAGGTGCTGATTTTGCTGTGTATTTTACATTATTATAGAGGTGTGACTTTAACAACCTAGTTGGAGATCTTTTCACTTGTTGTTCTTGCCTATAAGAAAGACCATATTTACCTGTACAACTCCTCAGTAACTGTGAACTCAGTACTTAAAGTAAACTTTGAATTTAATGCTTTTTACTTTTACTTGAGTAGGTTTATAGACCGAAAATTTTACTGGTACTTAAAGAGGATGGGTTTAGTTTGATTTTACTGATACAGCTCTTTATATTTCAGTCTGTTTTAAACAAACAGTAATTATAGTAATGAGTGCATGGTGTAGTAAATTAAAGATGTGGTAGACTATTAAAATGAAAGGTCTGATTTGAAGAACATTAAAATGTACAGTTTGGGTCAGAGTTAGACAAAACAAACTGTGTGTAGCCTATCCAGTACAAGAGGAGTTAGCATAAACATTTCTGAATAGACCTGAATGCCTTGCACTTATGACTTTCCTCTGTATAAAGGACATATTTTCCACTCATGTATTATTTTCCAGTTTTTTGGGGAATAAAAGTGTGAAATCTCATCTCGTCTCGTCTCATCTCGTAAGATAAGTTAAGTCATTTATTTAAGATAAGTCATTTATAACAGACGTTATAAATGAGTGCATGACTGTTTTGTTTCAATCAGTGTTTGAGTTTCTTTTCTCTATTTTCTTCTACATTTACCTAGTGGCAATAGTTATGTACTTTTTTAAACCTCTAAGGTAGAGACACTGATTTTAAAAACTACATTTAGCACTAACCCAATAAAGGCTTGTAAAGCCACATTATGTAATAACGCCGCATTATTGCAGTAATAACCCTAACCATAGGACTTAGTGTGGGCTCCAAGGTATGCCCTACCCAACTACCTTGCCCTAACCCTAACCGCTTAGTGGCTTAGAAAATGCGGCGCTATTACATGATGGATGGAAAATATATTAAATTATAACATAATGCGGTGTTATTACATAATGCGGTGCTACAAGGCTTAATGAACTTTGTCTAAAACTATTTAAAAGTGGTGTTTTGAAACAGGACAAACTTTATACTAAAGAGGAGTGTTTGCATGTAAAATGCTCAAAACATGCATAAAGAAGTAGACCTTGTTGGTTACTGTTGATAATTGGAGTTACAGAGGGATCATTTGAATTTGAGGCTGTATTATTGTGCCATTACATTAACATTCCTGTTCTCTATTATGTCTTAATGAAGAAAGAAATTGTGTCTGTGTCATTACAGTCAAATTAAAGGTTTAATTTCTAGAAATCCAAATTATCTTCCCTGACATTATCACACAAAGATTCTTTAAAAAGAAGAAGCAAAAGCCACCATCAAAGAGTTTAGAAAAAGAGAGCCACCAAAAGTAAAATTAAATCAAAGATCAGCAAAGACTGCGACTCTCCTCCGACTCTTTCTGCTGTCACTGAATATTTTACTCCAATCCTGATCTAAAAACCTCCCACCACCACTCTCTCCCTAAACCTTCTTCCCATGCAGAGGACCCACTTTTGGCACAGCATTAAAAGAAATAAATCCTTGAATATACAGCTTCATAAAGACACAGAGCAAGATGGAGGTTGAAGAAGAGGAGTGAAAGAAAAACAGTGGAGACAGAGCTGAGATGAGAGTAAGATGTAAGAGATGATGCAGGAAGTGAAACAGACGTATGGGGGGGGTAAAGCGTGAGAGGAAGGGGCCATCATCCTCTCAGTTACCCAGCTCTAACCTCCAGATGTCTCTTTGTCTGCTAAGTGGGACTGGAGCTGCCGTTAAATGTTTTATTTGGCACTGAGGTCCTGGTGGGCTTCTGGCAGGGATCAGACTTAGCTTAGGCTGGCTGGCTGTCATTTAATAGCGGGGAGCAACAGCGAGGTGGAAGTAAAGATGGCAGAAGAGCGAGGAGGCAGAGAGACGAGGAGGAGGAGAAGAGGAGGGGGATGTTTCTCCTATCAATCTCCTGCACAGATAAAAATGCATCCTGTCATATTATAACAAATTAATAACACTTCACTTCAATTATAAACAAACTGCCACTGCATTTCCACTAAAACTGGAAATTTGTCTAAATCCCACAGAAAGCTTCACTGAAAAGGAAAAACAGCATCTCCTTCTTCTCAGCAAGGGGAGTTTTCTAAGAGCCTCTCAGGTTTATGTTTAAAGATACTAACCTAAAATGGAAAAATGTAATAAAATTTGCTTGTTTCAAATATATTTGGGTCAAAAACTAAATTATCTTGATTATTATTACCTTCCAAAAAAGATGCTTCACTGGATGCAAATGCAAGCTGTGCAAAGAATACACAGAAATGAGACGTACGTACATACCCAAATGCCTAAGTTAACATTCTCCTAATTGGTTTATGGGCTCAAAAAAGTTTGTTTTCTTTAAATTCATCCTTTACTGAAATCATAGATCCCTCTACTGTTCATTTAAAATGACTGTGAAGCATTTGCTTAAAGACTTGCAACAGTCAGTGACCAAGGTATCCTCAAAAATGTTGAGTTCAGTATGCAATTAGAAACTGGTCATATACTTAAAATCACCTGCTTGGTTTTCTTTTGTTAGCAGTGCTAGCACCACTAGCTTTTGGTCCACCTTGCAGGTTAACATTCATACTAAATTTAGCCTCACTGTGCATAAAGTTTAACCTTGCAAAACTGATGGATCGGCCACATGCCATGTCTGTCATCAGGCAAATCCATCTTGCAAAGCTCCAGTCTAAACGATTGTATCAGGTCTGAAAACAGATCTGACCAATCAGCTTCATTCGAGGCCGGATTTTGTTGTACTATGAGCCGAACACAATGGCAGCCATCAGTGTAGCGTTTAACTCAGATTTAGCTATACTATAGCTTCATGTCTTGTTTTAGCAAGCCAATATCAGTTTCTTTGGCTTGTCCTGCACATTTCTTTAGTTATCTTTGAACACAATGATTTTCTCTGCATGTATAGCTTTTCTTGTTTTATTCTGTATCTCCTTCTTTTCCATAGCTCATATGTGCAATAAATAAACAATAATGATTCTCATGATAAAATATGAAAAAGAATCACACTGTGGGGCGACTGTGGCTCAGTAGCTAGTTCTCGATCCCCAGCTCCTGCAGTCAGATGCCGATGTGTCCTTGGGCAACACCCTTAACTCCATGTTGCTACCACTGCTTTGTTGGTGGCATGCATGGGTATGGATGCTTTTGAATTGAACTAGCCAATACTGATGGCCAATTTTCCATAGCTACCTCTGCCATTAGTGTGTGAATGAAGGGTGAATGGTATAAAAGAGTGTAAATGGGTAGGTGTGCCCTGTAGTGTTAAATCATATTGAGTAGTCAAATAACTAGAAATGCACTATACTAATCTTGAAAGACTGCTCTTTCAGAGCCTCAGGTCTGTGCTCAAGTCATTGCCTTGACAGGGAAAACTTGAAGGGAGGTAGCTGAGGACCTTGGCAGAACCATATGATGAGTGAAGAAGTGGTGGAAGAGTTGTGACTTCCTTGAAGACAAGCCCCATGCAGGTCACCCCTCAGTCCTAAGTTCTAGGGCCAAGGAACTCACCCAAAAGGCCATGGGAAAGAGACACCAATCCAGCCGCAGACTCAGTCGAAGACTGAAGAATCTTGTGGAAGCATACTCTAAGAGTACCATGCATTGTGATATGACTGAATAACTGGGTCTGAGAGCACATAGAAGACAGCAGATTCCTGGCCTTACCAAACTGCAAAAGGAGAAGCGGCTGGCTTTTGCAAAGAAGTATGCCATAATGACCCCAAGAAACTGGGAAAGCTGGGCTTTCTCTGATGAGTGCCCAGTCTACTTATTTCCAACTCCTGACAACCAAAACAAACACATCTACACTGACGATCTAAAGAAAGTGCCACCTTCTGAACAGGCCAAGCTCAGCGCCCATTGCATGGTCTAGGGGATGATGTCATCTTCAGGGCTGTCTGAGTTGCAATGTTGTACCCCAGAGCACCACCATCAATTCTGTTATGCCAACAGCAGGCATGCAGAAATGGTCTTTATGTAAGATGGTGCCCGTGCACATCCTGCTTGTACAACTCAGCAGTGGTGCTCTGAGCAGCTTCCTGGCTTTGAGAACTGCTGGGGTATCTTGAACAGCCCACCCTTACCATCGTGAAGCTTAATGCGAGGGCTGTGATGGAGCAGGGAAACATTGGCTTTTGATTAAATGCATTCTGTTGAATATTCACAATCTGAGTGGATTTTTTCTGTGGTGCATGACCAGCCCATCTTCTCCATTCTTATGCTCAGTATGAACTTCAGAAAGACATCCTGACCACGTCTACATGCCTTTGAAATGCACTGAGTTGTGGTTATGTGATTAGCTGATTACCTACTGGTGTTAACAAGCATTTGAACAGGTGTACCTTATAAAGTGGCCGGTGAGTGTAAATTAATAGGCAGGAAGAATGGTGGGATACTTTATGGACTACTGAAATTCACAAAGAAACAATAAACTCTGTAAAAACCATGAAGGCAACATAAATACAAGCTGCACATGTTTCAGAATGAGCTGGAGGTGAGTAAAACTGATTTGCTTCAGTTGTTATGTTCCCTTCTTCAGTCTGCTCACTTCCAGATCAAAGATACAACACTCAGCAGATCTGATCACTCTTAATGCACTTCACATCACAGCGAAATCTGACAAGATAATCTTTAGAACCATCAAAAAAGCCGTTCCTTAGTCTTGTCAGAACACGAGAATCAGACCCAAAAACATTAAGAAACGACACAGGGAGTGAAACAGTCTGCGCCTCTCTTAACTAAAAAGGCATTTCTCCTAATCTGTTGAAAAATCCCTTTAATATGGAGATGTTTATGTTTGTGTTCTGTTTCATCTTCTCTGTCACAACACTCATTTAGGACAGAAAGCACACTCAGGAGGATTTCCCGTCATGGCCTGAATTGCCCCACCGTTTCTGTCTGTGGTGTGACATACAGTCTTACATGCACACACTCTCAAACACACACCAGCAGTTTAGAAGATGAGAGGATGTGATCTGTTTGATCCTTCGGTTTGATCACATTCATCTGACATCACGCCCACCCACCGCCTCAGTGCCACAGCTTCAAGCTGCAGCTACACTTCACGTTTTCTTTATGCATTCTGAGGAGTCCTTACAGCTCTCCAGTTGGAGCGTGCAGGTCTGCTTGTCCATGGGGTATTTGGTCAAGTCCATGTTGCAGGCCACAGTGGTGGTGATCCTGTAAAACACAAAGGGAGTTGTTGTTATAAAGACTAGAATACTGCTAGTAAATAAGATTCCTGCAGAAGATTGGAGCACAGACGTTGTTATGTAACATCATTCTGCTTTCTGGTTGAAGCTGTGCGTTTGTGAGGAATCGTCTGTCTTGTTTTTCTTTTTCTTTTTTTGTTTATATAAAGCTGTGCTTGTACTGAATCATCCATGGCACACAACTTGGGATCTTATGTAAAAGAGAGTGACGTCTTCCATTTGCATTGGTGTCATACTGTAAATCTGGGTCAGAATGTATTAGAGATTTTCACTTTAAAAAAGTTTCATTACAAGTGCATCATGGAATCATCATCTTTAACACGAAACTGTTAAAAACTTCTCAATATTTCCAGGATAAGCTGCATTTCTGAATACAAACAGCAGAATTTCTAACCCAAACATTACTCAAATTTTTCCTAGTAGCTCCTTGGTAAAGGTATGGATTGAACAGACGACAGAACACAGAAGGAAATATTCCTAAATCATCATCTGGCTGATGGTTATATACAGAAACCAGCGGGCAGTGGGTGCAGTCCTCTTTCCTATAATGAATGTTTCACCCTCTTTGTTCTTCACCATTATGTTGTTCCCTAGCTGTTTGGTTTCAGATATAAATATGCCCAATAACATGTAGCATTGACATAAAAGTACAAACTACCATCATAGCTTCAGACTCTGTTCTCTGTTCTAATAATATTTTATGGCATGATACTGTATAGATATTTTAAAATGCAGTATTGATATTTTATTAATTAATAATTTACTTTGTTGTTGCAGTAGTTTGTGGTTTAATTTCACCCCCTGACCGCTTGCTGGCAGCAAGCGGGTATTTGACTCTTCCCTCCTCTCCTCTGTTCAGGCGAGATCACGCGAGCCTTCAGGTGTGAGCGAGCGGGTTGCTCGTGCCTACACAGCAGAGCGGCTTCTGCTGCACTCATGGCAGATAGTTGGACTTTTTTTGGCTTCCAAAACATTAAAATACAGACTTAGACAGAAGTTAATTCGTTTGCAGGATATGCCACACTAGAGTGAAATACTCAGACAACACGGCAAATCTGAGAGCTAGACATCATAGCGATAGCACTACAGCTAATGGCTAACATAAAAAAAGCCTATTGAAGCCTATATACATATAGTTATACTGTTTAATTAATATATATATATATATATATATATATATATATATATATATATATTACTGTATTAAAAAATTAATCAAGTTAATCACAGCACTATGCTGTGATTAATCATGATTAATCACAGCATTTGTTTATAGTTTATGTATATTTTTATCATTTTTGATTTTTTTAATGTTGTTATTGTCAAGTGTTTTATTTGTATTCTTTTAATTCTATGTACAGCACATTAAAGTGCTGATCTGAGTACTTATCAATACCACAATTGATACTGTCTACAGTTTGGTGAAAAGACAAAATAAGGGCAAATATTTAAGCTACAAGTGGTCTTAGCTGAGTAGTGCTTGAGTTAAAAAGCTGTGATTCAGGTTGTCACATCTGTTTTATATCCCTCAAATATAAACATGTATTCATTACTGTATTTATTGAAGTTTCTCATCAAAAACTAAACTTCCCATTTTTCTGTTACATTTGAACACATAATAACATAGAATACACTCATAAATACACTCGTAAAGTGACTGAGGATACCTGCTGAAAAAGAAAACCTGTCCTGGAGCAGCTGGAGAGAGTGGTATGACCACAGCTTGATCCCATGTTGTTGTTAGCATCTTTGCTAACATTAGCAAAGATGTGCTTTGCCTGAAGGTGGTACTTAAGACTCGTTGTGCTTCAGTGTAAAGACAGACAGCATGTACCCACAATTCTGGTTTCATTTTAACTAACATTCTGCTTTTTAAAAAGAAAACTACCATGAAGCAGACCTGGGTCTGTCTCCTCACTCATCACTGCTGGCTGTGTCTGACCCTCTCACCTCTTCAACCCCAGGCACGTAAACATCTGGAGGACTACGGGAGCAAGTTGTGGTCAAACTTAGTCATATGATTAAATTGTGTTTTTTTTTTTTTCAATTTGTTAAGGTTTCAAGATTAATCACAAGCGTTAATGAGTTAATGTTAACAGCCCTTATATATATATACATAACAGGCAGAAATATTACAGGATCAAAACAAAACTGATCTGTTGCAGAGACAGCCTTCTTATGTGAAGCTTTAAAAGACCTCAGAATTATTGATCAGATAATATAAGTACAGAAACGAGAGAGTAGAACAGGGAGACGTTGAGAACAAAACAAGTGAGTGATGATGGCTTATTTACAGGAAAAATGTAGAAGAAGAAATTTCTTCTTCTATGGCAAATTTTCGGTAGATGTGACCAGTGAGACAATGCTCTGCATGTCAGTTTTATTCAGATCAAATGTTTGATGCATGAGCATGCACGCGTGATGTGTATCACATCTTATAGGGTCCATGTGAACGAAGAATTTGGAATCTCTGATCAGAATAAATGTAACTGAGTTGTGAATAAAATGTTCTTGTAAGCGCAGCAAGAGTCCTGCGTGAGGTCCAGATTAATTGATTTAATTTTCCCATTTGTTCATGCATTAACAATATGCCAAGCCCAAAGAGGCTTACAATACAACAACAATGATCCAAAGAGACCAGAAAACAATAGTAGACACTTAACAATAATAATGATTAAATGAACCAGCCCGACGTTTCTTTCAGACTTTTGCAAAGTAGTCAGCTTCTAAACACTAACAGTATACAACAATTCCATCCTGTGCTCTATTTGTGAACAGGCAAATCAGGAAGAATTGAGGGTAATCCTATAAAAATGTTTTAGGATTACATGTGTAAAACAGTCATACTGTAGGAGAGTTGGCCTGAGTCTTTAAAAGCACACTGCATTCTTCAAGGAGGGCATGTAACTAGATAAAACAAGTCTAAAACGGCAGTTAAAGAAACCATCTTTGTACCACACATGCACACAGGTTAAAAACATGCAGCAGTCATACAAAACCACAGCCAATGCCTTTTCCATGTTCTGAACTCATTTAAATGGTGACTTTAAACATTTATGATAATAAATGAGCAGCAGTGAGACTGACACATGTCCGCTGCTGTGCTGCTATAAGGAATCAGTGTCATGTGCCAGTTGCTGGACACTCTGCCCGTTGTCCGTCACAGCAGTACTGCCAATCTTCTGTCACCTAGATAATTATGTTATGTAAAACAAGCTGGCCTGTTTAAGCACAAGTATGTTTGCCACCACTAAAGTGTTGCGTAGTTGTTGTCTTACTTAAAAACAAAAGAACAACCTTCTCTGTTTTTGTTTGTATTACAGTCCCTATAATGAATATTCGCCCCTCGGATGTTTTGCCCTTTTATTGACATTATCAATCAATCATGGTCAACATAATTTGGCTTTTTTTTTGACAAAAAACCTCTTTAATGTCAAAGTGCAAAAAGAGTTCCACAAAATAATGTCAACTGAAGAAACACATTTAAGGTAAAATAAGTGACTGCATAAATATTCACCCCCTAGGTCTTAATCAGGCTTGCACATCTGGACACAGCCATTTTACTCCATTCTTCTTTACAAAACTGGTCAAATTCTGTCAGGTTGCACAGATATTGGGTGTGAACAACCCTTTTCAAGTCCAGCCACAAATTCTCTATGGGATTGAGGTTTAGGCTTGACTCGCCCACCCCAGATCATTCACCTCACTCTTCTCACAAGCCATAGTTCTCTTGCTGACTGAATAAGATTGTTTGGAATTTTCCTATATCAGGCTCTCCAGGGCCAGCTGCCAAGAAGCAGACTTAGACTACTGTAATTCACTCCTCTCCGGTATCTCCCAGAAATCACTCTCTCGCCCCCAACTAGTACAAAATGCAGCAGCTAGGCTTCTCACTGGTTTTAACAGACGACATCACATCACCCCCCTTTTAGCATCTTTATATTGACTTCCTGTTAGTTTTAGAATTGATTTTAAGATTTTACTCATTACTTTTAAAGTGCTGAAAGGTCTGGATCCAATCTATACACAAGAATTTCTAACCCCCTATGAGCTAACCCATGGCCTTGGAGCCTTGGGACTCAAAGGATAGGGCCTTGTCCACCAGAGCCCCTCGACTTTGGAACGACCTGCCGGAGAAGATAAGGCAGGCACAATCATTGACATCTTTTAAATCACTTCTTAAAACTAATTTTTATAAACTTGCTTTTATGTGATGTCGTCTTCCTCTTATTCAGTTTTTAATTCCTCACAATATTTTTTTATCTTATTTAAGTTTCTAATCATATTTCATTTCCTCACCTTTTACTGCTTTTACCGTTTTAGAGCTTGTTTTATTCTGATATTTATCTATTTCTGCCCTCTTTATTTACATTGTACTGACTTTTATTGTTTAGCTCTTGTTTTTGTTTTTGCTACTGTTTGTTTCTCTTTTAGCTTCTCATGTCTTAAATTTTGGTCCTCTCAGTCTCAGCCTGTGTACCTGGGTTCCTGCATTGCCTGGGTTCCAACGTGGTTCTATTGTTTTTATGGTACTTATTGTCTGGTCCTTTCTGCATCCTGATGAGGTCCACGATGTCTTAGTTGTGTAGTACTGCATGATGTCTGCACTCTGACTGATGTCCTGTGATGTCTTAGTTTGCATGGCATCACATGACATCTGGGTTTGATGTATTTTGATGTTGATGAATTGTTATCTTGATCACATTTTTGGTTAGATTCTTTAATTGTTGTGGATTCTGCTGATGTTGTCAGGTGTCATTTGTTCTGTCTTCTTTGTCCTTCATTTTGGTTTGTTGCTTTGTTCTTCTGTTTGCTTCTACACATGTCAAAGCACTTTGTAAACCCATGTTGTTAAAAGTTCTGTACAAATAAAGTTATTATTATGATGATGATGATGATGATGATGCCACCACTGCATGTCACAGTGGGGATGGTGTGTTTGTGGTGATGTGTAGTGTTTGGTGTCTTTGATGGTCAAAAGCCTCATTTTGGTCTCATCAATACCTTTCCTCTGAGCTGCTCTGAGTGTTCTTTTGTCTTCATGGTGTAATGGTGGCCAGGAATACTAATTAACCAGTGACAGGACCTTCCAGGCACAGGCGTCTTGATTATATAGCCATTTGAGACATTCACTGCACTCAGGTGATCCTCATTTCATTAATTGTGGCACTACTAGGACCAATTGGCTGTTTTGTCAACAAAAGCTAAATTATATTGACTATGATTGATTTAATAAAGGTAAAACATCCAAGGGGGTGAATACTTTTTTATAGGCACCATAGCTGTAAAACTGGGCTCTTTGAATGGGTTTGGGGGATTGTGATGGACTTCTGGTGCTTCTAGAGGCAGCCTCAAGTGGACACTCAGAAAATGGATTTTTTAAACTTCTGTGTCCCCCTTTACCACTGGGGTGCCTGCTGTCTAACAGGGTTAGAACGTAGCAGAAAGAGTGTGATCCTGCTTTAAATCATAGAAATATCTGCCACAGGGAAATGTATTGAAATGCTTAACTGTTGTTATCAGCATGAGCTTGTCCTTGACACAATATTTAGGATTGGCAGTTACTGGCATAAGACTGGGTTGCATGCCTTGATTACAGATGATGCAGTCTGGCTGTAACACCTGCTATTTCATGCTGAAGTAATGCCTGCTGCCAGGGCTCTCCCAGTGGTATACATCGACCACATTCCAGTTTCGTCACTCTAACAAGACCTGAGAATAATGTCCTGCTTTGGTAATAATTATATTGTAAGCTATCTGACTACAAGCATCAACCCAATGAGCCATAGACATGTTCAATACAGTTAATGATGTGTGGTCTTCATCGTGATGACGAATGAAGCATGGAGCTCTGATGGATGATCTGATTCAGCAGTAAAACGTCATTTCTAGAGGCTTTCTATTGGCTGCTTGTGTAAGGTTATCTAGGGGGAACATCATTAAAAAGCATATTTCACAACACCTAGTAATGCATTGAAATGTCCTCTCAAACCACCTCAGTGAGTTTAGTGGGAAGTCCATCATGCAATTTTATGGCAGATCACATCTGCTACAATTCACTACAGCAATATGAACCAAAATAAGACAGATTCAAATAAGAAGGTAAGGACACATCAGAAGAACTATCTGGATAGAGAAACACAAATAATGAACAGTCATATTTTTAAGGGCTGTCTTTAAAATGGCTTTTTTATAATAATACTCCTGGTGCAATACAGGACACAATGATGAATATCAGGAAAATGCATAGTTGCAAGAGCAGTCAAGCATTTGCACTGCAACTGAAAATCACAATTATTTTAAAAGAGTTTAATTTGTCATAAAAAGTTCAGGATTATTAAGATTTGGCATTTACAACTTTAAGGTGCTGTAGCTTCCTCTGTTAAATTAACCCATAAGATTAATAATAACTCAAGGTAATCCCTCAACTATCTGATCTTTGCTACCCTTTTACTTTGTACTCTGTTCATTTTTAGCTAGGAGTAATTTAATTTCTGTTTGGATAAAAACATACTTTAAAATTTGATGGAAAAGAAATTCTGGACAGACGGAAAGATTGCAGTTAATAACTTAGCAGCAGAAAAAGTAAATTTTTACTTTCAGAGTTACAGATGGTGTGGTAAATAAAAGAAGCTGAAGGGACCATTAACAGGTGGAATTTTTGATATCATTATTTACAATCAACATTAGATTTGTCCACTGAGCTGTCTACAGGTTTGTGTAAGGGAATGAGGCAGTCAAAGGTGCTTTTATTTTCCATTACTGTCAGGACGACGCCATGGTGGCTTAACTACAGTGTGCCTTAAGAGACAAAATAGCACATGATTACTGGGATTAAGATATAAAACACATTAATGCACAGAGATTAATGCATTAATGCTGACAGCCCTTATTTCTATGCAACTAAGCTGCAGTATTGTGCTCTATCAGTGGAAAGGGGGGCATGGAAGGTTAGAATAATTGACTTAAGCCTTGGCATTTCTTCTTATTTTTTCTGTGTAGAGATATTTGGGTTTCTCACCCCTGACCTCTGGATGATTACTATCCCAAATGTTAAATCTACCCACTTAAAACATTAGAACATAACACAGTTACTGCAAACGCGTCTCCCTTTTAACCACTCAGCCTTTAGCACCAATCACCTCAGTGCTTTCTCATGTATTCCCCTCAGGCTCTGCACTTGCACATTTCTGACAGCTGTCCCTTCCTTCACTCCTTTCCGTCCTTTTTCACATCCTTAACTCCCAGAGGAATCCGTCCCTCTCCTCACTATCATTTTGGGCTCGTTTGACTCTCACTGGTGCTGCTCTGTGACACTCTCCCCTCCTCCACATTTCCTCTGTCAGGGTTAAAACTGTAAAAATACCATGCAGTATACTGTAGAGAGATACAGGAATTCTAGACTATATTAATGCACAAAGGGAGTCACAATGTTCATAAGGATCTCATGCACATGTTAAATATAAATCTGAACTCAAACTTACAGATAAAAGACGTGCAAATCGTCAGGATTAACTGTACTGAGCTTTCTAACCTGACCCAATTTACTGTAATATGACTCCCCCGTACAACCCCTGTAGTCATTGAAGCAACGAGTGTGTCTCCCATGTGATGTTTCTTTCTCATTTTTTATGCTGAAAGAACATATAGAATGAAAAACCAGCATGCATGAAGAGATAAGCCCCCTCAGTGCTTTACAATAAAACCATCTCTCTCGGGTTTTACTATAAAATTTACGGTGAATTCTCTAAGTCCCTCTCACTGTTGAGAAAAAGGTCCCACAATATTTCAGAAAAGCCTGTAGCTAGCAGAAACATTAGCAGAAACAGTGCAATAATGCAATCTGCAACAGCTGTGAAAAAGTTTTCTATCTCAGTTGTGAACAAAATTATCTGGGATAATTTATGTACAAAATTGTCAGAATAAGAATGCAGATTTTTATGTTCTGCATCCTTTTACACCTCCCTCATCCTCTTTCTAAGCTCTTTCTCTCTAGCCACATCCCTGTATATTTTCTCTTGTGTTGTTTTTAGTTCTTTTTCAGGTGCAATGTGTGTACCAAGAACAGACTTTTGTTTGTGGGGGCCTTTAGGAGCCATGGGCCACCTGGAGCTTGCATGTGCAGAGCTAGTAACCTGTTTCATATCTAAATTCCATGGATATATTTCACATCCAACTGGGAAAGCTCCCATATAAAGCATTTGGGAAGGGCAGGACTCAGAGTGACAAGACAAAATGAGGTTGTAGACGTGCAGCTCCGGTGCTGAGCCAAAGTATACACGCTAGCGCTCCTGTAATGTTTGAATGACAGAGCTTGTTGGTGACTAAAATGCTGAAGCCTATCATGAGATACGGAAAAAGCATCTTCTTTGCAAAGAGAAGCTTTCAGTGTGGCTCTTTGCTCTTGTTTTAATAAAGAAATTTGGTCAAGGTCTGATTAAGCTGCCACTTTTCTACAGCAATATTCAAGGTAATCCCTACCCTGGCAGAAGCCATTATTTACACCAGCTTACAGTACAAAGAAAGTAATTTTGCTTTAAAAATGTTTAAGATCAGCCTGACTTTATCTGAATTAATTTGATCGCACCAGACTGTATTCAGGTTGTGTGGGGAGACAGAAAAACTCACAGGGTGTCCTGCCCGTAAAAAGCAGCATTATTATTTAGCCCCAAAAGTCTACTATCTCAAGAAATTGTGGTAAAAACACAATGCAGACATAGCCTAAAGACTTGGTTAGCTCTGGTCATTACTTTTATTTTTCATATTTGTCAGCTTAAATGTCCATCATGTCATGCATCTGGCACAGCACAAATGGGCACTCTCCTTTCTCGGGGGCAAGAGGTTGAGGTCAGTTGAGGGAGTTATGTGCACAATACTAGAGCCAAGTTGTTATTGTCTGCAATTTGCTTTTTACAACAACGGGAAGAGAGAAAAAGTAAAACTAGACACTCGGCCTGGATTACCTGGATTTTATATTAAACCAGTACATTGAGAAAATCAGAGAGCAGAGCAGAGGATGATGGAGATAACATTGACTACGGTATAGAAAACCGAGTCTAAGGCAATCTAAGTAACATCAGTCAAATAAAGGAAGAGGGAAAAGAGGCAAAGAGATCAGTCACTGCTGTGACTTCTTAATATTTAATCACAGGATTAATGTGTTCATGATGAGATGATGAATTTGAGTGTGTTTACTACATTTGTAGGTAGATGCATTGCTGTTTAAAGCTTTTAGTTTCTTCATACTTTGGCTCAGTGTAAATATGGTGCTGTCCATGGTGCTGAAATCAGACAGCGTGAGATAGGCTTGCTGTAAAGAGCTGATTTTCTCAGCTATATTTTGAGGGATTGTGACTGCATTTGCAATATATTCATATCAGTAGTTTTTGAAAGTTTTTTTGGTGACACACAATCCAAAAGAAAAATGTAGCATTCTTTTGTTCTAAGTGTGACATGCCATGTGCTAGTGTAGTTGTTGTATTGTCTGCTGTTTCTTTGTTCTGTGATTCTCATTTCTTGATCAGCTTAGTTTGTGAGATTTTTTAGGTCAAGTTTGATAAATTAACATTTGGCTGGTGTTGGTGTTTGGAAAAACAGGGTTGTTCTGTTGAAAATGCAATGGCCATTTTTTTATTCCAGTCTGTCACTGTTTATTTCATTGGCATTATTCTGCCAAGCATCTACTTTTAGTTTCTGGTATTTTTGTATTCAAATGGTATGTTGTAAGACACTTTGGGTTGGACATACTGTTAATGCATGACACAATCACAAAAGTAATCAAGCAATCAAATGTGCACTCATGGTTTGTACATACATTAACTCTCAACGTTTTAACATAAATCAAATGTTCAGATGACTTCAACTTCTCAGTGGCTCAATTTTATTGAAAATGCATATTGGTTTCAAATATTAGTTTAGGACGACTAATAATCTGTATCCATATCAGCCTTGAAAGACAATACCAGCTGACCCCTATTAAGTACCTCTGCACTTACTGAAAGGCAGACAAAAGGATGCACAAAAGGAAACTACACAAGTGGCTTTAACTGACAGACATGCCTCCTTATTGGATATCACTCACTTGTTGGATGCTGCAGCTGAACAGACTTCAATAAAGCTTTAAAACATCAACACAGGGATAAAAATCAACCTCATGCATGAAGCAACAAGGTCCTTTACATACATCTGCTGAGGAGCTGATTAATGATGAAGTGGAATTAATAAAAAAGTATTTGATGTGGGTATAACACATGGAAGAAGAAACCATGCATGGAAATCATTCAACACAGACCGCTGGCTTCACCAGAAATCACTTTTATTTCCAGAGACACATCCGTCCCCAGAGGCGTATGCCAGTATAGAATATATAGTGTATATAGAGGGTATATGGCATTAAGCATCTATCAGGCATTGACAGATGATGATTGTCAAAGCTGATAGGCTGCAAACAGCAGACTGTTTGATATAACTACAATTTGAAGAGTATCCTGATGTTTAAAGAGGTCTAAAGAAACCATAATGTGTAACATAAAGCACAAAAATATCAATATTGATCTTTGTGGAAAGAGATTATTTTGACCTTGCCTTATGACCCAGTCCTAATCCCCCTTAAGGACTGAGGCTCAGAGACTGAGTGAAATCAGGACCATGGACAGCTCTTACACAACCCCATAGGCAGACTGAGGTTACAACGTGTGACATAAAAGAGTAGGATGTGTAAATCCCATCATCACAGACTTAAAGAGCTGAACAAATTGACTTCCTGGATCATCTTTAACCTTTCTATCTATAACCTGTCTGCTTGGCCCAATCAAAGAGCCACAGCACGCCTCAGAAGCCTGCCAGCAGCTCTTCAGATGTTAAGCTCTTGCGTGCAGAGCAGTAAATGCTGGAGAGAGACGCTGATGGGAGCTGCTTTGATAGCCCACACATCTTTGTATTGACAGATCAAATACTCCTGAACTCATACAATCTAATGCCCGAGTAATAGAACCGACACAACTCCCTGCTCTGCATGCACATTACCTAAAATTCAACCCACGCTTCCTCCCTCAGACAATTTCTCCTCCGTTCCCCGGCCTACTTTTCATTGTCTGTCAGAGCAGAAAAATAAACACAACAACCAACAGGCTCGTTCGTTTTCCCACCTCAGTGCGTACAGGACAGTCCCGTTGGGGAAGATTCGAATCAGCCTGTTCTCCACCGTGATGTCATGGAGGAAGGATTTCTTTGAGTCCACGATGAAGGTGTCAGGGACCCAGAGCAGCTCCACCAATCGCCCGTCCAGGCTCAGGCTCTTGTTGCCCTCGAACACCAAACGCTCATCAGTCCATCGCTGACGGAGAAATATGGTGGCCGTGTAGTCCTGCAGGATCAAGGCACAGAGGTCACACAGAGCTAATGGACTATTAACAGCTTTAATAACCATGTCAATAATATGCTGAGCTTTTTTGCACACAAAGTCTCTCCTGTATGCTTTTATTTCATTAGTCAGCTTGTGGGGTGCTTTTTTGCATTGTTAGGTATTGATGGTGTCAGGTCCCCAAGCCCTATGGGCCTCCAGCAACAGAAATCAACAAAACTGCTTCAAGTCAGCAAGACTGAATGTATTATGTGAGCTGGAATATTATTCCTATAGTCATGAATATGTCATGAACAGGGACAAGGGATTCTTTGGCTTCAGAGGTGTCCTAGATGAACATAAGTGTGTGTGCTTTAACTACACAAATGGTTCAACTAAGTCCTTTTACAATCACACTCTTACTCAACTCAGTTATTTCTGCTGGACTTATACCCTAAGAAACATCATTAAAACAAAACAAACAGGCATTTACTAAACTCAGCTTCCTTAAGACAGCATCGTAATTTCAAAATTGTTGGCACCAGTGAATGGATAAGACAGACAATATTGAGCCTTCCTTTAGAAAGGATAACTGAAGCCTGGCACCCATTGAAGGATTTTTAAAATCATGGCAGATTTTGAAGATGCGGGTGACCCCACACACAATGACAAGTAATAACAGATTCAACCATTTTGTTTTTATAGTGTGATGTGAGACTACAACACATCACACCACACACTAACAGATTATTTCACTAACAACCAGAGTCTAGACCCTAAAAACTCGAAATCTCACGTGTTTGACATAAGAGTAAAAAGTGTGGCCACCCTCTAGCTATCTGCTAAATCCCTTATGGTAGCAATTTCAGCTCAACTCATCTCTTTATAAATTCAATTGTGTTGTGTTTACAGTTCACTTTAAATAAAGACTCATGTTGTTGACACAAATCAACAAGTTAGTCCTCAATTTCTGATGTCCATTGAACCTTTTGCTGTCATTGCCATGGCTGTGTTTGTTGTGCTTCCTCCTTCAGTCCCTTTGCTTCCTGAATGGCTGTAGTTTGGTTCAGCTTGATATCTACAGAGTGCATGTGTGACTGTTCCACAGACTGTAGGAAATGTTGTAATACGCCTGAATGATATCAGCCATTTTTTAATAACTTTTGTTCAACCTTGTAGCACACAATAAGGTGGAGTTGAGACCAAACAGTTGCATCAGACCAGCTTACAGGTATATCAGCTGATCAAACCCTAATTTAAACCAAAACAGATGAGATGTAAAATAATAATAATAATAATAATAATAACCTCTCTACAGTATATGGCCATGAAGATATTAAATATTCCCACCATCTTTATTTCATTTTATTTTATTCTATTTTTAACCAGGGTGCAAACAGGATTATATCTACTATAAAAACTGACATTTTAAAATGGGGTGTATGTGGGGTGTACTTTTATCCCATTTTTGCCCCTTTTTTAACCATGTTTGCCACTTTTGTCCAAATAAGCTACCTTGTCCCATTAAATACCACTTATTTCTTTTTTCCCAAATTTTTGCCTCTTCTCTTTGCCACTTTTTTGCTTATTTTTGCTCGTTTTCATCATTTTTGTCACATTTTGCCCATTTACGCTACCCTTTTCCATTACACACCACTTTTTTCCTATTTTTTGCCCATTTTTGCCAATCTTGATTGCTTGTTGCCCATTTAAGTCACTTTTCACTAAAAATTTTGAAACATTTCTGCTACTTTTTGACCATTTTTTGCCACCTGTAACTCTTTTTTTTTGTCACTTCTCACCAATTTTTGCTACTTTCTGACCATTTTTCCACATTTTCTTCCCATTTTTGCCCTTTTTCACCCATTTTTGCCACATTTTATTTATTTTTATTGCTACTTCGAGCCGTTTTTGCCACTTTTCACCACTGAAATTGTGGCTCTTGTGAAGATATTTTTCAGCAATTTGGCTCTTTGGTTGAGCAGGATTGAGTCTAAATGCTAAAGTACAAAGTCTGAGAAATGTTGGAAGCCTTTAATTACTCATGTTAACAACTAACATTAAGATACACACATTTTACTTCTTTATAACTTGTTTACAATTACAGTTATTATCAGTTTTATTATCATTACAATGCTGTATCATTTTCATCAAAAAATATTTTTCACAGAACCTGTCTGGTTTCAGTTTTATACCAACTTCCTCACTAAATTAACACTTGATTTCACCAAAAATTCATATTTACAAGTTTTTACAACAACTCTTGTAAATGAATGTTCTGCTACAGATAGAGAAAACACACAGCAGCAAAAAAAAAAAAAAAAAAAAAAATAGTTAGAGAAGGCCTCTATGCTAGTGCTAAACTCTTCAGAGATTTTTAGATTGACTCTGACTAAACCCAAGTGGTAATCAGTGGAAACACCAAGAACAATATGAAATATAGTCTTACCATGTTGATCTCTGAGATGGTGTCAATGCTGGCTATATCCAGGCTCATCCCCACTGTGACAGGACCATCTGAAAACACAGAAGAAACCATTAAATGGAAGGTTATGCCATCTAATGTTGCCTCAAGGCATTACATTTGAATATTTTAGCTGGTGTACTGTAGTTTCAAGTTATTAAGTGTGAAAACATGACTGTCCTAGTCACCTGTGTGCCTGACTTATTTTCTTACACTCAAACAGCCATTACAAGTCTTAGATTTGGAACAAAACTTTGGAAATTTCAAACTTAATTCAAACTTTTTCCTGACCTGTAGTTGTCAGCTGAATTCGTTCTTTAGTTTTTAGTGAAAAATATAAAGATGGAAATGTGTGGACTGGAAGCTTCAGAAGTTTTCAGGGTTAAAGTTCAATATGAAATATGAAAATCTGAAAGTTTAATATGAAACCTCATTTCCTTATAAGGACATGAGGTTCCATAATAAAGCAGAGCGCTGTATAATAAAAGGTTATTGAAGGACTGCATATTTAAAAGAGACCGCATATCGTCTGCACACCAGCTGCTGCAGTCTGTAGAGTGTGAACCTCCTTTAGGGAATTAGTTCTCCCTGATTTACCACAAAAGAGGGAGAACTTTGCCGTTCTCTCATGTTTCATCTCCACATTCTCCTTCTCGCTCTCTTATCAATTTATATCTCCGTGAGAGAGACTCCTGGGCCTGCTGTCATACTGCAGATACTATATCTGCCTTTGTTTGTAGATCTTTACATGTAAAATCCCTCAAAATGACACTGTTTTTCTAAAACTTTTACTACAGTATACCCTTAAAGAGAGCGTTAACATTTTTAGGTTATAAGGAAGAGTAAAGTAAGAACAACCCTTAGTCAGCTGCAGAAGAGCTTTGCTATTTTCCTTCATGTTTCCAGCATTTATGCTAAGCTAAACTAACCATGTGTTGGCTTTGTCTTTGTTAATAGCTTCCAAACTGCTGGGGTGGCATTAATCTTCTTATGAAGAACACCACAATAAGTGTATTACCCAGAGGTCAAACTAATCCTTTAAGGTTGCTTAGGCATTAGAAATAATGATTAAGTTTCAAGAAAGGGAGACAATCCTCTTCAGACATGTCTTTCAGACAGTGCCTGGGGCTGTCTGCCGAGTGGAGGACACTGACAGGAAGTAAAACTCACCTTGCTCCAAATTAACTTCTGCTGTACGGCATGTGTGGCTGAAAATGTCACAGAAACCACACCACTTTACACAAGAGTCATGATAGTAAGAGACACATTTTTAGGAAAGTTTTCAGTTTAACTTTAGAGGAAACTATTTTACCTGTGGGACTTTCTCCATCAAATCAATTTATCAATTACTGCAGATGTTAACCCTTAGGGGTCCACGATCACGCTGATTTCATCATCCACTATTTTCTCACATGACAGCATGAAAACAAAGCCACATTTTGCACAGCAATTACTTAGTTTGGTAAGCCTATCTTTAATTCTTCTTTCTGTTTTTGTTTGATGTCAATAGGCCGAGTAAAACATGAAATATGATGATTTAAATTTGATATAGAAATTAATTTTACACATGGGGGACAGTGGGCCATACTATTCAGGACTGGCACTGGAATTGTTTTCATAATTTCAGCATTTTATAATTTTGTTTTAAAAATGACAATGTACTGTTTAAAATAACAGATTTCAAATATCCATTTTTTGGGGGGTGAGGCGGGGGTAAAATGAAATAAAATCAGTATTTTCATCCAATTTTCATATTTAAAACAATGAGATCAGTCCCTATCAACTTCCAGATCAACAACCCACATACTTTAATACATCTAAAAAAAATTAGAATATCATGAAGAAGACTCATTACACAGAGCGAAATATTTCAAGCCTTTATTTCTTGAAATGTTGATGATTATGGTTTACAGATAAGAAAACCCAAAATTCAGTGTATCAGAAAATTAGAATATTGTGATTAATTCCAAACACCTGCAAAGGTTTCTGAGCCTTTAAATGGTCTCTCAGTCTGGGTCAGTAGCTACACAATCATGGGGAAGACTGCAGACTTGACACATGTCCAGAAGACAGTCATTGACACCCTCCACAAGGAGGGTAAGCCACAAAAGGTCACTGCTAAAGAAGCTGGTTGTTCACAGAGTGCTGTATCCAAGCATATTCACAGAAAGTTGAGAGGAAGGAAAAAGTGTGGCAGGAGAAGGTGCACCAGCATAAGGGATAATCACAGCCTTGAGAGGATTGTCAAGCAAAATCCATTCAAGAGTTTGGGGGAGCTTCACAAGGAGTGGACTGAGGCTGGAGTCAGCGCATCAAGAGCCACTACGCCCAGACCAATCCTAGACATGGACTACAAATGTGGCATTCCTCATGTCAAGCCACTCCTGAACCAGAGACAACATCAGAAGCGTCTTACCTGGGCTGTGGAGAAGAAGAACTGGACTGTTGCTCAGTGGTCCAAAGTCCTCTTTTCAGGTGAAAGTAAATTTTGCATGTCATTTGGAAATCAAGGTCCCAGAGTCTGGATGAAGAGTGGAGATGCACAGAATCCACGTTGCTTGAAGTCCAGTGTGAAGTTTCCACAGTCAGTGATGATTTGGGCTGCCATGGCATCTGCTGGTGTTGGTCCACTGTGTTTTCTGAAGTCCACAGTCAACGCAGCCATCTACCAGGACATTTTAGAGTGCTTCATGCTTCCTTCTGCTGACAAGCTTTATGGAGATCCTGATTTCATTTTCCAGCAGGACTTGGCACCTGGCCACACTGCCAAAGGTACCAAAAGCTGGTTCAGTGACCATGGTGTTACTGTGCTTGATTGGCCAGCAAACTGGCCTGACCTGAACCCCATAGAGAATCTATGGGGTATTGTCAAGAGGAAGATGAGAGACACCAGACACAACAATGCAGATGATCTGAAGGCCGCTATCAAATCAACCTGGGCTTCATTTACACCTGAGCAGTGCCACAGGCTGATCGCCTCGATGCCCAACTAAGTATTGAGGGCATAGAAATAAGCATACTTTTCAGAAACCTGAAATTTCACTTTAAAATATCCCTTTTTTATGAATCTTATGTAATATTCTAGTTTTCTGAGACATTGAATTTTGGGTTTTCATTATCTGTAAGCTATAATCATCAACATTTCAAGAAATAAAGGCTTGAAATATTTCACTCTTTGTGTAATGAGTCTATATAATATATGGTCTATATAAAATAATATATATTACTTGCAGTTAACATCTCTGCCCTCCATGTTTCAAGCTGGTCAGTGCTGTGCTGCATTGTGCCGGGCTTTAGACACACATCCAGTGTGCAAGGTTCAGAGCAAAACTATTGAGTTGCAGAGTGTGGTGCAAAGGCTGTATGTGGAAATTACAGGTTAGTGTCATTGCTATTCCTTCCATGTTTCCAGGGAGTGCATAGGCTGTGGCTTTTTTTGATGTTAGAGATTTAAATAGTGTCCCTGGTGCTTTTCAAGATTCCAAAGTGAAAAAAAACACAGTAGAGTAGTAGTAGCCATGTCGTGTAAACATTTCTAAAAGAACTGGTTGCACTGGTATATAAAATGCAACCAAAGGTGGTTTTACTAGTAGGCAGAAGTAGGCAATTACCTTGGGCTTCATGCATATGTGAACATAGACAAAGACTGAAGAAGAAGAAGCTTTATTGCCGTTGCACAGTTCATACAATGAAATTTCGTTCCGCAGAAATCCCATAGCAGCTAAAATTGAGAACATCTGTTTAAAAAGATTGTATTAAGATAAAGATGGCCATCAAATGTGAGGAATACAACAATAATAATTTAAATAATTATGATGAGTATATGCAATGCAAAAAAGGGGCCCAGTCTGACCAATATAGCATCAAAATAGAGTTGGATGGACCAAAAGAATCCTTTGGAAAGATCGCTGCATCCCCTCCTGAGGTCATGCCCCTCAGAAAACCCCCATGTTTTCATATCAAGCTCTACAGAACAGCAGATTACTGTGTAGTTAACTTGGATGTAATAACCTCCGATTATGATTTATGGCAAAAAAACTGAATTTACAACCATAGTGTGCATACAGTAAACTGGCCATTTAGATGTGCAGTAACCTATAAGCTCTAACCTTGATAAAAGATAATGAACAAGGAAATACTGTTGTCATGTGAATCCTGCAGTTATACAGTTCTGTGGCTTTGTCAATAGATAATAAACCCTTTAAAATACATTTATTTATTGCTTCAAGCAAACTGCAGTATGTACTTTGACTGAGGATTCCATTAGACTAAAACATTCCCAAGACACAGAAAACATTTTAGATAAAAAAGAGCATTAAAAGTTCTTATTATAATTGAACATTATTTTAAATTCATCGTGTTGCTTTCATCGGCTGTGCTGACAATTGTCTTTCACTTTACCCTTTAGATGATCCTCAGGAGATCAAATATACAATGTCCCCAAAATATCCTTACTAATACAAGATAAGATTGTTCTTGGCAGCTCAATAGAAGACTAATTTGAATGATCTACATGACTTTTCCCCTAATGTAGTGCAAGTAAAGAAAAGAAAAAGAACAGGAGTCAATTTTAGCTGTAAAGTGACCTTTGAGTGGCAGGTAAAAAAAAAAAAGTTTTGCATTCATGCTATTTTCAGCTCATATTTTGCATCCAGCTTCTTTCTAAAAGGTAATGTTTGCTCTTGTATCTATTTTAGACTGCTGCCTCACTGGCTACACTTGCCTCAGTTATAAATCAATGAAAGGTTTCCTTCTTGTTCGTTATGCTGGAGTGTAACTCACCTATGACCCCTGATTCAGTGAACACACGATTTTAATGAGTGCTTTTTAATGCACAGTGCGGTCAAGCCTCTAGTTATAGTGCTAAGCTTTGAACTACTGTTGAGGTCAAGAGGTCCTTTGTTATTTTTCAGTCCAGGCTCAAGATTTAAACTGACTATGCTTCTCTTCTCTTTCTTTTCTAAAACAGCCTAGCAGAGGAATTCAAGCAAGAAAAAATCAGATCAGTACCTTTACTTTCAAAAATAGTTTTGAGAATTTGTCACCAGTGTTAATTTTGTAAATGAAAAATGCAACAATAACTATTAGTCTAAACCAGCAGAGCGTCATGGTGCACCGCGCCACTGTCTTTCCTTTTTTGAGCTGACACAGTTGTCATTTCACATCGTTTGAATAGTAAATGATCTTGCACACCATTCAGCGAGTATGAAAGTGGTCAAGAGCAAAGCTGGCGTATTCCTACCATTAGGACGCAGAAACTGACTGCACTTTAGACAAGTGGTTCTCAACTGGTGGGTTGGGACCCAAAAGTGGGTCGCAGAGCAGCTCTCAGTGGGTCGCGAATGTGTGTCTGGAAAAAGATGGTGGCAAGAGTCTATGAAGATCATGCGGCCATCCTGTTTATTTTGTTCAATATTTCAACTTATTTATCCCCTTCTCTTGCGATAAAAGAGCTTCTTTTACCACGTTAATGGAGTAATTTCTCAAGATCTCTGGAAAACTGGAAAGTATTTCCATGTTATCATGGGGAAATAGGGGTGTAAAACATGTGAGTTTTGCCCTGTCTCTTGCTCCTGTCATAAATTCTGTTCCATCCAAGATCTTAAGTGTAACACTTTTACACTTGTGGGAACAGGTCTGACTGAAACAGCTTAACTTAATAATTCAAGCCATCATAATATGAAAAAAAAGTCATTTAGGAACATTTTTTATCGTATTTGTCACAGTCAGAATCAAAACTACACTGCCCATCAGGGTTGCCAGGTCCACAGGCTACTTTTTATGAACTGCTGGGGTAGATATTTCTTTCCGCAGGTTGAGCAGACCCATTTTTGATGTCTTGTGTTTGTCTATTTAATATCCAAACCAGAATAAAGGACTTATTTACCCTGAGATACAACTAAAAAACCTGCAGAGAAGCAGGAAAACATAGAAAATGGGACACAACCAAAAATCTGCTGTGCCACACTGGCACATAGACATACAGAAGCAACATACCTGTACGCAGCACCTGTGCACACACCAGCAAAATATGTGGTGTGGCTGAGGTTTAATGGCTTATTTTGAATTTCTGTGTTAGGCTTGGTTTTGGGCTAGTTTTTAACGGCCATTGGGCTAGGTTTGTCACACAGACCTGGCAACCCTGCTGCACATAAGAATGCTTTTCCCTGGGTATATGATATAATAGTGTGTGAACACATTTCAGCTGAAATGAACACCGTCAACCACTGAACAGTTTTCCATTATTTGTCTATTACAGTCGCAAAATTGCAAAATTAACAGCTGTATTTTTCATCTTTCATTATTTTTCTTATCTTCTTATTCCTTTAATTTTTGTGTTTTTCTGTGTAATATATCCAACATATATTTTTCTGTTAGGGTTACACTGTTATACAAGCTAAGAAATGTGTTTTTCATCATCATTTTATCAGCTATTTCCTCTTGGGTGATGGACTTGTGAGTATTATGATTAGCATTGGCATTGGTGAAATCTGAGATGTTATTGTAGATCAAACAGCGTACAAACAAGCCATGAAGTCATTCTGACAGATTCCCTGAGCAGCACAATAATGCTAGCTAGGGACATTCAGGGAATGACATAACATCATACACAGAGATGGACTTTGTTTCTCTGTTATTGCCTTCTGCAAATTGGAATCTAAATCACAGACGGAGCAGTGATGTTGGTTTGACTACTAACAACTACAATAATTCAGATTTATATAGATATTAGTATTTAATGTGCTGGTTTTAATGGAGTGCATGAATTTCATTCCAGCCAGAGTAATTTCTAAGATAAACTTGACTCGATCCAGTCGTATGATACACACGCACAGTGCGTTAAAATGTGTGTATGTCAGCGTATATTGCTCAGAAGGGACAAGACGGAATAAGATAGCAGTATGAACCCCTCTGTCAAACCCACATGTCCCCAGAGTGTTCTGCCTTTTCCACGGCTGCATGTGTCTGCAGTTTCCTTACTGTCAAAGAACGGCCTGAGGTACTTGTTGTATCCTTTCATCAGTCTCTGAATGGTAGGAGGCAGAATCTCTCCTTCCTTCACTTCTGCGTTGAGCAAAGAACTCTCTAACAACCTGAGAACAAAGACAGCGAGAGAAAGAAGAGGGAGAGAAGAGCAGAAATAGGAATTATTTTTCGTTTTGCTCCTGTTGTGCGTTTACCAGGTGGGTTTGTCTTCACGAGCTGCACGCTATTCACAGAGACTGCAGGGCGTCGATCGAGTTCCACTGCAGGCCTTAAAAATCCTGCTGAGTGAAAGAAGGATTCAAATGTGAACATAAGACTGAAAGAAAGAGAATAAAAGAATAAAAAAAATCATTTCTAAATATGAAATTACCTCAAATTGACCGAGTTCAGAGTATTCAAAAGCATCCATCTTGCTGTTTTTCTATTCACTAACGCCTTTAAAATTACTGTTTGCTTTCACGGGATTTCTTTCTCCAGATCTTTCTGAATGCTATCCTTAAAGGCACACTGAAGTGTGGGAAGATGATTATATTGCTGGCAATTGCGGCAGGGGAAAGAAACACTCACGGCGCCTATCCCCAGTGGTGTGTGCGTTTGTGCATGTGTGTGTATGTTTGTGTATAAATCAGGCTCTAAATAGAGAACGCCCGCTCTGTAGAGAGGGAGCCCCAGGGCACGTGCCATGATGCAAGAACGGGCTGCAGCGAGACAGATCGGGCCATGTGCAGAGGCAGAAAACATTCATCTGCTCACCCTGACACAGTCGTCCTCAGTCACTGAAGAATGCAAATGTGTGACAAGCAGAGAAAGATTATTATCTCAGAGCATCATCAAATCTCCACACATTCAGCAGCCACTCATGCTACTTTAAATTCAGCCTCATACCTTCAGCGCTGTAAACAAGTTAACGGGATTGGTTTGGTGATAATTGTCAGATTCCGTCTTATATCGCTGTGTTTGTTTGCTGCTTTAGTCGTTACATTGATGGAAAATAAAAATCCTGTTTCTGTCCAGTGTTAAAAATAACATAAAATCTCCTCAAATCAGAGAATCCTGTATCGTTCCTGCTGAGGGCGACCCTGAGGGTTTCTCCTTCATGATGACCTTGTTTGCATATGATAAATGAAGAAAAGGGTTATTATTTATTGAAGATGTAATGCTACATGTAAGCCATTATAGCTGTCTTTGTTGTGCAGCGATGCAATCATAATATGGAACAAACCTGAAGTCAGAAAAAAATAGATTCCTGCACCATATTCATAAAGCAGCTGATTTCTATTTTTGGGAACTTTATGCTCTGCCAAAATGAGATTGTTGTTTTTACGCAACTTGTTCTGGCTGAGCAATCTGATTGGACAAGAAACATGCCATAAAAATTGATACAGGATAAAATGATCAGACTTTTCCCATTTTGTATTACTCTGCCTCATGCTGAGTGTCTGAGTACTTTCATTAACAGTGGAAGTGTTTACCTTTAGATCTACTAGTAAATTGTTACTGCATTTAAAGGAGCAGCATTTGAAGGGTGATTAGGTCAAATAGGAGCATGAAGGACTGTCCAGCTCTAAAGACTCCACCCAAAATCCACTGGGCACCATTTTTCACCTTCCTTTAGTAAACCTTTAATTTATTGTCTGACATTACAGTTATGAAGTGGCTTACAGCTAAGCTATTGACCTATTACTAAGCCTGGCCTACACATCAACACCACAAGCCAATCACATTTCTTGCTGCTACACAATGCACTTGAACATCTGAGTCATAGACCTCAATAGAAGTAGAAAGTTTGTATATGGCTGACTGCAATTATCTGGGATGCCCATTGCAATGCCTGACTGAAATGTGTGTTCTGACTAGAAACTAGAACAACTAGAAAAGCACTCGGAGAGTGCAGACCTCCGCCATTAGCCCTTTCTCCCAATAGTGAAGAATCCTTTAAAACATTCCTGGATCCATCCCCATGTGCCCCCCACCATGTGCCTCGCCGATTACTCCCTCCCCGGTGTGGTGGAAACACAGTGAGGCATAGCATTGGCTTTGCTATGGGTGGACTTTCATGGTGGAAGCGTTGCCTGCTGGTGCCAACAGATGCACTGACAGTCTCACCCATGGTCTCACTGGATGACTAGAAGTCATGGCAGAGGGTGAATATTCCTCTAGTCCTCCCAGCATTGTGAGTATTCTCGCTACAATTCGCTGTCTGTCTCTCTGTTACGCTCCGACTCGTCTCCTCGACCGGGCTTGAGTCTTTCAAACTCTATAAACTCCAAAACTTTGAATAGAAACACACCCACAAATGCTGCTGGGATTTAAGTTACTCATGTCCGCCATCTCCTGGTGTAAAGTGGTAACAGCGCAGACCTCCATCATTAGCCCTATCTCCCAACAGTACAAAATCCTTTAAAAAATTCCTAAATCCAGACGGTGATCTGGATCAGTCCCAAAATCTAATCAGTTCTTCCTTATGCCATTTCCTGAAAATTTCATCAAAATCTATCCACAACTTTTTGAGTTATGTTGATAACAAACTAACAAACAAACTAACGAACAAATGAACAAAGGAACAAACCCACCCGATCACATAACCTCCTTGGCGGAGGTAATAATAATAATAATAATAATAATAATAATAATAATAATAATAATAATGCATGGGGACAACAAATAAGCCATTAAACTCTACCAATCCAATACCAGTGTGAACTTCCTGGACCGACTGTCCAGACTGGCAAATTATTTTAGACCTATATTTGACTCAGAACATGGCTCAACAAACAGAATATACAGCATCTCTGTGACCCTAAAGCCTGTTTCAGACTGGGAGCGTGTTTTCCTGCTTGCGTGTGCCACGCATGTCAGCTCCAGCTCCTGCCTTTCACACACGGCTTGAATTTGCTGCATGTCAGCCGAATCTCCCTGCTTTCAAAGCCCTGTCCTTCTTCACAAGTTTTACCTGAATAACCCGCTACAAGCTACTTGATTTAGTGTATAGAGGAAGTATGTCAGGAGCTATTCAAAACAAAAGCATTCTGTTACAAGTGAAAAGGAGTTTCTCAACAGAAGAAATGCTAAACCAGGCTTTTTTATTTGAAAAGCACAAACCAGAAGTGCACTCATCCCTAGGACGTAATTTTTTTTTGGGGGGGGGGGCATGTCCCCTGCACTTTTTAAAAAGGCAGTTTTGGTCCCCTGCAGTTCTTACCATCCAGAAACAATGTTACGCTATATTAAATGGAGACAGGTTGAGCACTAGGACCAAGCGGAAAACGGCTGCTCAAGCTGAAGCCTGTTTCCCTTTAGACCGCCCACTGGCCCACAAGCTCATCGATTGGCTCTGCCGTGTCTTGCTAACGTATGATTGGCCGTCCCCGCTGTCACTCCATCTGGACTATAGCACATGAGCACACCGGTGTTTAGCTAGTTGGCCATGAGTCCACGTCCATCTGCCACTGTAAGTTGTTAACATGTTGGGCATTTGTTCTGCCTGGGTCACATCAGCTAGACGGATTTTAACATCAGAGGTTTCATTTACATTAACATTGAATGTGTGTGTGTGTGCGTGCATGCGTGTGTATGTGTGTTTGGTAATTAGGCACAGCCAGGTGGCAAGATGTCTAAAAAAAGAAAACTGGATATAAGAGACTTCTTTAGAAGTCAAAGTGTAAGTTACTCAGAGGAACACATTACACCACAAACTCCTTCCCCTCATCCATCAGAAACTCAGACTCTCTCCCCTCCTATTATTATTATTATTATTAGTAGTAGTAGTAGTAATAGTATTACTTGTATTTTTTTTGATATTCTATTATTTAACTTTATGATAAACTTATGTATTGCAATTTATATGTTCATATTATGTAATTGTTTCATTCTTGTAAAGTGTCTTTGAGTTTCATTGAAAGAGCTGACAAATAAAATACTATTATTATTATTATTATTATTATTATTATTACTGTAGAGCCTCAACAACACAGAGATTTTAAAAAGTGTATATTTAAAGCCAAAGAGATACACTTCTTGATTTTTTTTTTTTCATGTATTATTTGTGTTTCAAAAGGCAGCCACTGTTTAAAAACACTAACAATCAAAGTCTGTGGGAAAAAATAAAACAAAACCTTGGATTATAAATGTGATTTTATACATCCATATTGTTTGTGAATAAATTAGACATAATAATTGAGAAACTGAGTTTTTTTTTTCAGACTACATCATCAAAATCAATGATTGTTGCATCTCAAATTGTCCCACTGTTCATATGTCATCCATCAATATATTTTTGTCAGGTGACAGATAATAGAAATCCAGAAGAAGATACAGGAGGAGGTAGAGGGGGAGAGGCTGGAGGCTCACAGGTGAACTTGAAAGAATAAAGATATGTTAGTCATGAGATTGAGCATTGTGACAAATGTTAGGGTGATGATAATCTTATTTTTATAGCTTATTATAGTGTATTTTTACTCAAAAATTAGGTATAATTTTATGTAAATGAGGTCTATTGACCATACCCCCCGTACTCAAACCAGTTGTGCCCCCCCACCTCTGAAATCGAAATTTCGTCCATGACTCATCCTGCGTTTGACTTTCCTGTGACATATTCTAACAGTGTGGAGACAGAAAGTTTCACTAATAGTAGATCGTTAGAGAACAACTTTATCAAACAGGTGCATTTACACTTGTGGCCTTCCTCAGGGTTAACAAGAAATGCATTGTAAACATATTCTATGTGCATATGTGCTACAACAATGTAAATGTGGCTCTTCATTTATCATTTTCCTGTCTAATATGGTCCATAGCCGCATGTGGTGTGTGGGAAAAATAGGCGAGAATTTGAATCTCTAAACTCTCCGCGCTTTGGCCGCACATGTCAGACGAGTGAGACGCGGTGCACATGCAGACGGTCTGAAAGCCCTGATTTGTTAACGTGCAATCAAACTGAAAATCCAGGCGTGTCGCGGTTGAGACGCTCGTGTCATGCTCCCAGTCTGAATCGGGCTTAAAGCTGTTTTCCTGCTGATTAATTGTAATAATACAGGGAGCTGCATCACAGGCTCTCTCTCTCCATTATGTTCTATTGGAGCAGCAGGATGTGATTACGCAACAGCCTGCCATTGGCTGACAGACCCTCACAAAGGGTAAACAATATGACATTTGGCATTCAAGCTAACAGTAATAAATGATCAGAATTGGATTAAAATGGACAAAAAGACTTTCAATATCAGGTTTACTGGTGTAAATTTAATCATTAAAGTCCCCAAAAGGCACACGAATTCCAGGCTCTCTGAAAATGCTGCCGCAAGCGATTCAAAGGCATCAACAGCGTCAATGGGAAAACCCAAAGGCTAGCTTCAAGAGGAAAAGAAAAAGAGGATTTATTTTTCAAGAGTTTTTTTTTTTTTGATAAATGGTGTCACTTCTTGTTTTCTACAACAGTGCTAGTCTTTTTTCTACAAATATCTTTATTGTTATGTTTACATATTAAATTACAATTTTGTGGTATATCATAGTTTCCATCTATAGCTTCCTAATATGGCCACATGTCATCATCAGCAGACATTTCCATGGTTTTCTGAGAACCCACCAATAAAAGATTTTGTTAAGGTACTCTTGGAATGTGGGTATTGTAGTATTTTTAGCTGGGATCACATATAAAACCATCTTTTTCTTTAAAAGAGGTTAATATTAGAGACTACTCAGTGAGAATAGTATGCGCCCATAAGCAGAGGGTCTAGTCCTCAACCCACTGGTCTCAGGATCAATTCCTGGTCACAGCATTTGTTTGGTGCATGCCCCCTCCATTCTCTCTCCTCATGTTTCATGTCTCTCTTCAGCTGTCCAATCAAATAAAGGTGAAATGCTTAAAAAGGGTTAATGTCTTGCAGAATTTTGTCTTCCACTGAACCTTACATTGTTTCACACTCAGGTAGCAAGTGGAAAGTCTAACTTGCATATTTCTGACTTCATAGCTATCAATCAAATCCACTAAGGAGAAAATGAACAGGAATTTTACTTTCTGAACCGTGCTGTTGGGCTCTGCTGCTCGCATTATTTCCTGCCCCTGTTCTGCTGTGAAGCACTTTGAGCTGAATGTTTTCACGCATGAAAGGTGCTACATCATTTAAGGCTAAGTTCACTTGAGTAGAGGTTTTAATAGGTCATATGTCAGCACAGTTTTATCCACCTTGAGCTAATGAATGAACAAGTAAAGGGCCCAAATCCCTGACACTGGAAATACAGAGAGAAGAAATGATGGCTTAACTGGACTAAATGACATGTCCAAGGCTAATCGGACATTTTTAGACTGTATATTTTGCAGAAAAGCAACAGTATCTTGTTCGGCCATTGATTGGCTGTTAAAGAAAATTCATGCAATTGTGCTTCGTGCCAAATTTACCCTCTTAGCATTGTTTTTTTGTCTGTTAAGTTTCCTGCCTCCTTTTTGGTTAAACAGTAAAATCAAAGCCATAAAGGCTAATGAACTTTCATTTAAAATCAACAGAAATCAAGGAATAGAAGCGTCACTGGTCCCTTTTGTTTGTCCGATTTGAGAAGTCAAAATACAGGATCCATCCCACAGTCCAAGACAAACTTCTGGACCAGAGAGACAGCTACTTAAAAACAGAAAAGTCAAGGAAAAGTCTGTTTCACCTGACTGTGTCAAATCAGCTTAGACGCCGGGGGAACTGGCTCCCAGCACATTGTTGCTATGCTGCATGAAGTCTCTGTCACATGGCTGCTGGCCTGTTGTTCTAGCAGGCAGCAGTGTTGGATGGGGAAGCCATGTTAGTGACGGCAGTGACAGCACTCTGCCTCTGGCATGCTGCATTATCAATGTGGGTCGCCCTGTGTGACCCTCATTACATTCACAAATGCTTTTTCATCTGTGAAACTGTATAAGTGGGTTTGTGAGTGTGCCGGTTTTAAAAATAGCTCTCTGCAGTGACACAAATGAAGACAACGTGGAACATTTTAAAAGAAGCGATGGGATAAAACATGGGAATAAAAAGGCTGCCCCATGTAAACCATTCATTCTTAACATTGCTGCACTTTTGTTTTTTTAAGCCCAGTCAGTGTTCATCAGTCAGAAGTTTCTAGTGAGCTGGAAAATATGCAGAAGTTTCCACCAAGCTTTAACATGAAAACCTGCTGCTTAAATCCAGCAAAGTTGTTCAAAACCAGTGTTTATCTTGCGTTCTCATGTCAGGAGGGTCTGCGGGATGATTCCCCACTACACACTGTACATAAACATGGACAGTCTCCTTGGAGTCATCTATTCTTGTATAAAGAAAACCCAACAACATTATTCACCATATTTGAAATGCTTACTTAACCATAAACTTACAGTATACACTGTGCAGACTTGTGACAAGTCTGACGAAGAGCATGCTGGCTCACAACATCACCTGATTGCTGTTAAAAGCCTGAGATTGGAGCTCCTTGTTGTCTACTTTGTTTTTAGATCTTTCCATCTTAGCACAGTCTAGTCTACAGTCCTTTATCTTTAACTCTTTATTATTTTAATAATATGATGACTAACTGGGCAAAGATTAGTAGACACATATTTTTAAATTAATAAAATCAAATGAGCATTTTTGAACTGGCATTGAACTTGCTGTTGTTTTTAGCTCCTTTCTTTATAAAAACTAGACATGATGGGAATATTTCCAGAAACTAAACCCTATCCTCTGTCATCTCCCTGGGTGAATCAAACGCCTACTCATGCACAGTGCTATATATTTACCTTTCTTACGTAACTACTCTGCATGCGCACTGACAAAGCTGTATGTTCGACTTTCGTATGTAGCTACAAATCCACAAGTAGGCAAAAAACGGAAACTATGCTGCAGTGTCATGGATGTAATTTCCATTGTAAAAGTTTTTTTTTTTTTTTTTTTACAAACTAACAGATTACCTGAATTGCTCTGTTCCATAATTTTTTAGAACATAAAGTAGTCTGAGCACTCACATTATTACTTTTCAACAAGTTTACAGGGATGATGACATCATCTTAGACCTTGTGAAATAAAAATTTAAAGTTCTTGAAAAAACAAGTACACCAGCACATGAAATTGGAAAGTGTATTAAAGTGTTTAGGAATAATAGATCCTAAATGCTCTACTAAACCATGTGCTTTTTATGCTAAAAGAAATAAACAAGTGAGAGCTTATTTTTTGGTGCAGCGAAACCAAAGTGAAACCTGGTGCACCATGGTTAGCCAGCTATGCTACAGTAGCTCTGACCGGTTGTAGCACAGATACACCAGACCCACATGTGTAGCTTTGTTTTCGCTGAAGAAAGGAGTGAAGACAGCACTGTGGGGGCATTATCAGCCAACATTAACCACACACTCAGAAAGGGATATTAAGTGTATTGGCAGGTAATGTGATTAGAAATTGAATAGACTGAAGTATCTGACTGAATTAAGATAAAACACATCAATGCTGCTGTATTTCTGACATTTGCACCAAACTGATAAAAATCTGCACTTTACGACTTTTGATAAGCTCAAATGGACATCTGTTTTGAAAAATCTTTTCTGAGAAGGTAGTGCTTATGTGACATAGAAACCTACTATTGGTAGGTTTCTACGTCACAAACTCTTTATAAAAGGTAGAACATTACCACCTCTAACTGACTTTACCATGTAGAGACCACTCCCATCCTCTCCTGCACCTGCACTGCTTCGACTCCGACAGCTCTGGCTTTAGTAACGCCGAAGCTGGAGCTAACGGCCCAAACAGGTAGTGCTCGGGACCACCACCATTCCACAGCCTGCTTCAGGGGACTCTGGAAGGGAAAAATCCTCCACCTCAAAAGATTGCTATGTGGGACTCTGTGTCACTGTGTGTCACTTTCTGGCAAGGGCGGTGTGCAGGTCCAGCTAGCAACAATGGATAAATATTTAAGCTCATCCACTTCATCAAGTGATGCTAGGCCCTAAACTGAGAAAATATGATGACAACTATCTGGAGTTTGGTTTTATTAAGAACATCAATGAAGACCAAAATGTGTTGTGAGTCTTCATGTGAAGCCATGAAGCCCGCCGAGCTAAAGTGTCATCTCGTAAGAAAGCATGCAGAGTTTAAGGAAAAACAAAAGATTTTTCAGACGAAAGGGTGAGGAATACAGCATCTAAGAGTAAAAATGGCAGTTAAAATATGTGTAATCAGCGTGAGACTTATGTTGGGGTCCTTCAAAATTTTCTGCCCTGTAAGGGGTCCCTAGCCCTGAAAAGTTTGAGAATCCCTGTTGTAAACACTCTTATAGGCCCCTGACCCCAAATTAGGAGCTAATGGCATTAACAAAAAATAATGCTGTGTAGCTGATGAAAGATAAAATATTTCATAAGATCTTCAGTCAGTAAATGCTAATACTGTTTCTTCGATCTGTTGCTGGAAGCACCAATCCATCATGCTCAGCACAGGTCCATTATTTTCATCCACTTCCAGCATTTCCATCAAAGTGAACAGGTATTCAGGTATTGCTGCCACTTTTGTGTACCATCACTAAATGAATATTTTGTCAAAAAAGGAAGCAAATGAGTGACAAATCAACCTTGGACCGGCAAAGTAACACACTACCGCAGGACTTGTGATATCACGTTCCAGTTGCTTTGGGTTGCACTGCATTTCAGAAACATACCCAGAGGATAAGAGCCTGCACTGAAAAAATAAAACAATGCTGTTGTTGGATTGATGTAATTTTTTGTTTTATAACAGCCTAAAATTATTGATTTGCTCATTAGATCTAAATCTTTTAAATTATCTTAATTGTTGAACCTATATTTTCTAATTTAAACTGGCAGAAATCTCTTGATCCTCCTCTCAGCTACTAGCAGAGATGCTGGATAGCTCAGTGGGTTACCCTGCTGACTTTAGACTAAAGGGATAATGGTTCAAATCCCAGTCAGATCCTAAACTTTGGATGGAAGTGCCTGAAACAGGTGTGTGACATCCAATTCCTGCAAGAATCCTGTACTACTGTTTTTCAGCAATAAACTTCACAGGCATGTTTTGGGGACCTCTGAGACCAATATAAACTTGTCTTAAAGGGCAAAATATGTCCCCTTTACTACATCTCTGCTCTCCCATTGGGCCAAAGTAGCAAGAGTTTTCAGGGAAAATGTGTTGAGTTGAATTTAAGGCTTGTGTGAGACACAGCGGCACAGGGGTTAGCGCTGTTGCTTCACAGCAAGAAGGTCACTGGTTCACTTCCCTGTCAGGGCCTAATTAGCAAGCCTAAGATTGTCAGGGACAATCTAAAATTATTAGGTTTGCTAAACCTTTAAACATAGTTTCTATGAACTTAAAACATTTACCCAATTAAAAAAAAATGTATTGATTCAATTCAAAATGTTTCGTGTGATTGATTACTTCACTTTTTTAAGTTCACCCAATGTTTTACTTTTTTCAGTGTGTGGTGTTCGTCAGGACAAAACCAATGGTAGTTGTGGACAAAGGCCCTTTTGACAATGCAGGTAACACCCTTAGACACCGTTACAGTTTATTTTTTGCAGGTCATTTACCTGAGCTGTTCCCAGCTTTTTAAATCACTAATTTAAAAAAAACAACAAGATTTAGCTGGTTAAATCAGAGCCTGAAAATAAAGAGAAAAAATGCTTGAATAACTGCAAAAACTAACCTGGAAAGTTTTGATGTCTGCCTAAGAGTAGGGACAATGCTGATAAATGGGAACTCTTTAGATAAAATATGAGACTTTTTTTTTTTTTTTATTAAAGAGGGTTTGTGTCATAAAGCACCAAAAAGTAGGAAATAATTAGTCCAATATTCCCATCAAAGGCAAAATTGAATTCAGCCCTCTAAATTCTAAGTCAGAGACAGCTCTAGAGGTAAAACAGGCTTTAGAGAGGACTTTGAATAATAAAAAGAAGAAATAAAAACCATACAGCTACCTGTGCTAAAATCACAGTGCTTATTTCGTAGCATGCAGAACTATTCATCTTTGATGTTCACTGTCAGTGTTTTGCAGTCTGACAATGAAACGTTGCATCTTTGACTCAATCCGTCTGTGTAAATCCCCAGACTCTCTAACTTGGGCTGTCTAAGCTTTCACCTGCAGACGTTCACCAACCTGCCAAACAGTCGCTATCCACTGAGCCCTGACAGAGAAGAAAAGATAAAGATAGATCCTCACAATCCTCCCAGAATCACACAGGATACTAATGTTAACAGTTTAGTTATTATGTGCATGGCGGCGTGATGAGGGAGACTTGAACTGTCTGAGAAGTGCACCGCTGGCACACATGAACTCACACTTTCTGCATACATGCCAACAAACATCACTCATATTTATGTAGTGTGGGGCCCTTCTCTCCCCAGATGGAAGCACATTGCACGATTTCCCAGAATGCTCTCTGACAGACCCGACACACCTGCCCACCCGGCTGCCAATCAAGGATAACAGGATGACACACTGAATGCCCACAACTGAACTTAAGATGGCCCCTGCAATATCAAGATACAGCAGCACACTTATAAAAAAACATACCGATTCGAATGTAAACATTACCATGGGCCAGAAAGAGCTAGCAATGTCTGTCACAAATATCTGATTGCGTCACCTTAACCAAAACTGTTTTAATAAGGTGAAACATCACGCTACAGCTGGATATCACCTCACACCTCAGCATGCTGAAGCCCCTGCTGGGTTTCCACCCGCAGTGTTAACACATGCAGGTTAAACTTGGCCTGCCTGTAGGTCTGATTGTTTTCTTCTGTCTATGAGTGTTAGCCCTGTGATGGACTGACAGCCTGACCAGGTTGGACTTTACTTCTGAGTGTTTGCACACCAGGAAGAGCTCATCAAGCTTGAACAGAACTAACTTTGTTTAGAAAAAGGTGTATCGACACGGGGGTTACTGGCCAGCATCTGAAAGTTTCCTTACAAGAGTGACTTGTTTTCAAGCTGTTTGCATATGCATGACTCTCCCATCTAACTACAAAATAGGCAGCTTTGCATTGGACCTGCAGAAAACTTCAAATTTCTCTACTTGGCTTCATTCATCACTATCACTGTATATTTCCATCTCTTAGCCTCTGTCAATGTATCAAACTGTGCAGGAAAACTGGCCTCTTTTTATATGAAGGCTGGTGTGTGAACTAGTGCTATGCAGATGTGCACATTTATCGTGCTTAAAGCAGGTAATTGAGGCCCTCCGAGGAGGTGGGATTGACACCATCCTCTCTGTTTTAAGTCATTGTATCGTTGGCTTTACTTTGAAACTACTATTTAGACAGCATGTCCTAATCACACAAGACAGGAGTGAGCATTGTTGCCAACATCCCTTGTTAACACTGATTCCTATGGTAGAATCCTAACAGCAATGGTTTTGCCCTGTCAGCCCATTAATATTTTCCTCTCTGTTGCCTGTGTTGATACGGACGTGGCAAAGGAAAGAAATATTGGATTTTCTCACTTAATTTGTTTTCACTTTCCTTACCTAAAAGAGCTTGTTAGCTTGCTGTATGAAGTAGAGGTGGTTGTGTGTTAAAAATATCCCAAACCTTGTTTGAAATGTTATCCTCTGACTAGATTCAGGCAAAATTATTTGGCTCACAGCTGTGAAAAGCTTGTTAATACAAAGGTCACACTTGTGTTTGTCCATATTCAAAACAAAAGTGCTTGATATCATGCTATTTAGAAGTGAGCCTAATAATTACAGGGTAGAAAATTCAGTTTTTAGCAGTTGTAGTGCGGACAACCAGCATGACATACTGTGTGATGTGACATGTTTGATGAGGATATTTAGTCATGTAGAAGACACAAGTTCATGTTTACTGACTGCGTTTTAAGAGAGTTTATTTACAATCTTGGTCAACTATATTAACCTAGCAAAGCAGATGAATTTGCCAGACTCCATCTCTGGCTTCAGGTCAGATCCGTCTTGAAAAGCTCCAATCAACACTGTTTGTGCCTAACAGCATGGTGCTCAGACCAATCAGCATCATTTGAGGAGAATAGCTATGGGCAGAGTTCAGTTGTAAAGCTGATTGCAATAGCAGCCTCCAATGCGGTGATTAGCTTGGATGTAGCTATAGTGGCAGTTTAATCAGAGCTGGACAAAATTTCTTTACTTACATAAGAGCAAGGAGCCACACTGAAGCTTTTCATGGTGGAAAAGATGTGTTCCCTCTTCTCCTGGTCTGCTTCGGCATGGGTTTGCGATCGTTATGGGTGGGGTTTGCCAGTGTGTCCAATGGCTGCTGCTGTAATAGCTATTAGCTTTGATGCAGCTGTAGGAAAGCAGTACTTTAATGGAAACTGGACCACATTTTTCTTTGAAAGAGTCACTGAAAGCTTTTCTCCCGACTGATCTTGGCGTAACGACTGCTCCAACATTCACAGCTACGGCAGCAGTCAGCTCGGGAGAAGGGCATCAGTAGAACCTTACTTTGTCATTTCATCTTGTCACTCTGGTGTGACCGGCAGAACATTCCTCCCTTCACCTTTCGAGAATTTTTTGAAAGGCCTCGCCCTTCCCAAATGCTTTTTATGGGAGCTTTTTCGGATGAATTTGAAATACATCCACGCAATGGATATAGGAAACAGTCGATCTCTTGTGTTACTTCTACCCTGTTCTGCATTTCAACAGGCAACCCAGATAAAGTTGCAGTCAGCCATAGACTATCAACAACTGATAGACAGTCAACACCTTTGGGAAATGATGTTCTCCATGATTCAGCTGAACATCTGCAGCAACAGCACAGTGATTCTGGGTCCTTTATTTGAAGTCGTGCCTGTTCATCAATAGTGGTGAGGGAAGCCACATGAGCCTACTCAATCTCACTTAGGTCTGTCTTTAAGAGGAGATGGAAACAACTAGAAAACGGTTTGAACAGAGGTCAGATCAATGACTTCTGATGTCGATTGGCTTTAACATCACAGCATCAACCTGATTTGCCATCCATCCATTTTCTTCTGCCTATCCAGGGCTGGGTTGCAGTGGTAGCAGGCTGAGCAGGTCAACCCAGACATCCCCTCTCCCCAGCAACACTTTTTAAATCCTTCTGGGCACCCCAAGGGGTTCCCTGACTAGACGGGATATATGATCCCTCCAGCGCATTCTGGGTCTTCCCTGAGATCTCCTTCCAGCAGGATGGGCCCTGAAGACCTGCAAAGTTAGGCGACAAGAAAGAATCTAATCAGATGTTCAAACCACCTCAACTGGCTTCTTTCAATGAGAAGGACCCTCAGCTCTACTCTTAGTTCTCTCTGGATGTCTGAAATCCTCACCCTATCCTCTACCTACCCTCCAGAGAAAGTTCACTTTGGCCGCTTGTATCCATGATCTTTAAGTCATCGCCCGGAGTTCATGACCAAAGATGATGGGAGGTAGATTGACCAGTAGATCGAAAGCCTTGCTTTTCAGCTCAGCTCCCTCTTCACCACAAAAGTCCAGCAAAATGCCCACAGTACTGCTAATGCTGCACCAGTCTGCCTGTCAATCTCACACTCAGTTTTACCCTAACTTGTGAGTAATTGGATTGTTAGCATCACTTTTATCCAGGTATCTGTTTATAGAGTCAAACAAATCATTCTTAGATAACAGCTTGATGGGGGAATGTATGTCATTAGCTCTGATTCTGTTCTGCCTTGTTTTTTGCTATCTTTATTCACATTTTCTCTGGCATTCGTCAAAGCCTGCTGAAACACAATTTGTCACTTTACTACTGACTTCAAATGTACTCCAAATGGAAACCAGAGTATTTCCCATGCTGACAATCTGAAGTAACAATCTGAACACCACCCTGACTAAATGCTCACCAGTTGGATGTCGACATGAGCAACCAGAGTTTATGGCATCTCAGAGCTTGATCTATCACGGCACTTTCAGCCTCTGCATTATCTACACAGTCACTTCGGATGTAAACAACACCTTCTAATGTGCTAATTGGCTGGTCCCAAGTCACTCCTCCTTAACTCCCTGACCTGAGCAGGGAGGAAGAGCTAGCAGGAGGCAATGATCAGTGTGTCTCTCTGTGTCACGATCACCATCTTCGCCTCCTCTCTATAATGAGCGCTGAGGTTTGCTTATTCTCCTGTTTGTATCTCGTCCCTTCATTATTCCTCTCCTCGTCTCTCATCTGTCTTTTCATCTCTATCCCAGCTTGAAGAGTTAGTGTCCGATGCTTCACTGCAGCATGATGAAGATAATTTTCCAAAATATTACAGCAATCACAAAACTGGTGGCTTGGCAAAATTATGCATAAAAAACACCTGAAATAATTAAAATACTCGGTCTCAATTGGCTGCTTATAAGACCAACAATTTTTACTCATCCAGCTGCACAAAAATAAGGACAAAATTCCCTCCAAGAACAAGATTCCCCACCACAATATTACCCCCAACCAACACATGTTAAACATCCTGATAAAGCATCACAGCTCCCCCAGGTGGGCCAGTCCACAGCAAAACAGATTTTTCTGTCAGTTTGATGCAGACGCTCACTGTTACGGAAAGTTTAGTGACTCTTACGTGGGTGTTTTTCCTCTCACATTCTCAGAAAAAGTGTTTCCACTGCACTTTTGCAATATACAGTATTTCTTTATCAAAACGTCTGAAAAACCTCCTCATTAGAGCATGAAACTTTTCATATCTAAGAGGTTTTGTTTCCATTACCAGTTTTTTATTGCACTATTTAGATATTGTGCATTTCTAAGGACAATGGAAAGGCAGCTAGAGATTTCAATATGGAAGCCGCCTATTTTGATCAAATGGCTGAGGTCACACAGGCTTTGCTCCTTTTTCTTTTTACAGTCTTTGTGTTAATGTTGTTAGCTCTGATCTCAGAATTAACACTACAGCAGCCTTCTCATAAGACGTCATGTTTGGTGTAGTTCCCACATATTAGGTAGTTGTAAACGGCCTTAGCTCTCTTGTGCTCCTTCTTGAGGCCTCTTCATGTAACATGGGTCATGTAAAGGCTGCAGTCATGGTGCACCCAGACACAAACAGACTAATCCAATCATACTGATCTGCCAAGGAGGTCTGTTAGCAGGCTTGTATCAGTTGTTGATGGAATCATTAACAATAGTTGCACTGGACTAGAGTCTGTAAATTATAGACCATTGGAGCTACATGTCTGCTGACTGAGCTCATCACTGTGAATAAATGAATTCCAAATGAGTTAAAAGACAGAGAGAAATAAATCTGAAATGTCTCACAGGGGGGATTTCATCATATGCTACTACCGTTGATGCACATTAAGAAACATGAAAAGTGTCAGATACATTTTCAGCCAGATGCTTCACTTTTAGCCCAAGGAGACCACTGGATAAGTGGACTTGATATCAAGATTATAACCATTAAATTGAGCTGTATGAATATGCTTCTATATGCATGCTTGCAGAGAGAGGGCACATCTAGCCAGAGCATTGCTTGGCTTGAAAAATGAGCTGAAAAGACAGTGTGATTTGTAATACACATGGAGAGCATACGACTAACAGCTCTGCAGAGCAAATGTGTCTCTGCGCTCTTTCTGTACCTTATTTGAATGACCCATTATGAAGTCACTTGGGAAAAATGGGTCCTATTCTATGCAAAAACACCATGGCAGCAAGACAAACTGTTGCTTCAAGTCACACAGTTAGAGTGCATGTCACAGTATTATTAAAGGATGCCACACACTAACTTTCTAGTGATTTGGAAAGCAATTCCAACTAGTTAGTGATTTGTAAATAAAGTAAGTACGTATATATGACTGTAAGATAACTATTATCAGTAGGCCCAGGGATTAAATCAGTTCAGGGCTGTTGCCATCTTAGCACTTCATCCACATGTGTGGAGACAGTCTGGCACTGTATGCTTTGCTATGACGATAGTGATGCTTTTGATGCCCAGGGTTTTCCTAGAGTGTAAATAATCAAAGTTGTAACACATTTTTTGAGTCTGGCACAGAAACAATGACAGAATAGCATAAATGGTAGGATAGGATATAATATGAAAAAATAGGATATAGGACAAAGGATAGTATATGATACGATAGGATATGATTCAATACACTTTATTGTTAGTAAAATTTTAGCTTGGACTTGTGATGCTGCCCTCTCCCCACATAGTTCATCGTCTTTATGTGAAAATGATTCATTTTATGCAGAGCTCAGCTCTGTATAGAACTCTTTCTGCATTCAAACATAAAAAGAGCTAATTGCACAAAGCAGGATAACTTTATGGAAGTTTTTGTACCTGAACATCATCAGCACTACATGTTTTGTGAGATAAACCTGGAGATGGAGCTGAGTATGAGAGCATATTGTGCTTTTTTTTTGGGGGGGGGGGGGGGGGGTATTAGGGTTACAATTCATTCTTAGTAAATCAGGCTGTATAACTTTGTCATGCACTTTCTGAGAGCAGATAGATATAATAGATATGACAGGATTATCACATTAAAGAAGAGATAATAGGCTTATGCTTAACTGAACATGGCCTTGTGATTGTCACGCCAAGCACAACAATTTATACCTTAAAAATGAAGCTGTCACATCTTCAACGCTAATGCAGCACTGTTGAAGTAGAAGTGCATACAGTTTGATGGTTTTTAAACCAGAAGTGAGGATCATTCAAACAGTAGGTGCAGTCTGTCTCTGTTATATGGCCTGCTGTTTAGGTGTACCTCTTGTGCTGCTATGTTGGCCAGGACTCCTTTATAAGGAGATTTTTGTATCACAGTGGGAATATTCCTGCCTTAATGAAGGTTAAATACAAAGTCAATTAAAGAAAAATATATTTAAAAGGATTGCCAAATGCTACAGTTCATTAAATGTCAGTCCATCTAATTTGCTGAAAGACAAGGAGAAGAAAAACACTCCCAGCAACGAGCACAGGAGGTTAAAATGGCAAATAATTCAATAAAAGCTGGATAACAAAGAAACTGACAAACTGAAGAAGAGGAAGAGAAACAACGAGCTCAATAAACAGTATAAAGAGAGTAAGACTAGAAACGTCAACATTTGACACCTGCTGGCACCATTTATGAGGTCTCATTCATCATGTAACACTTCATCACTGGAGGAACTTTTCGATGTGCATTAATTAGGAAACTTATTTTTGCAACAGCGATGAACTCTCATATATGTAAGTCAACAACTTGAAGGTTTTTTTTTTTTCTGCTGAATGATTAGTTTGGGCATGGTCCTCAAGAATCTGTCATCAAAATAGCAACTATTACTGCACTAATAAAAAGTTATAACCCCCTCTGACCTTACCCTTTTATTGATCCTCAGACATGGTCAGTATAATTTGGCTTTTTTGACAAAAAAAAAAAAAAAAAAATCACAGAAAAACTCTTCTGTCAAAGTGAAAACAGATTTCTAGTAATGTCAATTAAGTAAAAATATGTAATGTAAAATAAGTGACTGCATAAATATTCAGCCCCTTTAAAGTGACTCCACTAACCCAACAGATTGGTGCTACTAGTCTCACAGTTAGTGAAATGGGGATCACCTGAGTGCAGTGAATGTGTCTCGAGTTGCACATGCGTAAATCTGCCCAGATCAAGCTGTCCTCACAAACTGAATGACAGTGCAAGAGGGTGACTAATGAGAGAGACCACAAACACCCCTATGACTATTCTGAAGGAGTTAGAAGCTACAGCAGCTGAGATGGGAGAGATTCTGCATACAACTGTTGCCCTGGTTCTTCGCCGGTCAAACCCTTATGGGAGAGTGTCAAAGAGAAAGCCACTGTTGAAGAAAACTCATTAAATCTGGACTAGAGTTCAGCAAAAGGCATGAGACTCCATGGTTAAGTGACAGAAAGTTATTTGATAGCATGAGATGCTATGTTTGGCAGGCACCAAACACTGCACAAACACAACATCCCCACTGTGAAGCACAGTGGTGGCAGCATCATGGTGTGGGGATGCTTCTCGACAGCCTGCCCTGAAAGCCCAGACCTCAAACCAGAAAAGAATTTGCAGCTGGAGTTGAAAAGGGCTGATCATACCCAATCCCTGTGCAACCTGACAGTTTGAGCAGTTTTGCAAAGAAGAATGGAGTAAAATTGCAGTGTCCAGATGTGCAAGCCTGATTGAGATCAATCCACACAGACTCAGTGATGTGATTGTAGTCAAAGGTATATCTAGTAAATACTGACTTGAAGGGGATAAATATTTATGCAGTCACTTATTTTACATTACATATTTATTTACTGACATCAATTTGTAGAAATCTGTTTTCAGTTTGACATTAAAGAGGGTTTTTTGTCCTTTTTTATAAAAAAAAAAAATAGCTGAATTATAATGACCCTGACTGACTTATAAAATCAATAAAAGGGTAAAGCTTCCAAGAGATACTTTTTATAGGCACTGTATATGGCTGGTTATGGAATTACAGCATCTTTATTTGCATATTTATGGAGGAGATTTACAACAGAATACTACTAAGAGGTTACTGTGAGTAGAAAAACTCATTCTTTAAAGAGGGCACCAGGCCAGCAGATATAGTACAGCTTTGAGGAACTCGGGCTACAGCTGTTGCCCTCCACTGTATGTCTGTATATAAATTGTATATAACAGTATAGTCTATGTGGTAAAGCCTGCAGGTGATGCTGATGTGTCTTGTGTTGGATGCGTGGGCGTAGAAACTGCTTCAGACGAAGCATTACGGGGACGACAGGGTCTGCTTGAAATGAAGGACTCAAATCCTGAGGGGGAATTCGCCTTTTCAGATCCTGTTTTATGACATGGCCTCCCTACAGACCCCCTTCCGCCATCGACATCCCCCCCACTCTTATTCCCAATCTCCGACGCACACAACACATCAGTTCTGGCAGCACTTGCACATTTCACAACAGATTAATTCAGCTGTACATAACCCCCGCAGAGGGCTGAGTAATGCTCTCTGTGGACCCCCGTCTCCCTCGTCTTCTTTCTCCCGCTCTCCTCCCACTCAGCAGCTCCCACCCGTTTCCAGCTTTTCCCACACTGATTTTCATTCCCCAAACTCTCTCCAAACTCTGAGAAATCCCTGCAGCCCTTGATATGCTCCAGCTTCAACAAGCGAGGTTAACACCCGTGTTCTGTATCCACACTTTAGCAATCTGATTAAATATTATTCCTGCAGGAGAGTGTACACATTTACAAAGTTATGCATACCTCAAAACAGGAATCTGCACTTGCATTTTAATGGGATGAGGATAAATGCAATCTGTTAAATAGACTGGAATTAACATATGGCTCAGTTAGCTTTCTGACTCTGCCAATCATATTAACAATAAGCAGCATTTAATCACATTTAATCTCGTAATTGGTACAATTTCTCCTCCAGGGGTCAGACCAATTATGTGTCATCATGATTCAAATAAGGTCATGCATGTTTGAATGTTAACCCAACATATTAAATAATTCAGCTCTCATCTGGCATTTAAAGTCAGACATTCAAGCTTATTACACTATAATTGCCCTGTATGATTTAAGCATTTCATTTGTTTTCTTGCACATCTGGTGAATGTTAACCAGTTCCAATATGTTGGTAAATTAAATGTCATTATGTCTGACTTCATTTACATGCACAGAAGTTAGGGCATGTCCCTGTTTGATGATCTGTAAGCTCAGATCAGTACCAGGACTTCTCAGAAGGACATCTGCCAGCCAATAAGCTGTTGCGCTCCCATCCACATGGCTCCTGGGAGTGGAAGTTTGTGGAGACAGAAGTTTTTTCTTCATATGACACTACTATCGGTCTAAAAGCATTGGGAAAGGTATCTAATTTAACAGACATGGAGCACCCCTACCATTTCCTTATGTCTTGATCATGTGCAGCTCTATGCCATTGTACTTCTTTTTAATCTATATTGTTGCTCAATGTGATGCCCTCTATGGGCATATAATGTCCGGTGGCCAGGAAGGGCAAACGGCCTGCAAAGTCAGACTTATTCCAAATTAAACGAAACAGCTCTAATAAGAGAAACGCTTCAACTTTAGATACAATCAAAAGTGTGAACGAACTTCAAAACGGGAAACGCGGTGCAACTGATAAAATACTCTCCAAGAATCCAAAACAAATATATGAACAGCAATATAATACAGGAATGATGCCATTCTCAAACCAATCCTAATCCATAAGGCGCTTCAAAACCTAAAATTTCAAAAAGCTCCCGGCCTTCAGGGGGTTCTCTAGCAGGAGGAGCATTACCTTACCACGTAATGACTTTCCTCGAAGTCGCGCTTCATAACACATCACAAGTCCATCCTTGGCTCATTCTCTCTTCCATCTGTCTGTCTCTCCCACTCGCTCTCACTGATGGTTGTCCAGTTCTGATAAAAGTGCCACTGTAGCTACATCCAAGCTAATTGCTCCACCAACAGCTGTTGTATACACCAGCCCACAGAGCAACTAATCACTGCTCATAAAGATGGGAAACTCAGATGGACGCAGGTTGGTAGAAGAGCAAAAATATCTTTTCCATCATGAAAGGCTTTCAGTGCAGTTCTTCACTCTTCGTGCAATAAAGAAATGTCATCCAGTAACACAAACTTCCTCTTTTCTATGGCTACATACCAGCTAACTGCTACACCATTGGCAGCCATTGCTACCTGCTTCCGGTACAACTAAACCCCGCATATAGCTACCGCCTCATTCTCCTCAAATGACGCTGATTGGTCCGGTCTTATTTTTTTTGACATGCAAGATGGATCTGCCTGATGACAGAGATGGAATCTGGACGATTGATCTGCTTTACAGGGTTGAGATATGTCGTTCACAAGAATGAAGACAAGGGAATGGACGGTTGGCCCCTGTTATTGTAGCATGAGGAGGCATACATTTCTTGGCAAATCCTCATCCCACCATTTCTTAAATTCTTTCGCTGACTCCCTATCAAAACTAAAATTGCATTCCAAACCCTCCACCTTTGTCTAAACTTCTAAATAACTTTGCGCCTTCAGTACAAGTCATTCTGATAAGTTACAAAGCAGTTGGAACTCTTAGATCCACATGCAGGGGTCCTCTAGTCCATCCCACATACTTGCTCCATGCAGGGGAGGCTGCTTTCAGCTTTCATGCCCCCAGTAAATGGAACGCCTTTGCTAAGGACCTCAGTGGGCTCCCAACACTGGACACTTTAAAAGCAGTTTAAAACCCCCTTTTTTTTGCCACTTTAAAGCAAGTTTTTGTGTGTTTTGTGAGTATGCATGAGTATTTATAGGAGCAGTCTTATGCAATCTTTAACTTTTTGTCTTCATTTCTATTTCTATTCCTTGATTTGCACCTTTGCCAGTGACGCCCTTGGTTTCACTGAATGTGTAGCCATTTGTTTTGCCCTGCAGATGAAATGTACTTTATAAATGAAGTTTAACTCTCCTTGTAATGTTTGTATCTTCCTTTAGTGATAGAAGACGGTTTATTCTCTGTGGAAGCTAATATTGCACTGCGTCACTGCATGCGGTACCCTGGTGATTTCCCTGGTACGACACATTAAGTCAGCCTGGGCATCCATTGTCTATAGTGACAGGCTGCTGCAGAGAACAGGTAGAACGTACGGCATTAGCTCAATCCTCAAGGTGTGCTAGAAACTTTGGCTCTTCACCGGATGCCTCGCCTGTCAGGTTGCATTAAACGTCTTCTTTTCTTCTATTGCTGGGAATATTCATTTTTTTGCCACTGTGAAATGGGATTTGAGGAGAGTCGCTGCTGCTCTCATATGCTGAGATTATTCTCTCACTCATCAGGGACTTTTCCGGGCTTCCTCAGACCCCTCAGCTACTCAGTGCTCAGAGATGCAGAGGCAGGAAAACCAGCCACTGCAAGAAAAAAAAAGTCCTCCTGAGTTCATGTTGCAGGCTTTTGTGGATAAAAGCAGCTGTTTCTCCCTTTCATGCTAACCCAGGCAGCTTCCTAAGCTGCAGTGCACAGAGGAGAATAGAACATTTACTGTCTTTATAAGCCCACTGAAGTCTGAATCTCAGAGCTGTGACATCAAAAACGTGATTTTACTTCAGGCAAATCAGTGTGGATGCTATATGTATGCCTTAAAATGCTGCTTCTTACTTTGGCCTAATTTCTATCCTCAGTATGTCAGGCCCTTTAACCCCTTAAGAGACCCCTCGCCAGAGGAAAAGAGGCATCTCTTAAATAACCCTGTTTAAAGTGATTTACATTAAAACTTCTGTTGCAAATGTTTCAGTTACCCAGATGTGAAATTGCAACACTGTGAATGACGGCAATATTTTAAGAAAAACAAATTTTCAAACCCTCAGGCACTGGGGGGCGGACTGTATTTGGCTTTAGGGATATGTAGTTTGCATAATCCTGTTTGCATCGATATAAAAATAAAACCCAAACTGCTAGAGCATCAAAAACAAAACTTACATAATGGTGGTGGTGTTCAGATTAAGGGACAGAGGAATTTCAAAATTCTCTGTTTGTCTATGTTATTTCTATGTTTATTCTTTTTTTGTTTGTTTGTTTGAGCCTTATGTATTACATAATGCCAGGACTTACTGTATATTGCATGTTTAATATATGAGCAATAATAAAAATGGGCCAATGTTCTATGAGAATTTGCATTGCTATATATACTATATATAAAAAACAGGGACTGTAATGACATTGTATCAAAATACATGTACTTTAATATGGGGTTCAGCATCCTTTTGCACCTTCTTTGGAGTGTTTTTTTTGGAGCCGTGTGCCCATTCATTCTGTAGAGCATTTATGAGGTCAGGCACTGATGTGTTACAAGAAGGCCTGGCTCACAATCTCTGTTCCAGTTCATCCCAAAGATGCACAGTGAGGTTGAGGTCAGGGCTCTGGGCAGGCCAGTCAAGTTCATCCACACTGAACTCATCAAACCATGTCTTTATAGTCCTTGCTTTAAGCACTGGGGCACAGTCACGCTGGAATAGAAAAGGGTCTTCACCAAACTGTTTACACAAAATTGGAAGCATAACATTTTCAAGAATGTCTTGGTATAGGGTGCAGATGGCCTAGTGGTTTAAGGTGCGCCCCATGTAAGCGGGCGGCCCGGGTTTGGATCCTGCCTGTGGCCCTTTCCCTCATGTCTCTCCCAACTCTCTCATCCTTCTACTGTCCTCACCTATCAAATAAAGGCACCAAAGTCACATGGTATAGCAGGATGGACACGTTTGATTAGTCTCCACAGTCATGTGACACAAACATGCAGTTAAGGCAGCATGGTCTGGAGAAGAGAGAGGCAGGGAAGCACTCGGGGAGAAGCAGTGGCATGGAATATTTCAAAGTACTCACTCTACTTTGTTAGAGTCATCGATACTAAAAGAGTACATTGGATATGGATATATCGATCCTTTAGTACTGATACTCCCAATGCTGACTGCTAAACAGAGAAGCCTGATTGGTCACTCCGCAGAACACGTTTCCCCTGCTCCACAGTCAAGGTGGGCTTTACACCACTGCATCTGTCGCTTGGCATTAGACTTGGTGATGTGAGGCTTGAATGCAGGTGTTCAGCCATGGAAACACACCCATGAAGCTCCAGTCTTTACATTAGTGCCAGTGGAAGTTCAGAATTCTTCGGCTGTGGAATCAGCAGAGCATTGGCGACTTTCTTGGCTATTCTGCCTATGGCTGTGCTGCACTGTAAAAAATGTCCGTAGAAAATACGGCAAAAGACTGTCAAATAGCAACAGTAAAAGACCGTAAAACAAATAAACATATATTACTGTATAAAATACACAGAATTGCTGTAAATCAAGCAACGGTATGAAACATAAATTTTTACAATTAAAGTACGTAATAATTACAAAATTGTACCGTTTAAACGAAAGAAGATTGGGAAAATAAAGGAAAAATACTGTAATCTTCAAGACGGGCAATTACTCTAAAAATTACAGTAGTATTTTGTTAAAATTACAGACTTTTCTCTCATGTACATTTAAATTCACAGTAAAAATCTGTGAAAAAAATTGCAATCACATACCGTAATTTTAGCAGGGACAAGAGGTTAAAAATACTGCATGATCAGGAAAGTTCTGTAGAAAATACAGTAAAAACCTGTCAACCTGCAAAACCTGTGAACAAGCACCAAGTTGTTGTTATGTCCATTTGTTTCTCAGTGCTACACCACATGATGCTGCCTTGTGAAATAAACGGACAGTTACAGTTAATATGAAAACCTTATTGAAACCAAGAATGGTACCAAAAATCATTTTGTTTGTTCTTAATTTGATGGATGAAAGTGGTCAATTATTTTAGTTTAACTGATTTATTGGAAAAGAATGATGTTAATTGCTCTCACAAAGAATGCCATTGCATTTGTAAAGCCATTCCACTTCCTTTAATGCATCTAACACAAAATACATTGATGTACTTTAATGTTTCAGTCAATCTTCCAGAACTGAAATTGGATGACATATATTACTGATAGGAAATATAACAAGGTAATTGGAAAGAACTATTTTATATATACATAAAGAGAGAGAGAGAGAGAGATACATACTGTATATATAATATGTATATAATACAGTTGAATATATAGTATATACATTATATAAATACAATAGTTATTTTTACTGGTTAAACAACTTAAACATGAATGCAAATAGAATGACAAGAAACCCTCCATAATCAGTTTTAAAAATGAATGGGAACTGTACATATAGTCTATCAAATTGATTTCTAAGGGAAAAAAAATTCTTAAAAAAAAACAATATGAAACCATGGTTTAGTTTCTGAAATTTTAATTTACTTCTCATACCTTATGTAATTTAATCTAAACTTCTTTTTACCTGTATGTGGGGTTATTTATGTCTAGAAAATACGTTTTGTTTCATGTGCCAATGCTGTATTAACTATTGGAATCTGTTCAATAAAGTTGTATCAATATAAAAAATAAATATATAAAAATAATTTTGAAAAACTGTTTCCCGTCGCCATTCAACCCTGTCTACACAGGAACGATTTCTATTCTGTCTGTACTAGAACAGCGATTGGGTGTTTAAAAATGGAACAATTTGGAAACGAGCTGCAGAGTGAACAGTTTTCAGGTACCTCCCTCCATGTACACTAACAGTGCTGCTTTCTAAAATGCGTTTGCGCACTGTGGTTGCAGTCAATTGCCATGCGCGACACGGTTTCGCGCAGGCGCGGGAAAGAAGGACCTTATACGCATGCGTGTGTGGTTCGTTGGAAAATCGAACCGCCAACGGCTGCCTGGTAAACTACAGCGTTTTCGTGTCTTCTGTGGAAATATTTCATAAAGTTGCTGTCTGCTCGTAGAACGGGCTGCAAACGAAGATGGAATACAAAGCAGGACATTGGCGTGTATTAGTTCGACGTCACCCGGAGCTTCAGCCTACGAGCTATTGGTAAGGTATGTAGAACTTCTTTTGTCGTAGTGTCAAATATTTCTTGAGTTCTTTTCATTCAGTAACACCACGTGTTTATAGGTAGAAGTTAAATGGGTCAGGAGGCATTTTGTTTCAATTCTAGACCAGCCAACATTGCTGTTTGATTTGTATTTTTTGCTGTCATTTTAGCGTGGAGAACGTTTAACACTTGCTGTGTTGGGGACCATAAGTGAACCCCAAGCTCAGAGCTAACTCCGCCCACTTCAGACTTTTGAAAAATGCACAAAAAATGGGCGGTTGGATACTGGGAACACTGGGAAGAGGGAAAGAAAAAGGACGGAGTTTTCCAGATGAGGTGGGAGTGACCGTGAGGACCATGATGTCCCCTAGCCAAAAAGTGAGAGTCCCGCCGCAGCACTGATGCTTCAGAGCGACCTAAGGTGAAGGATTTTTTCCTCTTCAGAGTCACATTCATATCTGTGTTCAGAGTCCCCTGAAGTAGGCTTTCCAGCTTATTCCTACCCCTCCATGAATATGGGCGCAACTTCCGCTCCGTTCTATCTAAATGGGACTTTGCATAGAAACGAGATGCTAAACGTGACTATTAAAGCAATTTTAATACCAAACTACATAAAGTTAGACTGCTTCACCTCAGATGGGATAATATTATTATTATTTCTCTAGCCTCTACTGGAGAGTTCAAATTGATGACATTACTTTAGATAACCTACAAGGGCATATTTAGCTAACTTTATTAGCTTTATATCAGTATAAAAAGATACATTTCTAGTTTGTGGAGTTGCTGAAATTCTCATTTTACAAACTAATCCCTCTTAAATATGGGAATTATATTTATAAAATTATCCATGACTCAAGTTGCCAGCTCTTCAGTTTGGTAAATGTCAAGTTTTGTATTAAGAATTAATGATAAATTAATACTAAAAGAATCACATCCCCGATGCACTTAGACAGTGGACAGCATGTTGTGAGAGACATATTTAACTTTGTCATAATATTAGTACCATGAACATAGCAACAGGTACTGAGCATTACAGAAAATATGATTAAAACATTTCAGCTCATTGATTTAACAAAAATGAAGCAGTATTTATTACAGCAAATATTTATTTATTTCAGAACAACCACTGTTGACACTAAATCACTTTAGTAAGCCTTTGGAAAAATCATGTTTTTGCTATTATTGTTACTGTACTGGAAGTTCCACTTCCATTCATAGCTACAGTAGACCCCCAGGAATAATGTGGTATCCACCTTATTTACTTATCTACAGCTTATAATACAAACAATGTGAACATGTGATAACAAAAATATAAATATTTACAAATTCCAGAAGAATTCCTATTGAAACAACTGTCGTTCTTTGTTAGCGTCTATAGTTAGTTGCTGTACTAGAATACATGTATTTAATGTAGCCTACTTCCGTTTTGGCACCGGAAGTTTCGCCCATATTCACATTTGCAGTAGCGGCCCCAGGAATAAGGGGGATAGTGTGGTGGTGGACTGTGGTGGTCCTGGGCACTACCTGTTGGCTCCAGCACCTCCTAAATGCACAATGGGGATATGTGCACGTCAGTGTCATGGCACTAAAGATTTAATAGCTCACTTGATTTTTGCAGGATGCCACAAAGCTCAAGAGTCAGAGAGGACAGTTGGAGGGCTGCTCAGAGGACATAAAGGGCTTCTCTCCTGTTTCGAAAAAAAAGAAGACAACCTCTTTTGCCTTGTTGAAACATTCTTGCCAGATGGGGTACCAGTGGAAAGCCTGCCCCATGTATTGTTTTTTGTAGTAAGTGGATCTCAGAAACACTTTAAAGACTCATTTGGATGGTAATGGATGATTTGCTTGTAATTCTTTTCTACTTTTATCATCCTCCCAGGAGCCTCTTGCTAGGCTTCAAGGCAGCTCATGCTATGCATTGACCAGCATTGGGATCCACTCAGGAGTTCCTACAGAGGTAATAATTTTTCCTCTTTAGAGGTAGTTATATGGTATAGTGTAATGCTGGCAAAATGTTTTATTTCCTTTCAGCCGTGTGCATCATATGATACAATATCAGTTATTTTTATAACTGTGTTATTGTCACCTGTAACAACTGCTATCCTGAGGAAGACGGTTCAGGACAATAAGAGCCAAAACTAACAGACTGAAAAACAGCACATATCCCAGAGCAGTTGCAATAATAAACTAGAAAAGTACTCAGAGAGCGCAGACCTCCGCCATTAGCCCTATCTCCCAATAGTGAAGAGTCCTTTAAAAATTCCTAGATCCAGACGATGATCTGGATCAGTCCCAAAATCAAATCAGTTCTTCCTTTTGCCATTTCTGACATTCCCTGGAAATTTCATCAGAATCTATCCATAACTTTTTGGGTTATGTTGCCAACAAACAAACCCTGCTGATCACATAACCTCCTTGGCAGAGGTAATAATAATTGCACTGAATGGAACTGTGCAAAATTTCGTTGTACTTGTGTACAATGACAATAAAGATTCTGGTTCAGATTTTTAGGTTTGATAGTATCCAAATTTTCAAATTTAAAAACAAAAAGAAATAGATGTGCAGCATTTTTTTCTAAACCAAAACTGTTGTGAGCAGAAAAAGCGCAAGGGCAAGCAAGATGACTTACAGAGCTGTGGGATCAACACACACTCTAAGTGGAGAGGGTAGCACCAGTCACAGCTTAGTGTTGATTTTAGAAGAACATATAAACACAGCAACACCCGTCCTGATAACTGCTTAACAGCTGGATCACTCTACATGTATGTCTGCATTTTGTGTCTGCTGTAGCTTCTGCCACAAAACACAAGGGATGTGACAAGACATTCAGCTCACGGGACAAGAAGAGATTGGGTCCACTCTTTTTTGAGTGAATTCAAAAATTGGATAGTACTTTGCAATCAGTGCATACATAAGTGTTCAAAACTTCTAAGTTGACATGATTTGGTGCTTTACCTTGTCTTTCTATTTTTCCTTACTCTTTTTTAAGGTCCTGTTTCTTCTGCTAGTGGTGACTAGGACTCCATTACTTTATACTGTCTCCGGTATTCCACTCTTCTAAAAAGACGCCAGTTATCAAGGAAAAATAATGGTAAGCCTTGCACAGCATTTGTACATACCTCAATAAATTCTTTAGATTAATCTTTCTTTAAGCAACATGAAGCCATTTTATGTTTATTTTATGTAGTTTACACCAAGCACTGCATTAATCTGGTCATGTAGAAATACCCAGAATACTGCCATGCCACTGCTTTGTCCAGCTTGTTCTCAGTGTTCTGATGATCACACCATATGGGGGCCAATACAGTTTTCTGTGTGAGTCATATGTTTTCATTATGATTGATTTAAAATTCAGCGCCCATCATCTTTGTTACAGCAAAATCCTTTTGTACCCCAAAGCATTTAGGGTAAGTGTACCCATTAGGCCCACCAAAATCTAAGTTCACGTATTTTTCATAGATACTAAGATGGTTTATAAACATGATCATTTGTTAGAATGAAGGATTAATCCCTCATTTGAAGGTATATTTATTTACTTATGCATATTTTAGAGAACAAATTAAAGAAATGTTATGAATAAAGTCAAAAGTCTGGCATGGGCTTAATTGGTACCTAAGTACCATTTAAGCCCACGTGTGTTCCAAATAAGCCCACAACCACATTTATTGACAGAAATTTAAAAAAATATTACATTTTTCAAGTAGTAAACATATATTAATTCAGTAACATGTTATACATGTTAAACACAATTTATTTTTTGAACTTGGCTTTAATGTTTGGCTTGTAACAATGGACCACCACAAACATGACTAAGTAGGCCTAAACCTAATTTTCATTGGCTTCAGTATTTAACATTTCATTGAACATTTTATTTAATATTGACAAAATTTGATTCAATATTGACAAAATAAAAAAAATGTGTTTGTTTTTAAAAGTATTAAATGACATTACAGTGAATCAACAATATCTTATTGAACTTGGATTTAATGTTTGGCTGTAACAATGATGATTTTAGGACAGTTGCTGTAATTCCTCTTTTTTGTTGGCATTTTTCTCACTATAAACAAATGATTATGCAAAATTAACTGACATAACAATTCTTCTGGTCAGTGTGTGATCTGTGATGTACTCGTGTTAATGAAGTTAGTATAACAACATCCAACACAGGATTACAGCGAAAAGCTATCAAACCTCAAAATTTCATTTTTTTCTATTGAAACACAAGATGGGCTTAAATGGAACACACTGGGCTTAAATGGTTCTACAGTGACTACCAGGGAAATGAAGATAATATGTTCTCACCAAAATTAAACAAATGTTTAAAGAAATGCCTGTAGGCTAAATATGCTGCAAAACTTGCCATCATAGTTATTCCTCTTCTGCCAAACTTTCTGAATTATCAAGGAATTCTTGTTCAAAGTTTTATGTAAGATTTATGTAAAATGAATCAGAAAACACTTAGTTTGTGTACTTATCATTTTTAATCATTAAGCAGTGTATCTATCAGTAGGGCTACATGTATTGACTAGTGATTAGCTTGCTACGCTAGCTAGCATGACTCATCTTTTCACATAAAACTAAATAGTAAGAAATTACAAAAAACTACCTGTTTATACACAAAAAACAAATCAATAATCTCTCAAATTACATAATATGAATGTACTTAACAAGTCAGTGGCTGAAAATGGTTGAAAAGAGGTTCTTTCTGAGGGTCCCAAAACACCAAAGTTTTGAGGCGACTTTATCTGAGCCTCCTTGAGACTGCACAAATGTAGGCAGGCCTTTTTCAATATCTACAAATGTGATTGGTGTCAAACAAAAACTGACATATAATTAAGAAATTGTGTGATTGGACAAAATAATGTATAGCATAAGACAGGCCCCTCTTTTTTTTTTTTTAAATTGACTTCAAAGTCGCAAGTGGGCTTAAATGGTGCCTGGGCTTAATGGGTAGGCTTACCCTAATACAATACAATAATAACTTTATTCATTCCCGAAGGGAAATTATATAGAAATTATATATAAAATTATATATTATATTTACATGTAAAAGCAAATTCTATATTTATTTGGGTGGTCTTACAAGTAAATATATAAATAAAGAGCATAGTTTGCAAATATTTATCTTGTGGTTCAACTACCTAAAATCACAATATAACCCTTATGAATGGTTCATACCAAGGTCTTTTGCTAACACTTGTGGTTTGGGCTATTGTGTGTAGCTTTAAACCAGTGTTAATTTCGTCGACTAAAACTATGACTAAAAATGTTCATCGACAGCTTTGTTTTCCATGACAAAAACTAGACTAAGACTAACAAAAATAGATCTGTGATGACTAAAACTGACAAAAACTAAGTTTAGTTTTTGACTAGAATGTAATGTAGTTTTCGTCGGACATTCAAAATCCATGATATCTCTCCACTGTGGGTAATTCTGTCAAAAAACAATGCAGCTGTAGCTCTTCTGTCTCTCAGCTGTAGAAAGCAGGGACCCCAGGTTTGGCAGGGTGCAGAGAACATCCTACTATGACTTGGTACCAGATTTAAGCAAGACAATAAATGCTTGGACTAAAAGTAAAACCTAAAATGTGAGGACTTTTTATGGACTAAAACTAAATGGACAGAAATGACTAAAATGTGACTGAAACTAAAATTCATTTCACTTAAAGACTAAAACTAAGACTAAAATTAAAAATATCTGCCAAAATTAAAACTGCTTTAAATAATGACATCAATTCAAATTTATGTTTAGTTTTTACAGCAATAGCTATGTCACTTTTTTGTGTGGGTCCATATCTTCTTGGATATGTGAAGGAGGGGGGAGCTCAGTGGATACAAGCCTGGGCACCACAGCTCTAAACTATAAAGGAAAAGCAAATTGCAATTAATATGTCATAACTGTCTCATTATAATCAATAACGGAAAAAGTAATTAGCTGTTGTTAGGTGATTGCTGACTTAATAGCTGGCACTTGTGGGTACATTTGCGTTTCTTCACCATATTCTATTATAGAAGCGATCTGTATGTACTGTACACACTGTTTATTTTATTCTGTTGTGCTGATTGTAAGCATGGCTTATTAGAGCCTAGTTTTCTCAAATTTACATCTGTGTAGGCATTAAACTGAAGCACTGAATCACTCTAACTTTGTTTTGTATATGTACTTCCTGCAGAGAGGATGGAGCCAGTCCAAAGTAGAACACCTGATGAACTGTGCTCGAGTCTTCAAGAAGATGAAGTTTCTTGGCCATGTGAAGCTTCCCAAGTGGAAGGCCTTCTTCAGTCAAGACTGGACTCATTACTCTTGAATCATTTAGGGGCAAGTGACTTTGTTTCATCTTCATGCATTACACCAAGGACTACCTGTCATACATATGGACACAAGCTTTTTTTTCCAAGATCTAAACTGCTTTGTGAGTATACAGACAAGTTATCAGATGTGTTGAAAGGTTTTTTATTGCAAACATATAACTGCAGAGTTTCTTATTGTTTATCAGAGAGCTTGAATCTTTTGTTAAAAGTAGGAGTATTAGGGCACTACTTCAAAATCTAGCAAATTAACTGAAATTTCACATGTTTTGTACTGTATTTTTTACAGTAAATTTCTGGTAACCACAGCTGCCAGTAATTTACTGTAAAATTTAAAGTTGGGCAGTATTTTGCTACTACCGTAAAATCTGCAAATATCAGCTGTAATTTCTCATGTTTTGTACTGTATTTTTTACGGTAAATTTCTGGTAACCACAGCTGCCAGTAATTTACTGTAAAATTTAAGTAGTTATAATAAAATACCGTTTAACATTATACGGGTCTATTGTTTTTATTACTGAGATAGATTGTATTTAGGTTTACAGGATTTCTGGTGTTTTTACAGTAATTTACCGTAAACAGGTTTGTTTCATTATCGTTATTTTTACAGCCAATCCCTGTAGAAAATGTTGTAATAGAGCTGTAACTTCTACATCAAATTACAGTAAGTTGTACAGCAAATTACCGTAAATATGGTTACAGTATAACTGTTATTTTTACAGCAAATCCTTGTATAAACGGTTACAATATCGTATTTTTTTAACAGAAATTTACAGTAAAAAAAAAACAGGTTTGAACTGTAATATTTACAGTTGTAGAATGAAAACACCGTTTTTTCTCATACATTCTCACCGTAATTTTTACAGTAAATCTCTGGTAACCACAGCTGCCAGCGTTTTACCGTAAATTTAACGGAATTTTTTTTACAGTGTGCTGTTGTTCTTAAACTCTTCCACTTTCTAATAATATCACTTACAGTTGACTATGGAATTACAACATTTCTTAAGAGATGTCAGGTTAGTTTTGAAGCATTCTGTGACTCTGTAATTCAGCTGTATCATGACTCAAAAGTCAATTTCATGAGGGTTGAAAGAATTTAGCAGCAATTAACTCAACAAATCAAGCGTTTGGCCATGATTCCAGTCGCTGGTATGATAAAATGACGGGGAGAAATTGGTGTCCTATTGGTAGGTGTCAGGCGACATTGTTGACGTCAGGTCAGGGTGTCAAACTTTAGAACAACACAAGAACAATTCTGACATGCTGGTCTTAATTATGGTCATGGTGTGTTATTATTTCTGTCACACTATAGGAGCATTTGTCATTCCCAATGCTCATATTCAAGCAGGACGTTGGACAATGAGCTGCTACAGTGCAGTCGGGCAGCCTTTAGAGGGCACCCTAGATGGTAATTTTTCAAATTTGCTCACTAAAAGGGCACCCTAGAGGGCAGTTCATCATCCTTATCTACCACAGTGGCATCCAAGAGAGCTGTTTCATAGCTTTTTTTTTTCAACATTAGGGCACTAAGGGGGGAAATTGCCCCCCTTGTGGCCCTTTGAGTCCACTAGTGATCTGCTCTAATATATTTGAGGAATACTTTCCTCATCTTTACTGTATAATAAAGGGATCCCTGCTGGCCAATTTAAACAATCACAGTGTGAGAAGTCAAGATTCTTGAGTCAATATATCTTGAAGATTAAGGAAAATTAAGTGAGTCAGCTGATTAAATATTCAAGCATTTTTAGAGCCTTGAACCCTAAAACAAGAAACATACCATGACCTCGATGTTGATGCATTGGTTTTAATTAACCCAGGAGAAAAAGAATCCCCATGACTGCAGTTTTGTACACTTAACCTTCCTAATATGTTCTTATTATATGAATACTTAAATCATTTCTTCTTCATCAAACTTGGATGAGGCTTTGCTCATTATGTTCTCCTCTCCTGCCCTGCTTTATTATTTGTCTTACATGCAGGGAGGAAACTTTCTCTGCTGATTATTGAAGGAGAGAGATTTGTCAATGAGGTGCTCTACAGCCAATTAAACTAAAGTATTGCTCACTTTGCTTTATCAGTGTGTCACGGCCTCTTACATTCACACAGCGTTCAATCAATTAGAGGCCAGCACACAATCAGGAATTAAACAGCATCCTGCATCAAACAGCAAATTAGCTGGATTATTCATATCAGCTTTACAGCACACTCCTGTCACTGCTAATTGTGTTCTTGATGTACATGAATTGCTTTTTGTAGAAGGTAATTTGTCACTCAAGAAGCTGCTAATTATGACAGCAGTGTTGTGAAAGTGAACGGTTAGAGCATGTAAATGTCTGTACTGCATACAGACCAAAGAGTGTACGTGTAAAAATAGAGATGTTCAGATCATATTTTTTAATTATACTGATCACCAATCACAAATCAGCAGCACAGATTTCAACAGGTTTTAACTGACTCAAGCCAACTGTCTTGATGCCCTCTTTACATCCTGAATTTACTATTGCAGTTTTGTACATTTGGATACCAAATGACTGCTCTTAAGTACTGTATCTCCATGCATTAGCAGCCAGGATGACCTTATAACTCACCCACCAACTTGTTCTACAAACAGCAGCCCATACATTACTGTTATGGCTCTTTCTGGGGTTTTGAATCCTTACGTCCTTTGTGTTATGAGGCCGCTGGTGATAAGAATGAATCAGGGGGATTTAGCCATTAACTAGTGGTGCCTCTTCTACATCATTTTTACAGCAAAATGAGGGGGGCAAGCCGTTAAAGGACATAATTATATACTATTTAGAAAATAAATCTTGTAGGGTACAGGTTAAAGTGAAATGACAACTTCAAAAATCTGTAGTTAGGATAGAGTCAAGCCAGCTTTAGAAGCTGGCCCCCTCTGTGGGACCAAACTACTCTTTATATAGCCTTCTTTAAAATGAAAACCTCTTTTCTTAAAACAGAATAAAAATGGATACAATGTGGCAAAAATGTGCGAAAGTGGCCCAAATGATTCAAAAGCCGTAAAAAAAAATGTGTAAACAAAAGCTAAAATTGGTGGAAATCTGCATAAATGGCTTAAAAATGGTAAAACCAGGCAGAAGAAGCGGGAAAAGTGGGTTATAAGTGGCAAAATGAGCACACCGATGAGTAAATTCCTTTACAAATGGCAAAAAATAGCAAGCTAAATGGGTTAATAGAGGCAACAGGAGACAGAAAGTGTCAAAAATGTGTTATCAGAGGCAAAAAAATGGTGGAAAGGGTTCTAAACCTGCAAAATGGCTTAAATGCAGCTAAATGGGCAGAAAAGATGGTGAAATAAAGTCGGTAAAAAGATGCAAAAAGGGTATTAGTTTTGCAAAAATGGTTTAAAAAAATAATTTGTAGAGGGAAAAAATCAGTAGAATGAGGCAAAAATGTGTAAAAAGTGGCAAAACTGCAAAATAAGTGGTATAAAGGAGTTTAAAGAGGTTTAAAAATGTGTGGGTAAAAAGTGATGGAAAGATGTTAGAATTTGGCAAAGATATTGTAAAAAGTGCACAAAATTTATGAAAAGTGTCAAACAAAAATGAGGTTTACGGACTGAAAAAGAGGTTAAAAAAGCTTCACCATCGGAGCCAATCATAGCTTGACCCCTTCTCAGCTCCAGTATGAGGTAACAGTTAGCCAGGATAGCTAACACAAATTCTACTGATCCAACCCACATATCATCAATAAAACACAACTGCAGAAGGCCGATTCACTGGGTTTTAAGGGCCCAGCCAATTCTGTGGGCCGACCTGATAATGTCTACTGAAACATCCCAATTTGAATGAAAGCTTCCCAGACCGCCACACAAAGCATTGAATGAAAGCTTCCCAGACCGCCACACAAAGCACTGTTGGGATGATATTGGGCAGGTGGTGGGCAGTGCTTGGTTTCCTGCAAACCTGAGAACAACTTGATAAATAAATGCCCCAAAACAGATTTAAATCCTTGTTAATGCCTTGTGAAAATGTCTTTGTTAATGGATTAAAGGTTCAATTTTGATTAACTGTGTCCACCTGAATGTATTGAAAAGCAAGTATATCTCCATTTGAATCCACCCACATTAAATCTTCTCCCATGAGTCTTTGCTGATCTTAAACAGCTCAAGTGAACCTACTGTGAGCCAAATCCAGCGGGGTGTGAGACGGTCACTGATTCAGTCTGATGTTTATGGATCCAAACTCTGACTCACCTCTCGTTAAGAGAGACAGCGGTCTGAGGATCAGCCATGAGTCAGTGATTGGATGTTACATTCACTCAATTTCTGGATGGGCTCAGACCTAAAGGGTGGCTTGTTGTTATGCAGGTGAGCAGACAGCTTTCCCTTAATGGTGGTCAGTGCTGCTATGTAATGTAATTACTGTGAATGCAAAACACTGATGTAAATGAGGATGACTCTTTGGAAAAGCTGACATAACAGAACTAAGGCTTCAAAGAGTCTGACTTCTAAATAAGCACAGGTCTAACCTCACCCTGCAAAAAAAGACTGAACTCATCTCTTAATGATGGTTTTGAAGACCGAATTTCATCATTTCTTCATTAGAGACAGCCTGAAGTTTACAGGACACTTGCTCTTTAGAAGAGTCATAAACAGCCAAATTTTTTCTCCATATTCCTCCTAAATAAGAATGAGAGAAGTATGAATTTGAGCTTTATTGGATGACAATAAATCTACAGGGCCTTACTGCTATTGCAAAGATGTCTCGCCACCTGCACTGCTTTCTGTCAGTTTTTAAATATCAGAATTAAATGATAAATGATGTAGATCAAATTTGTCCAAGATGGATTTGATTTTTCTATTCTTAAAAAGAAGTATGAAAAGTTTTTTTTTTTTTTTTTTATGTTGGCATGTCTTAGCCAAAAGGGGCATGACTACATTGCGTGGTATGCAGAGCTGGTGACTGGATTTCCACAAGGATATAAAGCCACTAGCAAATGAGTTGCCACGCAAAGGCACAAACTTTTTTCCTGATATTATTGTGTTATTTCTTTTGTTGAAGACTCAGCATAAGAAGTTAACACGTTCTCTTACTTTCGAAAGATAAGCCAATGCAGAGTTGCTTAAATCCAACATTCTTTCTGATGGACAGCAGAGATTTACTTCCCCGATTTAGGCCCAGAGAAGAGCACCTTATACCTTTCACTTGATTTATCACTTCCGTTTACATGGCCTGACAGAGAATTGTCCTGTCACTCAGCCTATACACTTGTTAGCTCCTCATTCTAACACTCACCCATAAATAATGTTTATATCCTATGACATGTGAGAAGACCAGAATGTAAAGTCTTCCGGGAGTTGGTCTAGGCTGTGGGCAACCTGGACACATTTCTCAAACATGGTCAGCAGACCTCGAGTCAAGCTGTAAAGGTTATCACAGCTGTTATTTTGTTAGCAGGCTGATGAGTTATATACTCACCTGTGGAACGACGGTAGAGTCGCCACATTTAGATGCAGTTGTATACGATACAACATACCCATTTTTGAAGGTCACATATTTAACCCCTTGAGGACAAGTTTATATTGGTCTCAGAGGTCCCCAAAACATGCCTGTGAAAATTGTTGCTGAAAAACACTCTAGTATTGGATTTTTGCATGTCTAAAAAAACCCCCTCTGTTTCAGCCCTGCTCAGATTGAGCAGTTTTTGTGTATGTTGCTTTAAATGATAATGATCTATCTGACTCCGCCCCTCTCAGGAAATGGATGTGGCTTAATGGATGTGGATCCTCCTCTCTACTGGCAGCTGAGAGGAGGATCCAGAGAGGAGGGCAGAACTTTTTTTCAAGTGGGGCGAGCAAACCGAACTTGGGGGCGGTGCTAACTCCCCACATGACATCATGGGGGGAAAATCTGAGGAAGGCTTGTTTCAGCACACATTTTCTAAAAGGTTCTGATTCTTGGGGAGACTGTGGACAGGCTAGGGACACATATTTTTGTTAGAAAAGCCTGAAAAGTGTATTTTGCACAATATGTGACCTTTATATCTGACGTGTGGAACAAGCAGTTAAAGTATTTTCATTTCTGTAATCACAAAAAGTGCTCAAACTTGTTACTTTTCTCTGACTGCAATGCTGTAAATTTATAAGTTCCCTTTAAAAGTCACGCTTCCTCACACTGCCTGTGATGGATGAGTAGCTATCACCAGATAAGAGGTGTCATTGTGGATCCACATTCACAGCCAGGGCTGTTGAAATACAAAATCAGATGGGCCTTACAGTGCATTCAGAAAGTATTCAGACCTGCTTCACTTTTTCTGTTATGTTATGTTGCAGCCTGATGCTTCAATTGTTTCACTTCTTTTTTCCTCTCATTAATCTGCCTTCAGTACCTCATAATGACAAAGAGAAATCTGAATTTAAGAAGTGTTTTCAAGTTTATTTAGAAAGTAAAAACTAAATTCCACCAACATAAGTCTCAAGACCCTTTGCTCAGTACTCAGCTGAAGCACCTGTGGCAGCAATTACAGCATCAAGTCTACTTGACTATGACACAACAAGCTTTGCACACCTGGATTGGCAGATTTTCTGCCATTCTTCTTTTCAAATCCTCTCAAACTCAGTCCCCACACACCCTCACAACACTTCACTGTTGGGATGATATTGGGCAGGTGGTGGGCAGTGCTTGGTTTCCTGCAAACCTGAGAACAGTTCTTGTCTTAGTAAGCTCATAAATGTGTTAATATGTAAATGGGTTGCTTAAGTAAACTTTTTAACAGCTCATTTCTGGCTGTCATCAGAGTTTTCTAAAGCAGTCTCTCTTATGACGAGGTCCCCTGTCAGTGTTTGTAGTCATCATTTATTCACCAAATATTCGTTTGAGAAAAAAGAATAACAGAAAACCAGACAGTGAGTTTGAATGATGACTTTTTATGTGGCTAATTTCCAAACCACATCAGCACTGTTTGATGAAGTGATCAAAAGAGACTTTATTAAAGTTTCCTCAGAAAAGTTTTACTGTGAGCACATTAGCCAGTTAAAGAAGAGCACGACTAATTGTTCCGATTTAACAAGCAGTTAAACCACAAACATGTCTTCATTTCACATTTATATGCTTGCTTAAAAAAAAAACTAAATCACTAAAGCGACGTGGACTGGAACAACATCGAGGCTCAGCGTTGTGTTGACACAAACCGTAGTTATCATCACATTGAGAGCTATCATCAAGTTTAATTTTCATCAAAGCTACATTTTCTGCCTCTGTGGATAATCTATAAGTACACTTAGCATTTTTTTCCCCGTCCATTACAGACTGAAGCCATTAGTGAGAAAAAAACCCTCATCAATCATGAAGAAAAATGTAGCCACCCAGAAAATCCTATCTGAAGGATAATTAACTGTTTTCATCTCAGTGTCAGATGAAACTGACTAACACTCTTCTTAATTGATGCTCATAACAAATGTGTGCACACATTTCATTACAGTATGGAGACTTATGCAAATGGATGTAAATTTCAGCTCTGTCATGCAGTAAACAACATAAGTGCTCTGACAACAGCCTCAGTTAGGAGAATGTCTACTACTGGGAAAAAATTGGGAAATCAGATGTTTATTGTTGATAAATTAGGTATCACAGGTCATTCCCTCCTGCAGCTGTTAGACTTTATAACTAAAACTGCAACAAATAACTGCTATGCAATAAATCATATTCAAATGTATAACCTGTACACATGTCTGTATATATATTTATAACCTAATGAGCATGGTTTTAATGGTGGGAGCAGGGGCGTAGCACAGGGGGGGACAGGGTACTGATTCCCTGGGCCCACAGTAGGGAGGGGCCCTTGAGGAGCCTGCAATGAAAAGTGTGTTTTCATCTATTTATTTATTTATTTTTTGTAATTAGTGTCATTGATGAATTGAAAAGCAACAAAATGAATGTGTCAACAGACTGAAATTTGTATCAAATAGAGTAAAATAAATACTGGGGGGCCTCAGCTTCTACCTTAAAAATGTCCAAATGGTATAGACCAGCGCTCCAAAATAATGCAGGTAAATTCAATTAAACCAGAGTAAAAATATTGCTCATAAATGGGAAAATTATGCTTCAAAAATACACTAACATGCATATATGTTTGTAAAAAATGATGCAATATTTGTTTCTTGGATAGCCAGTTAAGGGAGGTCCTGTGTAATATTCTTTCTGGGGGCCCAAAATCCCTAGATGGCCCCTGGTGGAAGAAAGCCAGAGTATTCCGAGAGAACCCACGCATGCACAAGGAGAGCATGCAAACTCAGCGCAACCCCAACCTGTACATAACAACTGTAAATACTACGTATATTTAATTTTTACTTTAAGATTTTAAGCTAAAGTCTTATATTTATATTTAATTTAGTAAATTTGGAATTTCTACTTGTGGGACTAGTAAAGGAATATCTTCTCTTATCTCATTTTTCATTGTTATTTTTCATTGTTGTTGGACATTGTATGCACCTGTTTCATAAGAGAGGCAGGTCCTTTAGTCCCAGAAGCAGTCCTCGGCATATCATGGGATAGATATGAGGCCCTCTGACCCAGACTCAGTCTCCAAAATCGAATCTATTTATGACTGATTCAGACTGGACCTTTGTGCAGGGTTCTTCAGATAACGTATCCCCTAGAAGGGGGTTCCCATGTGGCTCATCTTCCTTGACCTTTGACCTAGAACCCAAACCAATTATGTCCATCTCAAAGTATTCTTAAGGTAATTCCTTTACAAGCTATGGATGGCACTGAGGTCCAGTGACCTTGACCTTTGACCCCTGATGTAGACCTCAAAAATCTGATTAGTTTTTCCTTCGGTCAAAGTGGACTTTGGTGCAAAACTGAAAAACATCAAAGCCATCCTGAGATTGTCGGATCCATTCTTTATCATTATTGATAAAACATATCTGAGTAAAAAACCTTGGAGTCAAAGTAAAGAGACACTGGAGGAAACAGGATCAGATGCAACACAGGATTATTGTTACCAGCATGTGATGAAAAACGTCCAGAAATCATGGAGTATCCATGCTCAACTCCCTTCTTATCTCTACAGCACACACCTTCCCTTCATTCATCATTAGTGGGTTTTATTAAACACTCAGCAATTTATTATTTTGAACTGATTGTATGTTACCATAACACCATTTTGTGGTCTGTGGAAATGCCTTTTCGATACTCCAAATAAGTAATTCTTTTACATTTTCAATGCTGACTCATCAAAAAGAATTCCAGTTGTATCCAGTTTAAGCTCACCAAAGCTCTCACCTCTCCTCTACCTGTTGAATTTTACTCTAGGGTTCATGTAGTGGTTTAACGTCCTCCCCATCACTAAGTTCAGACATACCAGATACCAAGAGCCACAATCTAAACAGTGAAAGTGGCAATACAAATAAGTGAAAGGTGGCAAAAAGGGTCAAAAAACAGCAAAAAGGGGCAAAAATGGGTGAAAAAGCGGCAAAATAGGCATACAATGGACAAAATTAGGTGAAAAGTGCCAAAAATGGCTGCAAAGTTACAAAAAGTTGAGTTACAGGTGGTCAAAAAGCAGTAAAAAATTAGCTAAAAGTGAATAAAATGGGCAAGAAAGCTGTTAAAAGATAGGGAAATGGCATTAAATGGAAAAAGGCAGCTTAAATGGTCAGCTGTTACATCTGACGGTGGGTTTGAACACAATTTTAAGCAATAAGAGGTCAAAAAGGTGCAATTTCGACCATTCAGTGCCTTATAGACACAGGATAAGTACATCTTTAAAACTGTTTAGTCTGCAGCCGGGAGCCCTGAACCTCTTTGAAGGGCAATAGTTCATACTCTGGATGTAAAACATGAGATTCATCATTTGCAATCTTGGTGCCCTGTCTGAGATCAGCCAGTTCAAAAATAGTCTGCAGGGATGTGTGATTTTTACCTCCTATTTTTTTCCATGCAGTGTAAATCAGTTGCAAACCAGTCCCCACACTGTGATATCGTATCTGATAATGCTCTCTAAGAGAGCAAAAAAAAAAAAAAAATACACAGAAACTTCTGGTCAACACCATGACCTCTCAGACAACACCTCAAAAATCCAGTCTTCATCTTTTCATCACTGTGGACATCTGTGCAGAATTCAATAAAAATCCCTGAATGAAATCGTGAGATAGACGTTTATCGGCCCAATCATCCGTATGCATGGACAGACAACCACAAACATAATGCCTCTAGGCCTTGGCTATCAATTGAGCAAAGGTTTTTTAAACTACTTGGCAGCTGTTTTGTTACAACTATAATACAGCGTGTTAAATTAAGTCCTCTGGGTATTCCAGGGTTCATCTAACTGAACTTAATAAAGTTTTCTTTAAAGATTTTGTCAGCATTTACAAGAATATCTGGAGGCCAAATGTATCTGAGTTAAATTATGTGTTCTTAACAAAGGCCCAAAACCACTGTGCAGAGAAGTTTTTAATTATAATTTAAAATGCTGAATTCTCTCTAACTAACTGTTTTAAGTTTTTATAGATTCTTGATGTAGAAAAAAGAGGGCTGCAGCCTTGATTCTGCTCTCTGAGGCATTTATACCCTGAAAAAGCCTCTTCTGAGGAGAGCATGTGAAGTGACATTATGCTGCAATACTTCACTACAAATTCAAAAAATAAGCCTGCTTGTCTGTGTGGTCTTATGTTTATATGACAGCAGATTTTTTAAATCAGATTTGCCCTTATTTAGTTTCCCCATTAAGTCTACACCTTTACCAGTTTGCCTACAGTTATTCAGACTTTACCACTGAAATCAGTGATCATTTCCTCTGTTGCAACATGTTGTAGTTTACCAGCTCATTAAATAGAAATCAAAACTTCAACATGTGAAACGTATTCATCAGATCAGCCTGTGTAGAGCTTATTTGGAACATAAGAAGCCGCAGGCTGCAGACGTGAGAAATGAGGGAACAGGAGAGTGAAGCTTTCAGGTAAAAAGTTCATGCAGCTCCTCAGAGATACTGTATTCATGTGACTGAAGGAGCAACAGGAGAGGTAATATGGAAGAGAGTATTTTTAGTGCAAGCTCAAACACAATTTAAAAGACTGCAACAACACATGCATAAGGTTTGTTCCCTCCGTGGTGGGGAGTGTCTTACTTTAAAAACTTATCAAAGAGTTTTTTGGGAGTTTTGTTTTGGAAGGGATTTGAAATCTTAAATTCAGATGCAGCAGTGGGAGCAAATGGGGGAAGCGTCTTGCCCAAGGACATGTGGACATACGACTGCAGGACCTGTGGATTGAGGACTGACTCTACCTACTGAACCACAGTCGCCCCATGGGATGGTCATTCTGGGTGTTTTGCTTTCTTTTGGTGCAAGTGGCATGTACGCCTTTTGAGTTTCCAAAGACATACTTGTTAGGTTTGACTCTGAAGTGTCGGTTAGTGGCTGATAAGGCTGGGCATATGTGCAATCTCAGGCCATTTCTGACTTGACTTTTGATTTGTATTTTGGCTTTGGAGTCAGGCTGAATTTTCAGGAAGCAGCGAGGGACAATCACACCCCGATCAACTGCTCCCGACAAGTCAGAAACTTTCCTGTTTGGTCGTGTTGCGTACTCAAACAGAGTGAATGCAGAGCTACAAACACTCCTCTCAGTATTTTCTCTAGCCATGCACATGTATGAAATCAGGCAAATCTGTTTGATGCATTACTCTCCTCCTTACTGCAAAGATATAAACCGGGGGAATGTTGACAGAAATAATCTGCAGCCCTTCAGCTGACAAGGAATATGTGGTATTATTTAGCTGCTAGTTAGAACCAGGAATACATAATTAATCACCAGCAGAAATTTGTTCATTACTGTCACTCTCACAGAGCAATAAGAAACATATGAATATAAATAGAATATTAATGATATAAGAAATATAAATAAGAAATAAGAAGTATAAATAAGAAATAACCAAGGAAGTATAATAGTTCAGAGGATTATGAAAGAGCAAGAGTGTTTTTGACTGTTTTTATTTGAGCCATGGGAATGAGACGACAGAAATACAAATATATATATGACTTCAACGCCATCTGTGGGAGTTTTCAAAGGAAAAATATCAGTGCTTCATACTTTAAACTCAATGTGATCACACTGGTCATGTTTGACACTCATTCTGATAAATATTTATCATTGTTTATTGGCTGCATTGCCGTTACAGTAACATAAAAATAGTATCAATTTACTTAATTTATACATGCCTTATCTATGGTGTAATATTTATACATTTTAAATCATAACTAAGAAGTGACTAAGTGCTTAACTTAGCCCCATCTGATGGTTACTAATGGGTTAAAACATGTTTTTAAGCTAAAATATGGTCCAATCTCTCTAAAGCCTGGCATATACTGTGTGAATTTCACCTAAACCAGGCGAGAATTTCAATCAGATGATTCACTTGGAAGTCGTTCCCAATATTCAGCCAGGTTTTTGCACCGTTTGTCATGCAGTGTATGTCCAATCAGCTGCTCCTGACTGGTTGGATTGTTTTCTGGCATGTTTAATGTTTTGGTCATATGGCTTCATACACTCCTACGGTGAGGGCAGATTTCCGAGCAGAATCCTGAATTTTGAGGCATTTTTCCTTTGTAAACTGTCAGATGACTTCCTAAATCATCATGAAAACATCAGGAAAAACGTTCTAATTCCCCCAACCCCTCCACCACCCATGATAAAGGAAATAGGCAAGCAGGTGGCCTACCTGTGGACCTCCAGCTTACTCAGATGGCGATGATGTTTGTGTGTGTGTGATAGAGAGTGAAACAGCATGAGAGAGGGAGAGAGACTAGATACAACTGCAGTCTCAGAAGGTGAGATTCTATTTAAAAAAAAAAAACACAGATTTCTTTCACAGTCCATCCCAACTTCACTCCTACAATGTGAGCACTCGTTCAGATTAAACTGAATGTAAGCCATTCTATCACAGTATAAGCTGACTTTCCACCATGGTTGATATTGCACAGTGTATGCCAGGCTTAAGGATTTCTAGCATCCATCATCTGAAGAGGGCTGCAAGGTGAGGCAGGGGTTGGTGCTGTCACCTTACAGCAAGAAGGTTCATGGTTTTAATCCTAGTCTCAGGGTCTTCATGCATTTACATCTTCTGCTTTTGCATGCATGTGTTCTCTGGCTTCCCCCCACAGTCCAAAAATCAGTCTGTTAGGTTAACTGGTTACACTTAATTGCCCACAGGGGTGAAAGTGAGTGTGTCTGGTAACTGACTGGCAACCAGTCCAGGGTGTAGCCAACCTCTCACCCAGTGACAGCTGGGATCAGCTTCAGCCCTCTGCGACCCCAAACAAGATAGGCAGTATAGCTAATGGATGGATGTATGGAAGGATGGTCTTTATGGTCACTTTTCAATTAATAAACAATACAATCTAATAATTTTTTAGAATCTCCATGTGTTTATAAGATAAAAAAACTGTAATATAACACTAAGACACAATAACATGAGCAGTGGTGGACAGTTATGGAGGAAATTTACTTCAGAACTGTACTTAAGAACGTTTTTTAAGTCTTAAGAATTCATTCAAACTTCTCTCCCAGACTTTTTCCTCATCTTGAAATTACATCTGTGCACATGAGGACAATTTATTTACCTTCAACTGTCTCTGGCTCTGTCCTGGAGATGCATGATGAAATAGAGGTACGGCAACTCAGAGTTTATTATCTCACTAATCAGACTGTGGAAAACAGTCATCAGCTGACTTCAGAGAAAAAGGAGCAAGTAACAAGAAGATCTTTAGAAATGTGGGATTAAAGTAAAAAGTCTCCCCAAAAAATCAAACTTAAGTAAAGAACAAATACTCAGACTGAACTTTAATTCTGTCTACCACTGGTCATCAATCATATTTTGAGTTTGACTGAGGCAGACTGCTCAGAAACAACAAGTAAATCAACCAAGCCTCAAAACTGACTGCACAAACTAGTTGGTCTGTTCATGAGCTTTGCCTGTGCTTCACTCTTGTGTTGAGTTAGCTCATATTCTCCTGCAACTTTTATACAATCGTACAGTGTATTCCCACCTTAATATGCCCTGTTATTGCCATACAGCCAGCCCAGGGTGTCATCCAACTCCTGCCCAATGACATCTGAGATTGGCTGCAGCCTCCAGTGACCCTGAAAATGATGTGTGGCTAGGTGCTGTGGCAATATTAGGCTAATTGGTAATAGCTTATGAATCAAGTCATGACTGCTGGAATAGATTCGATTTAACAGTGGTGTTCATGTTGTATCTTTCAGGGGTTGTTATTTTGTACTTTACTTTGAAACACTTAATTTTGTTTAGTAAGTCAGCCACTTCAAATAACAACTCTGTAAGTGGATCGGTATGGTGCCAATATATGACAATTTAGAGTTCCCTTTAGCAGTCTTTTGGTGTTAAAGTAAGCACCATAAAACTGCATTTCACCTTCAGACAGAACGATACACATGAGTCTGTAATAATAAAATGGCAGTTTCTGGTTTCATTCCATTAAAATTAAGGCTACACAGTCCAAAAGAATGACATAAATCACAATTTGAAGCATTAGGCCACTAAAGCTGCTGTATTTGGTGAGTTATGGGGCCAAGGTTATAATAGTTTTGAATTTTCATTAGTTTCTAATTCTATTTTGTTTTCACTTTCTGTGTTCAATTTCAGTTTAGTTTTTATAAGTTTTGACTCCTGGTTTATTAGTTTAGTTTAGTTTTTATTTTGCAAAAATGCTTTGATTTAGTTTAGTTTTTATTAGTTTTAGTTTTTTACGGATAGATGTCAGGGCTGAGTGAGCATCATACATTTATAAAAACATATTCAAACAGGCTGCTCTTCACTTATCATCTTATTTACTTCATGATGATGTTTGGATACGACTCCAGACATAAAACTACCACCGTGTGAAGTCTTAACCAATCAATCAGGCAATTTTACACTCCCCAGACTTGAGTGTAGGTGTCAGGCAGTACGGTTGTGCCAAAGACTAAAACTAAGGAGATTTTGTCTCTCTTGACATTAACTTTTTTGCTAACCAGCCATGGTGGCTAGTGGTTCTGCAAACTTACTAGCCACTCAGTATTTCCACTAACCACAACTTTGGTATTTGGTAACTCTCAGCTATATGCCAAATTTGGTACAAAGGGTATGATACCACACATATGCTCTACTTTCCCTCACCAATATGATCATTATCAGCTCTCCTCTTAATAAAGCACTTCTCCCTGTACATATGAAACAGCACACTACTGAGATATGGGTCAGACTGTTAGAGACAGTCATCTAAGAGTCAAGACTCTAGATTTTTATTTTCTTAATGGGTATCAAGTTTATGCTAAAATTAAAATACTGTTAATCAGCTGTTTATTAGAAAAAAACTACAGCAGATTACAAGAAGATCTCTAATATTCACTCTGACAAATCTCCACCAGAGAATATAAGTGTCCAGCTTCTCCTGTCCTCTGCTCTATACTGTATGGAGCAAATGTTTTCATATGTGTGTCTAATACTAATTAAAATATCTCTTTAAATAATAGATGACTTACATTTGGTGGTGAAGCTCACATTTGGAGAACAAACAACTGATGTATAATACAAGAAGAAGAAAAAAATCACTGTTTAGTTGAATTCTCTTTGACTCCTAAGTGATCTGTTACAGACTTTTATCCTTCTGCCTCTGTTTCTCTCTGCCTCAGTGAACTGATTTAAAGTTTCAGAGTTTCTCTTGTCTTTTATGACCGTTAATTATCGATTTAAGGCGAATTTATAATTAACCCTGAATATACAAATGTGTAAAAGTTTCAATAACATTTAAAGTATGTGCACCTTTGCAGAGGTTTTCATCATTTAGATCGCCCTCAACAAACAAAGAATATAGATGGAGCATTAATTAAACAATATTTAGACGCACCGCCCGCCCTGGCGACAGAGCGACAGAGACACACAGATGGAGAGCGCACACACATAAACGGCGCTGACGCACATGGACAGAGAGGCGCTTTAAAGCAGAAAGAGAAAATTCAGGTCTGAGTTTATCCTGCAAATTCTGAAACATTTTCCCTAAACAGATAGAAGCCTTCAGTCTGACCAACACGTCAGTGCGAGTGTGTGTCCGTATATGTCTGTGAGCGTCGCGTTTGTGTGTGTCATACAGCATCAAAGCCCTTGGCGCTGCGTAAAATACGCACGAATGGATGAAGAGACCAGCCACTTCTTAGTTATTTTGGAGGGAACAACCTCTCTGTAACAAGTCTAAATCATAACGGCTAACAGACAAGCACTTTCAGAGTGAAGCATGTGACACTGATAAATTCAACCCGCCATTGTAGCTAGTTAGAGTCACGCTGCTACCCGCCACGGCCGAAATCCTCCCGCATTTGGCTAGTTGGCGGGTGTCAATGTCAAGCCCTGTTTGTCTGTATTTTTTATTTCATTTTAGTTAGTTTTGTAAGCGCACTATACAGTTTTAGTTAGTTTTTGTTTTGTTGGTAAAGCTTAGTTTTTATTTAGTCTCGGTTAACTAAAATGATTTTTGAATTTTAGTTTTAGTTATTTAGTGAGTTTTAGTTAACTATAACAACCTTGCATGGGGCACATGAAGCTAAACTAATAATATTGCACATTGCTTTTACTTTTGGATACTTTTTAAAGAGTTTGAGGTATTTTTCAATGAGCAGTTTCTCTATATGCACACAATTAGTCACTAGATAGACAATGCCTTTGGTCAGGGGTGTCCAAACTGTGGCCCAGGTGGCCAAATGTGGTCTAAATTTGATTGGCCTGCAGCACATTCTAAGAAAAATGTTTTTAAAAAGGGCCAACATTAGAACAGGAAGCTTGTGCTAGACTGTATTGTACTTCTTACTTTCAGCACAAGGTGGTGCTACAATGCTCAATCTGTAAACAAACATTTTGATAAGAATAATTCATTGATGTGTTTTTGTGACTAGATTGAGACAGCACTGCAAATGGTTCACATAACCCAAACAGTCAGGTTTATAATGCCCTTATTGATTACAGCAGCAAATAGCAGTATCAATAACATGGTTGTCTTTTTTGCCTTGCTAGCTATTAACTAGCCATTTCAGCATACTCAGTCACTGAACATATCTTACCTTTCATTTGATTGGTTTTACCAGCTGACATACGTCCCTGAAGGAGGGGTATATAGAAGTGGCCCCACCATCATTATACAATTCTGCATGTGGCTCTTAGTAGAAAAAGGTTAGACAGCCCTGCCTCGGGTCAAAGGTTGATTATTCTCAAAAAACTTTGATCACAATGGTTCCTGCAATGTCTTAAATCACTAAGTAATCCTTAGTAAGTTTGAGCATTGTTCACCCTCAGATAATGACTCCTTTATTACCATTGAGCATCAGAATAACACATGACAATTCGTTTAACAGTGGCTTTTGACCCTGTGAATGAGTCTGATACAAAGAAAACCTCTGATCTTTAGTTTCACTGTCTCTCTCCAATAGGATAAGCTATCAGCTACTGTAACATCCCTTTTAAGGCGAGCGTGCCCTTCTTATTTTAATCTTCTTTTACAAGCTCAGAGATTTTAGGAGCTCAAAGGAAGGCCAAAATAAGATCTTGCTTTAGTATTAATTAAAATGACACTACAAAGTGTTATCTTGGTAATAAGACCCTCGATCCCTGCTTTCAGCTTTGTAGTTATATGAAATGGACCTCGGAGCTTTTGAGGATCTCATACAGAAAATATTGAACACACAGGCCTGGTTTGTTCAAATTTCCCACTGGATACTGAATCACTTACATAAATCCATGGACACACACTGGAACAGACGCTTGCAGGCTGTAGATGACGTCTTAGTTTTTTTGATATTTGCTGTCTAAGAGATGATGGGCTGACATTCAAGCTTTTATGTCGGGGATGAAAGTTTTTGACCACAGGACTCTGTGACTTTGTAACTTTAAGCCCTCTTTTATGAATGAGAGAGGGCTCAAAGGCAGTCATGTAATCAGTGTTGTGTCGGCTTGTTTCCATATTACCTTAGAAATTCCATCTACTCTGTATAGGTTAGGCAAAAATCCATGTAGCCTCATACCCAGCCATTTTTATGTGTATTTATTGATATTTCATTATACATTAGAAATACAGGAAAACAACTAGGCGTTTACAATCACTTCCCCTGAGCCAGCCTCCACAGTTAATATCAGTGTATTTGCTGACACACTTAAATAAACATATTAAAGGGCTAGAAGACTAAGAGACAAAAAGGTCTTTCTTCTGTTTCCCCCATGCCCCATTTCTCCAGGTATCCCCCCCAGCTTCCCCCTTCAAAGATGCATGCGGTTGACCCCAGCATCTGGACCAGCCAACCGGGTCCTGGGCACCCATGCGGTGAGCTAGATCAGGTCTGGGAAAGCGCCCCAGGTGCCGTTCCTGTATCAAGCTGCTGACCCTTCCTACCCTCACTCTCCGGAGCACTTCAGCATTTGACCCGCAGTTTTGCCAACAATTTTCAAAAATCTGAAAAAAGAAGTTATCACGAAGGAGTCCAGCTCTTCTGGCCATTTGTGAAAGTCCAGGCTTCACAAGACTGTAATAGGACTGAGGACCAAGGATTTAAATTCTCTAACTTTTGTTCGTATGCTCAGATACGGGGGAAAGCCACCCTACCTTGTACAGTGATCTTTCCTAGCCATCATCAAAACGTCTAAGAAACAGAATTAACAGGGAAGATGGAAACAGCAAGCGCCACAGCAATGTTATTCCCTACTTGTCTGGATTATCAAAGAAACTCAAGAGGATCTTCCAGAAACACAACATCACGATACACTTCAAACCCACCAACACACTGAGACAGAGGCTGGTTCACCCGCAGGACAAAACTCCTGACACAAACAGAGCAATGTGGTGCACGCTGAGAAATGCACTGAAGAATGCCAGAACTCTTATACTGGGGAAGAAAAACAGCCCTAACACAAATGCATAGCCAACTCATGTGGTCTGGACAAGGGTGTGCACTTACATCTGAAGGATACAGGACATTCCTTTGAGGACAGCAGTGTTAGGAAACTGGCCAGAAAAGATCTCTGGTTCCAGAGAGGTGTCAAGGAGGCCATCTATGTCTAGCTGGGAAACCATCTATGAAAAGAGGAGCTAAGACACTTCTCATCCCCCACATACAAGGCCACCCAAAGGGGCCCAGCCAAACTGGGGGTCCATGGAGGTCAGGAAAATCATGGTCAAGTGAAAAGTTAAGCTGTGATAACCATATTTTATTTTCCACCTGAATAATAACCACTCTTATCAAATAAACAAAGTATGAACTGCATTTATTTTTGCTATACAATTTAGACTTTTTTTTTAATCGAAATATTAACCCTTTTATTGAAACAGAACTGCCTTTATATTAGTGATGTTAAAAATATGGATGGACACAGAACTATTAGGAAAGAAATGTCAGACTTTATAGGTAGGCCATGATGACAATGTCACAAATGTCAGGATGCCAGAAAATAAAATAGAAGAAACTTAGATGACTTTTTCTGGAAATACAGCGAATAACTGAGAAATTGTGAAAAGATACAAAAAAAGGGTCAGATATGGCAGGAATTGATTGATTTATTTTTTTCAAAGGCATACAATGGCCAAAAGGGTCAGGGCAAAAAGTGGAAGAAATGGGTGAAAAGAAGCAGGTAGGGCTTAAATGCAGCAAAAACTGGCAAAAATGGACAGAAAGTGGCAAAATGCAACTAAAGTAGGCAAATAGTTGCAAACAAATGTTCAAACAGGGCAAAAAGCAACAAAAAATGACAAAAGTTATCAAAAGCAGTAAAAAGTGGCAAAAGGCAGCTCAAGTAGGCAAAATGTTGCAAAAAATATTGCAGAAAGTGGCAAAAATGGACAAAAAGTGGAAAAAACGACACAAAGTAGAAAAAGGCAGCTCAAGAAGGCAAAGGCTGCAAAGAGATGCTGTAGAAAAAAGTGGAAAAAATGGGTGAAAGAAGCAAAAATCGGTTAAATGCAGAAAAAACTGACAAAAATGGACAGAAAGTGGCAAAATGCAGCTAAAGTAGGCAAAAAGTTGCAAACAAATGTTCCAACAATGAGCAAAAAGCCATAAAAATGGGCAAAAATGGACAAAAAGTTGAAAAAAATTGGCAACAAAAGCAGCAAAAGGCAGCTAAAGTAGGCAAAAGATGCAAAAAAAAGTGTCAGAAATTGGCAAAAGGTTGCAAAAAAAAAACCCAGCAAAAAACTGGTAAAAAAAAAAATATTAAAATATATGGGCTAAGTGGTTTAAAAAAAGTGGGTGAGAGAGGGCAAAAATGTGATTAAAGTGGGAAAAAAATGCCAAAAATGTGCATAACTGGGTTAACAGTGGCAAAATGGGCAGAAATCTGCAAAAATGGGTTAAAAGTGGCAAACAGAGGTGGCAATAATGGATGGAGAAGAGTGGTGGAAATGGTTAAAGAGTACCATAAAAAAAACTATCCCAACAGCAGAACCCAATAATAGCTTAACATACTTTTCAGCACCAAATGAGTGAATAAATCACTGTTGCAGAGGGCCCATTCATTGGGTTTTCAGGCACCAGCATCATGCAGACATGGCAAACCCTGAGAGGCCCTGGTGACATAACCAAGATCATTAACATGTGGACAGATGTTATAAATTCCATCTTTGGTCTGAGTCACATTAGAACTGAAGATGCCTTTTGGAGGAGAGATGAAACATCCATAAGAACCTCAGTCAAGTCCAGTTGCCTCTTTTGATGAAGATTCGGTAATCAGGACACCCAAACTTCTAGACATAAATGCATGAAACAAAGGGTGAGTGGTAGAGGCAATGGGTTTCCTGGGACTGAGCCTGAATCTTGAAAATGTCTCTGATAACCTGATAAAGTTCCTGCATCCTCTATGAAAAGTTTCTTGAACCTTTAGCTTTATTAATCACAGCCCCAATTAAAAGAAGAAATCCCATTTAAGAGTATGTATTGTTTCTCAGTAATCTCTCAGGAGTAAACAACAAGCTGCTTTCACCGAAATAAAGAGGCTGATGATTACTTCAGCCCTGTGGTTCAGAAAGTTTAACACCGTTGTATAATCAGGTCTGCAGCAAGAGGCCAAATATAAGTGACAATAGCTGCATAACTAACTGCTGTGAAAACGGAAATGGCAGAGGAACCCAGCAGAGGGACAATGTTGTTTCAGATAGGGGACCTACAATTAAACTTAATGAACATGAAAAAGTAGTTTTCACTAAGCTTTGCAGCAGAAAATGATAAATGATGGGTTTTAAACAGGCGAGGAAAGGCAATTACTAACAGGCACTGTAGTAAAGAGAAAAGTCGATTTCGAGAAACTTTAAAGAATATCAATTGGCTCATTATTTTCCTCGGAGGACAGCAGAAGCTATGATTTCTTTTCTTTTTTTTTTTTTTTTTTTTTGACTAAAACATTTAAAACACTCTCCATTAAAGACTTTCCATGAAATGTCTCCTGCAGACACAAGATACTTTACTCTGTGCTTAATGCAGAACTTTGTGTAAAATCTGACCGTTTAACACGGAAGAGTGGTTTTAAATGAGATTGAACAAAAACGTCCTGAAGCTCTAAGGGAGATGTTTTTCAGCCAAGCGCTGTCCTGACATCTACTATGAAACATCAGTCCTGTTATATTTTAGTATCCCTTGACAAGTGACATCAGCGAGCAGCCTTTAGCATTAACCTGTCAGTAGAGCTAAAATTGAGGATCAGTCTTTGAAATCAATGTGCCAAAACACTTGTCGGAGTCAAATCTGAGTTTCTTGTTTGATCTGCATGACTCTCACACATCGACATAAATTTAAAACTGCTGCAGGAACCACTAAACCACCTCAAAGCACCCCTTTAAACTGTGGTAAATCCTCTCAATGAAACATTTGTTGTTAGAAAATAAATGGTGCAATAAGCAACGTGAGGACGGTTTGAGACAATCCAATCATGTAATTATTTGAGCGTAGGGATACATTAATCCGTCCTGTGACAATCAATAAAAAAGCTGACATGAAATGGATTTCTATACATGACTAAGTCATGTCTCTTTGGAATAAGCAAGAAAAGCATGGTGTAAGCCTTTAATCTGCTTGAACAGACTTCAGTTAAATTTGATCCATGCTTTCTTTAAGCAGTGCTGCAGAACTATTGGTCTCTATGTGCTGTGTTATGTTATCCATATATTCCAGGCTGTACTGAGATAGAGACAGGGTTTGAGTATGTGGCTTGCATAATGACTGCAGAGGCACACAGCTACTTTTAGAAAATTCATAAGGCTCACATTAGCGTTCTACCCCGAGGCTGTTTTAACAAAGAAATTCTAATTAATCAGTCATTGTAGTTTAAAGAAGACCTGTGTAGAATATTTTCCTTGGATAATTTTAAATAACTTTATCATGGATTAGAATAATTAGGCTAATATTAATTAGACTTAACCTGTCCCTAAACAGTTACTGTCTAATCATAGCATTGCATTAACTAACCATAAGCTTTGGCTTTGAGAACATGGCATAGCTGCGTGCTTTGCATTTAATTTCATATCAGACTCTTGTGTAAGCCTTGGATACCAATGTGGTCTTTATTTGTAATGATGAAGAGACAAAACAACAATCTTAAAAGTAAAATATCCAGTAAAACAAATGTTGCACACTGAGCTAAAGTGGTGCTGGTTCTTGTTTTACATCTTTGGTGTTAAGTTCCCTGTCTTAAATGTTTTTGTTTGGTTAAGAATTAAGAGAACTGATCCCTGTAGAACACCTTTTGTCATTTTTGCAAACTCTGAATGGACATATAGTCCTGTGCATAAGTTTTAGGCATTTAAGGCACTAAGGATTACCGCACATGCCACAACCCAGTGCTGGGTGTCAGAGTCAAGCTGGACACGTGTAAACATCTGTGTCGCTCGGCTTGTCCAGGCCTTTTCACCCCTGGTAATATGCCCAGAGACCACCATTGGTTTCAAGTCTTGGCACAACCAGGGGCTCACAGCAACCCTACCACCCACCCAGACGGTACCCTAGGCCAGGAGTTGCACTGGAAATAAGGGGCCTAGCCAAAATCCTGAAAAACAGCCCCATACCATTATCCCTCCTCCACCAAACTTTACAGTTGGCACAGTGCAGTCAGGCAGGTAATATTATTCCAGCCAAATCCAGACTCGCCCCACTGACTGCCACACACTTTGTCACTCCACAGAACACGTTTCCACTTCTTTACAGTCCAGTGTTTGTGTGCTTTACACCACTCCATCAGATACTTGATGTTGGGCTTGATGATGTGAGGTCTGAATGCAGCTCCTCGCCAATAGAAACCCAATCCATGAAGCTTCTGCCACACAGCGTTTATGCTGATATTAATGCCAGTGGAAGTTCAGAAATCTTCAGCAAAGGAATCAGCCCTGTTTTTGTGACTTTCAGGCACTATGCACCTTAGCATTTGTTTACTCCACTCTGTGGATTCTGGTCTTCTGCTTCGTGGCTGCAGAGTTGCTGTTGTTCCTAAATGCTTCCACTTTCTAATAATATCACTAAGAGCTGACTGTGTAATAACCAGCAGGGGTGAAGTTCCCAAACTGTCTTATTGCAAAAGTGGCAGCCAGTACCATGCTCAAAGACAATGAGCTCTTCAGAACAACCCAGTTTGTATCACACGGCTAGCTGCTCGATTTTACTAATAATTGATTTATCTTGTTTTCTTTGCATTTCTGGAAGCTCGTATCTTAAATTGATAAAGAAAGAAGGATATGGTCATTGAGTTTGTTTCTGCCTTCGCATGTTCAGTCACTATTCAAAACATTACTGTGACTTAGTTTAAACTGTGTACAAGAGGTATAGATGGTCAACTGGTGGGTCGGGACCCCCAAGTGGGTGACTAGTTTGGCATCAGAACCCAGGTGATGGGTTCTGATGCCAAACTAGTCGGGGGCTACTGGTCTATACTATGTATATTTCTTTTACTACTACCACTACTACTACTACTACTACCACTTTTTAATGTAATGGATGAATGAGTGACCCGAGACACAAAGCCTCCAAGGCTTACAAAAGGGAGCCAATGCAGAGGGTGCCAAAAGCTTCAGTTCCTTCAGTGTCCACTTGAGGCTTCCTTCAAAGGTGAGTTCATCTTCACTGAGGTCCATTTTAAAAAGACCAACTTAAGAGGAGAAAAAAAACAATACCTCTATCCAACTCATTTTCCCATTGGTTCTCACTGTACAAGGGTAGAATTTTATTAAAACACATTTTAAAAAAATATTTATTATACTATTCTAGCCTAAAAGGTAGCCACTTTCTTCATACTTTGTTGTGTCTAACTACAGGCCCTCTTGCAAAGCAAAAGAGATCTTCAAGTCAAAATTAGAGCAGATGGAACAATGTGTTCTGCACCAAAGCTATGTTTAGTTTTCCATCAGTAAATACTCTGTCGTCAGCTAAACCCATGGCCGACTGCCACAATGACGATGATTCAGGGTTCTTATTTTTATTTTTTTTTTAAGAAAAAAACTTTCTGTTCTGCAGACTTTTTTCTCTCCTCTCTGAATAACAAGCCGGGCTGTGATCCACAGCCTCTCCTCCTGAATTTCTCGCTTTGTTCTTTTGACTCGAGGAGAAAAACAGTACTCCAGTGCTGCCAGGGTTTTCGCAAGAACAAGAGAGGACGGAGTTATCTGAGGCTGGATTGACACTGAAGCGTTTGCCAGCATGTCATTAAACACGACATGAAACCAGACATCAATCTCTCCACAGAGTTCAAGCAGGCAATTCGTGTCCCCGTTAGCCTTTTTTTGCATGATGAATGTTAGACATTTATGACCCGTCATGAACCTTCGCATTGTCAAGGTCGCAGGTAGTCCCCATAAAGCTGCCAGGTCAAAACTGTAGCCGTGTCAGTTCATGCTAAAGGTTTTGATTCCCTTCTGTTCCACTGGCAGATATCCTAAAGCTATGAATATTTCTGAGCAGCCTACTGAGAGGTCTTTCTGATGGCCTCCATGCACTTTATGTAATGGAAGCAGTAATGGCCATTTAAAGGTGTTCTTACAGTTTGCATTTAATTAATTGCCATCATTAACCTTAAGCTGTTCTAAAGACATGGCCCATGTCCTTTTGCTTCTTTCCATTTGTTGGCAGATTTTCAAATGACTTCAATCCCTTAAACCTAAGCATTTCCAGCAGAAGGTTATGACTAAACTATACGATTAGATCAAGGAATTAAAATCATATCAAAAATAATACAAAAGTCGGACATCCCTTTGCATCAGATTTCTGCCAAAAAAAAAAAAAAACTCAAAATGTATGGATCCACCTAAATGGACTTATTTATTTTAACAGTTACACTTCAATACATCATCATCTGAGTGCAGTGAATGTGTCTCAAGTGACTGTAGTATAAAGACACCTGAGTCTGGAAGGTCCAGTCACTGGCTAATCAGTATTCCTTGCTACCATTACACCACGAAGACAAAAGAACACTCTGGTCAACTCAGAGAAAAGGTTACCTAGAAGTATAAGTCAGGGATGGATATAAGAACATTTCCAAGGCACTGAACCTTCCCTGGAGTTCAGTTAAATCCATCATCAAGAAATGGAAGGAATACAGCACGTGTGTAAATCTGCCTCAATCAGGCCGTCCTCACAAACTAACTAACCATGAAAGAAGGAGGCTAGTGAGAGAGGCCACCAAGACACCTATGACTACTAGGAGTTACAAGCTTCAGCAGCTGAGATCCCCACTGTGAAGCATGGTGGTGGCAGCATCATGCTGTGGGAATGCTTCTCGGCAGCCAGCCCTGGAAGGCTCCAGAGGACAATCTTATTGAGTCTCCAAGAGAACTATGGCTTGGGAGAAAATGTATTTTCCAGCAAGACAGTGACCCGAAGCATACGGTGAAAGCTGCACAGAAATTTTGGCTGGACTTGAAAAGGGATGTTAAGTTAACTCCTGTGCAACTGGACACATTTTATGTGAATTATTCAAAGTATGCACTTGCTCATACCGTTTTGATTTAAAGCCATCCATCCATCCATTCATTGTCTACACTGCTTATCCCACTGAGGGTTACAAGGGACTGGAGCCAGCCCCAGCTGTCATTGGGCGAGAGCCTGGGTACACCCTGGAGAAGTCACCATTCAATCACAGAGCTTACAGACAAGCTGCCAGACTCACACCTACAGGCAATTTAGAGCCATCAGTTAAGCTAAGGAGCATGTTTTAGTATTGTGAGTTGAAGTCACAGTACCTAGAAAGAACCAAAGCATGCATGGAAAGAACATGCAAACATGTAGAAAGGTCTCGTCTGACCTGGATCCATCCATTTTCTATACCGCTTATCCCGTTGGGGGTTGCAGGGGTCTGGAGCCTATCCCAGGTGTCACTGGGCAAGAGGCAGGGTACACCCTAGACTGGTCACTAGTCGATCACAGGGCTGACATGTAGAGACAGACAAACAAGCATGCTTACATTCACACCTATGGCCAATTTAGAGTCCCCAGTTAACCTAACGAGCATGTCTTTGGTGGTGGGAGGAAGCCGGAGTACACAGGGAAAACCCACACATGCACGAGGAGAACATGCAAAATCCACACAGAAAGGCCCTGACCAGGAAGCACCCCAGGGACCTACTTGCTGTGAGACAAGAGTGCTAACCCCTGCACCGCCGTGCAGCCCTGTCTGAACAGGATTCAAAACAAAAACTTTCTTGCTGTAAGGTAATAGTACCAACCACTACAAAACCATTACGCCCTAATTTAGAATCAGTTCAAACTAAAATCTTGCCAAAATTGCTGTCCTGAGGACAGATATACAGTATTTAATTGTGCAATAATTAAGTGGGATTTAACTTATAGGGTACATTAAAGCATTGGCTCCCAACCTGGGGTCAGGCAGACCTTGGAGAGGGCACAAGAGCCCAACCTGCTCTGAGGTTGTCATACCTAGACTTGCTTACATTCTTTTGGTTGAAAAAAAGCATGTTTAGGCCTTTTATGCTTGGATTTTATCTTATCTTTACAGATCCTGGGGGGTGAACATGTCTTAAATATTAGTAGGGGGCTCCATAGGGAACCAAAGGCTTTGATAAAGTTTTTACAGTCTTGTTTTCTGTATTTCAAAGCATGTAAATGCAAGCATCGAGGACCAAAGACTAGAACATAGCTTAAAGAAGCAGCTGGGAAATAATTGAAGTTGAATTTCCATAAACGTCCTTTTTGGTAAATAGGCTGCAGATCACTGGACTGAAACACAGTGAAACAGAACAGAAATTAAATTGTTCTATTTTCCATTTAGCAGGAATACAAGCCTGTTGTATAACGTAACTAGGTCAAGCTGCTTGCTAAATCTTCCCTTGTTTTATTTTAAATGGAAGGCAATTATGCACAAGTTTCTGCACAAGGGATTAATTGGTCCATCTTGTATTTGTTGATGATGTGACTACTGTGCATTTCATAGAAGAATGCAGGGGTCTCATGGGATATAAAGGTGAAGAAACAAAAAACCAACCTGCATGAATGCGTTAAGACCATGGAGGATGCAGTTTTGCATCACTGAATCGACTGCCAGAATCAGCAACGCTAACATGATCCTGGTGACAATGCAAGCATGATGCTGCTCAGAAGGTACACCATGAAGCTCATTCATCTATTTAATTCGGTATAAGAGCAGACAATGCTTTCCTGTTTGCATTAGGCTCCATAGACAGTCACAAGTGTAACAACTTAGTACTTTGTGTATAGTCTGTATGGACTTCAGTTGCAAACCAAATTACCCCTCAGGGAATAATAAAGATTTTCCACTCCATTGCAGTCCAATAAATCCGGGTTAATAAGTTGACGTCTTTCTATCCTACTTTCCCCAAATTATGGTCATTTCAATCAGAGAGCTCATATTTATAATGGTGTTAATTCATTGTAGCAGAAAAGCATAGTTTGTGTTTGGCATCTAGTCTCTGACCTCCATGCAATTTGTTTTAAATGTAGAAACCTAAGAAGTGATGAGATAGAGGTGGATGCTGGGTGTTGTAAGTTAAAGTGCAACACTGATACAGGACAGAGCTGACAGTAACAGAGCAGAAGGAAAGACCTGAAATCATGCAGCTTAAATAGACTGTCATGGGAAGGATGTTTGTCAAGTCATTTTGAGAGTAACTCATGTCAAATGTGAAATCAGTGCAGCCTGACTTGTCTGCCTAAAGTGCTTCAAAGACGTCACACCATTTATCATAGCCATAATCCTGTCTCTAACCTGGCTGAAGAGTGACCTTTTTACAGTTAATCACAGTTTGGTGAGAGAGATCATGGTTCAGGCTTGAATAATGTCACTGTTGACTTCTGGTTCCACACAGGGCATGGACAAAGCTTTCCTAGCTCAAACAATGAGTCTTCCAGCAAAAATTCTCCCAAGGCTGCACTAGAATCCTGCCAGCACCATCAGTGATACAAAAAGTGGGGAATTCATGCCCGTTGTCCATGCCAAGACCAATTACAGAATGCTTTCCAATGTAGTTTTAATTAAATTTGTACAGAGAAAGGATTAAAATTGAGAACTGCCCAACACAGAGGAAATATATCAACTGCTCTGTGGGGGTTTGTATGGCAAGAAGACTCTTCATCACTTCTGTCTGCTACAAACAACAGAAAAACACCTGCGAGGTTTACAACAGTTTAACAAACAAAAACTCAGTTTTCAGAAGATCTGAAACTAGTGTTATCATGATAGTAGAAATCAGCATTAAATATAATGTTGGTAAAATCATATACAGTCCTGTGCATTAGTTTTAGGCTTGTATGGCGCTGAGGCTTCATCATGGAGACCACTGGCCTGACCCCGGGCTGGAGGTGGGGTGGCCAGAGTCAAGCTCAACAAATGGCGACACCTGTGTGTCGCTCAGATACGACTGTGACATATCTGCCAGAAAACATGAATGCAAACCTGACCACAACCTCAGAAAAAGCATAGAGGGCTTCTATTTGGCTGCTCAAAGGACTGCAAAAAGTAAGAAGCCCCACTCAATTGGACAAGAGCTTGTATTTTGGTTGAAGAGTTTAAAATGCAGCATCTTGGAGTACAAATGGCAGTTTACATATGTTTAATCAGCGTGAGGGCTATGTGGGGGTCCTTGGAAAATGTTCTGCCCTGTAAGGGGTCCCTAGCCCCAAAAAGTTTGAGAACCACTTCCCTAGGCCATGCTTACTTGGTACATTCACCCTTTACTTCACCCTGTAGGTGTGGACTTTGTGATTTTTTCAACAGATTTCTGGCTGACCACTGAGGTCGCTATAAATGGGTCTGTATGTGGCTGACTGACTGACTGACTGAGTGACTTTACTTTCAGAGTCGTACATACAGAGTTGTGCTACAGGAGTGGTTTTGTTATTCTAAAAGCCATCAGTAATGGCTGCCTCCACTGCTGTGATTACCTCAGAGATAGCTTTAGCACTGTAGCCATTTTACTGGAACTGGACCACGTTTCTGTTTGGAAATAAAGACTATAAGACTATAAGGACTATGTGATAGTTACAGGGAAAGGGTAACTTCTTGTGTGAATGCTTGTAGACAATTGCTGCTAGTGGAGCGATAAGCTTGGAATTATCAACATCAGCACTTTGGTCAAACTGTGTAGCATTTATGTTTAAAATAAGCGCAGAGGTCAACACTTTTCATGACAGAGATGGTTTTTTTCAGTCTTCTGCCAATCTGCTTCAGCAGGAGTATGTGATAGTTACACTGAAAGAGTTAGTTGTTACGATCGGTTGTATACAATGCTAGTGGAGCGATTAGCTCAGACTTAGCTACTGCGGCACATTGGTCAGAACTGGGCAACATTTCTTTATAAAAGCAAAGGCAGAGAGCAACACTGACAGCTTTCTGTGACTTCAGCATGAGTACTGTGTGTAATAGTTTTGGGGACAGGGTTTGTTGTGGTGAGTGGTTGGTTTGCTATTGTTATGGTGGGGTTTTCCGGCATATCCAGGGGCTACTGCTGTGGTAGCCATTAGCTCCCATGTAGCTGTAGGAAATCTGCAGTTTAATCGAAACTGGACTACATTTCTTCAAGTGCAAACAATCACACCAAAAGCTTGTCTCAGCACAGAGATTGTTTTTGCACATCTCCTGAGCAGCCTTGGCATCAATTTTACATGAAGCTCCGACATTAACAATCTAAGGCAGTGGTGGCCTACACAAGAGTAGCGCATGCGCACTGTGCCATTTGTCGCTCTGATTGGCCAATCATGAATTTGGCGGACAGAGTGTTCCTCCAGTCACCTTCTGAAGATTTTCTGAAGTCCTGCCCTTCCCAAACGCTTTCCATGGGAGCTTTCCCAGAAGATTATGAAATATATTCAGTCAGTCTGGTGTGTCAGGTTCATTGTTTCCTGCTGCCAGGGCTTTAGGTATACGTTAAGATATTTCTTTGAAATATACTGAGAGAGCTTTGATTTTCCTGCCAACTTTTATATACTAAATCAGGTACCATTTAGCCATGACATCATTTAGAAATTGTCAATTTAGCAAGTATCAGAAAAAAACTAAGGCATAAAACATGGAAAAGCATACTAAATGGAAAAATGTGGGATCCTTTTCCATACTCTATTTAGTTTGGGCCTGTGGTCAAAATGTTTGCTCACATTATATGGCTAAATTACATTGGAGCTGTTCCTGCTTATCAACAGTAGTACATAACACAGAATGTTAGATTTGGATCACTGCATTTTTCATAGTAGGACTAAAGCCAGTGAGAAATGAGACAGCGAAGGCGGTGAAACTGCTGCAATGTGTCCAAGGAGAGTCAAACACTGGCGTCCCTACTGCTAATGTTTGCAAGCATTCTGTCGACAGAAAACTAAATGTACCTTTCAAAACAGCAACTGTTATTTACACAAAGGGTACATTTTCAAAACCATTTCCATATCCGCACTAAGCAGCCATCTGCTGTTATTTGTTTTCACTGCAGATATTCTTACAGCAGGTTGTCTTCAGTCTTTGTTTACATCTTCCAAAGATCACGAGATGATATCGGATCATGTAAGGTGGTACGCTGCTCCCTCGGGCAAACACATAATCTTAATAAAATCTTAAAGTGAAGGATTCTCCAATACTTTCATATCTTTCAGCATGCTCATGTTAGAGATCACAGAGGAAGATAATCTCTAAGGTGGCTTCTTATGTGGGTGATGCAACCTCATTTTTATCAGTCAGGCCATATAAACTCCTGTAGTTTCAGCCTTCTTTCAGTTATGTAAGGCCTCAGTTTGATCTTAGTTTAAATGTTGATTTTACCAGGTGATTTCATCAAATAGAAGCAATATATCAAAGACTTTCAGGTCAAGCCATTGGGATACTCTCTGCAAAAATAAAGATAAAATCAAGTGAAGGAGAGGAGTCCTTTTTCACATGTAGAGTTTCTATCCTTATGCAACAAAGTCATTTAAAAAACCATTTAATTTTAAGAAATTCTACACAAAAAAAAAAAAAAAATGCATGTTTCTAGTCACTACTGTTATGTGAATGAGCAAGTCAAGCAGCAGGTCTGCTACTCATAAAGAAATGTGAAACTCAGCAGAAGAAGATGGCTCTTCTGTTGGGGGTCAGGAAGTGGGGACAACCATAAGAAATGAAAGGGACGGAGGAAGATTTACATTTTAAAACCCTAAACAGACCTGTATGCTGCAGTTATCATCCAAGAATTTTGACATACATTGAGTACGATCCCTACACATGACCCAAAAGTTATTTTTCCACAGCGTTTCTCTATGCAGAGATCACTAACTGCCCCCCCAACGGGGTTTTCTGCTGCTGTATGATGGCATCTGCAAATAACCTTTAGATGATCTTATAGTGAATGTCAGCAACCTCCTACTCCCTGTTTGTGTTGAATGCTGTATGCTGTTACTTGTTTTAAAGTACTATCAAGTATGACTGCCAGATTTAGAAAGACAAAGAGAAAATGAAAAGGAAGGAGGACTTCATCTGTGAAAATAGCATGTTTTCAAAATCATTTCTAAACTGTTAACTTATGAGTTCTCGTAGTGCTTACCATGTTAATCCAGAGACATTAATGTTTACTCACTAAATGCTTGCAGTGCAAAAAGTTGCATTTTCTTTGCAAGATCCTGCAAGTTTCTTTTTTTTCAGCATTTCTAGTCAGGTTTTTGAGCACAAATTGATAGATCTTGGACAGATCTTGCTGCCACTTGAAACATACACTCTTTGAACAACCTATGCCCCTGTAGAAATCAAGCACCAAAGACTCTGACAATAATTATGAACTGAAAATAAATATTATTTGACATCACATCTATGTAAAACAAATACTACCTCAAATCATGAACTTGTCTCTCCTGACTGAAATGTTGTATTTTACTTATTTCCCCCTAATCTTACTTCTTTTTTAATAAATTGCATTTTCTTTTCAGCAGTTTCTCAAACCAAATATCAAATAGTACAAATTAATGTGGATTTACCAATAAGTAATTGCCTGATTGCCTTTATAATTTGCATATAACTCAAAGAGAATGATTTATTTGTCTAATGTTTAATCTCTGAAGTAATAGTGATACCTGATGTATTTATGGAAGCTTGAGAGAGCACAAACTTCTCATTTTGGTCTGGAGCTGAAAAAGTCAGTGAACCCACAGAGGCTTAAACTGTTATCACAGCAGCAGACTCTGCCATCGTGGATTTTACACATTCCATAGTGTCCTTTCACAGCATGTCTTCCCTCCTGAGACCCTTTCCCTCAGCTGAAAGCAAAAATGTCTCCCTGTGAAGGATGTGTGAAGAGGCAACTGTGGAAAACAAGTGAAGGACAGGCTGTGCTGAAAGTGCATGTGTGAAAAAGGCATTAAGACACATATATACCCTTCAGTTCTGCTATCTGCTGGGTGCTAAAACTTTTTTACTACTACTACTTTTTTTTAACAAACTGCCTTTCTGGTAGATAATTATGCATTCACTGGTTAATTTTCAACATAAAAATCATTTTTTTGCACATGGTAATATCAGGTTGGAATATGAAACAAATCTGGAAATGCTAAAACTGCAGTTCCTCGAGTGTCCACTTGAGGCTGGTTGCAGAAGCCCTGGACGTCCCATTTACACCCATATTAAAAAGCACAGCAGAGATTGAAACATGTTTGCAGCCTTTAAGAAAGACAGTTTTGGTTTTTAGGGCACTTCTTTGTCCATAAGTGTGCAGGGTGACTTAATGCAATCCATCAATTTTTATTTTATTCAGGCTAAGGATTTGCATAATTATTAGCATGGCTGAGCTGACTGAAAAGTGAACCCAGCTGTAGCTGTTTGCCAGGAGACGTTATGCTTATTTCAGTGAGCTATACGGTGTTTGGACCTTTTTTCTTCTTTATTCAAATTCGTTTTTTAACTGATTCTTACTAGACTTGATTCACTCTATGGTCTAACCAAACCAGGCTAATTTCAGAATAAAAGCATTCTGTATGAACACGGAGAGTTTCTTCACAGAAAGGCTGAAGCTGGATTTTACTTTGAAAGCATCATACTTGTACAGTGTTTATCTTGCCTGGGACATATTCTACCAATAACAGAAAGCTTCACCCATAGTTAAAGAATTGGGATTAACTTTATTAGACCAGTGCAGTTGAGCTTGTGGCTATCACCACTCACATAGAACCACATAGCAAACATATTCATGCTTACATATCTGCTAAAACAAGGTAAAAGCAGCAATTTATTCATCAATTTCTGCTCAACCGTGCCCGAGAGATGTGCAGCCCTAAGAAAATTTTCCAGCCATCTATTCTCTAGATTCTCTGCCTGTGAGACGCATATCAGACACATAAGAAGTAGAGCTCACATGCAGGCAGTCTGAAAGCCTTGACTTTTTAACATGCCAGCCAATGAAAATCAAGCCCTCATGCTGACAAGACATGGTTGGTACACACCCAGTCTGAAACAGGCGTGTGACTACATATACAACAACAACTTCATCTGTAAATAGCAACCTTTAGTTGTGTTTTTTTCTGTAAATTTACAAGACGATGGATGAACAAAAGCAGAACATTTATGAAAACAGTTTATAGAGTGCAAACTAAGGAAAGCCCCAATACTTTCACTATCATGTACACAGAGTTCCCTCTGAAAACAGAGACTTCTTTGCCTTTCATGTCCAGTCAGTGGCCATAAGCAAGTAGTTGGACTACAGAACAATGGCTTCCTCACAAGTTCTGTTACCAGTTGACATTTTACCTAATGCAGACATTTTACATTTGTCAGGAAAGGATGCATGTACTGTTTCTTAAGAAAGGCACTCTGCCATCCACATCCTTGCATGTAAACAACAGTATTTAAAGTCATTTTTGTTGATCTGTATGATGTCATGAAAACACAGTTTTTGAAACTGAAAACTGAACAATGCAATTTCCAGTGGATCATTTCCCTGAAAACATAGCTTAAAGTCCAGCATGAGTTTAACTTATGAGCCTGTTTATAGGACGGCATAAGGTTAGGTAGAAGTGAATGTTCAAACAGCTTTTCCAAAATTACAATCACCACTGAGAGCTTCAAACCTATGCTACAGATACCAGTGGATGACACCACGGAGACAACAGTACAGTTCTTATAAAAGTATTCACCCCCTCGTCTGTTATACCTTTTTATTGATTTTATAGATCATTATAATTTGGCTTCTTTGAAAACAAATCTTAATGTCAAAGTAAAAACAGATGTCTACAAAGTAATAGTGACTGCATAAATATTCACCCCTTTAAGCCAGTATAAATCTTCTCCCAAGCTGTAGTTCTCTTGCAGACTGTGTAAGATTGTCCTCCCGGATTTCCCCACATTCAGTTTACCCTCTACCTTTACAAGCCTTCTAGGGCCGGCTGACGAGAAGCATCCCTGCAGCATGATGCTGCCACCACCACGCTTCTCAGTGGGGATGATGTGTTTGGTGTCCGCCAAACAAAGCGTCTTGTCTGATGGCCAAAAAGCATCATTTTGGTCTCATCAGACCAAAGAACTCTCTTCCACTTGACCACAGAGTCTCCCACAAACCTGTTGGTGAACTTTAATTAAGATTTAATCTGAGTTTACTTCAACAGTGGCTTTCTCTTCACCACTCTCCAATAAGCTTTGACTGGTGAAGAACCAGGGCAACAGTTGCTGTATGCCAAGCCTTTCCTATCTCAGCTGCTGAAGCTTGTAACTCCTTCAGAGTAGTCATAGGCGTCTTGGTAGCCTCTCTCACTAGTCTCCTTCTTGCATGCTCAGTCAGTTTGTGAGGATGGCCCGACTGAGGCAGGTCAACACATGTGCAATTTTCCTTCCATTTCTTGATGGATTTAACTGAAGGAACTCTGGGGGATGTTCGGTGCCTTGGAAATGTTCTTATGTCCATCCCCTGACTTAAACATTTCAATAACCTTTTCTCTGAGTTGATTGGAGTGTTCTTTTGTCTTTGTGGTGTAATGGTAGCCAGGAGTACTGATTAACCAATGGCTCAGGTGTCTTTATACTACAATCACTTGACAGGTATTCACTGCACTCCGGTGATCCCCATTTTACTAATTATGAGACTATTAGAACTAATTGACTGGACCTCTGTAGAATTAGGTCAGTCCTTTAAAGGGGGGTATTTATGAAATTATTTTACATTACACATTTTCATTTTATTGACATTACTTTGCAGAAAGAGTTTTTGATATTAAAGGTGTTTTTATATAATTCATTTGTCAAGAAAGCTAAATTATTCTGACCATAATTAATTTCTGAAATTAATTAAAGGAAAAAAAATCAAAGGAGATGACTGCTTTTTGTAGGCACTGTATGTAAAACAAAGATTACTTAATGTTTTAATTCTTGAAGCTGTCTCAGCCATAACTGACTCTATTTATTCAAGACAATGACTTGCACTGAAATAATCCGCATGGTGTGTTACAAAGCTTACATGAAATTAATCATGAAATTAATGATCTACATGTTTGAATAGTGAATCATCTGGTATTTACAGTAAAAGCTGATGTGTTTGACTACGTTGTTATGTAGAAGGCGTCGTGCTGAACATTAATCCCAGAGCTGATGGTGCAAAGACTCACTGCACTACACAGAGAATATCTTATAGCAGGAGTTGGCAAGACCCGAGGGGTTTGGCGGTATCTGAAATGTGCAAAGTGCATTTTCTGCCTCAAAAACAAACTGCAAGACGTCGAGGGGCTTCTCTTCACAGTAACATCACCAAAACATCCCATCATTCTCTCTGTGTGACCTCTGCAGGGATTATAACAATGACTGTATGCAGGTCTGATACATGTGATGCTGGATTCTGCCTCATCAGTTCTGCTCAGCAGCGTTCGAAATGTGTCAAAGGAATTTCACCGCTCCTTGTGTGATGCACGGGGAGTTGTTGTTGAGTATTGATGCCTCAGAAGAAAATGAAACATCTGATTACCTCTCTATCCTCTCCTCTGCCTCATGTAAACAAAGCAGTGGATGCATTGGTTAGTAAAAATTAGAATCTGACAGGACATGATTATGCTCTCTGCCTCGGAGAGCTCTGTGGCTAAACATCCCAGCGGGTGTATTTCTCCTTCTGTGAGCCGCCTTACCTGCTAATTAGGAGGATGGTGAACAAGGTCCCTCCAGATACAGAGAAAGCCATGGCTGCGAGAGGAGCGGAGACACCGGCTGGAGTTTATCTGGAATAAAAGCACACAAAGGACGCAATTCACAAGGATGCAAGTGGATGCAAGGAACATAGAATTTACTCCCTCTGAAACTGAGATATTTTGAAGTTGCACTAATCCAATGACGCCCACATCTTTCTTTTATTAAACTGAATCAGCTGGCACTCTGCAGATAGTCTCATCCTGATTTTAATCTCTACAGTCGACATTTCCATAAATAGTTTTACACTGAGATGTTATTTATCACCCAGGTAACGCTGCTTCCTCTGTGCCCCCTGGCTTATCTCTAATAGACTCTGACAGCCTGAAATGCCGGACTTATTTACAGACATAAAGCCCACAACAGCAAATTACAGCTCTGACACGCCTGAGGGAGTGTCCCTCTGCAGCACAATGACCCCTTCTTACAGACCTCACCTCAAATTCATGTCTGAAAGCTCCAGACTCTGATGAAAAGTAATAACGTGGTCCCCTTCAAAGAAACGCTCGCTCTTTCTCTCTCTCCCTCTCTCATGCATCTTTTAAGATGAAAGCAGACAGAAAACCTTCAGAGAGCAGAATGACTTCACCACAGAGACCCGACTAATGTGGACGACAAGCTGGGCCCAGAAAATGTTTAATGTAAAGTTGAAAGTGAACTTATGTGGTCGGGGTGCTATGGAGAGGAGTGAACATGAAATACATGAGACCTGTTGACTGTAATGCTACAGCTTTAGTTACATAAAACATTCTGATGCATGATATGTGGCTCTGAGCAGGTGAGTTTTATCACAGCTATAGGGTTTTTGGCCCTATTTTGACTCTGTACTGTTAAAACTGTGTGATGCAAGTGGTGTGGTGTGAGTTCGACTACGTATTGCCAGGTATACGGCACAAAATCTGAGACACAGCATGCAAGGAGATTGGATTAAGTCTGTTGATTATACATAGCTGTATTTTGGCATAACATGACTCAAACCGGAGTGTCAGCTTTCTTTTCCTTTAAAGCCCAAATCACACCACATCACATTGCACTGCAGCATTACTTCATGTCACGCCGGTCATATGAAGCAGCTCAAGTGCCACCCTGTGCACACACTGGCAGCAGCACACCACTGGTCAAATTCCCCACCAGCCACTGCCGGGCCAGGCACTTGATGCCAGAGTGGAGAGCTCAGCTCAGGGCTCACCTCCCCGCCTCACAGGGTAGGTAAAAAAAAATCAATAAGAGCAGTGGTTACTGGTTGCCGAGGCTTCCTACTATATCCTATGCTCCAAACAGAAGGTGGCACTAAATTTCTTCTTCTGTAGTCTTGAAGAGAGCTACTACTCATCAGCTGAGATGGACAAAAACAGCTTTCTCCTCAGGAAAACGCTCCAGATCAGCTACATTCGCCATGGCGAGAAGTGGCATAAAGTTCCGTGGCATGTCGGGTTTGTGCACTGCTGGTGTGGGTTTGTTCATAGAAAATAATGAGGGTGATCATTTGGACCAGCATCTGACATGACAGTCTGGCTGCAGACCGTACATCTCTGATTGGCCAATCTCACAAACTGTCCATTTGAGACATTTCAGTACCAAAGTGCTGTAATTTACCGGTGCAAAGTATTTCCAGTTTTAGATTTTTAAAAAGAAAATTCAACCTTATTCATAAAAAGTCTGGCAGTTTCATTCATGTCATAACCAGACTGAAAACATTACAGATGAAGAAAATGTCATAGATCCAACACAGAATAAAAGACCAGAGGTCTAGTCTGGGGTAATATTATGTATAGACCCGTTTTAAAAGTAGCTACATGACGTTGACTCGCTTTAGCTTTGTTAGCTTTAGCTTCCTTAGCTTTAACTCAAGCTACATAACTAGCTACATAATTTACTACATAAGCCAAAGTAGCTAAGATAGCTTTAGCAACGTGAACTTAACAAACATAGCTGAAGCTGATGTAGCTACGTAGATCAGTGGTTCTCTGGTTGTGTCACAGGGCCCACCATCAACTCCTCGAGGAGAATTGCGACCCGAATTTTGGATATATTTTTGGTTAATCAGATGTATTTAGTAAGAAATAGTAGAGCTAGGGATAAGACAGCACAAAAGGTGTAACAAAACAATGAAACACGACAAAACATGTATGTTTTATAGTCTCATAGACAATTTGGCACATTTTTCCCCAGGTACACATCTGCGACCCACCAGTTGAGAACCACTGATGTAGATAACATACCTTTGTAGTTGCTTTGTGAGCTAAGCTTTAGCTGCCTTAGCTATGTAGCTGTGTTACCTGTGTAGCTTATGCAGCTAATTGAGCTACATAAGCTACACTTGCTGCTTTAGTGTTCTCACGGAGGACGAGTCTTTTCCTGTTTACTCGGCTTTATTACACATTTTGTAATCAGGTTTAGTGGGTCAGGTTGTTAACTTTGAACTTCCTAACCATGAGCTTAACCCTTACCCTGACCACAAACAGAAGTTTAGAGCCAGACCCCTCTAACTTGGGATGGTGCTAGTTAGGTTTGGGGTTAAGAGTGAAGTGATTCAGCAGGTTCGAGTGTAGTTAATTACACTGTAGACCAAACTCCAGCAGACTCGTTTAATTTTCTCCTTTTACGTACTGAATGCAAGGGATGAAATGTACAGTCGTTTCAGTGCTGGACCACTCAAATGACTTTATGAATAAGTAAAGTACTCACAAATGATAAATATTGTGGAAAAAAACCAGATACATTACACATGAGGCTGCTGGTGGCCTCCTATATGCTTCCTGTGCTGTTCTGTTTATCAGTGCTTCAAATCTAAGTTCTAAATGAAGTAAAACAATATGATAATGTAACTGATGGCTAATAAACATATTAATATAAAGAAAGCATCAATATGGAGCACCATAGTATAACCAGTCCAAACTTTGTTGGTCATTGCTGTTAACTCTTCCACAAACCAAAGCACACTACTCTGAGAAAAAAGTAGCTATCAGAAACTTGAGTCCATGGAAGGACTTCATAGGCACGCTGGTCCTTCCGCTCTCGTAGCCATTTTTCTTAGCTATGAAGGTGACTTTAAATCCCAGATTGTACAAGTGCCATCGGTTCAGGCTCTGTTTAAAATGTGTGGATTGGACATTGCTGGGTCTCCAAGTTCCCTGTCTCTCTTCACCTGCCCCTTTAACTAAAGGTCAAATACCCCTCCACAAGAAAAAAAAGCTTTAAGAGACCCTAATCATGATGAACTCAAATCAAAATTAATTCATTAAAGGTTTCTGAAATACAGCCTTCTGTGGACCTGAGACTAATCAGATAAACAGCACTACTGCAAGGAGGAATTACAGCCTTTACAGTGTTGATGTTTAAAGCCATACAGAAAATTAAATCTTGCCCAGAAGAGGTTAAATGTTTTACTGGAACTCACAAAAAACATCTTCATTTTCAGAGGTAAAAGGTGCCCATTAGTCGACGGTAGACGATGACTGCCCATGGTTTCCAAGATTGGATAATAATGAGTACTCTGTTTACCCAGTATCAAAGAAAGATAAGCCCTCATCATTCATTTATTTATCTTCTCTCCACAGTTTCTCAGTTCCTAATAATATCTGTGGCTATATTGTTGGCAGTACTACAGTGATGTATTAGATTAATTGTATAGCATGTGGTTCCTTGTGTGTTTCTACAAGTTCTAGACAGAAAACACACTGAAACATGCACCGATGGAGAGAGCTTGTTATCCGTCTCTGTCTCTAAACCCTGTGTCCCATTAAAACTCAGTGAGAATGTATCTGAGAATGCATAGATATTGAACAGTTGAGCATAACCATGTTCGGGACATACTCAGTGGACGTAGACTCCATGTATACCAATCTTTCCAACGCATACTGTAAAAAAACACATATTTTAGCTTTTAGACCATGCTTTAGGTGGTTTAAGGCACAGTCTGTGTTCTCAAGATAAGAGCATGCCAGCTCTGTGCCAGACTTCTCCTTATTTTAAGACAAAAACACCCCTGGGTGCTAACAGGAGCACAAGTTCATTTGCCATTTAAACAGTGTGAGCACTGGGGTCAAAATAACAGCAAAGGCAAACAGGAAGGACGCCTTAACTTCACGCCAAGATGATTTGTGCCGTGTGTACAATTAGGCCCTTTGGTTGTGACAGTCCACAGCTTGAAGCCGTATTATGGCTGCAATGTATATTTGGGGCAGATTCTTCAAAACAAAGTTCCTATTTAAAGGCTCATATTGTTCTTCTAAGTGTCAGACAGCATTACAGTAAGGATTTCTACAGAGATACACAGGTATGGATTTATTTAACCGTGAAAAGGAGTTACATTACTCTGTTGAGATATCACAAAACTGACTTGGAAATAAAGACATATGTTTTAGGCATGTTTTTTTTTTTTTTTTGTACCCTGTTAATGTTCGTTCCTCCTTCCCATCTGACCCACTGGTCTGCTTTCATCTCAGTAACATTATTCATTTCCCAAGCACTTTTACATATGAACAGCCCAGTATAAAAGGTGGCAGTATGCATGTAGTTGGTTTGCAAATCTGCCAAGAAGAATTAAAAAGAAGCTACAACAGCAACCACTCATCTGAACATTTGTTGATGTTCCATGCCAAAAACTGGAATGCACCCTGCTTCTATTGATGTTTTTATTATTTCTGAGATGCAAATAATATCCATGTAACATCAGTCCATAAATAGGCAATGCAGATATGATGGCTTTAAAAGAGACAGGAATGCTCAGAATTGCCCTTACAACCCTGCTTGCTGATGAGTACCCCATTCTTGAGCACAGCTGTGTTCGCATCCCCTATCAGTACGCATTAATCAAGCTAAGGACCACCTTATCCATGCCCTAGTCTGGTACATTTGTGTTTTCATTGATCAAATGAACCAGACTCTGTGGTCTGGAGCAGTGGTTCTCAACTGGTCTAGCTTTGGGACCTAATGGGAGTTCCATTATGAAAGACTTTGACCCAAATTTCTGATAAATTTGTCAATCAGGCAAATTTATTTGATAAAAGATGGTGCAGAAATGTGACTGAACGAAGACACTGCAACAAATAAGACAAATTATATTAAGAATAAAGAATAACATTTCTGAGAAAGTATCATGGGAGATTTTTTACATTTTCTTTGAAAAATTCCAGATAACATCCAAAATCATTTCCAGGAACATTCTCAAAAAATCTTTGACTTTTCCATTGAATGCTCTAAGAACACCACTGAACAAGACTGATGAAAATTCCTGAGAAAAGTCCTGATAATTTCAGGTAAAACTCCCTTATTCCTTGTGAAGATTTACAGGAAAAGTCCCAGAGAAGTGCTCCCAAAATTCCCAAAGAAAAGAAATATAACTCTTTTGGGGAAATTACCTCAAGTTAACCTTCAGATTCTGAAAATATTCTTAGAGCATTTGTCTCAACTGGACGTTCTGTCTTAAAAAGCTTGTAAAACATCAACCCTGTGGCACAGACTCAGGCTTTAAACATCCTTTTTCAGGAGAACCTTGGCTTAAGCAAGAATATGTGTCATGTCAGAATCTAAAAAGAAAAGTAATGGGACTACAAAGACAGAAGAAAAAGCTAAGCGGGAATTAAAACTCAATGATTTTTTATGTACTAAACACAGTGCATATTATTTATGCTTCAGTTCTTTAACTGTGAGTAGCGTGTGCCTCTTCTTGAGACACATCTTATCGAACATCACTCTCAGAGGGTCAGAAAATATGGAAGAATGTGCAATGAGTCTAGAAACATTTTTCTCTTTCTACTGTCAAAAGCTTAACTGATCAGATAAAAGCACTGCATGGACACTTGGACACAGTCATGACCCACTAAAAACAGCTCTGTGACCCACCTTTGGGTCCGGACCCACCAGTTAACCACTAGAGTACTCAGATCCTGGCCTGGGCCCTAATGTGAAACCACCGCAACTGCAATTTTACTTTCAACAGCAGGGAGTAGCTTCCTATCCAACTTAAATATTATTTTGGATCCACCACAACATTAGTGACATGGATAAATCAGGCCGAGTGAACGATTGAGGCTTCAGGAGACCCGAAGCTCCAGTGTTATATCTTTTACAATCACTGTTTTCTCTGTGGAGTCTGAAGGCTTTAAGATGAGCATAACAGCTGGTTTGAAAATTACTTATCTTTTAGAAAACACACTTTATTTGTAGGATCATTTCCCCATGATGTTGTTAAGGACTTACAGTAGCAATTTGGTCCTGTCACTGGCAAAAACAAGCACTTTAACTGGACACAGATTGATCACAGCCAGCTCTGTTGTTGCCAACTGAAGTGATTAACTGGACAAAGTCCAACAACTTCTTTATATTCAATTCTCTAGGCTCTGGGATAAGAAATATTGTAAATCTATAGTAGAGTGCACTAAAATTAGAATTTTCCTCCATTCTGTTAATGTCTTTATAAACGAAGGAGAGCCTGTGCTTTTGACAGATTTCTAGCTAAAGGGCTGCAGCTCTGTCAAGGTTTAAAAAGATGTAGCCAAATAAAGTCACAGTGCATTGTGCTGTAATTACAGGGTCTTATCTACGTACTGAGCAATCTGATGATAAGCTCAGATAGCACTGGGATGATACAGCATGGCCCACTTTCTGTTAAATGTCTTTGCTGTCAACTTTGTCACAGTCAAATGAGACGCAGTAAATGACATGAGTGTTCCTGACAGACGTGCATCAATGTTTCACTCTCTGCTGATGAGCTCATTTAACAGACATGCTTTATGAATCATGTTCACTTCATGTAAATAACACATGAAGGCTGCATAAAGCATGACTACTCTCTTTTTCATCCATATTCTTTAAACAATCTTTCAATTATAATTTCACTAAAAGCCAGCAACCTTGGTTTTTTTCAGTGTTTCCTGTATTTTCTTAGCAGGCTTTTAGCTGATGAGTTGTTACAGCCACAACAGCAGCAGAACATTGTCATTTAAAAACAATCATGACCTAAGAAGAAGACATAATACAGCTTCCATCAAGAGAGACTGCCAGCAACGTTCCAAAGTCTCTTTGTAGATTATAACCCTGCTTGCTCCACGCAGGGATGTTCCTTACCGCTAATTTTCCATCCAATACAACTGGCCATTTAAATTCACAATTCTAAACTAGGCTTCAGCTTAAACACTCAGGAAACAGCAAGAATTGAGATCGAAAAAGTAATTGCCCTCTTTCTGATTCCTGATTTATTTTATTTTTATTTTTTTTCCATATTTATCATACTTGAATATTTCGGCTCATCAAGCCAATTTTTATTTCTCACAAAGACAACCCAAGTTAATAAAAAATGCACTTTTAAAATTATGATTTTATTTTTTTAAGAGGGAAAAAATACAAACCTATCTGACCCTGTGTGAAAAAGTAATTGCTTCCTGAATCTAATAACTGGTTGTGCCACCCTTGGCAGCAATAACTGAAATGAAGCGTTTGTGATAACTACTGATGAGTCTTTCTCATCGCTTTGGAGGAATTTTGGCCCACTCCTCTTCACAGAATTGTTTTAACTCAGCCATATTGGAGGGCTTTTTGAGCATTAACTACCCATTTAAGGCCACACTACAGCATCTCAATTGAATTTAAGTCCAGACTTTAACTTGGCCACTCCAAAACCTTCATTTTGTTTTTCTTGAGCCATTCAGAGGTGGACTTTCTGGTATGTTTCAGGTCGTTGTCCTGCTGCATAACCCAAGAGGGCATGGACTGATGGTTTTCACCTTCAGGATTTTCTGGTAGACAGCAGAATTCATGGTTCCATCAGTCACAGCAAGTAGTCCAGGTCCTGAAGCAGCAAAGCAGACTCAGACCATCACACTGCCACCACCATGTTTGACTGTTGGCATGATCTTCTTTTTATCAAATGCTGTGATTTTTACTCCAGATGTAACGGGCCCACACCTTCCAAAAAGTTCAACTTTTGTCTCTTCAGTCCACAAAATATTTCTCCAAAAGTCTTGGGGATCATCAAGATGTTAGTTGGCAAACGTGAGATGAGTCTTTGTGTTCTTATTTGTCAGCAGTGGTTTTGGCCTTGGAACTCTCCCATGGATGCCATTTTTGCCCAGTGTCTTTCTTATGGTTGAGTCATGAACTCTGACCTTAACTGAGGCCAGTGAGGCCTGCAGGTCTTTGGATGTCGTTCTGGGTTCTTTTGTGACCTCCTGGATGAGTCATCGTTGCACTCCTGGAGTAATTTTGGTTGGCCGGACACTCCTGGGAAGGTTCACCACTGTTCCCAGTTTTCTCCATTTGTGGATAATAGCTCTGACCGTGGTTCACTGGAATCCCTGAGCCTTGGAAATTGAGCTGGCAAAGCAGATCCATTTATCAGAACTACTTACAGTCCAGGCTAGTGGTGGGTAGAAATGAATCTCTCTCATTCACATTTCAGCAGTGTGTCTCCTGCTTTCCATCACTCCATCCAACGCTTGGCATTGGGCCTGCTGATGCTGATGATGCTTGCATACAGCTGCAGTAATGGAAACTCATTCCATGAATCTTTCGCTGCACATTTTTTTATGCTTATATTAATGCCAGTGGAAATTCTGAACTCTTAGCTATGGAGTCAGAAGAGCATTGGTGTTTTCACCACGCACTTTAGCAGTTGTTGACCCTGTTCTGTGATTTTACGTAGTCCTCCACTTCGTGGCTGAGTTGCTGTTGTTCCTGAACACTTCCACTTTCTTACAATATCACTTACAGTCAATTGTGAAATATCCGTTAGGGATAAAATTTCACAAAATGTCCTGTTGCAAAGGCGGCGTCCATTACAGAACCATGCTTGAAGTGCTCAATTAAAAGATGTGGCCAAATACTTTTGTCCATTTAGTGTCTCATATAAAAGAAGCCAACAGAAACCGCTCTATAAATGGTTTTATTCTTGCTTGAATTCCCCCAGAAGTCTCCATTCTTCTATCTCAGTGTATTTGAGGATTTGAAAGATCCTCCATTGTGGCCAAGAGGGAGCAGTTTCAGGGTCACCAAAGAAGAGATGATACGTGGTTGTGCAAATTAATGAAATGAGACCCATTATTTAACTGGCCTCCTTAAAATAAAATATTAACATACTGATCATATTAAATTGGAAAGTAGAATAAACTACATTCATAGATCAGTGTTTCTGCAGCTGAGTCTGTAGTCAGCCAATCACACACACCCCTTAGTCCAGTTTGTGTCTGACCCCACACCACCACGGCTCTCCCTCTCAAAAGCTTTATTACTTTTTATATTTCATCAAACATCAATATTTTCAGAGGCTCATGTGCCCACTATGAAAGAAAAACCATAACTGACTTCATTTGTCATTGTTTTCATGGTGCCAGCTCCTACTTTTTATGTCACCAGGACATGATGCATGGCTTTAGAAGTCATGGTCATTGTATTTCTATGGAAGCTTTGGGTTGTTTGCAGTCACCTCAGTGTTATCTACAGCATGTGCAGCAGTGTCCCACAGCTTAGCAGGGACTGGTCTGAACAAAAATTAGTTTAAAATGTATAATAATGTTTAAAAGTTAAACAATGGGAGCTTTATTTTGGAAAGCAGCCTTTTGTAGATGCCTGCTATAAAAGAAAATTTTCTAAAAACCTATTCAGTATTTCAAGGTGCTGTGACACTGCACCTACTTGGTACATCAAAATGATTACTCTTAGGTGCATCAGTGCTGGAGTAAAATCTAAAAATTGACAGAGGAGATACCCTCACACCAATTCAAACAGGCTAAAAAAGACAAAAGTTCACATGCTGAGGTGAATGCAAAGATAGTCTATTTTATTAAAACACAGGTGGTGAAACAGTAGGTGCTCACAGGGGCAAAAAGGTGAATAATACAAGCAGTGAAGAAAACAAAGTGGCACTCAAACGGGAGCTAGCTACCATGGCTCACATGAAGGAGCTGTTTCGTAGCACAGGCGTGTTGGTAAACAGCACATCATTACTTAGTTGCTCACCACTCAAGGTTTACTTGGTTGATAATAAATCAGTTTCGATGAAATGCAAGTCTGTGACAAAATGAGACATTTTTACGTGTTGAAGCTCAGTTAGCCTCTCAGCTCAGGTCAAGACTCCTCAAGACTCTTATCTCACTTCTTGTCTCATCTGGCAGGACGATGCTAGACACTAGGTCTACAGGACTGAGTAAAGGGTGATTTTGACGAACTCTATGCCAGGTTGATCGCTAATCTTTGGTAAAATTCACTTTTAATAGGGACCATATTCAATGGATGTAGAAATGTCCTGATAACTGCAGTGCACAGGTCCATTTAGAGCTTCAATGTTCTAACTTTTTGCAATTCCCAATTAATTCTTGGCTGTCCTCCACTTCCTAACCCCCGATGGACAATCACATGTCATCACAATCACATGACTGCAAAGAACCAATGCTGCAGCCAGCTACAAGCTTGACTGGGAGATTTTAGCTACAGCTTTCTAGGGCCGTCATTGCACCCATCACTGACTTTGATGCTGATATGCTGTGTCTGTGATTAGTAAAAAACACAAGCAGAAGACTTTTTTTTTTGTCTTTATTTTCAGGCAGGGAAACCTGCACTCATAAAGAGCCTGAAAACTGATGTAAACCGTTGCTGTAATCAAGAACGGACTGATGAGAGTTCATCATGCCAGCAGACTGAAATGCTACATCTGTGCAACTTTTGATTGATCCTTTTGTTAGGTTGAGGAAGATAAATGTTGAACAACAGCATGTAAAATGACATCAGATAAGAATATGTGAGACAATAATACATGTTTAGAGAGGGCTACCAGTTTGTCCACAATCACTACTGTAGACAGGATAAGGCACAAGCAACATTTCAGTTACATAAAAGAAGGATTTGTATCATCTCCACTGATTCTAGGCTTCTACTATTCAATACAAGCGAGGCAGAAAGCAAATCTGTCTTTTGGGTGTTGGCTGAAACTCCTTTTGTTGAGTATAAAAATAGCTGACAGGCAGATTTCTGTAAAACCCATCAAACATTAAGTCAATTCTAATTAACCTCTTTTAGTCTCAATTGTTTTAGTGTCACTTTAATCACTGGATGGATTAACAGAAAAAAAGACACTCCTATTGTCAAAATGTATTTTCTCCCCCCTCACATTTTCTGTATTTAGATATACTCTGGGGGTCAGTTAGGAAGTTGATTTAATGATCACCGGCGTGCAAGAAACCCTAGCAAGTGTAACCAAGCCTATTTTGTTTGGTTACATATTTTTCACATACTTTTTCTGATAAGTTTTTTAAAAGCAGGTGATGAAGCTTAACTTCAAGAGGAACAGAGAGGACACAAGATGGAATGCACCACAAAGATGAAGGACAGAGGATGTTTTCAGCATTTTTTGGTCACTGAGAGACACCGATAAGGAAATGCACCTCTCATATTTTCTGATGTCGGTGAAGAAGATTAGACAAATTGCTTCATCGTCTGCAGAGTACACACATTGTGACTTAGGCTGGAGACTTACTTGCTGTTAACTACCCAGATGCATCATGGCTGCCACACATCCCCAGCATCAGTTTGACACGCTGACTGTGCATGTCCTCAAAAAATGAACACATTATGCAGTATGCACATGTGTGGTAGAAGCAGAGGAGGAGAGACAGTCAACACAGCCACAGCGATGGCTGAAAGTATTAAAGAGAAACTGATAAAGCATGTCCACAATTCTCCACATCTTTATGATGTTTTACAGGCACTGCAATGAGACAAACACGCCTGTCAAACCAGCAGGGATGGATCAGCTCTTTCTTGAAGTAGGCATTTATTCTTATATAAAAATGTAAATATGATCAATGTTACAGTTCTAAAAAGGGACTATGAACTGGTGACTTTCAGCCCAGCACATCGAGCTGTTTGTGTTTGTTGAGTTTTATATTGAATTCATATCTGATGATAATTTGATATAAGTTGTTAACAACAATCTAAACAAAGAGACATTGCTGAGGACTCATGCTGTTGTCATAAACTACCACAGGTACATCTAAATAAATTCACTTTGATTTCATTAAAAAGTTTAACTTCGATATAGATTCATCTCATACAAAGTGAAATATTTCAAACCTTTTTTGTTTAAATTTTGAGGATTTCAGCTTATAGCTCACAAAAATCCACTATCTCAAAATATTAGAATATAGAGAAAAAGCCCAATTTCACGCCAGTTATGTCTCTTAAGGCCGGCTCAGACTACACAAATTCAGCCAGATTTAAGCCCGACTGCAATGTCGCAGCTCGTCGTCAAAACTCGGCCCAATTTTGAGAGTCGGGAACGACAAACGATCTTGTAGTGTGACATAATTAACGATACGTCCAAGACTCCTTACGATTCCTCATGACCACGATTCTCCAAGACTAGCATGTCAGAATTTTTTGTACATCGTCGTCTAGTTTGACACCCTGACCTGACGTCTAACAACAGGAGAACATTTGCTCATTGTCTTTGCAGCATCACTTACAAGATCTACCACCTTTTATTCCCTAAAACTAATGTGCACATTTTATTTTGTTTTATTTACGTTATCACATGCATACCTTAAGGTCTATCTGAAGGAGAGCCAGTCCATGTTGTCCTCCTTTTGATATATCCATACTTACTATCCATAATCTAATCCATAATTGTTTCTTATTTTCCCTTTACACCGCAACAATCACATAGAGTGGTTCTGTTGTAGAGTGATTGACACTCTTTGACCCCCCCACAACAACAACCTGTGAACTGGCACTCAGTCACAGAGACAGTGGTGGCGTCAGCATACGCTGAGTGGTCCGGACCACTCTTGTAGTGTGCCCAGGCTGTCGGCCAAGATGGGACAAGATTTTGGTCGCATAGTCTGGCATGGTGCTGTCGTGAACGACCAAAAAAATCGTGTAGACTGAGCCGGCCTTGACTCTGGGTCAGTGCACACAACCACAATCATGAGGAAAACCGCTGACTTGACATTTCTCTAGAAAACAACCATTGACACTCTCCATGAGGAGGGAAAGCCACAGAAGGTCATTGCTGAAAGAGCAGGCTGTTCTCAGAGGATTTCATGACAAACTTGAGCGTGATCATCGTACTGTAAAGAAGTTTGTGGCTGATTCAGAGCACTAATTTTCAAACAGTCTTGTTTACTGATAAGTGCTGTGCAACCCTGGATGGTTCAGATAGATGGAGTAGTGGATGGTTGTTGGATAGCCACCATGTCCCAACAAGGCTGCGACGTCAGCAAGGAGGAGGCAGAGTCATAGGGAGAAAGCTGGTAGGCCCCTTTAAGGTCTCTGAAGGTGTGAAAATGACCTCAGCAAAGCATATAGAGTTTCTGACTGATCACTTTCTTCCATGATATAAAAAGAAGAACTGTGCCTTCTGTAACAAAATTATTTTCATGCATGACAATACACCATCTCATGCTGCAAAGAATCCCTTTGTGTCATTGGCTGCTATGGGCATAAAAGGAGAGAAACTCATGGTGTGGCCCCCATCCTCCCCTGACCGCAACCCTGTTAAGAACCTTTGGAGCACCTTTAAGCTAAAGATCTATGAGGGTGGGAGGCAGTTCACATCAAAACAGCAGCTCTGGGAGGATATTCTGACATCTTGCAAAGAAATTCAAGCAGAATCTCTCCAAAAACTCACAAGTTCAATGGATGCAAGAATTGTGAGGGTGATATTAAAGAAGGGCTCCTATGTTATCATGGAACTTGGCCTGTTAAGATGTTTTTGATTGAAATAGCTTTGATTTCAGTAAATATGACCTCCTAATGCTGCAAATTCAACAAATGACCATTTTCAGTTCTTTACAACCTATAAAATGTTTTTATTATGTGGAACAGTGCATTTTGAGTTTTTTTAGTTTTGAAAAAAAAAAAAAGTTATAATTAAGAAGTTTGTTCAAAACCATTTCAATTGTGTTCTAAAGGCTGATGACTTGAAAAATATTCTGACAGTCATTTTCATCGTCTATTTAGGAAAATCAGAGAAAAATATCATTTGCATAATAATTTGGAATGCGGTGTATGTTGCTTAAGGAGCTATATAGCTAACGTAGTTTAAGCTAAGCTCACAAAGCAGCTATGTAAGGTACATAAATATTTGATCGACATAGAAGCATTAACTTTAGCTACATTTGCCAAAGCTCACATTGCTAAAGCTTACTTAACAAGACTGGTTTATGTAGTAATGTAAATTTAATACACAAAACTCAAAAAATGGGCTGAACAAAATTATTGGCACCCTCAACTTAATATTTGGTTGCACATCCTTGGAAAAAAAATAACTGAAACTAATCACTTCCTATAACCATCAACAAGCTTCTTACACCTCTGAACTGGAATTTTGGACCACTCTTCTTTAGCAAACTGCTCCAGGTCTCTCAGATTTGAAGGGTGCTTCTTGCAACAGCAGTTTTGAGATCTCTTCATAGGTATTCAATGGGATTTAGATCCAGACTCATTGCTGGCCACTTCAGAACTCTTAAGCGCTTTGTCTCCAACCATTTCTTGGTGCTTTTTGAGGTATGTTTTAGGTCATTGTCCTGCTGGAACACCCATGACCTCTGATGCAAACCCAGATTTCTGACATTAGGCCCTACATTGCAGCCCAAAATTTTTTGATAGTCTCCAGATTTCACGATTCCTTGCAAACAGTCAAGGCATCCAGTGCCAGAGGCAGCAAAATAACCCCAAAACATCCTTGAAGCTCCACCATGTTTGACTGTAGGTACTGTGTTCTTTTCTTTGTAGGCCTCATTCCGTTTTCTGTAAACAGTAGAATGATGTGCTTTTCCAAAAAGCTCTACCTTAGTCTCATCTGTCCACAAAATGTTCTCCCAGAAGGATTGAGGTTTACTCAGGTACATTTTTGCAAACTCCAGTCTGGCTTTTTTATGTCTCTTTGTCAGCAGTGGGGTTCTCCTCTGGCTCCTGCCATAGCACTTCATCTCATTCAGATGATGACGTATGGTCCCAGCTGACACTTTTTCACCCTGAGTCTGCAGGACAGCCTGAATTTGTGTGAAAGTTGACTGAGGATGTTTATCCACCATTCCAACTATCCTGCGTTGCATTCTTTTGTCCATTTTTCTCTTCCATCCACGTCCAGGGAGATTAGCCACAGTTCCATGGGTTATAAACTTCTTGATTATTTCACACACAGTGGACAAAGGAATCTCAAGATCTCTAGAGATGGTCTTGTAACCTTGAGATTGTTCATATTTTTCCACAATTTTGCTTCCTAAGTCCTCAGACAATTCTGAGCACCTCTTTCTCTTCTCCATGCTTGGTGTGACACACACAGGCACACAACACAAGGGTTGAGTCAACTTTTAGACATTCTAACTGGCTTCAGGTGTGATTTCTAGATTGCCAGCACCTGTTACTGCCACAGGTGAGTTTAAATGAGCATCACATGCTGGAAATAAAATGATTTACCCACAGTTTTAAAAGGGTGCCAACAATTTTGTCCGGCCCATTTTTTTTAGTTTTGTGTAAAATTTAGTCAATTTTGTCTTTCTTCAGATTTTTTGTGTTGTTCCAATGCACATAAAGGCAATAAACACATGTATACCAAAAACATTTGTAATTGCAACAATTTCTGGGAGAAATAGTGTATTTTCTGGAAAAATTCCAGGGGTGACAATACTTCCGTCCATGACTGTAGCTATGTTAGCTTTAGCTAAAGCTAATAAAGCTAAAGTGAGCTACCTTTTGTGTTGCTTCTTCTAAAACGGGTCTACACATAATTCAATTCTGGATAAGACCTCCAATCTTTCTCTGTTTCATTTATTCATGATTTTTTTTTAACTAAAAATGGAAATTATTTGTAATGACAAGTTAGGGTAAGTGTTTTCTGAGATATATGGCCTCTCAGATGAAGGTCAGTGAGAGTGGCTGTCAGAGATGAATGGTCTGCAGCAAGACACCTCTTGAGTCTGGGGGAGATCTGAGAAGCACAGAATCTAAGGTGCTTTAAGTTAAATGTGAATTTTTCACAGTCAGAGATGGTTTGAGGTGACATGCCATTTGCTGATGTTCCTCTGCTGTGCTTTATAGAGTCCAGAGTCAACACTGCCAGCTGTCTACCAGGAGATTTTAGAGCACTGCTTCCATCTGCTGAGAAATTTATGGAGATGCAGATTTACTTTTCCAGCAGGACTTAGCACCTGCCCACAGTGAAGCCAAAACTACCAGAAACTGGTTCGCAGAATGCTGCTATCAAAGCAGCATAACAGTCCAGCAGTGCTACAGACGGATTGGCTCTATGCCACGTCACTTTGATGCAAAAGGAGCCCTGACAAAGCACTAAGTGCATAAAATAACATAATTTTCCAGATATTCAACATTTCTGTGTCATAAATCAATTTTTTGATGTTTTGTGATATTCCAATATTTTGAGATAGTGGATTTTTGTTTTTTGTGAGCTGTAAGCCATAATCATCACAACTAAAACAAAAATCTCAATATTGTTTAAGATGAATTTAGAATATATAGACGTTTTATTTGAATTAAATCAAAAAAAAAAAAAAAAAAAAAAATCACCATATCCACATTTTTTGAGATGCACCTGTATAAAGACTTTCTACTAACAGTGACCAGAAAGCCACCAGTTAATATGGTCACAAATTACATTGATACATTGAGAGCATGATGACAAAAATGGTGGAGAAAGAGCGGGCGAACATTGCTGATCTGACCACCGGTCCTTAGTCTGAGCGGATTTGTTGTTATTATTGATTATTTATACTAACTGTTATTTTGAGCTAAGAAATTTGATCATGTCTACTGCCCCCATGTGGGTAGTTTACATCCCTCACATCAGGTAGTTGTAAACCGCCTGAGCCTCCTGGTGGTGTCCTCCTTTAACAGGCAAGTAAATTCAAAAGCACACTCATGATGCAGCCAAAAACGCCAACACAAGGTGAAACATCAAGCATGTCTCCAGCCTTAGATATTACACAGAGACTGACTGTTTCCAGATGCTACCCAATCACAGGGCTTCAATTGTGCATAGGTTTATAAGTAGGTTCAGGGCAATAGAAACCTACAGTGAATGCTACAGCATAAACTCAACTCAGAAGTATAAATCAGAAAAAAGTTTTGCAGCAGGCACCACAGAACAGAACATCTTCTACCATGGAGTATGAAGAAAAGTAAGTCTAACTCTTGCACTGATGCACTTGAGACAGTGTAAACTGGGCTGAAAGTCAAACACATTCAGTGTGCAGCAGAGTTTGGGGATTGAGTGTATTAGTGGATTTATTTTCAGCATTTTTAAAAACGAGTAAAAATGCAAAGCTCTAAAATACTTTGATACAAAATGCATTAGGATTTTTGTGCTCCTGCAATTACAAATTACACGCTGCGATTTGTATGATAAGCACTTTAAGCCTACATGTTTTCAGTGCTCTGTTCATATTCCCCTGCACTTTATGTCTCGACCCCTGCTTGGAAATGCCATTATGTATGATAATGTAAACATGCAGAATACATTAAAGAGTCTGAAAAAAGCCATTCAGCCGGTACATTAGAGCATGTTATATAACAAGGAGAACAACTGACGGGACAAGGGATGACTTTTTGAACCCAGCATGAAGTATATCTGCAATTAGATGCTTGAATGCATCTTGTGTTGACATATATTTTACCCTTAATATAAATCAACACAAAGGTCTAGATATTGAATGGTAAAATATTTCTTGTGCAAAACAAATAAGGGTAGTTTCTAAGTGTAAAGCCAAATGTGTGGTAGAAAATTTGAAGAATTAAATCTGAAACAACAGAAATGTTTTTTTGTTTGTTTGTGTGTTTGTTTGTTTGTTTGTTTGTTTGTTGTTTGTTTTTTGAGACTAAAGCATCCTGATAAGAGACCGGGCAACATTCCCAACACACATTGATCTAAAGTGGATTTTAATCTAGCACAAGCCATTCTTGTCTAAGAGGAGTCCATATAAGTAGAAGAATAGGTATCAGTAAGGTGAATGAGAATAGATATTGGTAACAACCTTTACATGGTACCCATCTCCACATAAGGCCATACTTAATGGTCTAATTTTAAATTAACAGGTGCATTAACTCACTCTCAAACCCACATGTAAACACAAAGACAAGCACAGTCGTGCACACAGAGCTCTGACTGCTGACTCCCACTGTTTTAACCCTGATCATCAAAGCAGCACCTCAGGAGAGGAAGGCTCGGATAGCTCCACTCTTCACTTCATGTCAGTCTATTAAACCTCTCCTGACAGCAGCTTGAGCTCTGTGACCGTCCAGGTGAAGACCACTTCAGGCATGGGATGATGGGTAACAGCCCCTCAAAGTGAAGCCTGTCTTTTAGCTGTGGCTCTAACTGCTGGCAACTTGATATTAAACGGACTTGAAAAGGGCAGGGGCGAGTATAAAAAGATATGTCAGGCAGAACTGAGTCACTTCATCCAAGTCTCTGCATTTTTCTTTCCTTTGTTGCCCTTCAATGTTCTTACTTAAGGCAGACTGGGTAAGTCACATCAATAGCATGTCAACCTTTGTGGCCTCGAATCAACAAATCCACCCCCAAATTCAGCCTGGCCCCTGAGTTACTGTTTTTACTTTATGTCATATCCAGGACTTACGGAGTGATGGCACAAATTTCTGCTCTCTCTGGACCAAAACAGAGAAACATACAAAAACAAAAGCTGTTCATTCAGAGATAAAGTTTGATAAATGCCTGAAATATCAACAGTGGAAACTAAAGCCACTGAAACAGCAAAAAACGATATCAATAACTGGTATTTTATCTAGTTAGCCAACCAGGTTACCCATGTGTAAACAGTGTATTTGTTAAGATTATCACAAATCTGGTCATAGCCCGATATATGCAGATCAACTGGACCAAAACACAAGATTTCGTGATGGTGCAAACTCGTCAAACACAATCGGAACAGAGAAAGAAGAATTAGCAATTTCTGTAAAAATGCCAGGCAAAATTATAACTTAAGTTGTGTATTACAGATAATTGGCTGGGAATTCCAATACCCTCAAGGTTGACTGGGTGGTTTAATGACCTCTTAGCTACTGTGCTGTGATAAAGTATCAGCCCCCTTCCTGATTTCTTATTTTTTGCTTATTTGTTACGGTTAAAAGTTTCAGACTATCACATAAGTTTTAATATTAGCCACAGATAACTCCCGTAAACACAAAATGCAGTTTTTAAATGATGAAAAGTGGAAAAAAGCCACCCAAACCTGTGAAAAATTCATGGCCTCCTAAACCTTATAACTGGTTATATGGTGACATGTTTAAGTTCAGCTGTATGAACAGCCTGTTTCTCAGCTGGTTTTAAATCAGGACTTTGACCGGGCACCCTGAAACCTTAATTTTGCTTTTGGAGCCATTCAGAGGTGGACTTACTGATGTGTTTCAGCTCATTGTCCTTGCAATTACGACAAGTTGTCCAGGTCCTGAAGCAGCAAAGCAGCCCCAGACCATCATCTCTATGTTCGACTGTTGGTATGATGTTCTTTTTATGAAATACTCTGTTAGCGTGACGCACAACTTCCTCAAGGTTTGTTTTCTGGTGAATGTAAGAGGAGCCTTTGTGTTCTTTTTGCTGTTTTGACCTTGAAACTCTCCCATGTATGCCATTTTTGCCCAGTCTCTTCCTTATTGTTGAGTCATGAACATTGACCTTTGCTGGGTCAAGTGAGGCCTGCCACTCTTTAGATGTTCTAGGGCCTTATGTGATCTCCTGGATGATTCATTGATGCACTCATGGAGTAATTTTAGTAGGCCAGTCATGCCTGTGAAGGTTCACCACTGTTCCAAGTTTTCCCCATTTGTGGATAATGGCTCTCATCGTAGTTCACTGTAGTCCAAATGCCTTCAAATTGGCTTTGTAACCCGTTCCAGTCTGATAGACGCCAGTGACTTTGTTACTCATCTGTTCTTGGATTTCTCTAGATTGCAGCATAATGTGTTGAGATCTTTTAGCCTAATCAGGCTAAAGACTCAGTGTTTTAACCACATATGGATACGGACAGACCTTTCTGTCTGCACTCTGCGCTCATTTCGACCATTTTTCATCCCTTCTCTCAAAGTTTAGGGATACAGATCAAACATTGCAATACAGCCATCAATTGTGGGGCAGTGCTGAGCAATGCAGCCAACAGCTCAACCCAGTGTAGCAAACACAGTGATGAAGAATAATTTGAAAGGACTCAATCGAGTTTTCTGAGGATACATAAACAAAAAATGAGTGAGTTATTAGAAAATATAAACATATCAGTGATGTTAGCTTACCTGGACACATAGGCAGACAGCTATAAGAGCACAACTGATCAGAGGATGGTCTGTCCTTTATTCACTTCATGGGACAGATGGAGCAGCATCAAAGTAGCTCAGTAAGTGGCCTCTAGTGGATTCATTTTTCAGTGTCAACTCCAACATGATAGACGCATGGTTGTAAAAATCAAACACACCTCTATTTTCACGTGTGTTCAGGGGGGTGATTACTTTTTCACAAAGGGCAGAGTATGTTTTGATGGCTTTATTCCCTTAATAAATGAAAGGGAATGCACTTAGTCACTTCACTTTTTTACAGCACTGTAAGTATGAGTCTAACAGCATGTAATCCTGTCATACTCTACGTAGTGTTCACTTTTCCACCTACCATTCAGACTTCCACAGCAATAAAACGGTCAAATATCAACTTAAAAGGCATCTAGGTTACAGTTAGTTTATAGTTAAGTATAATGTGAGGACATATTTTCATTTACAACATTTTTATTTTTTACCTCCAGGCCAAGGTTTCACAAATCTGTTAGGATGCAGACCCCTGCTTCCCTTCCACCTCTACACAGGGTATCAGCTAACAGCAAGCATCTGTCTGATAGCATTGCCCTCCATATCTCCTGCTTATCAGAGGCAGGGTGATGGTGGCAGGCTAAGCAATTTTGCCCAGATTTTCCACTCTCCCACAACATGTGCCAATTTCTCCTGAGGGATCCCAACTGTTCCAAAGCCAGGTGGGATATATGATCCCTCTAGTGAGCTCCAACTTGGATTTAGCTGGAAACCTTCCAAAAAAAAAAAAAAAAAAAATAGCCCAAGAGGCATTCCTTTTCGGTGCCCAAACTGCCTCAGATGGCAGCTGTCAATGTGAAAGGTAAATGGATGTCTGAAGTCTTTCTTTAAAGCTGAGCCAAGCAGCCCTGCTGAGGGAAACTCACTCCATCTAATTGTATTCATGATTTTGATTGCTACACAAAGCCAATGAGGACAGGTGAGGGTGACGCTATTGACTGGTAAATCCAAAGCCTTGCCTTCAGAGTCATTTCTCTCTGCTCCACAGCTTGGTAGAATGCCAGTATTTCTGCTATCGGTGCATAAATCTGTCTGTTAATCTAGTGATCCACCTGACCTGGCTAATGAACAAGACCCAACCATACCTGAACACCTTTTTCTTTCGTAGCAACCTACTCCCTCCCCAGAGGAAGCAGATCCCTGTTTCACAACAGAAAACCATGATCTTGGATGTGGAAGTGCTGATTCTCATCTATACGACTGTACATTTGGCTTAAAGTTAAGTCAATAGAACTACATCATCTGCACAAAAGACAATGTTCAATACTGTGACCCCATACTGACTCTTCCCCTTCTTTGTTATGCCCCGAGATCCTATCCAAAAACATCCCTAACAGTCTGACAACTTGATTTTCCAGGTATAAGCCAAACCCCACTCAGAATGTGTTAGACTGGACGTGTTTGTGCTAAAGATACTGATGCAGCTCTTTGACCGTACAAAGGCTGGGTGTTTTTCTGAGATGATCCTGGTTCTGTAACATTTGTAAGTTTTCATAGTTGTAAAATAAAGTGTAGAAGAATGTAATGGATGTTAGCGAGCTAAGTCGCTTAGTTTAGCTTTGTCTATCTTCAGATTTTAGTTGGTTAAAATAAGCATGTGCACAGTTAGCCGGCGAGGTCGGATTATAAATTTGAAGGCCCAACATTTAAGAGTTGGTTCAACTAAGTGTCTGTTAATTTTTAAGAAACAGTCCTGAAATCCCAGTTAAATGCTCTCTTGAAACAGTTTTGAGGGCTCCTGCCACAAATAGCCACCGTAGTTTTGGTTAATGGCTGCCTTCCTGCAAGAGCTTAGCCCTGAGAAGATAAGCATTTAGCATGTCATATGAACGGCACAGTACGGCAGTGTTTTGAACTGGTAAATGTAAATAAACTGTATGTAGACTTGAGTGTTAAACTCTTGTAAACCGAACCAAAGTGATGGGTAACCACATTGAGCACAATATTAATCTGCAAAGAGGAACAGAGGCTGGTGGAACTAGTAGCTAAAATTAGCCACACTCTACTCAGCATACAAGCCTCACATTATAAACCCACTGAAACAATGACCCTGGGATGAATTTGACTGTTTTCTGAGCTTTTTCTCCAATTTATTCTAGTTAATATAAATCAGTGTTTAGCAAGATGAGGAATTAACCACTGGGGATCATCCTTTTAAACCACTCCACTAAACCACTTCAAAGTAACAGCAAATTTAGCAGTTCTGTTAATTTTAGTAATAAGTTTGTGTCAGTTAAATGTAACTTGCTAATCTTGTTTCTACATCAGTTAATATGAATGTTTCTCTTTAGAAATCGTGCTTGTAAGTAAATGTTAATCTGGGAAATATTACCAGTGTGTGATTAATATGCACTTTTAAGTAACAGTTGTTTTCTGGAAAGTAATTTTTACTTTATTTATGTCTGGTATAAGCGAAATACTCTGTCTGCTTTCTTTGTCTCTACAGAAATGGTTTAAACTATAGGCAGGTTTCATTCCATACCTGTTACACTATGTCGTTCCTGCTATGACCATACTTCTAGTACTGAGCACAGATTTGAGGACCAACCAGCATTAATGGTTTAACCAACACCCCAACAAACATCTCAGCAGTTTCTGAACAGCTTCCATTCTAACATTGATTTTTCAACATTTTCCACCAGACTTTATGGAACAATGTAAATCCCACGATACAGAAATGAATGAAATTATGGAGAGAAAGTGTCCCTCTGTCCCTATCCATCCATAATTGAAGAAATTTTGAAAATATAAGAGGGAATACAATATGCAGGAGTCTTCTTATGCTTCCTACGCCCAATATATGAAAGTATTCTCCTTCACACTCAAACTTCAGTCCACTTTCTTCTCTTTTGGACGTCTTCAGAGATTCTACATGTCCATTGGTGAGATGATATCCTCTTACAGAATCACAAATGTGAGCAGAATCATGAGTCAAATAGTTTCATCTGTTTTAAAGGATTTTTGAGATTTGATCAAAGAGGGGTTGTTCAGTTCGCTGCCGAAGTCCTACCAACATTTTCAATCAAATAAAAGTGACTTCACCCCACAGCTCACCTCCCCTCTGAGCTCCCTCCTCTCTGTCTGTCTCTCTCTTTAAAGAACACCGAGGCATCGTCTCACAGAAACTGTGCAGACTCTGTGGACCTCATCCAAGCGAGGGTCACTCCTCCACTGTTTCATCCGTAGGTTCAGAAGCCTCCATTCAGGCTCTGAAAGACTGTTGCTTCTTACACCCTCAGACAGGCTCCAGAGTCTGCTGCTCTGCAATAATATTGGGATGAGTTAGAGTTAAATTAATATATACTGCAGGGGAAGGAATTTTCAGGCTTGTAATTACAGCACAGATGATTGTGGTGAGGAGGCGGGAGAGAAACACTGTCGACAACTTCAGGTTTGAATCAAGAAATAGTTCAATGTTTAACTAGGTCTTTTTTTTTCTTGCAATGACAGATGAAGATATTGTTGCCACTTTTGTGGAATGTGCAGAGCAACCAGATTCTGAACAACTAGATTATTGGATCTGCAAGACCAGTACTGATGTTGGATTTCAAGGGGGAAATCACTGACTAATGTATAGACATCTAAAAAACTCTATGGCTGGAATGAAAAGAAAACCTCTGTGGAAACCAGTTTTTTGCAAAAGTTTCAGTCTGCAAATGTTATCAAAAGGCTTCCATCTAACAAAGTTAGCAAAATGATTTAGGGATAAAGTATGGAGAACAGGTGTAAGACGGAATGAAAGTATCATAGTCCAGGTCAGCCTTACCCGCTATTTCCATATTCATATACAGTCATGTGCATTAGTTCTAGGCATGCATAGCAAGATTCATTACTTGGCCCAATGTGCCACAACCAAGGGCTGGAAAGGTTGGGGTGGGGGCAGCAAGAGTCAAGCTTGAGTCAAGCTTGTGTGTCACTTGGCAGCCAAGGTCAAACTCAATGGCATTTCTTTTATTTGGGCCTTTTCACCCCTGGTGATATGCCCAGAGGCTGCCAGTGATTTGCAGGCCCTTGGAACATCCACGACACGGCCCAGGGCTTGTGGCAATCCTACTACCCTGGGCCGCGCTTACTCACCACCGCCACCACTGTGGAGGTGTTGACTTTGTAATTTTTTCAACAGATTATTTCCTCATGCCCCCCAGTAATATGCAAGGACATCCAGAGCCCAACCAAGGTTGTGTCAATCCCCCTTCCCTCCCCAGGCATCCTCAGGCATTTCATGAGCGGAAAGCAAATAGCAGCCTCTCTAGTCCATCTTTGGGTTTCTATGACAATAGCTGCAATCTGTCTCCACTAGAGACGCAAATTAGGGATTGTACTGATGTTCAGAATAACAATATAGCCAATTGCCAATGCTGATTTTGTGTTTGGTCATGAAAACAGACAAGTTTTTCTTACTAATGCCTGCTTATTCTCAACAATAATAATAATAATAATAATAATAATAACAATAAACTATATTTATATTGTACCTTTAAAAACAGAGGTTTACAAAGTGCTTTGACAATAAGTAGAATGACAATTATGACAAAACTTCAAACACAACAGCAAAACATCATAATAAAAACAAAACCCCAACAACAGAAGAACCCATGGAAGCCTCTGCCAGCAATGTAACTCAACATCATAAACCCAGAAGAACATTAAAAACATGAAAAAACAATGTCAGGTTCCAGAGTAAGTGAAGACCAAGAATAAAAACCCAGAATAACCTAAACCAATCCAGGCAACACAAGAACCAACTACATAAAAAGAGACCTAAGGACCAGAAATCTAAAAGTATTTAAAACACAAGGAAGAGATGGAAAGGAATAGAAATTTAAACAGTAAGAAGTACAATTAAAAACAATTAAAATGTGTAGAGATTAATAAGTTATAACACAAAAATTAAAATTCTAGACATTAAAAGATATTAATCATAATCATAATCATAATTATAATACTGAAAATAGTCAGGTAAGACTTATATAGCTAATAAAAGTGGGTGTGCTCTTGAAACCAAATAGGAGAAGTGGAGGTATTGCATAAGAATCAACAAGAATAAGATGTCAGGATAAAATTCATGTGGCACAACAGATAACATTGGCAAATGACTGTCAATGACACATCATTTGCAGGTGGCTGATGTTTGTCTACAGGGCCAGTATGTCTAACTGATGAATTAGTGAATTCAAAGTCTCGAGCACATGCTTCCGCTCAAGTTGCATGCCAAGTCCAATTCTGGTGGAACATAGTGAAGCTAGCCTTAAAATTCTCAATCTAATGTTGACTGATGAAACTCTATGCCAGTATCTCTTTGTAAAGATCAAGAAATTAGCATCAGGAGACCGTCAACAAGAACCATTATGACATTATAGTGGATAATGTTCCTGCTTTTGCTGTCCACATAGACTGTTTCTCCTGATTATCAGTAACATTCTGACGTCTTCTCTTCACATATTCATGGTATGGGATATATTTCACATCCGACAGGGCAACAACCCACAGACTGTAGAGAGAGAAAACAAATCTTGGCTGTTGATTAGATGAACATCTTGTCCTTCACATTCATTTAAGCCAATCAGAAAAACAAAACATCTGATAAAATAAGCATGCATTGCCACAGAGTAAATTACAAAACACAAGCTCAACAGGCAATCATTGATTCTTCACTATCAGTGGTAAATTTACCTTCTGCCAAAGCCAGTCAGGACAAGACTAAAAACACTGGCTCCACCAAGAAAAGCTTTCGGTGCAGGTCTCTTCTTTAACAAAGAATTGTTGTCCAGCGCAGTTTAAACTGTTGTTATATGCAAGTCTCTTCACTAGCCACTGTTGTTTACAGGCTTCAATTAAACTCCAACATTAGCTTCTCCCTCTTTCTCCTCAAATGATGCTGACTGGTCCAGTTATTATCTGACCAGGAATAAACATCTCAGCTTGAAGCTTTGAGAATTGGATCCACTGGATGAGCTACATGGAATAAGACCAGTTCATCTGCTTTGCAAGGTTAGGCCACTACAGCTTTGACTAAAGATAACCAGAAACCAAGACACTTAGGACACCCAGTACAGATTCTACATTTTGACATTTGTAAATGAAGACCTTGAAAGAGCCTGAAAATGCTGTATTAAGTTTAAAAATACCCTACCCTCACATTAAAAAGTGACTAAACCCTCAGACATTATTTTCAGATAAAATCCTATGATTATTATCATACCTGGGGATTTAGTAGTACTATTGATCGGTTCAGTATCCACATTCTTAAATTCTACATTTTCTGTTAAAAATGTGCATAGTGATTGTCCTCTACAGGTTAAAGCCGTCTCCTACAACTAATTATTTTAGAAAATTTTCTACTGGTTAATCTGATGCAGGGCTGCATTAGATTGATCCTGGCTGTTGCCTCACAGCATGAAAGTTCCTGGTTCATTTCCCCACCAGGGCATCTCTGTGCAGGGCTTGCATGCTCTCCCTATGTACATGTAGGTTTTTTCTGGGTTCTTTCTAGTTTCTGGGTCTAATTGGCCATAGTTGTGTATGCGAAGTGTTTGTCTCTATATGTTTGTGGGGACCGGTCCAGGGTGTACGCTGTCTCCCGCCCCCCTGCAACCCTGAACTGCATAAGCAGTGTAGAAAATGGAATGGATGGATTGTCTGATGCAAAGGGACTCATGTGGTGCCATCTGTCATCACTACATTGCTCAACAGTTACCGCCCACTTTTTCCCCAACTGTTGACTACACCTGTAGCAGCAGACAGCCAAAATTTGCTGCTCTAATAGTCAGACGTTGCTCACTCTAGGATTGTGAGTAATGTAGTGCTTTTGTCTGAGATGGGGAATAAATTTAACTTTGCAAAGCAAATAGATTTGCCAGACTCCATCTCTGTCATCAGACGAATCTATTATGAAAAGCTCCAATCCACAACGTTAGTGCCAAAACACTGTTCGGACCCATCATTTGAGGAGTTTAAGGTGGTAGCACTTGTACACAAAGCAATCGCTTCCTCCAGTGCAGTGATTAGCTTGGAAACAGCTCTTATATAGCAACAATTTTACCAGAACTTGTCCAAATCTCTGCATGAAATAAAGAATAAAAACAACAAGTTGTTTTTGCTCTTCTGCTGACCTGCATGGGTTTGTAAGCGTTTCGGGGGAAGGGCTGGTTGTTGTGTGAGTGGTTGTACACAGTAGCTGCTAGTGGACTTGGCTGCAGCAGTGGTATCGTCTGAACTGGGCAGCATTTCTTTCATAAAACACATAAAACGAGGACAGAGAGCCACAGTGACACAGAAGGTGTTTTCAGCCTTCTCTCAGCCTGCTTAGGCATAAGTTTGCGATTGTTATGGGTGGGGTTTGCCGGTGTATCTAATGGCTGCTGCCACAGTAGCTATTAGCTCAGATGTAGGACAGTGGCAGTTTAATTGTAACTGGTCTGACATTCTTTTGCAAAACAAATGTGACGGACAGAACTTTCCTCCAATCACCATCCATCAATTTTTTTTAAACGTCCTGCCCTTTCCAAACTTTTCTATGGCAGCTTTCCCAGATGAATGTTCAATAAATTGTGCAATAGTTATTTTAAACAGTCCATCAGGCCAAGATTGTGCATTAACCACATTTTCCTTTAGAATAAGGTTGATAACATACAAGCAAATGTCTTCTACATCATTGCTTCCCAACCTAGGGTTCTGGACCCCCTGTGGTGCACCAGAGTATGCTGTGAGGCTTTGTCTGTCCTGAGGGTGTCGAAATTAGATGTGGAAAAATCAACTAAAACCATGATAAAAAAACAAACAATTAAATAGTTTATTCAGATGAATTTTAGTAAGAGCACATGTTTTAACCTTTTTGTAGGTTATACTATAGCAATGAAAAAAATCTAAATTGATGTTGATTATTTACAGAACTGTGTAATTTTTAATTCGTGCATGCCCAAGAGGGGGTCAAATTTACTTAGCATCAAGTAGAAGGGGGCTTTGAGGAATAAAGGTTGGAAACCACTATTTTACATGACCATATATTTCTATTTGTAGTGCTTGGATGGTTATGACATTATGGCTAATAATCAAATCGGAAGAGCAGCATGGACTGAGCGATGTTGTGGTTGATAAGTGAAATTGGATGGGTATCCCATCCCCCTCCCTTCTGGCATTTTCCATGATGTTGTAAAGGCATTATGTGAAATTCCAGGGTAGATGATACTCAGATGAAACTCAGATGAAACCCTAGTATTTAGTTACTCCTTAAACTTTCACCAAGAAACTAACAGTAAACTCTTACTATTCCTACAAATAAAAGCACAACTGACTCATTCATAGTAAAGTGAACATACTGTATGTGGCTTCACCTCCAGGCTTTGCTCATATTTCACATGTAATCACATGTAATCCTTGAAAAGAAAAAGCCTGAGGGAGAAGCGCTGATCTGAAGACACATCTGGACACTGTGACAGCTTGAGAATGGACAATACCAGAAGGACTTATGCCATCAGATTATATTACCGATGACACATGACAGTGTGCCACTGAGTCAAGGCCAGATCCCAGGAGACAAGGACCAGAGAGTGACATAACAGCTGCCAGGATGCACCTGTACTGCAAACCTGGCACGTACACAGAGAGAGTCCAAAGAGGCTGGAGCCACCGCTGAGTCAAAAAGTGGCCTCCTAGCTGGAGGGGAATACAGTATTATTATATGTGAAGAATTATAATGAGGGAAACATGCAGGATGCAACTAAAATGAGCTAAATTATTATAACCAAGCTAATTTGGTCCTCCGTAGTTTCTCATTAGACGAGCTTTAGGGCCTTTTAGCTGCTTTCTTACTGAGCTCTCCCGTGTTTGGTGGGGCTCAGCTGGGTGAGTTGGTCATGCATATCAGTGGCTGTGTGCAATTTTTATCCCACTCTGGTTGTAAGATGGAAAAGCACAACAAAACTGAGTTTCTTTGCATGGTCTCACTGCTGCTAAAACATCATAGAATCCAAACATCTATTAGGAACTATTGTCACGCAACAAATAATGTAATACTTGTTCCCTAAAATCAGCATGATAAATAATTTCATCACTGCAAAAATCAGGCCAATGCAGTCACTGTAGATCATTTTAAATGCCATCAAAACATATTTTTGTGAGAGAAATCATTAATCCAACATGGGCCAGAAGTGGACATGCATCCATCTATTCAATTTATTACTGGTTGTCTTTCTAAAGATCTCATTTTACTCATGTTAGTATCTTAAGACTTGAAGAATATACTTATAGAAATTTCCAGCATCCGGAAAAAACACAGCAAATTAACTACACACACACACACACACACACACACATATATATATATATATATATATATGTATATTTTTTTTTTTTTTTTTTTTTTTTTTAGAGAAATGCCAAAGTTGAAAGTTGGAACTAAAGCCAGAAGTGCTCCTAAATGTACTGAGCCCCTGTGAGGAAAAATGGACACACCCAATTGAGAAATTGAAAGCGATGGAGCATGTTAAAACAAAGGATCTCTTGAAATAAGCTACTCAGTGTGGGCCTAAAGAGAGGGAGCAGGGCTAAAAAAGCCATAACACAATAAAAACTGAACAGCTAAGCTCAAAAAATAATAAAGAATGAAATTACAGTCTTCTTAACATAAAGAAGAGTCAAAATATAGAGAGAACATTTCTTATTCATTAATTTAAACCAGGGGTGTCAAACTCAGTCACAGCAGGGGCCGGACTCTGATCTTTGTCCTAACCTGAGGGCCAAACAATTTTTGAGTCTAAATAAATAAATAAAGATAACAGGGTGGATATTTAACCATAAAATGTCAACCTTATTTTCACTAGCAATAAATTATGGGGGTAAAAAACTTGGTACTGATGATAAATAACTTTGTGTTTAAATGGTCTACATGATAAGTTCAAAACTCAAAATCTGAGGTAAAAATCTGACTTAGAAGTTTTAAAACATGAGATAAACATCAAAATCATAATTTAAAATGTCAAAATATGAGATAAAATTTCAAATGAATGAGTTTTAAAAGTCAAAATATGAAATAAAATTAAAAATCATAAGTTTTTAAGGTTAACAAATGAGATAAAAGTCACAGTTAGGAGTTAAAAAAGGTCAAAAACGTGAGATAAAAGTCAAAACCACGACATTAAAAGGTCAAAATAGAATGTGAAATTTAAAATTATGAATCTAAAGGTAAAATTGTGAGATAAAAGTCAAAGTTATGAGATGTAGAGTTTAAAATATGAAATAAAAAGTCAAATACATAACTTTTAGTCATAACTGAGACTCAAAATTGAAAATATAGAGAAAACAAAAAAAAATCTTTTCTGATATTTTACAAAATTATTTTTACTGTTTACTTTTTCTAATTCTTTTGTAAATCATCAAGGATAAGTTTACATTTTTATACTGGAGGAAATCGTCAGACCTCACACTGGTGGGCCAGTTCTAATAAAAATATTATATGATCTGGTGGGCCGGCATACCTGCACCATGGGCCGGATTTGGCCCCCGGGCCTTGAGTTTGACACCTCTGATTTAAAGAGTTCACAATTGATTCTTTCTAAAAGAACGTCTTAGATTATTTCTTAAATTAGCTATGAATCATGCCTCCATTGCTAACTGCAAATATTATTGCCTATTTATAGAAGCGTCTCTGAGCTTCAAACTTACTTGAGCTAGTTTCATGCTAATTTGTATGGATGTAAGGCATGGGGATGAACTACGTGGGGATTTGGTGGGTGTTGTTAAATGATGTATGAATTTTGCAGGGTTGGAAAGTAACTTATTACATTTACTCAAATAACTGTAATTGAGTAGCTTTTTTGGTACTTGTACTTTTTGAGTAAATTTTGAAATCAGTACTGTTACTTCCACTTAAAAAAAGTTTTCACCAGAGTAACTGAACTTTTACTTACCAACTAGTCTATGGAGAAGAAACTAGTTAGAAAACAGTCAAATTCTTTACAGCCAGCAGGTGTAATGTGAGCCTGATATACTGTGTAGAGCATAGCAAACATTAGCAGCTAGCACTGCTAGACCTTTCAGATCATTCCAGATGAGACTGAAGTTTTTTGCTCTTACTGTCGACATCCCATCCCCACCAAGCTCCTGCTTGAAAGTGAAAGTATTCTGAAATGAATCTGACACGCAGAAAACGATCTGCTGGGACTGTAAATAAACACCAAAAAAAAAAAAAAAAAAAAAGTCAATCAAGATGCTGCAAAAGTGTCAAAGACTCTGCAGTCCCTATAGGAGATGGTGTGATGCTGGTGAATATAGAGCTGCATCATGTGGAGGAGGAGAGGACAGAGCAGCAGAGGCTGGTGTGTGACAGCTGAGCCTGAGAGTGAGGAAGTGAATGAGCTCTGTAGAGTATCAGAATATAAGCTAAAGAATTATTAGACTGTGGGTCTCCATCATTTATGAAGAAAAAAATGTTTGAGATTAAATCTGTAGCTCATCTGTCACCTAAAGAATGAAAAGATGGTTAAGTCCTCTTAGTACACCTTAAAAGTTCTCCACTGACACTTCTTTTACTTTGTGTGTTCAAGAGTTTTGAAAAGCAGCTTCATATGTGTGTTTATTGACATCAGTCCAGTAAATCTACTGGACTGATGACAGTAGGCCCTGATTAGAAAGTGACAGGACCAATTAACAACGAGGGGCAGGACTTTTGGCGCGGCGGAGTCGTGACGTAAGCAAGCAGCAACAAGAGGCCGGTGCAATTATGGCGGAAGACATTAGCGCGGATGCTGCTAAAGCGCCAATTTTATCAGAACTTGACGACATTCATTCACAACAAACGTCGTGTACTGACATGCCTATAGTCGCCATGATTCACATTATTCCTTGGTAGCTTCGCATCGCGCACCTCGGTCACAGCTGCGTCACGTGTTTTGTTCCTCTGATTGGCCCCTAAAAATGTGACAGACAGAACGTTCATCCAATCACACTCTTTCAAACGCTTAGTATTGAAGGTTTGTGAAACACATCCATCTGGTGTGTCAGGTTGATCTAGAAAATTTTTTTGGACATTATCTGTTGTTGTTTTGGGTTGTTGACATGGACAAATATTTGCATAAAGAAAGCATATTTGTCCACTTGTGTTGATAAGGGTATTTAAATCTTGAGAAATAGTCCTGTATGGTACATTTAGAACGAATAATAAAGTGTGATTAATTTGCAAATAATCTCGAGTTAACTGAAATTAGTGAGATAAATCGTGATTAAAAATTTCAATCTATTGACAGCCCTAGTTTGAAAATGTGCTTAAATTGATAAATTAACCAAAGAAGAGACAAGAACAGGTTGCACCACAGAATCTCACTAAAGAGAAAAAACCCCAAAGAAAAGAAAGTAGTGGATTATTGTTAGATGCTCAGTTGTTTCTGTGGGTTAAAACATTCAGTAGAGCTGAATAGATGCCTCCTAATCCTCCCATCAAATATTGTGCTTACTTCATTAAAACACAACGATTGATAATTGATAAAATTACAGCCCCAGAACTCTGACAGAAAGTGACAGCTGCCAGTGATCCCATCATTAGCCAACTTTAAATTGCTTGTTAGCAAATTAGCTCTTACTGATACTTCATGAAAAAGAAGTTCTTGCCCTTCATTTCCAAAATGACAACATGACTGACCAAAAAACATCAAACTTGCATAAAACTGTCTATCATTTTTATAAATGTCCATCCTGGTGGTGTGGTTTAAAGTTGGGCATACACTGTAATTTCAAGCCAAGTTATGGTGATACGTCACTACATTCTGTGGAACGGAATCGCTTACTCGACACACACATTTCACTTGATTTATGTGCTCACACTATACAGTCCAATAGTAGTGCATGAACTGCTGAGTGCTCACTGCTGAACAAGTGAAGATGGGCCACTGTGACAAAAATCTGTAGAGTTTATACTGAAAAAGTCTCACATTGATGTTGAGGTTGTCATATTATTTCGCTCTCATCATCAACATTTGTGTCAACTGAAGGGCCGGGGATAGAAACGTTTCCTGCTTGTATAAAAAATGCCTCAGAGACCAGAGCATGTTTGGGTCATGGTTGTCTGTTTGTTTGCTGCATGAAAAATTACGCATGATAAGACTGAAAATCAAGCAACTTTCAAGGCAATTATGCAAATCAAAGCTCATGTCTGAATTGGATGAAACTTGCACAGTGGACACCCGGCTTAAGGGGAACAATCCTTGTAGCTACAGCAGTAGCTTTGGCTGGTACTGTTCTATTATAGATTATTACCTCCGCCAAGGAGGTTACGTGATCGGGTGGGTTTGTTCTTTGTTTGTTCTTCGTTTGTTATCAACATAACTCAAAAAGTTGTGGATGGATTCTGATTAAATTTTCAGGAAATGTCAGATATGGCATAAGGAAGAACTGATTAGATTATGGGACTGATCCGGATCACCGTCTGGATCCGGGAATTTTTTTAAAGGATTCTGTACTATTGGGCTAATGGTGGAGGTCTGTTCTGTTACCACTTTACACCAGGAGATGGCAGACATGAGTAACTTATTCAAAGCTTTGGAGTTTATAGAGAGATGAGTTGGAGCATAACAGAGAGAAAGACAGCGAATTGTAGCGAGAATACTCACAATGCTGGGAGGAATAGAGGAATATTAACCCTCTGCCATGACTAGCACACGTAGCAAAGCTAATGCTTTGCCTCACCGTGTCTCCACCCCACCAGGGAGGGAGTAATCGGTGAATTAGATGTTGGGAGTGATCCGGATCACCGTCTGGATCCAGGAATGTTTTAAAAGGATTCTTCACTATTGGGAGATAAGGCTGATGGTGGAGGTCTGCGCTCTCTCAGTGCTTTTCTAGTTTAAACAGTGGTCTGAAGTAACCAAAACTTTAATTTTGAATCTATATATCGATTTTTCTTTGTTTTTTCTGTGATGTAAACATGCAGCATTTTAAATTGATGGAGGATAAAATGCCTGGAGCTGCAGCTCCACGTAGTGGTCAATGGTAGCTGCCATTGTGCTAAGCTCTTTATACCCTCCAAAGTTCTGCACAGGTCACATGACTGAAAGCTATGACCACAGGGCTTTATCTTTGTTTGTTTGTAGGTTCCTTTGTCTGTATTGTTTGAGTGCCCTCCTTCATGAGTGTCTCCCTGGTGTTAAATATTTGGATGAAATAGATATTTATTGTTTTATAAAAACAAATTCTAGCTGGTATTTCTTCCATATAATATTAATCAGTAAAATTAAATGATCAAAAAATGAAAAATAGGCTCATACAATAATCAATTATGGACATTTATGCATTAATTTTATTTCCCCAGGTTTGTTACCGGTTGTCTTTTTAAGATCCTGACTTATTATGTTGTTATCCCAGGACATTTACACTGCTTTGCCTTTGATAAGGCAGCAATTTCTCAAAAGCTAAGGGCAATGACTCAAAGTCACTCCTAACAATGGGAAAATCTGCATTGCTGTCTGAAGACGAGGAGGTAAATGAGTCAAGATCCGGAGGTAACAGAAGAAAATTACCATTATCATGATCAAACGAAGAGAAGCCAAATTTATACATGCATATCGGCTCAGGGCTTCTGTTTTATACTGCTTTATTATGCATGAGTTTCATGAAAACCTGTCAAATGTACTCAGTGAAAGTGTTTGAATATCGCAGGTTATGCATACTGTGTCATTATAGTTTGTCGTGTGGTAATACTAACAGCTGAGTAGAGAATCAGTGGGTGGAGTAAATGTCCAAAGACATCTCTTTTGCAAACTAATTTGAGTTCAAAAGTCACCCTAAATTCAGAACCAAAATATAAGAAGTTATAAAAATAGACAAAGCGGGGTCATGAGGTCTGCACCTGCCTCCAGAGATGTGAGTAAACTGACAAAGATGAATCACCGGCCACCCGTTCCAGTGACACACAGAAAAGCTCCCATTGAGTTTTCCAGACCAGAGAAAGAAGTCAATAAGCAGGCAAAAGCAGCAAACAGAAAATCAATACAGCCTGAGACAACCTCAAAAAAACACAACACACTGCCACATGTCCAAGAAGGCAGCGCCACTCTGATACCTCAATCTGAGAGAGGGGAGGGAAACACACCCCCAGCTCTGGAGTTTTGATGATAACAGAGAGCCTTTCCATTATCTCCACTCTTATGGAAATGCCTCTGCCTCCATCTGACGGCTGGTCTGTCTGCACCGTGAACGCTCAATCCGAACGGCAGCTGGCGGGTTTGTAGAAAAACAAAATGTGCGGCAATTACCGTGCAATCTGTGCTTACTGTGCTGATTACAGGCAGTATCATGTGGTAAATATAGTGGGAGGAAATGAGAGGAGGACTCATCATAAGGCTTCAAGGAGCATTAGTGTGATTTTAATTAGTTTTTATCACAAAAGAATCGCTGCTTTGCTGGGAGCATTTGTCTGTTGACTTCACAGCTTATCTGTTGCAGAGCTACAGTCAAAGTAGACATCAAGGCTGATAAGAAACAGGAGCTCTGATCCTGATATCTGCGCAGGAAGTGACTCTGGTGTGAGACTGATAACTGACAAGTGTGCATGCCTTCTCTGAGTCAAAATAGTCATTGATTGGCCAAAAAAGTTGACTTGAAATCCAATCCTGCTGCAAGTCCTAGAGAGAAACATGCAGAATTCGCTCTTTGCTTCCACTGTGGAGGTATTTTGATTGCAACTGTTGCAGAAACACTAAGCAGACGTGATTTCATGCAATTTATCACATTATAATAGCAACCGGCTGCTGTGTACTGCTGGAGGAGAATGGAACAGAGCTGCAGATGAAGCTTATCTTGTTTAGAAGCGCCAAGTTTGAAAGAAAAGCCAAATCTGGTGGTTAAAGCTGGAATTAAACGCTGAATAATGTAGTTTTATGTTAAATGCAGTGTCTTGTAGGTAGTCGCTCAAGAAAGGCAGATGTTGGAAATTCAGCTCCATGCAAAAGTTGTTTATTTAGTTCTTTCTCACTCATGATTGGCTGTAAAATTATATAAGAACAGACACTTCCAAGACAACGTCTGTTATTGATTCTTTAATGAATGCAAAGGTTTAAATGTGGCCATATGAGCTATATAAGGTCCCTGAAGATCAGATGGTGAAGGGCTGCTGTTTTCTTTTGTACTAACGCACTGGTATTGGCTAACTTGGATATTCAGCTGTCAGGTTGAAAGGAATGGCATCACTCAATCAAATCATTTGAATACAGAAATGCTTGTAAACGTCCACAGGCTGTATTGGTAAACGCTGATAAATTCTCTATTTAGGTCTCTCAGTAACACCCACCTTCCTTCTCACAACCCTGAGGGTCTCTGTTGAATCCATTCCTGACCTTCACCTCCGCATCCCTTTGACGCTTAAAACCACCCCTGTGTCCAATTAAAGGTTTCCTTCATTAGCAACGCCACAATTGCAAGGCTTGATTGTTGCTCTTTTTATAGCCTGAGCGCAATCTTTTTCTAAAAAATGACTCTGCATGAGGAAAAGCAATCAATGATTTAGTGAAGCAAAAACTTGTTAACCCCCCCAACCCTTCTTCAAATGCAGAAAGAGCATCTTTTACGCACTGGTGCTCCAGCAGCCTGCACAGGCAGATTTAATTGAAAGCAGCAGAATTTAGGAGGGTGACGCACGCATGCACGCGCGTTGGGATGCACGCGTATGCACACATGCATACATTTGGCTGTTAAGTAACACTGAGTGGAATCACAGACTACGCACTGAGCAATTCTATACATTTTTTTGGTCAATTTAGGTCATGTAAAAAAAGATGAAGGCACACTTCAAAGTTTAAACGTCCTCAGAGTTTTCCATCCACCCTGCATTACAGCGCTGTTCAGAGGAGCGCTGATTAGAAAAAAAGGCGCACAAGACTCTCCAAAATGGGACCACGGTCATCTTTTCACACACAAATCAGTCAGGATAATGAAGTATAAAGCGCAAATTTACCTGTAATTGCAGATCGTTGCGTGCATGTCACATATGTCAGCGCATCCTGGAAGTAAGAGTCCGATAACGTCAAGCGCTGTCCGTCAGATGGCTGCGTGGATGAAAGCGTGACTACCACCCAGTTAAACCAGCACCTGCTGATCCGCGCGCACATATGCCCGCACAAACAACTGGTTGTGCTCTGTCAGCGGATTTCCATTAACCACTGTGGGCTGGACGCGCCGCTGCGCAATGACGCACGCCATGGACTCGCAGCTGATTTGGAGTCTCCAAAGATGAATGCCCAAAATATCTGTCATGATGCTCTGTTCTGCGTTAACCTCCCATTACTGTAAGAGGGGAAATATATCATTGAATGCACCATCTGACACCATGGAGGAGTGTTTTTATCACCCTCTTTACGTGATTACTTGCCTCGAGAGGCGTTTGGAGAGCATATTCTTGCTGCAGAAGTGTTCATGTTTTAAATCGGGGTGGAATAATACAGACTGTATTGACACTCAGCACATGCACCGCGCTATTATTCCATCTCTATTTTGGTACTTTGAAGAAATCAAGTGACAATAATCCTGTCAGTGCATGTTTAACGCTTCGCAGCAGCACTTAGAGCTATTAGACTTTCTAATCAGCTGCATGGAGAGGAGGAAAAAAAAAAGGTTGCTCTGAAATTCAGAGAATGAGGCTCAGGATGGTGGACTGTGTGCCAGATAGTTTTCCATCTGATGGATGGAGCTCGACACCCTCCCTATAGGCCCCTTACCTCTGCCTGTGCCCGTGTGGGTGGACAGGAAAGCGTTCACCTCAGGGAGAGTGAGGGGCGGCCAGTCAGGCAGCAGCTGATCCGATCTCAGCTCACATGTGTGCCATAATGCTGGAGCTCTGAGTGAGGATGGTATAGAGCAGGAGATGGTTGGTAGAAAAAGGGAATCAAACGGGCTTCCAGCTGCAGAGTGCTTGAAGCAGGAAGGTGATTCATGCTTTTATTAGCTTTACCTTCAGGCAGAATGCTCTCCAGCTGACCTCTTCAATCTGATCAGAACCTTCAACACTTCACAATGAAAACTCTGACCTGTTTAACCACGGTCTTTGGTCTTCCTGACAGGTCTTTATGCTTTCATGTGTCTCGATCGATATTTGCTTTATTGTTACAGATGTAGCAGTTCTGATCTCTTGCATGGTGTGGTGAACCAGGCATGAACTTCCACTTCTGGCCATGGCACACTGTTAACTGTGATAAAACAGGAGCACATCAGCTGAATCACAGCCGCTCTTATAGTAAAAATATGATTAAAAAATGCACAGGGCCAGGATAGTGTCGACTGATCTAAAGCAGAAAACATGTAAATAATATGAAAAATGTTTATCTTAACAACAGAAACCAGCAGCAGTCTGTAAATGTCATCAAAATGAGGAGACCAGTTGCTGGAATTTTGGAGGAGGAATGTTGTCCCATTCTTGTCTGATGTAGGATTCTACCCACTCAACTGGCCTGGGTCTTCTTTGCCAGATGTTTCCTGTTGGTAAAAGGTCTGGACTTCAAGCAGGTCAGTTCAGCTCCTGGAATCTACGACTGCAGAGCCATGCATTTGTGAGGGATTCAGTATGTGGTTTAGCACTGTCTTGCTGGTATATGTAAGGCCTTCTCTAAAAGAGACAGCATCTGGATGTGACTATATGTTTCTCTAAAACCATTATATACTTTTCAGCATTGATAGTGCTTTTCCAGATGTGTAAGCTACCCACGCCATAGTACTAATGCAACCACATACCATCAGAGATGCAGGAACATGAACTGAGCATTGACAACAAGCTGGATGGTCCCTCTCCACTGCATCCATGCTTTTCATAAAGAATTTCAATTTCTGACCACGGAACAGTTTTCCATTTTACCTCAGTCTATTTCAAATGAGATTTGGCCCAGAGGAGATGGTGACGCTGCTTCTACATCTTGTTCACACGCTACAGCTTTAACTTTCATTTCTGGATTGCATGGTTAACTGTGTTGACAGACAATGAATTCTGCAAGGCTTCCTGAGCCCATGCAGTGATTTCCAGTACGGAATCATGCCTGCTTTTAATGCAGTACCACCTGAGGGCCTGAAGATCACAAGCATCCAATAATGACCTTTGGCCTTATCCCCTGGGCATGGAGATTTCTCCAGATTTTGGATAGGCATCACTAGAGTTTTCTTATTTCTCGATACTGGTGCTATAACTACACTTTTTATATGATGCCTATGTCTAAACATTTCCTGAGTCGATACTTTGAGAAGAAAATAGTGTATCAAAGAGACTTAAAGCTGTCTGAGGTAATTGATTCACAGAAATATCTTTAAAAGATGCCAGTCAAAAATGGGATGAGAAAAGGAAACTGGTGTAACTAAACACATAAATTATATAAATTCCAAAAGATTTTCTTGCCTCTTATTTGGGGGGTAACAAATTGAAGTATCAATATCTGTGTTGTAATTCAGTCCAGAAGGTACTGGACATGTTGGTACTGGTGCCATGTCGGTACCAGATATCAACGCTCATCCCGATGATGGGATATTCAAAGTCTTTGCAATTTAATTTTACATTTAGGAACATTTTATGAAAGTGTTCAGCAAGTTTGAGACACAGTCTTTCAGATTCCCAGTTCTTACCAAACCCCTGCCTCTCTAAAATGCTCTTTTTATACCGAGTTATAACTGGGTATAAAAGGATACTGATAACCCAGTTATCCCCAGTTAGACCTGCACTTACTTTTCCAGCCTTAATTAGCCTGTCACTACTTTTTTGATATGTGTTGCTGCCATTAAAATTCAAAATGAGCAAATATTTGTCATGAAATGGTAAAATGTCTCAGTTTTAACATCTGATATGTTGTTTAGGTTCTATTAAGTATGTATTATGAAATTATGAGCTTTGCAAATCATTGAATCCTGTTTTTAATTAGATATTTTTATACAGCACCTCAACTGTTTTGGAATTGGGGTATAATCACTGCAGTGGTTGAATGCGTATTTAACACAATCAGAGAAAACTTAGGAGACAGTATATAGTGATGTTATCACAGGAGACACAAACAGTAGGCAGGACGGTGAAAATGAGGCTTTTTTAAGGCCAGGCTATGATAATACAACGCTGTCATCACTGCAGATATAAAGGGCAGTGTGCATAATACAGAAGGTCACCAGAATATGAAAAAGCACTTCTCAGGCACTTTGCGTGTTACTGTTGTCATTTTGGTAAATGTTGAGCACACTGGGCAAAAGAGAGAAATATTCTCAGCATGAAAGCTCATCTGATTAAGATCTCTGCCGCAAAACACCAACTTACCCAGTTCAGCAGCCACAGTTGGGGTACGTGTTGAAAATAAATGCTATTTTTGCACTTTCTTGCACCGTGAGACAACATGGAATTCTTCTTTTTCTCTTATTTTGCTCCTCTCTTTGGTTATCTAATACATAGAATTATCCTCTTTTGGCCAAGTGATGCTGAGGAAACATCAGATTTCAGTCCTGTCTTAGATTTTCTGACTTCTCCACTCTCTCTACCAAGAGGGGATGATGGCAAGAATAACATTCCTCATTATTTTAATTACAAGAAGATAGGCCAAACTTAACACTTCCAGCTTTGCAGTAACATTTTCTAAATTAAACAGTTTTTGCATATTTGACTGTTTTTTCTATCAGTGTGGTGAGCCACGGTGACCCTTCTGGCATTTGAACAAATTGGACATATCCAGTTCATCACTGCTCAATAGCAAATCAATATTATCATTGAAATATTTGGTACTGGTTAAGGTGATTCTTGCAAATGTAACAACCTGGTGTGGTTCATCTGAGGTGTGAAAGCAAAGCAGACCAACTTGTGAACCAAAGGCAGGAAGTGGCATAAAGCGTAACGACTTGCAGATTTATATATGTGATAAAATACTCAAATACATGTCAGTACCTCACTTGGCATCAGTGTAGCCATAGCAACACATCGCAGCCTCTTGCTCACACGTCACCTGACATTCATCTTATGTAAAGAACGACAGGCTGAACAGCTCCCTGCCTTGCTGGCTGCTCATAATGTTCCAATGCTAGGGCAGGAATAAGACAGCATAAATTTGGTGTTGTTTCATTGTGTGGAAAAAAAAGACCGGCAGAAGGAGATGGATTTCTGATGTCGTCTTCTTCTACATCTCCTTTTCTTCTTAACCGCTTGTTTGGGACAACATTGCCACCAATGTGAAAAGGCTTGACGTTTTCCAGACGTTCGGTTCATTTGACCAAGTTCAATGTTAATGTGATGTTGCAATTTGATCCTCGAACCTCACCGAATCCCCTGGACTACCAGATGCGAAAACGACCTAACTTCTAATTAACCAGTCAGACACGCTGGATTGACTGTTTCATATCTCTATGTATGGAAAAATAGCATGAAGTATCTGGGAAGGGCAGGACTTTTCAAAAAGATTCTCAGAAGGTGACTGAATAAAAGTTTTTGTCTGTCACATTCATGCCAAGCCGTTTAGAGTGGCGAGACAAAAGGAGGTAGCACATCTCTGGTAGTTACATTAGCTTGGCAGGGCAGGCGCTGTTGCGTTTATGAACAGTGGAGCTTATTGGTCCATAAAAACCAGTAGAAAGAAGTGCAAAAACATCTTGTCTGCCAAGAAGAGCCTTCAGTGTAGCTCTTTGCTCTGGTTTGATAATATGGAAACATGGCCCAATTTGATTAAACTGCCATTATACTACACTGTAGTTACATGTGAGCTAATCGCTACACCAGCGAACCGTATATGGTGGCTTACAGTGCAACTTAACCTTGCTGGTAGCAAACACAATTTCATGTTGAAGCATGCCCACATCAGATCACCTATACCTAAGCAACATGGCCAGCAGTCATTGCTACCAGCTTCAAGTTTAACTAAATCCCAACTGCAGCTACCACCTCCTTCTCCTCTCATGGTGCGGATTGGTCAGGACTCAAAAGTTTTAGATTGGAACATTGCAAGATGGATTTGCCTGATTACACACATAAAATCTAGCCAATCTATCTGCCCTGCAAGGTTACCAATTCACATGACTTAGAGAGAAAATCATACTTGTTCCAAGATGCACTATCTGCTAGACACTGATAGATGGCGATTGCCAGAGGGTGCACAGATTGATGAATCATGGGTTCCCTTACTTAATTCTGCAGGGGTCCCTCAAAATATATGCTATAACCTGTTATGGATACATTAATTTAAAGGGGACATATTATGCAAAAATCACTTTTTCAGGCTTTTCTAACATAAAATGTGTCCCTGGCTTGTCCACAATCCCCTCAAGTACCAGAAAAAATCCATTCCCTCTCTCCCTCTCTTTCTCCGCCTTTCAGAAAATGTGTGCTGAAACAATCCGTTCTCAGATTTTACATCTAATGACCCGCAGGGGCCTAAGCACCCACCCCCAAGTTTAGTTGGCCCTCCCCCACTTAGAGGAAAGTTCCGCCCTCCTCTACTGATCCTCTCAGCTACCAGCTGAGATGCTGGATAGCTCAGTGGATCACACTGCTGACTATGGTCTGAGAGATTGATGGTTTGAATCCCAGTCTAAACTTTAGAAAAAAAAGTGTCTGTAATATCATTAGTGCTGCATCTATTTCCTGAGAGGGGTGTGGAATCAGACAGCTAATTAACATTAAAAGCCACAGAAACGACTCGTTCTGAGAAGTGCTGAAACAGAGGGGTTTTTAGATATGGAAAAATCCAATACTGGAGTGTTTTTTCAGTAATGATCTTCGCAGGCATGTTTTAGGGACCTCTGAGACCAATATAAACTTGTCTTAAAAGGGTAAAATATGTCCCCTATAACCTATTTCCATTATTGTTCTGATTCTACCTTATTTTGAGTGGTTATGTTGTTTGTATGGAGAAGGGGAGAACAAAGTCATCTTCTTTTGGTCAATACTGACATATGATACACGCCCCAAATCAGGCTTTTGCAGCCAATCACTGATTACCTATGGCTGAGACTGGCTGATAATAATCAGATGTTGTGGTTTGATCAATCAGCTGGTTTTGTCAGTCTGTTTAGCTTGTAGTATTCGGAGACAAGTGGCAGTGTAACCTGATCAAAGAAGGCTAAAAGTCACCCATATTCAGTCAAAAATCTTTCTTTATTCAACAGAGAAGTACAAAAAGGAGCGATGCACAAGAATCCAGCAGTAAGGACAACTGAAAAACACAAGGCAATGATTCATTCATTACATGTGTTTATTCATGTGAATTAATTAACATAATCAAAATGAAAAAAAATGTTACTCCGATTCAACAGTTAAAAGAGTCTAATAAATAAGAGGCAGTAAGTCACAGAGTATTAACTCAGCTGCATTATGCAGCTGAAGCAGTTATTTTATATTGCGAGTAAATTTCCCCTCCAAACAGCTGTGTCTAAGTTTCTCTTTCTATTCTCTTTTTATTGAAGGTTCTTAAAATAAAGAGGAAAACTTGGACAAAAAAGAAAAATAATTCTTCTGCCACCCCCCCCCCCCCCCCCCCCACCCCACACACACACACACACACACACACACACATCTAAGAAGAGTTGCAGCCCCCCAGGATCCACACAAAAACACAGGGACATACTGCAAACATATGCACCAAATTGAATTTTTTTTCATCACTTTAAGCCAAAAACACAAGCATACATACAGTGCTTAACAAATTTATTAGACAACCCAAACCTAACCAAAGTAAGGTTAATGCCACAGCTGCCCTAAATTAACAGCATTGGTAATTACCAAAATCATTTTTTTTGGTTTCTTCAATGGTTAATGCACCAATATGTAGAAGCTCTTTAACCCAAATGATATTTTTAATGCTAAAATATAATTATTATTGTTATCCATGAATTTTCAAATGTACTGATTTACGAAAAACTGAAAAAATAGTAAAGCACATTATTATTTCTTGATTAATATGTCAAATTAAAGTTATTTACTTACATTCCTGAACAGAAAAAATAGTTTTAGTGGTTGAATGTTATGCTTGATTAATTTCTGACTTCTCAGAGAAGCCCAGTGAGCCGGCTCAAATTTTGGGTGAAATCAGTTTGAAATTCCTCATTCCTGTTCAAAATGGTCAGAGGGCAGAGTCATGTTTTGGGCCAGAATCATGAGGAGATAGCTGGTAGGCCCCTTTAGGGTCCCCGAAGGTGTGAAAATGACCTTGGCAAGGTATATAGAGTTTCTGACTGACCCCTTTCTTCCATGGTACAAAAAGAAGAGCAGTTCCTTCTGTAACAAAATTTTCTTCATGCATGACAATGCACCATCTCATGCTGCAAAGAATCCCTCTGTGCCATTGGCTGCTGTGGGCATAAAAGGAGAGAAACTCATGGTGTGGCCTCCATCCTCTCCTGACCTCAACCCTACTGAGAACCTTTGGAGCATCCTCAAGCTAAAGATCTATGAGGGTGGGAGGAAGTTCACATCAAAACAGCAGCTCTTGGAGGATATTCTGACATCCTGCAAAGAAATTCAAACAGAAACTCCAAAAACTCACAAGTTCAATGGATGCAAGAATTCTGAAGGTGATATCAAAAAAGGCTACTATACTAACATGTAACTTGGCCTGTTTAGATGTTTTTGAAATAGCTTTGATTTCAGTAAATATGACCTCCTAATGCTGCAAATTCAACAAATGACCATGATATGATATGTAGAAGCTCCTTAACACAAATGATATTTTCGATGCTAAAATATAATTTTTATTGTAATCAATGAATTTTCAAATTTACTGATTTACAAGAAACTGAAAAAATATTGAAGTGCATGATTAGTTCTTGATTAATTTATCAAATTATAGTTATTTACTTGCATTCCTGAACAGAAAAATTTGTTGGTTGAATGTTATGCTTGATAAATTTCTGACTTCTCAGAGAAGCCCAGTGAGCCGGCTCAAATTTTGGGTGAATTCAGTTTGAAATTCCTCATTCCTTTTCAAAATGGTAAAACGTGGAGAGCTCACTGAAAATGAAGGGGTCTGCATTAGAGCACTTCATGATGCTGGATGGTCTTTGAGACAAATATGACAGGCGGTCTAATAAATTTGTTAAGCACTGTATATGCACACTCATATAACATTAACCCTTTAAAGCCTGATACCTCAAATAATAGCCAGAAAATTCTATTTTTTGGAAATGAGGAAATGAGATGTTTATTTAACTGAAATCCAGAAAAAGAAATAAGACCATGCAATTTCACATATACATTTTTTGTACCACATTTGATACATTAGGAATTGTTTGAAACTGATAATCCACTGGAGGGCATTTTTATCATTTAAATGATTGTATACAAAAGATTTTTTAGGAAATTGTTAATCATTTTGATTAGATAGAGGTATCAAACAAGCGCGTATCAAATACGATACAACTGGCTTTAAAGGGCTAATATACATATACATAGAAACGTACATATCTGTAATGAATAAGAAAGTACGTCCTTGAGTAAGAAGTTCCTTATACAGTGAAATAAATACAATCAAATATCAAATATACATAATGATAAGTGATGGCAAATGATGTCAAGTGGAGTCATTAACACTGCAACACTGAGTCCCTATTATCACATAATAAAGAACGTCTTTTACCTTATTCAGGAGAATGAAGTAAATATTTGAATCTTTGTGATATTTTCCCTCTGTGTTACTGAAGTGATTCTGTGCTTTGGATGTAAATATATCTGTAGATGTTATAAGTTTGATGAAACATTTTCCTGTAATTCAGTCTACCTGCTTTTTAAATCATCCATCTATTTTCTGTACAAAAACAAATCCTCTCCCCGTACCCCTGTGAAAAAGCACCTAGGTGAGCTTGGCACACACCTAGAAAACCTGTTTATCTGGAAACTCGCATCCATAATTTGTCTTCTAGTTTACAGCAAAGCCTGTGTTTTTTACTCAGGGTGTTTGGGGGAAATCAGATTTTAGTTTTATCAGGCTGTGTTGGACAGGATCCTCAGGTATGATATTGTCAGTGTGGTACGGGGGTCTCTGTCCTGTTCTCATCTAGTACAGACTGCTATGGTGAGGACTGAAAACCTCTCCCTGCAGTCCGTATACGAGCATTCTGTTTCCCAGGCAAACACACAGTATTGTCAGACCCGCCTCACGTCCTCCTCTCTAAATATGAGCTTTACCAGCTGGCACAAACAACAAAGTCCACAAATGCTAAGTGAAACTTCTTAGAAACTCATTCATGCTCATGACAATCAGGATGTGATACATATTTCTTCAGCCTGTGCAGCCTGTGCAGTAGCATCAGGATGTTCTTGTCTTTTCCTGTCCTCTTATTCTGCTATGTGTTAGTTTGTAAAACCTTATTTCAGATCTCACAATAAGGATGATGAGTTGTGTGCTGTGATTGCTTGTGATTTTTTGTGTGTGGGTGTGGTTTTATTTATTGATCTCACTGGAAAGGTTACTTACTGTGCACAATACAGGAGTCCAAGGCAAATTTCTTTAAGGGAATTGTATTGTATCATTTCATGCATTAAACTGTATTGTACTGTATTACAACATATTGTATTTTATCTTATCGTATTGTATATATTCACGTCATATTATGTTAAATCATATCGTGCAGATGTCAGGGCACTTTGTTAAAACTTGTTTTAAAAAGTGCTATTCAAAACAGATATTATTATCAATATTAATATATAAAGATATATATATTTTTTGGCTTGTTATGCCTTTATTGACAGTGGAGGACAGCAGACAGAATCAGAAACAGGAATGAGGGAGCTTTCTTATCTTGAAATATCATATTAAATCATATAGCATCGTATTAAGTCATAATGTATCATAAATAGAATAGAATTTTCAAATACTAGGTTATTTTTATTGATATATTGACATCTTATACCCTTTCTTCTAATTCTCAAATTCCCCAGCCGACTCTGTACATATCATACAACCGTTAGCTAGCTGGTTATGTGTTCTAGTTATCATACTAAGATCCGACATATTTCTGATACTGGTAACAGAATCGGAACAACTGTATATAATATAATATGGCTTTGTACTGTACTGTATTGTGTTATATCGTATGCTGAGTTTCCGTTAGCCGGTATTTGCCGGTCATTGGCCAGTTTCAAGAGCGGATGTCCGGCAGATAAAAATATGGTATGCAAGATGATGTGAATGATGTCAAACCAAGCCTGTCTCTGAGTGTGCTCAGCGCAGCAGGGAAAGTTTGACCAGAACATTCTCGGAAAGCAGAATTTTAATCTCAGTGAGGTTTTCCTGGTTAAGCAAAGGCTTTATATCATCAGTGGTATGGAAGGATTTTGAGTTAGTCATTGCTGTGAGTGATCTGTACAGCTGAGCGGCTTAAACACCGATGCAACAGCAGAGAGAGAAAGGCCTACGCCGAGCAAAGTTGTAGGGGACTTCGACAAATCTACCTACGACCAATCCTCAGATAAAGTTGGATTGTAGTCAACACAGAATCGTATCGTGCAGAATGGCATGGACACTTGGAGCTGATAGCGAAGGCTCCTTCTCTCTTCCCCGTAGCTGGTTGTGAATGCTCGGGATGTCCTGGCTAATTAGCAGAAGTAGTCTTGGACAAGCCATCGGTGAGAGGACGACTGGACCGGACTATCTGCTGTGGAGCTTTTGTCTTTTCAGGACTAGTCCAAATAAACCAAGATGGTTGGATTTCCAGCTTTATCAGAGGTTACAGTTATATCATCATAAGGACTGATATTAGCAACTGACAGTAAGACTCATTTTTCATTTGAAATGTAGAGTTTTAACGCAGTGTCCAGTCAACAGAGCACTGGGGAGTTTTGTGTTTGGATGCTTTGTTGTCGGTGGAGAATGGTATTTGGCTGTTGTAAGCTGCTAAGTCATGGTAGAGGCCAATATGCTAACAGGCTAACAGTGCTAATGGTAAGCTAACTGTTGTTGTTTATGAGTTTAATGTGAGCGTGTATTGTGTAAATGACTGCATGTTAAGGCTTTCATTTCAATACTGTAAACCACTTACTCAACGAAAAATAAGAGAAAGTCTTAGTGCAGTGATTTCCAGGGTCTAATCATGTGTATGTGTCTACCAGTCTTTAATAACAGGGTAGTGATTATTCAGGGTTACTGTCGGCTTGATTTCCACTGTCTCTGTTTTGGGTCAGGTTTGTAAATAAAAATGTGTCCTCTCTCCAGTTTAGGGCAGACTTGTATGTATCAATGTATCACAGAATTTCAGAATTATGCGTTTTGCTGCTGTTAATGCAGCAAAATAATGTTAAAGCAAATGTCCGGTAGTTATTCTAAATGGCCAGAATTCTTGAGGACTGCCGGTCATTTTGACCGGGGACAAAAAGTCTAGCGGAAACTCTCGTATGTTAACCTGACATGTCAGATGGATGAGCTTCACTCATCCATCTGGGAAACCTCCCATAGACAGATTTTAGGAAAGAGCAGAGCCTTTGAAAAAAAACTCAGAGGGTGATTGGATAAACGTTCTGTGTGTCACATCTTTACGGGCCAATCAGAGCAACCAAACGTGACGTCATATTCCTTGCCAAGGTGCACCGCTACTGAGGAGTAAACTACACAAAGAACTGCATAACACAAACCATGTCAACTGTAGACATGTCAGTAAATGACTTTGATGTTTATGAAAAGAAAACAACTCAATGTTCTTTGCTCTCTTTTAATGAAGAAATGATAAAACTGACACTTTAGCAGCATCCACGCTAATGTCTTCCACCATAATTGCACCGGCCTCTTGTTGCTGCTTGCTTACGTCACGACCAAGCAGCAACCTCCAGTCCTGAAAAATGCAGCCAATGCGGAAGTGCAAAAAAAAATTGCTATACCGCGAATGTCCACTTGAGGCTGGCAGCAGAAACACCAGAAGTCCCGTCTGGACGACTGTTAAACAGCCAGTTATTACACTAGAAATAAACTGGTTTACAGCCTGGTTCAAAACACCAAATGTGTCTCATTAGCTGGCGTCTTATTGTGCTCCCACCGTACGGGGGGTGAATATTTTTGTACCACGATCGTTTGGATTATATTTAGGATGAAAGCTGATTGGTGTGTCTCATTTGATTGACAGATAGCTTGGCAGGCAGAGGCTCCGTTTCTGTCAACCAGAATGCTAGCTAGCAGGTTAGCAGGATCCAAAGTTCGGTTGAGGCAGCGATTTAAATATAGAAACCTCCACAGATTGGCTTCAAAAGCCATTTGAGGCCGCCTCCTTTAAGCAGACGACTGACGTCACACGGGGTTTGTCCAATTCTTTCTACAGTCTATGGTGACTGACAAATCCATCTGCTTTGCAAGGTTAATCGTATGTCTACTGCTGCTATTCTTGTGCTTGAGGTGTGGTACGGCTTTAAAATCTCCCACACATACATAATTGTGGCACCCACACTTCACATCACCATGCAATATAGAGCCACCAACATCTCATTGTTCCAGCTCTCACTTTGCCGACACATAAAGACAAACAACTGATCTCATTCTCTACAGGCCATCTAAAATACTGTAACTATTAATCTAACAGGCATGTTTTTTGATATGTTGGAGGAACTTGGTATACGATGCCAACGACTCCACACGTGCACAGGGAGAACATGAAACCACCACACAGACAGACCTCTATCTAACCAGGGCTTGAACCATAAAGCTCTCGCTGTGAGGCAACAGCACTATTGCTGCACCAGCATGCAGCCATTATTTTAAAGTTACATTTGTATCTTTGTTTTCTAAAAATGTTGTTATGCTGCTTCTCTCTCTTTCAGGAAGCTTCTGAAAAATTGATTTCTGATCTTGAGACTTAGACTCTGCTCCTGGTTAAAAATAAAGTAAGAACATTTTCTCCCAAAGAGTTTGAAAGATCCAAAAATCCCAAATACAATGCTGTCTGGCATATTAGGAGTGAGGAATGTAAATGAAGTTTTAAACATTCTTAACAGAAGAAGAGAAAGAAGACTGCACAAACTTGGATTATACAGCTCTGACTTGTGATGATATAGCTGATAAATAATTAACAGATCAACTGTGCATTCAGAACATGGCATTGTGGTGTCCTTGATTAAAAGGGATCATAGGTTCAAGACCAGGAGCCGGCATGGGAAGAGTGACAGTGATGCACTGCTTAAGAATGATTTTACCTTAAATAAATATGAGTTTATGCTTAAAAAAAAAAAAAAAAAAAAAAAAAAAGCTTCAGTTTGTGATTAATCTTTTATATGAAAAAGGATTTGTGTCAAGGTCTTTAAATAAATGTAGTAAAAAAACTTTGACTTTTAAACCAATTTTGAACATCTTTCTACTGTCAGTGTAGACGTCTTTCAGACATCATTTCAATGGGAGAAAAGCTGACTGTGTTGACAGGAAGAGAAGCAGACATTATTTATGTGGATCATTAAAATGACATCAAGATGCAGCTTAATACAAACACAGACGATAGATACTATATCTCAGAGACAAAGGATCAACATGCAGACATTTCAGTGGTTAAAATGATTGACTGAAAGTGAAAAATGAATTCCAAGTGTATCATAAAAGAAATTGGTTCAATCTTAACAAAAAAAAGAAAAAAGTGTGATGATCAGAGGCGGTGACGGTTTGGACATCTCCTTCACACATTTTTTTTTTTTTTCTGTTAGCCTGCGGGTGCTCAGAAATCTTAAGGTCAGCTCGGTGTGACCTGGCAGCTCACACTGTGTAAATGTGACATGTTTAGTTTGGCCCAGCGCTTTGGTAACACGTCGTCCTCACTGTCAGCCAGAGTTTCCTGTCTCTGCTTTCACTTCTAATAAATTCAGAGGAAAGGAAATATCCTCCAGTTTACCTAAAATGGAGTATTAACTGTTATAAAAGAAACACAAATCCATCTTTTCATTAACCTTTCAAAATTGTTAGTTTAAATTTAACTAAGAATGATTCCACATTTACATTTTACCAGCTTTAGTCAGTTATTAATGCAAATTTGGCAACTATCGTTTTTCGTTTTACCTACCTGTGTCCAATCAGTGGTTAACTGCAGAGCAGGGGCCGTATTGTCTCTACCTGCTGCATGCTCCTCTAGGAAAGATGATTTTGATATTTCATGACATGAACAATATTTAGAACACTTCACAAAACAACCATTGATCACTACTCTGCACTATGTCAGATGAGGATTTTCTACAGGATCTCTTCTGCAATAAACACAGCATGACATGTTTTAATTGAACAATCTACATTTAGAAAGTTTTGCAATGGGAAAGAGTAGCACAGGATATTTTTTTTTTTACTGTCAGAGCCTATAAAAAGAATTCACTCCCTATTTCTGACAAGAAAATGTTTTGATGTCAAAGCAAAACAGATTTTGAAAAAGTAATGTCATTACTTCCATAATATTCACTCTCTTTAAGCATCTAGCACAAAATCACAGCTGTCTCAAGTTGGGATTGTGCTGTCTTTCAGGAGGTCTGTTGAATTCATGACCCTTAAAGCTGGCCACACACTACAAGATTTTTAAATCTGGAATGATTTTAAAATCTGTGGGAGACCACAGACATCAGGACAATTTCAAAAGATTTTTCATCTTTAATCTTCTGAACGCACACACTAGACTACTCAACCAGACTGTCAGATCACTGAAGATCACACACCTGCCAACCTGTCAGCGACCTCGGGTGATCACATGACTTCAGAAAAACAAAACAGACATGGATGTCTGTTGATACCCTGTTGCTGTCCATCCACAACAGGCTGCCCTGGTATGTGTTACAGGTGCAGCAATAATCATTAAACAAGGAAAAGAATCAGGATGAAATTCTGGCTGGAGTGAAGCTACAGTTGTCCTTACGTTTGTGAGCGGTGAAAGTACGTATGATCTGGCTGTGTCGTTACGGAGTCTGCTCACTCTTACTGGTTGTTATGGGTACTCAGTCAGAGGCACTACAATGTGGAATCATTAGACAATTGCTGGACATTGACATGGTGAAATGGTTGAGAAACACTGTACATGACATGAGACTTTATTCGTGTGTTTTAGGGCGCATTCACACCAGAGCTGCTTGGTCCACTTTAACCGAACTCTGGTCCGTTTCCCTGGATAGTCCGGTTCGTTTCGAGTGGTGTGAAAGCTCACATGAACTCTGGTGCGGACTAAACAAGCAGACTCTGGTCTGCTTGAAACAGGGGGACTCAGTCCACTTCCAAAAGAATCCTGGTGTGGTTCGTTAGAGGTGTGAAAGCAAAGTGGGCCAACTTGTGAACCAAAGGCAGGAAGAAGCATAAACCGTAATGATATATGGATTTATATGTGATTTAATATGCTCAAATACATGTTGGTTCCTCGCATAGCGTCTGTGTATCCATGGCAACACATCGTACTCCGAGCTTATTTATTCGTTTGGTGTAAAAAAAAAACGACATGTTGGACAGCTCACCGTCTCGCTGACTGCTCCTTATGCCCCAGTGCAAGAGCAGAAAACCCAAGACAGCATAAATAATGCATTTTTTCATTGTTTATGTGGAAGAAAAGACTGACGGATGGTGTTTCATCTTCTTCTATGCCTTCTTTTCTTCTTGGTCACCGTTTGTTCCTTGCAACAGCTCCCCTAGCGGACAGAGGTTGGAGGTGTTCAGATGGTTTGGTCCGCTTGACCAAAGAGAGCAGTGTGAATGCGAACCAAACCAAAGGAAAGTGCAACAATGACACAATTTCTGTTCCAAAATGGACCGAGTCCCCCGGACGATCAGGTGTGAAAACAACCTTAGTCATGTGTGGCCTAGCTGATGTTGATTACCTGGCACCTGAGCTTCTTCTTGATATACCTGGTGGTGTTGGCCCTCCCTATGAGCTGAAGTGACATTATGACTACAAATGGATGTGGCTGTGATACAAAGAAACAATGAAATCAGTCTAATGAAACTGTGTCTCTGTCTGTCTTTCTCAGTTGGCCTGGTCATAGTTTAATAGCAGGTACTGGATCATGAGGCTGAGAAATTTGTGCTAATTCACACATGCATGTAACTTTTGCTAATGAATGCTCAGATAGAGTCCTTTAATTGAATTTTATACAGACATGCAGTTCCTGTCAAGGTCTTGATGAGAGCAGGTGCAGAAGAGATTAATTTTATCATTTCCAGCTCCATTTGAAGACATTAAAAACTTTTATTGAGAGAGGATTGTGGGTTCTGGTTTTGATTGCCTTCGCCAAAGACAAGACACCACGCTTACACACACACATGCGCGTTACATGCGCCAACACACACACACATGCAGATGTGCGCTTAGCGTGCCAAGACACACAAACGCACAGACTCTCCCTTTCACTTCATATGGGTTATATGTGTGGCTGTCTTTGGCGACGACTTTATGGGGGACTGTATGTGGATGAGAAGCCACCCACAGTGTCCCTCCATCCTGTTAAAGGATTGTTTACATGGGCTGCTTTATTGGAACAGCTCCATGCGTGTGTATAATCAGAGCTCATTGAGGGCTGTATGTGTGTTAATCAGTGATAACATCATCAAAGCACCAGAGCTGCTGTTGCCATGGTATTTAATGCCTGCACGGTCACACATCACTGATCACAGAGAGCAGTTACAGCTGTGACAGCAGAGAGAAGTTTTGGGAGATTTTGCTTGTGAACACAGTCTCTTGCTCCTCTCCGTGTGCCAAAACCATACATGCTATCATTAAACAGATTTCAGCCTGAGCATCTGCAGGTGTTGAACTAACAGTGATATTGTTTTGGTATTGATTTTGCAAGAAATGTGGCCAGGGGAACTACCTAAAAAAGGGCTTCTTTCTGAGTCTAAAGACCAAAGTGTCAGAATCGATAACATTGCAGTGGGTGAGGGAGATTTTGCTGTTCTTGAGACAGTTGGTCCTCTCACACCAAAAGTGTGCATGCTATGGCTTTGGTTCTTGGTTTGACAGTAGCTGGACAAGATATCCTCCATTTTGATATCAATTTTATGCGTGGTGTTAGATTTGTGGCCATAGTCACTAGTTGTTTGCAAAATTGTCAGTTGATATGTCAGCTCTACCAGCCTCTGCGGTGATGACATCACCCACTCTAGCAGGGCGATTTTTAATGATTTTCAGTCAACACACAGGAGTTTTGAAGACTTGCCTATCAAAAACCGTAAACCCTATTGTCATACCAAAGATATTCCTGAAGACAGGGAAAAAAAGACTGCATTTTAAAGTTTGAATGATCTTTGTAGGTGAAAGTGTGGCAAAGCAGTAGGGGTGGTAAAAAACCCTGTTTTTGTTGTTTCTCCGTTCCTCTCTCCATTCATTTCTTATGGGATTTGGCGTTGCCTCGAGCCCCTAACTAGAGAATGCAATTTCTGAAGAAATTGCGCTGTGAATGCTAATTAACTGAATGGCTACGCCGAACTGCTAATGCTGAGTTTATAAACACAATGAAAGAAGCTTAATCATTTCTTGAACGGCTGTTCTTTTCAGAATGTCCCTGTCTAAGGTCCTCTTAAAAAAAACGGCTGACCCCCGTAACTGTTAGAGTGATGGCAGTTATGAACACCATCAAAATCAACATGTGGGAGATAACCGAAAACTGCGTCACACCTATTTTCCAGCACAAAAATAAGACAGCTGCAATCACTAATGGAGAAATTATTGTCAAGTTTGTCGCTTTTGATCCAATATCAGACCTTGTGGTTGAGGACAAATGCTTAATTATTAGGAATTACAGAGTCACTGAGGCAGGAAGGCAGACCGTCATCTTAACCAAGAAGAACACCGTTATTTATGATACATTAGCTTTTGATGTCCCGGACAAACTAAAAGCAGAAGGAAAGTTGTTGCTGCAGCATGTGTCTAAACAAATTAATCTGGCAGAAACTGACCAGGCTGAAGATTTACACATCTGTTGAAGGACGTGACCACTGTAAGACATTAATACATTACATTTATACATTAATACATGTTGTACACTGGCTCTTTTTCTTCTTTTTTTTGAGTTAGTTATGATGAACCAAGATGCATTTTTTTTTTTAGATTTGTGTGCATTTAAAACATGCTGTTTCCTTTACCATTAGCTGGAACCCTTCAAAAAGGTTAAAGAGGGGAATGACTTTTTTCCCAGCAGAACAATAGAGTGATGCAGTCGTGACGTAATTTTGTAGGCAAACCCGGAAGTTAGCGTTACATGGGTTCCCTCGTCGCCGAGTCTATGGGATTTTTCAATGGGTTTTTGGATTATTGCTGAAAATAAGCTCTGTATTTAAGCTCTGTGCTCTAAGGGCTGATGACTTGAAAAATTCTCCATCAATTTGATTAATATTTAGGAAAATAAGACAAAAACGTTGTTTGCTTAATAATGTGGAGAGCGGTGTAAGTAATTTTGCTCATTTTATTTGTCTGTTTTGCTTTTATTTTAATTAACTGTTTGAAATTTAAAATATTTTCATTATTTGTTTGATCACTTATAGGTCAGTGATGCAGAAATTTGCATATCAGTAAAAGGATACCGCACACTCAGTGATGGAGGAACTTAAGTTATGGCAGCCAGCAATTTCCCATTCCACATTCCCGCTAAACTGAGGCAGGGGGCTTCCAGAGGGGAGGGGGAAACAACCACCATCCCTAAAAAAAACATGTATGCTTTGCTTCCAAAAAGGAGCACTGGCTTCAGTCCATCATAGAGAGGAGTAGGAGCAGCATTCACAGCGAATATTGATGTGTCTAACAGACAATTGGGTCAGATGGCTCGGGCCTCCAAGTTGTCCATTAATCCCTGATAATTAGACAACTCATCGGGAATCAACCCCTACATAATATATATATATATAATTATATTTTTCTCACTTTACAATCATTTGAAAAAAAAAAAGTAAGTTACCTTTAATTTAGAAGTAAACACCAGTGACGTATACTAACTTCCTGATTAGATTTATGATAATAACAGGTTTTGTTTTTTTGTTTTTTTTTTGTCATTTAAATTATATACACACATATATATGTGTGTGTTTGAAATGGCAGGTTTTTAAAGCTGTATATATTGATGGCTCGGGAGGTTTAATTTTTTTGATTTTCATGACATGTTTTCCCTGTTTTAATGTTAAAAATTTACATATAAACTTTCTTTTTTTTTCAGGAAAAGCTTGGAAAAGAAAACTGTGTGTTTCTACACAATAAAAGCACATTTGTGAGTGTAAGTGTACATCACAGATGGGCTTTCCTCTGATCAGCTGGGTGGATCACATGCATCGTTTTCGTGGCAATGACAGCTATCTGTGACTGTTAAATGCTGTCGATATAAAATAATAACCTGCCTACAAACTACCTGTTTAAATGGCTTCTGGTATTTGTCTTTAACCACTATTTGTTTTAGAGCAGCTCAACCTAAGAAGTTTCCTCACCACTGATATTTTTGGTTAAACTGAAGCAGACATAATTAGCCAGTGTGTGAAGTTATTGGCTCACAGGTGTTGTGAGAGGACCCTATCCCTTGACTAGTGTTCCTGTAGCTGATTGAAAATGGTTATTTTCAGTGTTCTAACATGTTCCTGGGGTCTCTGTCAAAGTGTATAGATGTTAATAATGTGCAGTGTTGTGGGGGCTACAGGGTAGTGTTTAATTTAGCATAGAGTGGAGAAAAGAGTGTTTGCTGACACAAACTCAGGGGAACCAGTTGTTTTGATCACCAAAACTAAAATGTTTCCTTCCTGCTGATGTAGTCAATTGATACCTGTCAGGTGAGAATTTTTGTTGTGATTATCTTGGCTCATGCGGCTTCATAGAGGGCTTTGAATTTTTTGGGGAGTTAGCCCTTGTGGGTTCGAGATCACCTTTGCCCGTGTGCACAAAAGCTTTATTTTCCAATTTGTCAATCTCTAGTTGGCAACTATGACACACTACTCACTCGTTCAAACATTTTACCTGCAATAGATAGGAGATGCGACCTGTAAATCGCCATTGATATGTTTGTGAGTGTGTGTAGAAGCTGTGACTGAAGCGGAGGTCGTTAGGTAAACACCAACAGCTGGATTATGGAAACCAGTTAGCATGGAAACCAGTAGGGCGATAACACCGGCAGCCATCTGAAGTCTGTGACATCGGCAGGCCTGGATATGATTATACGCCTGCTCCACTATCTATGATTAAAGTAAACTCTTCAAAGCAATTCATGCTCATACTAAACAAGATAACACAGGAGATATGGCACAAGCTAGTGTTAGAAATTATGTAATCACAGTGTGAATCTTTGTTAAAGCGCCACAATAAAGTGCACATTCTAAAACTTTAACAAGACCAAAGGCACAGCTTTACTGCTCCCCTTATTATGTTGTAGGTCAATCGCAGTGAACACACATTGGCGTGCAGAGATGCTGAGCCATTATGCAGTTATTTTGGGGAAAAAATACCCCCTTTCCATATTCACTGGCCTTATTGCATTAAGCATCTAATGATGAGGACGGCTACAATATAGCTTAAATGGTGTAAAAATTAGTCCACTTTCCACAGATTAGGAAACATTTCAACCTCTGTTTGACTCTAAAATAAATAATGTTAAATGTTGTGTAAATAAGATTGGTAAATATTATTTTGACTTGGCTATTACCAACCAGGATTTAAATTACTCTGTGGATCCCAGCTGCTTTTTAATGCCTGCCATTTGATTAATCCCACTGTCTGTTATTCTGGATATTTAACATGAATTGTAATGTTTTCCCAGGGTAGATGAACCTCAGCTGAAACTCAAGGGTTTACTTTTTTAACACTTTAACACCCTAATTTTCAATTTACAGATAACACAGAAAGCATGGGAGCTTTCACCAAAAACAAAAAAAAAAAGAAAAAAAAAGGAAATGAAATGAAGCAAAGCATTTTATTTACGTATTACTTACTTACTTTTTTTTTTTTTTTGTAAAATTCTCACAAACTTAATGTTTTCAAAAACAAACAATAAAAAAAACAAAAAAACAATGGGGTCCCTTGAAGTCCCTTCAACATGGATATTCCAAAGCTGTCAAAATAATTTTAGAGTTTAAAATGTCTATATTCTTAAAACATTTTTTTAGTAATATTAAATTAAATTATTTGAACATGCCACAGAATAAACACAGATTTTTTTTTCCCAAAAATTGAAAATTATATTTCATATGCTTTAACTTTGACTCCCCACTTACATACATAAACACTTCACTTCAAGATCATACTAATGACAGCAGCCTGAGGATATGATTTGAATTAAAGACTCCTATAGTGGGATTCTGCTCTTATTACATCCTCTTACAATTATTTTATCCCAGAGGAGCCACAGGTAAGCCTCACCTTTAAAAGTTAATGATATTATAACTTAAAAAATGTTTATCACTCTCTTATACAACAGGCTAACGTTTGTTCGTTAATGCTTGTTGTCACACTGACCCGCACTCACGGACGGACACACAAACTATCTCTTCTCTCTGTCACACAGACACACACACATGCACGCACAACTGCTTCTGTTGCCCTGTGACTATGAAGCTCGTGATTGTTCTTCTGACCTCCTATAGAGTGGTGCAGTTGTGACGTAATTTTGTAGGCAAACCCGAAGTTAGCATTGCATGGGTTCCCTCGGCGTCGAGTCTATGGGATTTTTCAGTGGGTTTTTGGATTATTGCTGAAAATAAGCTCTGTGTCCAATAAAAAGTTTATGAAACTTACACATTTTGTTCATTAAGAAAATCTTCATAAATTGATAATATAAGAATCGGATCTGGTTTGTTAATCTGTTGCAAGTAAAAAGCTAACCTCATGCTATACTGAACTACAACACGGTCGACTGAATTTACGTCATCACCTGCGGATACAACTTAATGGCAGGCTCAGTCGCCACGCTTCGGATAATGATGTATTCAGTCCTTGTTAGCTATCTTTTAGCAACCGCCTTTATTAAGACGTGAAAAGATACACAATTCAAAGGTGGGGCACATTTCAGATGTATTTTATGCCGTAGAATAACACGTTAAACTCTCCTGAACTTGTGTTCACCACAGACCTTATTTCAGGCATTTAACCGAAAACGCATTCAAAATTCCCATAGACTTTCAGACGAGGGAACCTGTAGTGCTAAAATGCTAACTTACTTCTGCGTTTTAGGACTCAGTCCTGCACCACTCCATATTAGCAGACATTTAGAACACGTAGTGAGGCAAATATCACAAGTGAACGCCTGACAGTCCACTGCTGTTGTTTTTATCCAGTCTTGCATTTTAACAGGAATGGAACAAAAGTTCCACCAGAGTTTTTACGACAAAGAGCTATTTTAAGATCACTAGCGTCTCATCCCCATCATGACATACGGTAACCTTGCAAAGCATATGGACATGCCCGTTTCCTTGTTTTTCACTGGCGAATCCATCTTGTTAAGCACCCATCTGAAACGTTTGGGCCCGATTAGAGAGTGGCAGGACCAATCAGCAATGAGGGGCAGCACTTTCAGGCAGAGTCATGACGTTAACAAGCAGCAGCAAGAGCTGGTGCAGTTATGGAGGAAGAGATTAGCATGGATGCTGCTAAAGTGCCCGTTTTATCAGAACTTGTCTTTTCTTTGTTAAAAGAAGAACAAAGAACAGCAGTGAGTTGTTTTCTTTACAAAAACGACAAAAGTCGAGTACTTACATGTCTGTAGTCGCCATGTTTCGCGTTATTCCTTAGTAGCTGCGCACGCGCAGCTCGATAACTGCTACGTCACGTGTTCTGTTGCTCTTATTGGCCCCTAGAGATGTGATAGAACGTTCATCCAATCACACTCCGAGTTTTTTTCAAATCCTCTGCCTTTTCTCAAACGTTTCCTATTGAAGCTTTACCAGATGGATGTGTGAAACACATACATCTGGTGTGTCAGGTTAGACAAACGGTTGATGATGAATATATCTACTCAAGTTTACCGCTAGCCATCAGATTATAATCAGGGAAGTACTAAACTAAGGGAAAGTAGAGTTTATTAGCCGTATGTGACAATAGACCGGAAGTTGAGACTCCGGTGTTCATTTTTCAAAATTAAGTTACTTGCAGAGCAATGTCACACTTGATGATTACGATTTCAAACTCCTGTGATACATAAATGTGCTCAAATATAGATTATATGTTTATATGGATCCATTCATATAGTATACTTTACATTTTTAACATCTGATATAAAAAGATTATAATTCTGAAGGCATAGCGGCTTTAATTTTGGTGTGGCGGTGCACCACATTAAATTACATGTAGTGGAAACCCTGCACTTGTTAACAATTTTTAGAAAATGATGTTTTTAAATATTATTTGATTTGATTTTTTAAGTGGGGAAACAGAAGTACTCAGGGAAATCCCCAACCACCCAGAAGTCCACATGAGAGCTCACATGTACTCCTATGTGATCCTATAGGGGCCTGTCACCAGTTGTTGATGACAGACCCCTGGAGACCCTCCTCACAGCTGAGACTCTGTGCACCCAGACACCCAGCTACACAAAATCACCGCTATAAGAAGGGTCTGTCTCACCCGATCCCCCAACTGTAGATCATTTAACTAAATAAGCCCTTGATGAAATCAATGGCACGTTGGACGAACTTCCTGATGCCGCTGATCTCTTTTGGCACCAGGCGTTTTTTCAGAGTCTCCACCACAAAGTTGTTGATGGATTCAGACTGATTTAGCATCTTCCTCCAGAGCATCCTGCCGTATTTCTTGCTCAGGTCATTGTGCACCTTCATGCACACCTTTATAACACTCGTTCGTGTCAGCTCAATAGTGATGACTGATGCTCTGACCTCCATGAAAAGCATGTCTCCTGAAGTCCTTTTCAGAGCTTGGTACTTCTCATGTGATGGACTAGAAGCTACATCTTTCATAACCATGCCCAACAGCTCGTGCACGATTAATTTGCAAGTCGTCACATCCCACTTTTGGCTGGATGAGGTTTTGAGGTCACGGTTTTCATACTCATGCTCTGATAAAGCTTCATCATCTTCATCAGAGTCTAATATGTTAGTAGGTATCCCGTCATCATCATCACATAGATCCCCGTTATCCTCAGGTGTGAAGGCTTTAACTATTGGGGCCATTTCTTCATACAAAGTTTCCTCTGCCATGTCTTCATCCACAGCTTCAGGAGAGTGAGTTATGTTAGTAAGTGAATGACTGGAATAATCATCCAAATAATCATCATCCTCACTATCATCCTGAGGTGTGAAGGGTCTAACTGTCAAGGTTTGGTCTTCACCCAGAACTTCTGCTGGCTCAGGCAAACTCGCACCAATAGAAGTCTGTTCTTCTTCAAACTCTGGTTTCAACAACTTCGCTTTAGATACCCAGCAACCTGTATCCACCGGAAGAGAGGCCATGACTTCCTCAATCTTACTTACCTTGCTGCTAACAGTGTCCTTCCCTTTTGCATGCCACCGTGCCTCTTTTTTTAGCCACTTCCACAGCCGCTGAAGAAAAGAATCAACTTCAGGCTTGACCTCTACCTGTATTTCTACATCAGTGAACTCATCAGTGTTTTCTACCGATGATTTTAGTTGATCTGACAGGATGTCGATCAGCTCCTTTGCAACAGTGCTGTGCTGACTGCTGAAACTACTACTGGCAATCTTCTCATACAGACAAACCTCCTGTTCACCTTCGTCTTCAACTCTGGTGATCATATCTTGCACCAACTGATGCACCCTATGAGTAAGCTTTTCGGTCAATTCCTTATTATCTTTTGTTTGGCTGAACATGAGTTTGCTCTTTAATTTGGCCACCGTGTTCAAGACTGACTCCCGAAAATAATGGCCAACAAAGAGAGCTTTCACTTTTGTTTCAGGCCTCACCTTGGTTGATTATCTGATTGATTCGACTTCTAATTTGATCTCTCCCTCCGGTTGGCATTCCAATTCTTCTTGAGAGTCATTGTTTACCATGTCAGCAATCACAAAGGCCAACTTTTCTGACTCCTTCTCAAAACGCACGTCGTATTCTTCCTCGGTTATGCAACACTCCGTATTATATTTAACTGCAACATTGCCAGCCTCTTCCTCTAGGATCGACTTGACAGCTTCAACAGATGATCTGAATTCCTCTGACCGAGCGTCCAGAGGACTAACGGGAGTCTGAGACATTTTGCTGTAGTCCTCCGGATCAATCTGTAACGATTCAATTTCCTCCTCCTCCTCCTCTGATGTGGGCTCTGACTTGTCTTGCAGAGATTTGCATTTACCAAAGCTTGATGAGATCTTTGCCACACATCTTCGCATTTTCCTAAGGAGCCCGGGAGGTGACATAAACGTGTTTTTAACACACACGTGCGATTTAGTATCTCGCATGTGCATTTTAGTATGTCGGCGTACATTTTATTAATATCTTGTACGTGCAATTTCTCAGTATCTTGTGTGCGCATTTTATTCCCGTGCGAGAAACTGAAAAATCACACATACGAGATACGAATAAAACTCACGTACAAGATACTAAATGGCACGTAGGAGATACAAACTCGCATGTGAGTTAAAAAAAAAAAAAAAAAAAAAAACCTTCATGTCACTTCCCGGGCTCCATATTTTTCTAGTTTGCTTGGCCAAATTCTTAATTTTTGCAGTGAAAACCACACACTCGGTTTCACTGCTGTCACTACTTCCCCCACTTTTGGAGAGCTCAGACACCTTTGCTATTACCTCTGTGACCGCGAGCTCTGTAATCTCTCTGCACTGGGGCAACAGTCGTCACCTGGGACACCCACAATAACTGCCATAGCTTCGGCGATAGATCCACCTATGCCCCCCAGACACTGTTGTACCTGTTCTTTGGACACAGCCACGCTTGTCTGCGATCCCTTAGAACCAGGGGAGTGTCTGGAGGATTTTCTCTCCAAATCGCTGTCTACTTTCAATTTATCAGTGAAGAGCCTTAAAAATGTGTGTAGCGAAGCTTTTGATAATTTCTACACACATTTATATCAACACGTCCTTTGTGTGGCGATCAAATGATCCCACTTGTAAATTGGTCCATTGCACCTCTTGTCAGCCGGTTTAGAAAGACGCTGATTATGGTGTGTAAAATTTCTGTGTTCACCACGACGTTGGTTTCGGTCATGTTCTCAGCATTTTCCGAGTACATTTTTCTAATTTTGCAAATTGAATTTAAAAAATGCAAATGACATGCACTTGAAGAAAAAGCTTCATCAAACACTAAAGTCCAAGTTCAGGATTCTCAATATATAACACAAAGCTGGCTGAATGAGGTATATATAGGTTTGTTATGGAGCCAGAATGATGACTTTAAAAACTGGCATCGAAAATTAAATTTGTCACCGAAAAAAAAAAAAATTGAAACTGAGAAAGATGAATTGGCATTGAAACACTCATTGTGTTAAAAAGATTCAAGGGCATCAAAACACAAATTGGCACTGAAAAAACAAATTAAACAAAACATGGTAATTAAAAATCATATTTCATTTGATTTTATTTGTTTTTCAAATATTTTTCATTTCTTATCTTTTTAAATTCTCAATGAGTTGCTCAGACTCCATTTTTAGAGGAGTTTTTTTTTTTTTTTTTTTTTCCCTCAGATGACGTTCCTTCTTTAGTTTGATTCCTGATTTACGGTTTTGTTTCACTGGCACTGTTCTGGGGAGGGTACAAGGATGACCCGATTTACACCTCATCTGCATACTGAGGATAGAGCGGCCATGGCGGACACTGTTCAGGAGTAGTCCAACCGGTCATACGTGACAACAAGTTTACTTGGAGCTCTTACACCACAAGTAAGTAGGTTTCTCTCATCCATTGTTTATTTAAAATTTGGATGGCTTAAATTTAACATTTAAATGAAGTTAGGCTGGTTTTGCATCGCTCTGGTGGCTGATCTGCATTAGCTAGTCAGCTAGTCTGCGGCTACCGGTGTGACAAATTGACTGGTGACAGTCAAAGCAGTTGTTCGGGGGGGCGTGGCTTCCAACGATTCTTGTTTTTTAAGCCATAGAAATGGGAAAGAAAATACAGGTGACTGTGCAGGTGCGTGTTCAAAACACACAGAGAAAAACTTCTCGTTCTAATTGGAATATTTGTCATCCAGTATGATTGTGGTTATGAATCTGATGGTTATGGGAATGGTTATACTTGCACAGTCTGGCACATCCCATCTGAGGGATGCCTTTAAATGAGTAAGTAAAGTAGACTGACGTGCTCACTGTGTTAACTTGTGACAGCCTTGTTAGCTCGTGATAGTCCATGCATTTTGGTATTTAAATAAAAAAAACAATTTAAACATGTTCAACATGTTGTCTTTTGTTGAAATAAAATGGAAAAAAAAAAAAGATCATGTATGTTTGCTCACATATGCACGTTTAGGCCTAGAATTGCTTTACTCAGCACAAATGACTTCATATGGCATCTGGAAACGCCATTGTAAGCCTTATATCACACACAATATACAAACATTTCTGCACACGGCTTGTATGGTCAGCTGGACAGTTTTTCCCCTATCAATGGCTAAAATGTTATTATTATAATGATCTTTCTGTAATTATAGAAAGGAAGTTTGTAATACTATTCAGTAAATAAGTTAAATATGGTACACTGAATTCTCTTTAGAGCAGAGAGGAACATCGTAAAAAGACGCATAGCAGAGTGTAGAGCAGTGCAACTACTTCAACTCAGCTCCACAAAAATGCTGTCCAAAAAGCGGCTAAAATAGACTGCATGATTTTTCAGGACTGAAAGAGAAGGATTTATTTAGTATAATTTTGATTTTTCTTTTCATAAGATGAAGAATTGAACCACCGTGCACAGCTACGCAGACGGTTATAGAGTCCAGTCCTGTCCGCACTTCTGACTAGTTTTCTGCATATCAGACCTTAACGAATGTCAGCTGTTTTTACCTTGTAAAACCAAACTTCTCTCCCTGTGGGAGATTAAAAAAGCTGCTCTCGTGATAGCAAACACTTTCCCTGCGTACCTGTCCATCAGCCACAAACGCACACATTGTATCTCGCTTGGCGATTCAGTTCCATGTCAGCCTGATCTAATCCCTCATTTTAAAGAAGCTGTAATGCTAAACTAATGCAACTAAATTTATTACATATGATTACATTTTTTGTCAACAAGATGTGCAATTATGGTCGTCATCACTTATATTTAGATGGGACATCATTTATCAGTCTTGTGGCGTAATTCAAATTCAAAATTCAAATTCAAAAAACTTTATTACAGACTCTAGGTCCAGAGAATAAAAAAAAGAACAAAAACAAAACACATAAAAACGACAGAACAATACATGCATGTTACCGTAACGGCACAATGAGTCAGATTCAGCATAAGCACAAAAAATAAAATTACACTAAAAACAGGCATCTGTACCAGTGTTTCCATAGTGGTGACATGTATTTAACAGCATTATGTTTGATGTTCATCAAGGCCAAAATAATTTCATTCCCAGTGGAATCAAGTCAACACATGAATTTATATACAAGATTTCTTAATACAGCATGTAGAGTATTAACTCCTGCACCTAGAAACATCTCCCTTGCACTGCACCATCTTGGTCTTTTCAGTAGTAATCTCAGAGCATCATTGTAGGCTACTTGTATCCTCCACATACTTGATTTCTTATAGTTTGTCCACAAGTGTGCAGTATACTAAGGCATACAATATGCTTTAAACAGAGACAACAGTATCTGAACAAAAACCAAACCTACGAGCAAGAATAATTGCTTGTGCATAAATCTTGCAGCATTGTCTGTAGATGTCATCATCCATCATTTTATCTGTGATAAAATGTCCAAGATATTTAAGTTTACTACAGACCTCAAGATTACTGTTAGACAGTTTCAAGACAGGAAAGTTCAACATCTGATCCTCTTTTCTGCGGAAGATCATCGCTGAACTCTTCTTGGCATTATATTTCATATCATGTTCAACACCATATACAGAGCAAATAGACAGCAACTGCTGAAGACCAGCACTACTGGGACTAAAAATAACTAGGTCATCAGCATACATCAATTGATTTACCAATGTGTCACCTATTATGCATCCAGATTTATAGGATGTCAAGTGTTTGGACAAATCATCCATATACAAATTGAAAAGAACAGGGGACAGAATTCCTCCCTGTCTTACACCATTACTCACCCCAACGACCATATAACGACCATGCCCTCACTTCACCTGCATAGTCTGGTTTGCATACCAGTAAGCTAAGAGTCTGACAATGTATTTGGGCACGCCTTTATCAATCATTTTTTCAAATAATTTTTTATGATTTACTCGATCAAACGCCTTGGATGCATCAATAAAGCACATATGAACTGTCGAGTTCTGACACCTATACATGTTAACAATTTCTTTAAGTGCATATATGCACAGGTCTGTGCCATGATTTGGTTTGGTCATTTTTGGTAACTGATAATCCACTTGAGGAGATGTTTTTTTTTTTTAATCTTTTATCAGATTGTATTCAGAAGTTTTTTTAGTCAGTTATGATCATGTTGATTAGATAGAAGTATCATAAAAGTATGTATCAAATATGATACAACAGGCTTTAAGGGGTTAAACCATTACATATATTTCACAGCAAATGAACAAAAAGTAAACAATTACCTGTCAGAAAAAGTCAGATATCTATCTCTCTGTCTATGGATCAAAAGATACATGTGTGTATGTGTGTGTGTGTGTGTGTGTGAAAGAGAGAGAGAGTTTACAGTTCAACATATAATTGAGGAGCCGAAAAAGTACATTGTAATAATTCATTGTACACTGCAATTATTTATTCACTGAATGTGATTGACCCACGTCCGGGCAAGGGAGTGAGGGAAGAATGGAGCGGGAGATCGACAGGCGCATCGGTGCAGCGTCAGCAGCCATGCGGTCTCTGCATCGGTCTGTCATGGTGAAGAAAGAGCTGAGTCGAAAGGCGAAGCTCTCGATTTACCGGTCGATCTACGTTCCCACCCTCATCTATGGTCACAAGCGGTGAGCGCTGCTCCTCCACGTTGAGAGGAGCCAGATGAGGTGGCTCGGGCATCTAGTCCGGATGCCTCCTGGACGCCTCCCTGGTGAGGTGTTCCGGGCAAGTCCCACTGGGAGGAGGCCCCGGGGAAGACCCAGGACACGCTGGAGAGACTATGTCGCTCGGCTGGCCTGGGAACGCCTCGGGATCCCCTGGGAAGAGCTGGATGAAGTGGCTGGGGAGAAGGAAGTCTGGGCTTCCCTGCTTATCCGATCTCGGATAAGCAGAAGAAGATGGATGGATGGATGGATGGATGAATGTGATTGATTTATTTCCCCATTAAATTCTAAATACCAGAATACAGGTTTTTAAAACTATTTACATTTAATTTGCTGCTTTATAGAAAAAGATGTATATATTTCCCAAACTCACTGGGGAGAATAGGAAAATTGCTGAAAACCTGGGTAGTGTGGAGAGTAAGTAGGCGGGGTAAGGGCTTGGCGGGTTGTCCTGTCTCACATTATAGTTTGGAAGCAGGCTTTCTCAAGCTGATGCTCCAGTTCCAGTAAAATACCCTCATCTTTTATCCAACGCATATTTTGTTCAGTATTTTTACTAAACACTGTTGTATTGTCCTCCTGTCTCTGTTGGCTTCTCTTTGTCAGGTGATTACAGATGGCAGACAGGACATCTTGCTCTTTTTTCTCTGTATCACTTCTCTTTCTTTTTTACTTTATGCTGGTAACTGGTGCTAGTTCCCTCTGATTCGCTTCTGCTATCCACTCTGCCTCTTCTCTCTCTTCCTCAGGCTCCTCGTTTTCCTTTTCTGCTTCATCCTCCTGTAAACACAAAAATAAAAAGATCATATCTCGTGTTATTATTATGAAAAGCTAAATAACATTTAATATTGTCTCTTTTAAATTTCAGTGTCCAGATTCAACAGAAGAGTTGAAGAAGGTTGCCAATGGTTTCGAGAAACACTGGCAATTTCCAAACTGCCTCGGTGCTTTGGATGGGAAGCATATCAATATTGTCCCACCACCCTCCTCTGGCTCAAAGTATTATAACTACAAACATTGCTTCTCAATTGTTTTGATGGCTCTAGTGGATAGCAGCTGTAAATTCTCATGTTGATGTGGGCAGTAATGATGATGAGCTGAAGACTGCCAGAAGACCACAACCAGCTCATCTTCCTGGAACCCAGCAGCTCTCCCCACACACAGTTGTTGCGGATGAGGCATTCCCACTTACAGAACATATCATGAAGCCCTATCCTAGCTGAGGTCTCTCCCAGGAACAGAGGATTTTTAATTATCGGCTGTCAAGGGCATGGAGAGTGGTGGAGAACTGCTTCGGGATCTTATCCAACCAACAGCGTGTTTTTATGACCAGTATCCACCTTCGGCCTGAGACGGTGGACAGGATTGTTCTTGCCTGCTGTTCCCTCCATAACTTCCTATGCGAGGAGTGCGGTGATGCATATTTGCAAATCCCCCCATCCCTGAAAACTCTGAAAACACACAATCTTCACTCCTGCAAACTGCCCTGCATGCTTCTGAAAATGCTACCCACCGTGCCAAACAACTCCGAAACCATCTTTGTTGGTATTTTTATTCTGATGCTGATGCTGTGCCATGGCAATGGGACAAAATTTGATTTTTTTTTTTTTTTTTTTTTTGCATTATAGGGCTTTATTTCATGTTTGAATCTTCACTTTAGTTTTTGTTGAGGAAAAACAAGAAAGATTACATTACTTTTTAAACAAATGTTTAAATAAAATTTACGAAATTGTTGCTCCTCAAATGGGATAATTGATAAGCTGTTTTTAACTGTTTAATGTGACTTTATAAATACTTACAATATTATTAATAATAATTATATTACAATTCTATACCATACTACTACTTTTAATAATTATAACTGGTGATAATTATAACAATAAAAATCTGTGAATAAAATTGTAAATTCAATTGTATATAAACAAGCAAGTTTACTGTCTGTTCTTGTCTCTTCAGCTCTCTGTGTCCTGGAGGAGTAATGTATAAATCAAAATATACAACCAGACAGACAATTCCTTAAATTCTGCTTTCAAACACTGTTCATTGAGCTAGTGAAAAGGGGGAGGCTGTCACGTAAAAGGTATGCTATCCTTTATCTGCAGCTTTTTCTCACTAGCATAGTGAGGAGTTTTTTCATGTTTTCAGTATATGAATTACCAAAAAGGTTTGGGAAGAAACGGCTGAAAATGGTAGAAGTTGTATCACATGCAGATCTATTTTTGCCCCAGTATTTTAATATCTATCATGTATGTTTATGTGTCACGTTTTTGTACATTCTTCTACCATACCTGTTGATTCATATTGGACATTGATGCCCTTTTTTTAATATGAGGCTAAAGGAAACGAAGTCTGCGGAGTATCCACTCCTGGCGGGTGGTCTTCCCAGGGCAGGAGCCTGCTGTAACGGTTCTACTGCATCCTCAGGATTTTTTTGGTAACTTCTTTTCCTGCAATGACACGACAATAAAATACAAAAAGGGCATAAAATGTGTCCAAAAGACTGAGTATAGCCTACCTGATTCCAACACTGACAAATATTTCAGTAGAGCAGACCCCATGCTAGCAATTAACAGACATTTGAGTTTTATTAGGTCCTTGTTCGATTTTACTAATCAGTTAAAGACTGATATACCCGCTGTGGTTGATATCTGGCTGTTGGGACCATTGGCTATTGAGAGATGAAGGCTAGTCATGCAATAGTGTTATAGTGGTGTAATTATTCTTTTTCATCTCATCAAGTCAGCACATAACGTTGAAAAAGCCTACATGAAATACAATCCTACACCCAGTTAATACTACATGTTTTGAAGCTATGTCGGTAGGTCAGCTTACTTTTGCTAGTCAAAAATCTGCCACAAACAGTTATACAATTAAGAGAAACGGGAAATAATAAATACTTAACGCCAATGCCAGCCGATGTGGGAAATGGCTTGTTCGAGTAACATTTTAAGCCCATGTCATAGAGGCAGGGTTGTTCCTCAAACAAATTTATAAGCAAATCTTCTCACTCCTCCATCCAAAGCTCAGCCATAGCAACGAGATGACCGTTGGAAACTTTGTAACCAGCAGGATCAGCTGATTTCCTCTTTGGGCTTCCAGGCGCTGATTGGCTGTTGAAATGAGTGACATGCCTCCTGTTCTAAATCCAGCTCTCTGGCTGAATCACTGGCGACTACATCAGATGGCTTCATGCGAGCTGCAATGCTCGGTTCAGACTGCTATGACTTTCGCCAGCGACATTCTAAGTTTTGTAGCCGCCATTACTCCCCAGCGAGGCACAACTACGGTAAGTTTCTTCTTATTATAATTATTATTCTTCTCATTGCTAATTGTTAGCACTTATGTATATATATTTTAAAAAAGCCTATCTTTCTTTGTTATTACATTTCGTTTTTGGCTACTATAAATGCCTTTAGAGCCCACATTGCAAGCTGTGGGGATTTTCTCACCACCAGTTATTACTGTTGCATTTGACCCAAAACAAATTGCAAACTTTGTTTTCTATGTTAGAGCTTTCATGATGTTGGCTCTGATGAGGAGTACACTCCAGAGCCAAGCACTTCCTCAAGCTGAAGAGGTTGAGGATGAAGTAGAGGACGCCGTGCTAGAGGGAGAGCAGCAAGCAGGGGCAGAGGGAGAGACGGTCTGAGGGAGGAAGACACTTGTCAAGCTTTGGATCTCCAACCACAGATGGTCTCTTCTTTTTTTACAGGACAGAATACAAGGACTTGATTTAGAACAGTCACATGAGGTGTAGGCTCGCTGCCTTAGACGGGACCCAAGTCTGATGTTCGATGTGCTGCAGATGACGGCAGGCCCTCCTCCACCAGGCACACCCACTAGAGGCCAACCAACTTGGTGCATCTGTGGCAAATGCAGGGAAATGCTCACATGTTGGAAAAAAATGCTGTGGTCTACCCTCAGACTCTTCAATATCAGAGCTGCCACAAATGGAAGCCTTCATTTTGGAGGAGGGTGTCCTGCGCCTTGCTCGGCGAATTTGGAATGACTTTTGGGCACTGACTGATCCTGATGACCCTGGAGACAGCAACAGAGAGTTTCACCAGGCAGCTCATAGACAGTTTGTTGTATGGCAGTATGGAGCTCTGGGACGAATTAATAGAGTAGTCATTTCCAGTTACTGTGTTTGGAAGATCAGGGATCGTTACTCAGATCCCCTCGGATCATACAGGGGTTTTAGTTGGGAATAACTTGTTTCATCAAAGGCAATGTTAATTTATTTTACACTGTACATATTTTAAACAACTTCTACATTTGAGTGGACGTTTGTAAATGTTTTTATTTGTAATTTTACCAAGTGTGAAGAAAATAATTGAGTGAATTTGATTACTTTTTTAATGTTTTAATAAAGTCTTTAAAATGTAAAATGCTTCCTCGTTCCAAGTTTCAAAACATAGGTAAGTGGTAGATCTTACACAAAAAAACACATAAAGTATGGTACTTTTTATTTCAACTAAAAAATACACATTAAAAAAGAAGGACTGAATAATATTGGGGGGAAAAAATGACATTGTGTAAGTTTCTTCAATAAATGCTTTACATCAAAGGAAACTTAAAAAGATACACTCAGTCCCCTTTTATGTACATTTACTGAATTAGAAACACAATGACAAAGAACACTGCTAAAAAAAATGTAGATTATTTACAAGAAAAAAGTGCAGGTGAACAAAGGGCTCTTGAGGATTGATCACAGACGATGTGAATAGCTTATTTTTCTGGCAAGGGCTGACCTGTAAAATAATATGACAATTAGATTTCTGAAATCAATTAGTACATTTCAATGACACTGGAGTTACTTTGAATAATTCTTGTCCATGTAATTATCAGATTTTTGGCCATAATTAGATGTATTCTTTCACCTATTTTGTCATTTCTGTGTGACGGTTTACATCTGTATTTTCATTAAAACTTTGGTTTAAGTTACTGTTATGGCTTTTTATTTAGTTTCAAAAACTGATAGTTTGGAAAAACCTTTTACATCATATTATCTTCTTTTAGGTTCAAAACAGGCCTGAAAGTTAAACCCAACATACAGTAAATGTTTACATCTGTGGCAGGTTGTCAGAAAATTTAGCACAGGAAGAAACTGATTTCAAACCATAGCAGCTACATAGTTTTTGGACAGATTTACCCACAGTGGAGAAATCACATATTTTGAATGTCTGACCAAAACTACATTACATTTTAGCCTAGTTTTGATCCTCTTGACGAAAACTAAACTTATTTTTTGTCAGTTTTTGTCATCACAGATCTATTTTTGTTAGTCTAGTTTTTGTCATGGAAAAAAAAGGCTGTTGATGAGTAGTTTTAGTCAACAAAATTTACACTGGCTGAAACTACAGGCCTGTCTTGACTTTGTGTGTTTGCTGCTGAAAACCTCCCAGTTAGATGACTTCTTATAACTCTCAGCCATTCTGACAACCAAAAAAATTATCCTCCCCCTCGCTGCCAACTGTCTCTACATGAAAAGACTTGGACAGTGCATGGACAACAACTACATCTTGTGTGACCATCTACTTCCTGTTTGCAGTTTCACCCATCTTCATTTATCACCAGAATTGTGTGATGTCATGTGTGGGACACTTCAAGACCCAAATGTCAATGTGCTTTAGGCACTGGACACTTGCTCCACCTTCTGTATTCTGGGAAAGACGATGTCACCCTGTCATATGGAGGATTCATAACCCAAGATATTATTACTATTCCTGTTACATTTGTGCCTGTGTCTAAATAGCAGACCTTTGGTATGTAATAACACATGGCTAATAAATACTATTTTGAATAACTGAAATTGTTTAATTCATAACATTTGATCTGCTCTGATTCACCAACTAAAATTTCATTGACTAAAGAATATCAGTGTGTGGAGTAGTACTTACTGAATAGAGCCATCAGCTCTTCTCTTGGCTGGTCTGTCTACGTGGTGATTGTAGTCAAGAGCCGCCAGCATCGTCCGAGCTGCATAAACGGGTGGAGAGAAGCTGAAGCGCTTGCTGGTATACATCAGGATATGATTGTGAAAGGACTCCAGTTCTGCAGTTGACCTTTATACAGTTGAGATAAATAACCATGTTCTGTTAGAACAATTTGAGGCAGAGCAGCAACATCTCATGAGTAAAATATTTAGATATGTAAAAAGGAAACAGAGTAAAATTGGTGTACCTGAAAGACAGATACTTGTGGACAGTCTTTAACCAGTGTGTTATCTGTCAGTCTCTTGTGCGCCACAGAACCTTGCTCAATCCGTTCCTTCTCTCTGCTCTCCACCAAGGGGCCATGCTGGCAGCCATCCATGGACCATTCATGTTCACCAGTGACGTGGTGTAGGAGACCAAGCCACATGTTCTGATGAAATTAAAGTACAAGGCTACTGTGAATTCTGAGGAAAAAGTAGTTTGAAAACAAAAAAAAAAAAACAAGGAGGACAACAAGCAGTCATGCAAAGTGCCTGTTAGCAAAGACTGACTGTGCTTTTTGCAACCATCTAAAGTACTTGAGTCCAATTGCTCAAAATCATCCATCTGTGTTCAACAAAAGTTATAACCATCATAAGGATGAGCCCAACTACATTGCTAATGTGAGGCCTTTACCCATAAGAATCATTTTAATAAAACTGATACAGCCATCCCAACCTTCCTTTTAAAATTGGCCAAGAAACAAGAGAAAAAATATATATTTTCTCAAAAATCTATGGAATATGTCAACCTTGTATGGCAGCTAATACATCAGTAGGGAAACTGTGAGATAATGCTGTCAAAGTTCTCCAAGTACTCCAAGTGCCTTGGATTTGGCTATCTGTTAATCAGCTTAAAAAAAAAAAAAAAAAAAAAAGAAGTATTTGTATTGGTCTAATATCAAATTTCCGTACAGGTTTTTGTATGAAAAATAATAAATTTTGTTTGATTTACTGTTATGTGTAATAATATGTAGCTTTATTTGTTCTTTTGTCCGTCTTTCTAAGGATGGTAGTAGTGGTCATCTTAGGGGTGTAATAAATGTAAATGTAGAAACACGTTCCTCTGTGATTGCAAGGAAAACAAAATGAGATTTAACAAACAATTGGTGCAAATATTTTTGACAGTCTTTGACAACTTGTTTTAACTTTGAGTTTGTTTAACATCAGTGTCCACTGCTAATTTTATTCTACTAAATGCTGACCAGGTTAACTTAGAATGCACAAATACACTGTAATTACTTACAAAGAAGTGTTTGAAGTCATCAGCCATCTTACAGCAGAGCCAGAAGTAGTTGCCGATGTCCTTGTTCCACATATGTAGAATGGAGCATCCCTTTTGCTGTCCCGCTTAAACATATAATAGATGTCAACAAAATAAAACAAACATCCATATCATCTTATCTTCACAAAGATCTGAAACTCACTGTATGAATCTTTTTGCCCAAACTTTTGGACCCATGCCAGATATCGAGCGTGTGGCGGACTCCACTGTCTATGTATTGGAATAAAAAGGAGGGGAACATTTTTGATTTCTAGAAGTCAAAAACAATGTCCAGTCTTAATGTAATATATTAATATCATCTGTCACGTATTTTGCTAAAGCATGCCCTAACAACAACAAGTCAACCTACTGAAAAGGGCCGATCTTTGCGTATGGGCATCCGTGCAAAATCCTGACACTGAGCTCTTGACAAAGCATGACAAATGTGCACATGAAGCCCTCCTTCTCCATGACAGCAGAGTTTCTCAGCGTATCTCTTTTATCTATGTTGACCATGTGGACAATCTTTTTAGATTCATTCTCCATGGCAGTGTATGTGCAATACTAAGCACAAAATCCTGTGACCATCACCTGTGTGAAAATTAGAGAGAGAAAAAGGGGTAGTTACTTAGTGCAACCCTTTACTGTGTGCAGTCACAACAATATGAAACATTAGCAACCATACATGAGGCCATATTATATTTACTGTCTCTACATGACAATACACAAGAAAAGGACATCTATTAGAAGATCACTATCTTCCAAGTCACAGTCAAACTTACCCATAACAAAGACAGACATTTTGAACTGTATATGGTCACTATTCACTGTAACTTCATGCATCCAACCTGCTTTTGCTGGACACACAGAATAAATCCTACATGTCTTACATTTTAGAAGTGTGTGTAGGTCAAACTAACCTAAGACAACAACAGGTCCCTTGGACTGGAGCTCTGCAATCACTTGAGCCCTTTTCTCATTCCAGAGCTCCTTTACAGTGTCCACACAGTAAGAATCCTGGATCCTGAAAAAAGAGGACCTCTCTACCATCCCCATCCTCATGAACTTTAACAGGAGAGATATTTTGGCATAGCTGTTTCCTGAGAGTAAAATGTTGGTGGCCAACAGGAAGTCTCCAGCTAGCATCCCATATTTTAAGCAGGGCTGGGACAACCATTTCCACACAATATAACCATGACAACACATCTGAAAAAGACAAAGTTGGAGAGAGAATGCACCACATAGTAATCACTACCACTACCACTACACAAATGACATAACCAGAATCAGTACAAGACAGGTGAAGAAAATGTTGTGAAATGGATGGACACTTACCCATTCAATGACAGCAGCTGTGCCCCTCGACCTGATGTGGATTTCGAAAGGTTTAGGTGCCCGGCACTCCACCTTTGTACCGGGGTCAACAGCAGTACACATGCTAAGAGGTAGATCAAGACATTGAACAAGTTGCTTCAGGCTGTCATGGTAAGCGATGGATGCAGGGTGGCCAATAATGTCATCTTCCATGAGGACTTTAGCTGCTTCTGGGAGTGGAGTAGAGTCTGTGGTAGTTGGATCCTGGGGGTTCTCTGCCACGTCATGCACCAAGTCTTCCATGCTGAACACCGGGAGTGCATCCAAGTTAATCTGTGAGTTGAGAGCCCCACCAGTCCAAAGAACAAAACTGAACAGAACAGAAATGGATTGAAAAAAAAATATTATGAAAAATCGTAACAAGATGACGATAAATTTAGCTCCTGGGAGATGAACCCACCGGATGCAAATACGAGGTACATAATCTGTGTCATCACTGCTGTCATCTTCTGTGTCCGCCTCTTTAGTTTCACCTTCCTCCAATGATGACACAGATGCAGTTTCCAAACCTGGATGCCAGGTCTCATCATCCCAATCAATTCTGTGCAAAAACAAACACATTCAGAGATTGACTGAATATCAATTCTTTTCCCATCCCAAACATTAAAAATTATCTGCACTGCTCATGCAAAAACTTACACAGAATTTTGAATGTCATGAAATTCATCTTCATTGATGTCAAGATTTATATCCAGTGAGGACATACTGTGGAGAAAGACATAAAACACAAAAAGGCAACATCTTTACACTTTGTTGATAAAATGCACAGCTCAAGACTGTTTCTTGCTTGTAAGGATAATATCTGAAACAGTTCCATTGTCATACCTTGCATCCAATTGCTAAATAGCGGTCTCTTGAGCACTGCCTAAAACCAGCTGGTCAACTCAGCTAAAGAGAAATCATCATCTCTGCAGAACTGGCAACAAGTACAAAATAAAGCAGAATCCATTTACATGGTAAATATTGTACACGTTATTCAGGATAAAACAACAATTCATCAATGACACTAATACAAATGCATGGGTTTTGTGAGATAGTTGATGAAAGAAGGTTTTATGCACTGACAGTAATTATTTGTGAGGGATAGGGCTGTCACCTTTCATAAAAAACAACTTCAAATGAATTTAGAATATGACGTGATGTTCGAATATATTCGCCCCGCATCCCAGCACAGCACAGTGACCCAACACACGTAAAAAAAAAAACATTCTCTTCATTCATTTTAATCTTTGATTAAGCTGCACTCAACAGTAGTTCAGCACAACATCAGTGTCCGCCTTGTAACAGTTTAAATGAAAATATTTACCAGTGTTCAAAATGTCAAATTGAAGAGGACAGGATCGACTTCTAAAGTTTGGGAACAAAACCAATGTGTCTGCTATTTAGGCATTAAACGTTCAACTTAGTGGCATCCCGTATGGTCGTGGTTTTTTTTTTTTTTTTAGATTATTTGCTAAGAAGATAAGCCTGTCAACTTGATCTGGATCGAGAGCTGCTTGGTACAGAGGTGACATACGGCTCTATCTTTGTTATTTTAAGATCTACACAGTAAAATCCAAAATACTTCACACAGCGCTTCTAAGATGTTTTGGCGTTGTAATTGTCTGCTCGTTGCTCCGCTTGCTAACGCCTTCCATTGTAAAATAGCATAGCAAACAGCAAATAGAGTCTTAACAGAGGTCAAGAGGGCATGCAACAGACAAGTTTCTCTGAGGGTGCCCTCTGCTGGGTCAAATGTCAAACTACTTTAGACTGCATGATGCACTGATAGAGGGTGTATTATGACTTTGAACTCTGAACTTTGAAGAGAACTTAATGTTTTCACTAACAGTAACTAATGTATTACTGGGATGTATTTTCAACATGCTCAGTTGTTTTGTTCTTTGTTTGAAGTTGGTGGAATCCATTCTTACCAAGAAACCTGGTGGGGAACGCATAATAAATGAATATAATCGAAGCAAATCCCTGACAGATGAGACCAGAAGAAAAAGGTGAACATACTGGCAGCTGACATGACAGAGAAGAATGGGTAATGTGTAAATAGTGTTTAGTCAGCTCAATGCAGCCTTTAGGTAAATTCAAATCTTTGTTAAATCCAGTACATACAACTGAGAAATCTTAACATTTTTTCTATCTTGCAGTACATCACCACCCAGACAGGTGAAAGAAATGTATGCCCGAGGAACTGTGAGCTTATTCCCCTACCTCAGTGATCCATTCTCCAGGAACAGTTATGTGAGTCATAAGGGATAGTTCAATATTTTGTCAAATTCAGCTATGACCATAATCCCTGTAGTCACATGAGTAGGTACATTACCTTTAATTATCAGTGCCTGTTGTTTTGAGATCTGTAGGGCAGAGATGTGAGTTGCTCAGTAAACAAAATAGAGGTTAATGGTAAAGGTCCCTCCTGCCCTCAAAACTAATCAAATACACAATCCAACAACTCCAAAACGCTCTCGTTGACTAGTTGTGACCTGCACATTCACCACGCAATGAAATAATTATGTAACATTATGAGACGGAGTTGTTTTCAAGGCAAATACATAGCCGGTACGGGAGTAGCTACACCATATGTGCACTTTTGAAATCACTCTGCCCGTTTGGAAAGTGGATCCGGCTCAAAAATGTGTTAAAAGGGTGGGGCTACAGGAACAATGTGGGGAGCAGAGAAGGAGGAGTGGTGGATTTAATCTCAAAAGATTAGAATATCATGCATTGCATGGGTTCCCTTGGTGTCCAGCCTATGGGATTTTTCAGTGGGTTTTTGGATCAGAGCTGAAAATAAGATCTGTGTCCAATAAAATTTTATGAAACTTACACATTTTGTCCTTAAATATAAGCTTCATAAATTGATAATATAAGCATCACATCTGGTTTGTTAATCTAACTGACGAAAGTAAACCGCTAACATCATGCTATATTGAACTACAACATGGTCAACTGAATTTAGCATCATCAACCGCGGATACAAGGGAACAGCAGGCTCAGTTGCTGTGCTTCAGATGATGACGTATAGCACTGATCATCAACTGGCAGCCTGGGGGATCAGCTTCCTGTTCGGCCTCCGAAGGATCATTAAATTCAGGGAAAGGTGAAAAAGAAGATGTGGTGGTTTTAAGAGAAATACAATTAATATTGAAATAGAAAAAGAGTCTCTGGCAAGACTGAGTCTGGCCCTTGTGCAAATGTACTTGATGACTCCTGACGTATAGTCTTTCCAACAAACGCTGTAGTCCTTGTTAGCTGTGTTTTAGCAACCGCCTTTATTAAAGGGATACTTCAACATTTTGGCAAATTCGCCTATTGCCATAATCCCTATAGTCTGAGTAATAGGTTTGTTTCCTTTAGTTGTCGGTGCAAGCTGTTTTTAGATCTGGGGGGCTGATATGCCAGCTGCTCAGCTAACGCTATGGAGACCTCCAGTATTTAAAGCTTTCCCTCATCTAACTCTTCAAATACACAATCCAACAACTCCAAAACGCTCCCGTGGACAAGTTGTGACCTGCACATTCACATTCACCAGCCACACATATATCCCATATGAAGTGAATGGGAGAGACTGTGCATCTGTGTGTGTCTTAGCACGCTAAGTGCACATCTGCATGTGTGTGTGTGTTGGCGCGGGTGTTGACAGGAACTGTATGTCTGTATAAAATACAATTGAAGGACTCTTATATCATAGGAAGGGCCAACACCACCAGTTATATCAAGAGGACAGCTGAAGCTCAGGCGCCAAGTCAGGTCTGTTGTCATAAATGACCTTGTGATGAAACCGGCACGCCCCCCCCCAAGCCCCTCTCGTGATTTCCCCTTGTGGAAATTGTCTAGTGTTTTGCTTTGAATCATTGTGAAAAGGCCTTATTGTGTTTGTTCAGCAAACATCTAATGAGGTGCAAATTTAACCACTGAATCCAAGAAGCCTTTCAACAGTTTATTAAAGTGTAGGATAGTGCTGTAAGGAGGATCCCCTAAATAAGAGAATATCAAAGAAAATACTACAGGTCTGAACAGTATCAAACACAGTAGTTTGATTTCTATAAACAGCATCCAATTATCCAGCATGTCAGTCTTTGCTCTTGAATTATTAAACTGAGTATTGTAGCGCTATAAAACACAAAACTATCTGCTCACTTGAAAGAGCACATCATATCAACCAAATTAATAAGACTGAAGGTGAAAAGTTCATACTAAAGTCACACTGGTTCTTTTTTGGGTCTGACTGGAAGGGTTTGGAGGCGACAAAAAAGGAGTCAGAGGCCTGAGGGCAGCCTTATATAATCTGAACGTGGCTGGAGGTACTTGTGATTTAATACATCTTTTTATGTACTTGTGATATGCAATGTCACAACTTTTCATCCTCAGGCCTCTCCAAATACCAAAATAAAAACCCCTTGTGGGAAAATTTCTCGCTGGGTTTAACCGTTTGCATCTTGTAGACACATAGATAGTGATGGCTTGTTTTAAGAGGTCAATGAGCAACTCTTACTTCATAATAGGGGGGAGAAAATGTTCACTTTGACAGACATATTGTGTGTTTTATTGTCAAAGTAGGGCATTAACATCTAAAAAAAAGGTCTTTAAAGGACAGTCTTCCATTTATCTTACTTGCATATCCATAATTAAATTAAATTTACATCCAATCCTAAAGACAAATGTTGTACAGTGCTGTGAAAAAACCTTTGCACCCTTCTGATGTTTTATTTTTTGCTATTGTCACATTTAAGTATTTCAGATCATCAAACAGATTGTAACTTTGTACAAAGATAACCAGATTAAATAGAAAATAAAGTTTTTAACTGATGATTTCCTCCTTTAAGGGAAAAAAGGCATCCAGACCAAACTGACCCTATGTAAAAACTATTATCAATTGTTAAATTATGAATTAACTGTGATTAAGCATATTTTAAAGTTGAGTCCAATTTCACACTCGGGTCTGATTTTCAGAACCTGTCAGACAAAATAAAATAGGATAAAAGATGTCAAAGAAATTCAAGACCAAATGAGAAACAAAGTCACTGATGGCTATCAGTCTGGAAAGGGTTACAAAGCCATTTAAAACTCCAGAGAACCAGGTTGAGAGCGAAAATAGAGAAAATGTGGAACCGTGGTGAACCTTCAGGAGTGTCTGGCATACCAAAATCACTCCTAGAGTGCATCCATGACTTTTTCAAGAGGTCCCAAAAGAACACAGAACAGCATCTAATGACCTGCAGGCCAGCTGGTCCAAGACTAATCCAGCCCTACCTATAAGCTTTGTCACATAGGAAAGTTTAAAGCTTATTCTAGAAAACAAAGAGGCCATCTGATTTGCCAGACCAGGACTGGTAGATGATTCCAAGGGATAGGGGCCTGATAATTGAAGGATATTTCTTTCACACTGCTTTTATAGGCGTAAAGTACCACGATCAGGCCTGTATGCATGGAATGTAATGTTTTAAAGGGTCAAAGTGAGCTTGTTAAGATAAGCAGTACCTAACCATTAAGAGCTACAGTGCTGTGAAAAAGTATTTTCCCCTTCCTGATTTCTGAAATATTTCAGAAAATTGAACAAATTTTAGTATAAGACAAAGATAACCTAGGTAAATGCAAAATGTAAAAAAAAATCAAGATCAGATGAGAAACAAAGTTTTTGACATCTATCAGTCTGGAAAGGCTTGCAAAGCAATTGCTAAGACTCTGGGACTCCAGCGAAGAGCCATGGCGAGAGCTATATCCACAAATGGAGAAAACTTGGAACAGTTGTGAACCTTATGGAGTGGCCGGCCAACCAAAATCCCTCCAAGAGTGCATTGATGACACATCCAGGAGGTCACAAAAGAACCCAGACCAACATCTAAAGACCTGCAGGCCTCACTTGACTCAGTCAAAATCAGAAAGACACGGGGCAAATTGGCATCATGGGAAAATTCCAATGCCAAAACCACTGCTGACCAAAAAGAATACAAATGTTCATCTCAAGTTTGCCAAAGACGTCTTGATGATCCCCAAGACTTTTGGGGAAATATTCTGTGGACTGACGAGACAAAAGCTGAACTTTTTTAGCAGTGTGTGTTCCACTACATCTGGAGTAAAACTAGCACAGCATTTTATAAAAACAGTGGTGATAGTCTGGGGCTGCTTTGTTGCTTTGGGACCTGGACAACTCGTAAGTGATGGAACCATGAATTCTGCTCTCTACCAGAAAATCCTGAAGGAGAATGTCCCACCATCTATTCACAACCTCAAGCACACTTGAGTTATGCAGCAGGACAATGATCTGAAAGACTCCAGCAAGTCCACCTCTGAATGACATAAGAAACAAAGAAGGTTTTGGAGGGGTCTAATCAAAGTCAAGGTATATATCTGATTGATATGCTCAATCAGTCATGCTCGAAAACCCTACAATGTGATTGAATTAAAGCAATTTTGCAAAGAAGAGTGGGCCAGAATTCTACCCACTGCCAGCTACAAATGCTTGCTTGCAGCTGTTGCCACCAACAGTGGCACAACCAGCTACTAGATTTAGGGGCAATTACTTTTTCACATAGAGCCAGGTAGGTTTGGATGGATTCTTAACCTTTCCAAATGAAATCATCCTTTAAAAACTGCATTTTGTATTTACTTGGGTTATCTTTGTATGATATTAAAATTTGTTTGATGATTTGCAAAATTTTAGTGTGACAGTGTGATATGCAAAAATGTGAGAAATCAGGAAGGGACAAGCTTTTTTCCAACACTGTGTATTGCATTGTGATTGAACATTCCTGCATTATTTTTCCCATATTGCCACATGCCCCGTTTCAATGTCCTTGTCATGCGTTCAGCCTTGATATCTTCTGAATATCCTTGAGGGTCAAGCATGGGACCCTCCCCTTGTAATTCTTTATGCATGTGAGATGACGGGACAGGTGAGGAGATGAGCCCGCTAACATGAAGGCCGTGCAGCCGTCAACTTCCTCGTACACCACAAGGCCTGCTCGTGATGAATCTCCTCCACTTGTTATTTCTCTCCGTCACATTTGAATCCTGTTGGGGTATTTCTCCCCGTCCACCTGAGCCCTCATTCATCTACGGCTGCTGCTGCACCCAGGGTTATACGGCCATGTGCATGTTTAATGCATGATTTATGTAGGCTGTGTTCTCTGACTTCCATCACTTAGACCTGGGTCGCTAGAGTCAAGATGCACCCTGAAACCAAAGCTTTCATGCCCGTGATCTCTCATAGGGGTTGAGTGTTTGATACATTATTCATGTGTAGATATGTAGATATTAATATTTCTACAAGCGAGCCAGTGGAGTGAGTCTTTGTGAGTCTTTCAAATGCCACTCAACTATTGCAGAGTGTCTCTATCTTGCTCAGCCATTTAGCTTTTGACCACAGTGCCAGCAGAGCATGCTGGGGTATTAGCAAGGCTATGCATTATGCAATACCTCTATGACTACAATCCTTGGAACAATCCATCCTTTCCAAAAGAAAAAAAGTGTTTTCAATCAGTTGAAAGGTGACCCTGCCCTCCCCATCTGGGTGATGAATTTCAGTCTAAAGCCTCAGAAATCACTCATCCACTATTCATGCCTGACTGTGTGGGCTTTTCAGAGCTGGTGTAACACTGTCAGCTGTGGAATATACTGGCCTTGAACCACAGAGGTCAAGATCTAGTTGATCTAAATGAGAGCAATCCATTTACCATAAAAGCATCATTATTTGTAAGGAGAGAATGATGATGTATGTTTCACCTTTCGTTTGAGATAAATCAGCACCATGGACAGCGGCAATTTCTCCACTCCAGTATGGGCAAAAGGGAAGATATTCAAATTCATCTCATTTAAAGTCAGAACAAAATGTAAGTTGATATCATTTTTTAATTTCACTGGAGGCAAGTTTTTATTTTTCAATTTGAGTTCAATAAAGATTGAGCAGCCTCTGCCCCTCATGTCTCTCATAGCAGCCTTTAAAAAACTGCCTGCTGATAACATTAAACAACCCGTGAAGAGATGCAAATTTATTACAAAGCACAACAAAACAGCAAGTCAAACAGAGAAAATGACATTGCAGGCTTGTAAAACAAGGGGTGACCCAAAACAGTCAAACGTTAAAGGATTTTTAGGGGAGAGCCTCATTTAGCTGCTAGTGTCACAACTGAAGGATCATTCTGTTTCAAGTGTAAGAGGTGGTTCAGTGTCTGTTTTGACATACATTCCCCTCCTAAAGTACTGGAACGGTGAGGCCAGTACATTCGTTGTTGCCGAGACTGAATACATTTGGGTTTGATGTCAAATAATGCATATGAGTCAAGAGATTAACATTTCAGCTTTCATTTCCAGGTATTTATGTCTGGATCTGAGACACAGCTTCGAAGATAGCACCTTTTGTTTGAACCCACCCATTTTTCATGTTAGTATTGGAACATGTGGCTGACAGGTGTGTTTTGTTGCCCTATGACACTGATTATTCAAACCAGAAATTGTGCTGAATGTTTACACTCAGTTTCAGATTTGGGTTTTGTCATGAATTTTGATTTGTTACATTCCTGAGTTCTCTGGTGTTTCTGTGTTAATCCTATGTGTAGTTTCATGTTCTAGTTTTATTGGATGTTTTGTGAGTGAGTTTTTCTCCCCCATGTTGGCATTTGTTCCTTGTCCCCTGTGTTCCATGTCTAGTTTAACTCCCTGTGTTTATATTTGTTTCCTTGCTCCCCTCCTAGTGTCTCTTATGTTTTGGATATCTTCCCCCTTGTCCAGTGTTATTGTGCTTTGTGAAATTTCCTGTTAAATTTTGTAGTTTCACCTGTGTCTCATTTGTCACACCTGTCTGTCTTTGTGCAATCACTCTCTGTGTATTCGGGTTCTGTGTTTCTCTCCCTGACCTTCGTCAGATCAGCATATGTCTTCCTCGTGTGAGTCACCTGTGTGTGTATTTTGCCTTTTGTTCGACTTTTTTTTTTTAAGTATGTTTTTCTTGGATTTTTGTTAATTAAATTTTCTTTGTTTTATCTGCATTTGGGTCCACATTTTGAGTTTTTTACCACTGCATGACAGGTTTTGCCTGTGTGAATCTGAGAGAAGATGGAAAATCAATCAGAGCCATTGCACAAACATTGGCCACAGCCAGTACAGCCATTTAGAATGTCCTGAAGAAGAAAGAAACCACTGGTGTACTCAGTAACAGACGTCGAACGGGTAGACCAAGGAAAACATCAGCAGTTGATGACAGAACCATTGTGAGAGCTGTGAAGAAAGACCCTAAAACAACTGTTAGTGACATCAGCAACAACCTCCAGAGGGCAGGAGTGAAGGTATTACCATCTACTGTTCACAGAAGACTATATGAACAAAAGTAGATGATGCAAACCGCTCATTAGCAAGAAGAACAGGAAGGCCAGGCTGGAGTTGCCAAAATATCCAAAGACGAACGTCAAAATTCTGGGACAAAGTTTTATGTTTTTAATCTCATCTTCAGTTTTTATGTGTTTTTGCTGCTGGTTTGTTGGTAGTGTCAATTTCTAGACTAATAATCGCTAAATATAGATCTTTGGTGATAAAAAAAAAAAAAATAAGAGAAAAGCAAGTTTAGTTTTCATCAAGGAGTCTAAAATAGGTCATGAAATGTTAGAGCTCGACTGTTGGACGTTCATTTGTGAGACTATGGGACTCCAACCATCCACGAGAGCCATCACCAACAAATGGAGAAAACTTGCTTGAACCTTAGGGGAGTGGCCAGACTACTAAAATCCCTCCAAGAGTGCATTGATGACGCATCCAGTAGATCACAAAAGAACCCAGACCAACATCTAAAGACCTGCCAGCCTCACTTGACTCAGTTAAGGTCAGAGTTCATGATTCAACAGTCAGAAAGAGACTGGACAAAAATGGCATCCATGAGCCAGTATTACCAAAAAGAACACACAGGCTCATGTCACATTTGCCAAAACATCTTGATGATCCCCAAGACTTTTAGGAATGTATTCTATAGACTGAATAGGTGAAAGTTTTTGGAAGGTGTGTGTCCTGTCACATCTAGTGTAAAACTAAAGCCGTATTTCATTTAAAGGGCATCACACCAACAGTCAAACATGGTGGTAGTACAGTGATGTTCTGGAGCTGCTTTACTACCTGGACGACCTACGGTAATACATGGAACCATGATTTCTGCTCTGCTCTGAACCAGAAAATCCTGAAGGAGAATGTCTGGCCATCAGCTTGTAACCTCAAGTCCATCTCACTTGTTATGCAGCAGGACAATGATCCAAACCACACCAGCAATCCACCTCTGAATGGCTTCAAAATGATCAAATGAAGGTTCTGGAGTGGCCTTGTTACAGTTTGGGCTTAAATCAGGTAGAGATGCTGTGGCATGACCTTAAACAGGCCATTAATGTTCAAAAACCCTCTAATGTAACTGAAATCAAACAATTCTGCAAAGAAGAGTGGACCAAAATTTCTTCGTAGCCAGTGACTGCAAATGCTTGCTTGCAATTATTGCCGCCAAGGGTGGCACAACCAGTTATTAAGTTTAGGGGGCAATTACTTTTTTATGTAGGTTTGGAATTTTTTTTAGGCCACCAGTTCAGAGAATCTAATACAGGACTAAATCAGCAAAACAGCAACAGAGAGACAGAGAATGACAGCATAAAGAGTCATCATGATAATTAGGAAAGAAACTTTCATTCTTTTGTGGTCCTTCTTCTGTCTCCATTAGACATCTTGCTCAGGATATATTGGAGGAGCTTTTCAAGTGCAAGGATCCATTTATCAATATTTAAAGTCGCTAACAGCTGCTAATTATTGATATTACAGCCTATTAAATATTCAAAGATGTTAATTTGATGCTTGTGCTGGTGGTAATGGAGAACCAGCTTAGTATAATAAAAGCCAGAGCTTTAAACTTGCCTTCATATTAATGGTTTTACACTTGCTGGTGCAAAAATAAAGTTTGAACCACACTCCACATGCAGCCTGTTGAGAGTTGCTGCAATATCGATTGTCTTTAATGGAGCAAGAAGATTGAGCCGTAAGTCACGCTCATTGGATTTATTGACAGGTTGGAGCCTCTAACTAGCAGACAGTGAATAAAAACCACTTCATTAAACTTTAAATAAATCATTACATGTCCAAAGCTTGGATTGTGTGGTGTAAATCAGACTGTGATCATGCAGAGATGTTCTTGGTGCAACAAAGGTAAAACAAAATGAATCATCTGAATGCAAAATGATACATTTTTCAGATAATGCCTCAGTAAATTTTGAGGCTCTTTAATCCTCATTATGTAGCTGCTTCCTGAAACACTCGGATATCAAAGCAGTGTAAAGTCTGGCTTCACAGGAGTGACTGTGCACCCTCATTAGACAGCTGCTCCGCCAGAGGGGACGGTGGTATGTGGGGTAAACTCTGAGCGGCGTCCCTGCTTTCCTTTTACACAAACAGATGTCACACAGAGCTGTCATTCCAACTGAGGATTTTATTTTTCTGGTGTCTTCAGATTTAATTGTTTTTGTGAGTGGAGTTGTTTGAAACCTGGCGCTCGTGCTGACTGGAATAGACCCTCTGAACAAGGCCGAATGAGGTGTCTGGAATCAGTCATGCCTGGTTGATGAATAAATCAAATGAGCATGGTGCAATGATCTGTCACTAGCTGAGAATATAATCACAAAGCTTAAAATTGCATCATCTAAAAAGAATTGCTTCCTTATGCAGGTCATTTCTGCCTTCCTTAAAGGGATCTTGGGTCATTAAAGAACATGCAGGGATGATTTACTTGCTTAAGAGTGAAATCAAAGGATATCATTTCTGCAAGTGCTCCTCAAAGATACAAGCATACCAATTTAAGCCTCGCTGTCTCAGGTAGGAGCACACCAGGTGCATAATTGGTTCCCCGTTTGCTTCCCTTTCTCCCTCCCTGTGACATCCTTTATCTCTCACTCCTCTCTGTAAATATTTTCCCTATTTGATCTCTTGCTCATCCAACCGCTGTCTTTGTTGTTCCCTGCCTTTGTTTAACTCACATGTATCCTCGCACATACCCAGGAAAAAAAGCTTGACGCAGGGCAGAAAGAGATTCCAGGAATATTCAGACTTGCAAGAGTCAAAATAAAAGGATGTGCTTCTAAAAGGCGCGACGTGGAGAAGAGATGAAAATGTATTTCCTATCAAAAGTCGCATCCTTTTTATCAATTGTCCTGTCAAAAATAGCCTTGAGGTTACATCAGCTGTCAGTCTGTCAGCTCGTCAATATCATCTTCAAACCAAAATACAAAATCCATCTCTTAACTTTGACAATCCAAGCGTTACTCTATCCTGCAGCAGCTGAGGTAAATTAAAGGCTATAAAAAGATAACAACCTTTTCACCCTTAAATGGAGTTGTGCTGTTATTTTACAAAAATGTCCTCAGGAGACCATTCCACTTTGAGTCCCCATAACTTCTGTTTGTTTTTCTTTGCTGTAGACACTTTCTTTTCTTAAAGCTGTTCAGTTACAGATGACCTGCAGAAAATGTTACAAGGACTCACCAAGGAATTAGAGATAGCGTTTCCCCCCAGGTTGGAGGGGATGTATCTGTGCCACAGACATGTCAGGAAGTATTTAAGTCAGCTGATGCCATTGGATGTGAGGATTATGGTCTTCTTTGGGCTCTTCCTCTCTGGAGGATGCATTTAAAGTGGTTCAATGTGATCCTCAGTTGCAGATATTGGTTGCTTGTGTTTTCATGTTTCTTCCTGCAGCCTCATCACTTCAACCCCTTAGAATTCTGGGTAAAATTAGTCAAAAATGCCAATCGAGAATACCCAAATATAATTGCATGTTGTGTTTGAACCATTTGGAGTACAAGCACAAACAAGGTGTCTTTGGAAAGATTACACTCTGAAGTTTCTTTCCAAGCTATCAGACTTTAATTTGACTGGATTTAGAATGGGGTTGGGGGGGGCTGCACGGTGGCACAGGGTCAGTACTGTTGCCTCACAGCAAGAAGGTTCCTGGTATATTTCATCCCACCACCAAGGACATGATCGTTAGAGTAATTGCTGACTCTAAATTGACCGTAGCTGTGAGTGTGAGCGGGCCTGGTTGTCTGTCTCTTTATGTCAGCCACAACTGACTGGCAACCAGTCCAAAATGTACCCTGCCTCTTGCCCAATTACAGCTCCAGATAGGCTCCAGCCTCCTGTGTCCCTGGATGGGATAAGCATTGTGGGTGGATGGATGGATGGATAGATTGTGACAGGACAGTTTAGGACTGTTCAGGATTGTGAGCTGAGTCACTTTTTTATTGTTTGTTTACTGGTAAATACATTACTTGTGGCTGCTGTGGTGATTTTATCCTATAATTATCTGCATCCTTTACAGTATGGTTGGATAGTCATTGCTGTCTGTGAGACGTGTTTTGCATACATATGCAATATGTTTGTTTACAAATCTGTTATTTAGATGCTTCCTTCTTATATTTCATCCTTGCCTATCTGGTCCTCAGGAGCTCACAACACCTGCTCTAGTGACTGGCTTACACTGTAGGTTTCTTGAGTTCATTCTGAACTCCGTAGATCTGCTTAGCTTCTTTGCCACATCCACTTGGAACTCACTGTAGAGCTCTTTAAAATCAAAGAACCGTTTTTGGGGGGGGCATTTCAGATCAGTAACTGTTAACTTCTTATCCTCTGATTGCAGCTGTTTTAATTGACTGTGTTGTTCCATTTCTGATTGATTTTATGTCTTCTTTTGAGTCTAAATAAAGATTAAATAAATGCAAATAAAATAAAAAATTATGTTTACTTGGTCAGAATCCTGAGAATCAGAGCTTTCTTGTCAAACAACCTTATGAACCATCATTTTGCTACTGGGCCCTCAGATCTGAAGGGGTTTCAAACGTGGGGGTTTAAATCCCATCCTCATTAATTTCATTCTCAATCTTTGGGCAACAAGCAATGAGTCCTGGGTGTAATAGAAAAAGGGGGGAAAGTGCAAGCTTGGTTCCTTGGACTGTTCCTGATGACCACTCAGCAGTCACAGAGTTACTCTGATGAAAAAGGTCTTTGTGGCATTCAAGGAAGTCAAGGCTCTGTAGGGCTTGGTGGTTGTGGTCTTAAAAACATTGCCATACAGAGGATATTTTTGTTTCATTTCTTACTTGATTCTTCACTTTCATAGAGTCCCCTGACTTTGAAAGTGCTCTTCTATTGTATCAGTGAGGAAGGTTATTGCTCCTAAGTCACTTTGTGATTACAGAGCCTCACTACCTTGGTTAGGAAATCCTTTGTAAAGACTTTGAATGATGAGCTTGTGAACACAGTGAATGAAAACTTGGCCCTGCTGCAGTTTACGTTCAGGTGTTGAAGGAATGTTCATGAGGCTCTTACCACACTGCTTAACATTGTATGAACACTTCTCGAGGTTAGCAGAACATTTCTATGATTGCTATTTATTTGCTTTCCATTGACCCGTCTTCAGCTTTTAACCTTATCCAACCTCACATGTTAGCAGAGAAATTACGAAGCATCCACAACAGTGATCAAGGCAGATTGACTTTTTAACTGAACAAAAACAGGGCGTGAGGGTTAATGGTTTATCTGATTTATTCTTCCTTCATGTCCCTGTGGATCACCACAGGCATTTGTTCTCTCACTGCTTTTACTTGTTTCATGTACCAATCATTGTCAGTGTGCACTCAAGGTGTCACACCATCAAATGTGCTGATGACTCAGTGATTGTGTTGCTTCTTTCTAATGACAACCCTGATCATGGCCTTGTTCTAACCGATTTTATTGACTGGAGGACAGACTGTGGAGACTGTGAGGCAGTACAAATACCCAGGAACTGTTGTGGATGTAAATCTGGCTTTGAGCTTCAGGTAAATGTCCTAACCTAACCTGAGGCTGTAGTTTTATCTAACGTTGCAAAGCTGATGTCTTGGACAGATTTCAAGTCTTAAATCATGCAAAGCTATCTTACAAAAATTGAAGCTTAAACATTTGTTCCTGGTCTGAGAATGACCAGACCAATCAGTGTCATACAGTGACACCACATTGAACGCTTTTCTTGGTGGAAGAGACATCCATGGAGCCCACTGCAAGATAACAGCATTTGCAAATTGGCTGTCAGATTTCTCTAGAGAGGCCTAAAATTGCAAGCCGATTGATTGGCCAGAGTCCATGTCTGTGATCAGGCAGGTTGAATATTTAAAAGCTCCAGTCTGAGAAGACTGCACAAGGACTAGACCAGGCAGTATCATGGTAACCTGACACAACAGATAGACTGTTTCATACATCTATTGCATGGATACATTTCACATTCATCGGGGAAACCTCCCATTACAAAGTATTTGGGAGGGGCAGGAGTTTTCAAGAAATTCTTGGAGGTGATTGAATGAACATTCTGTGTATCACATTCATGATGGGCCAATCAGAGCAACAAGACAAAATTAAGTAGTAGACATGCACATCTCCAGTACTAACCTGACCTATACAGGCTGGTGCTGACATAGTGTTCAAAAAATGGAGGTTGACAGTAACCAGAATTTGGGCTAAGCCTTTAAGGAGACACCGACAATATCATCTGTTTAAACTGCCTCTTTTCTACAGCTACATCCAAGCTACATGCTACCCTGGCATAAGTCACTGTATAGTCCGGCTTACAGTACAACCCCACCCATAACGATCACCAGCAAGAAGGACAAAAACATCTTTTCCATCATGAAAAGCTATGTGTGCTGTTCTTTGCTTTTTATTCCACAAAGAAATGTCCAGTTCTGATTAAAGTGCAGCTATACTATAGCCACATCCTAACTGTGGCTAAATGCTACACCAGGGCAGCTATTTAAACGGCTCACAGTACAACCGAACCCTACCCATAGATACCACCTTCTTCTCTTCAAATGACGCTGATTGGCCCAAACCCTTTCCAGTTGTAGATAGGGGCTTTGCAAGATGGATTTGTCTCATGACAGACATGAAGGCTGGCAAATCCATCTGCTTAGTTAGGTTAAGATAATGGTGACCGGCGTAGCGATTAGCTCAGATGAAGCTGTGTGGGCTGTTTTACCAGGACTGGACAACATTTCTTTTGTAAAGAAGAGCAAAGAACTGAAAGCTGTTCCCATCTTTCTCTTGTCCTGCCTCGGCTAGAGTTTTCCATATATTCTGGCAGTGGTGTAATGGGGTGTGCAGAGGTGTGCATACTCTTTATTGTATTGTAGGTATACCTATGGTGACAAAAAATAACTGGGTATACTCCACATAACTGTGTGTAACCTGCACTACACGGCTGTATATGGGCATGGTTTGATTGGACTGCAAACTGATAAACAATGACTGCCACTGGTGAAACAGTTAGCTTTGGTGTAGCTTTAGCAGTAGTTTAGTTAGTAGTTTAGCTGTTCAGATCTGAACAGCATTTGTAAATTGCCTTTCTGTACCAAAAGCTTTTCTTAGCAGAAAAGATGTTTTTACTCCAGCAATAGTTTGGTCTTGTCACTCTAACTGGCCCATAATGAGGGTGACAGAATGTTTGTCCAATCAACTCCTAGAATGTTATGAAAATTCCTCTCCTTCCTATCAGTTTGTACGAGAGGTTACTCAGATGGATATGAAATATATCCAATGCATGGGCAACAGGATATCGCAACAAGCATCTCTTCCTCTTTGCCTCCAGTCTTCGAGTGAAGGTAAACCTACAGACTTAAGTCCTATACTTGTATTGTCTTATTTAGATATGAGTTCAATATTTTTAAGGCCAGTTTGAAAGCAATGCTAAAGAAAATGATTGCTTTATTGATGAGCCCGAAACAGCATCATAAGCCAAATCTACAGCACTCTCAGCTTTATTGAGCCTTTTTGATCATTTTAGCATAAAGTTTGACTGATTATCTATAGCTTTACTATGTATTTTACTATGTCTGCTGTCATAGACTTTATGTTTTAGTGTCATTATTATTAAAACTAGATGCTTAATCGTATTACTTTGTTGATTGCATGAAGTAGAAAGCTAGTAGAATTGCTAAAAGTGCAATATTTCTCTGTTTTAAGAACCAACAACAGGGCAGAAAAAGATATTTTATAATTAGCATGCAAAGATATCTTAGAAACATGTCCTCAATCTCAGCTAGAAGGTTTCATGAAATATCAGTGCTGCATTAACAGCTGTTTTTTTTGACCCAGTGGCCAAAAGTAATATTAACCGAATAAATAACATGGGAATCAATCTTTTGATTCAAGAAAGGAAAAAAAAAAAAACTTTCCAACCCGAACTCTTTGAGCATATTCATTTGAAACTGTAATAGTGAGGGTACTTGAATTTCAAATTCACCCACTTCGATGACAATCCAGCAGAGTTATTGGATTTACACTGAATACTTCACTGTTTGCATCAGCCAGATGGATGGAAGGATGCTGAGGCGCCTGCAGAGATTTTCTTTAAAAATCTTGATCAGGGTTTCATGCTGTCATGACATTTTTTAGCAATATCTCCTCCAGCTCATTACCGACCTATGGGGGTAGAAATGGAATTATACTGAATAATTATTGATGAAACTAAATTTAACATAGCACCATATGATAGACATTCAGTGAGCTGGTTTGTGTGTTTAAATGTGAGGAAATACAACTCTATTTTTTCTAGTCATTATATCTGAACCACAGAAATATCTGATAGTTTAGGAGTATAATTCCAGCAGCACTCTCCCAGTGGGCTTGTTTCATTTGAAAAATAGACCAATTAAACACTAATATACTGAGGCAAATGTACAAATTACTGATGTAGAGTCTGTTTCTTTCAGTGCTTACACCCTGGGTGTGATTTGTGTTCATGTCTACAAATGAAATAATGAATAGATGGGGAATATGCTATAAAAAAAACATTGTGTTTGAACATTATCAAGCATGCACACTACTAGAAAACAGGGAATAACTCCACAGGGTGAACATGCGGCAGTGTTGTTTGGCTCTACCTGTACTTTTGTTTGGTCAGTCTTTGCATCTGAATGATTTTTGGCACCTGGGTAGCATTTGTGAAACAGAGTGGAACTGTTGGCTCCTCTTTGGGTGTACTTTTACTTTCTCTCCATCTGCCTCTTTTCTACAGTTTCTTTCACCTTCTTACACACTGAATGCTGTAACACCAACATTGACAACTGCCAGGGTATACCATTACCTAGAAAAACAAGTCAAATGCAATAAATTCACAAAATGTCTAAATAGTAAACCACTAAGTACTAAATAAAAACAGACAACAACAACAAAAAATATTCATGTTTATTGTTTAAATAAAAACAAACAGCTCAGCATTTATAGTGAATTCTTAATCTCTTTATCATTAAAGAAAATAGAAGACAGCAGCATACAGAGTCTTTATGTTCCTGCTTTATATTTTCTTCAGCTCTTCTCTTCTCACTCCTGTCTGCCTTCTGTGTTTGCACACTGCCCTGCAGTCTCGTGCCCTTATATGGGAATAAAAGGTGTAACTAGTCAGCAGGTTGATAACATGTCATGAATCCCACACAAGTCTTCTTTTAGACACAATCTACAGAACATATAAAAAAAAGATTTTAATCAATGAGACCCGTTAATGTTAACCCTCAAGCATGAGTCCTTTGTGCTTGGTCTGTCTGGCTAGAGCCAAAAGGCATGACAGAGACTCCATGGTTGGGTGAAAGTTGTCCAGGTTCTTCACCAGTCAAAGCCTTATGGGAGAGTTGACAAAAAGAAAGTCACTGTTGAAGAAAATTCACATGGAATTTCACCTAGAGTCAACCAAAAGGCATGTGGGAGGCTTCATGGTCAAGTGGAAGAAAGGTGTTTGGTCTGATGAGACCAAAATGGTGCTTTTTGGCTGACAGACAAAGCACTATGTTCGACAAACACCAAACACTACACATCACAACAAACTCACCATCCCCACAGTGTGGCATGGTGGTGGCAGCATCATGCTGTGGGGATGCTCCTCAGCAGCCAGACCTGGAAGCCTTGTAAAGGTAGAGGGAAGCAAAATGTAGTGTCCTGGGATTTCCTGTATATCCACTTTCATTAAGAGCCAGAGAACCAAATGGTCTTTCTGTGTTTTATTCTGTCTGAGTTTGCAAAGCCAGTGATGAGATCTGTCTGACACACAGGTCTAAGCAGAAGTATTACCAAAACAAAGAAATACAAAGTATAAGTACCCTGCAGCACGGGGGCAGTCCCTGTTGCTGTCCACACAGATAATATGAGACAGATAAATTCATGTTGTATGAGGTTTATGCCCTAATTATACAAAATACATCTTAATTATACAAATTTAAGAAGGACAGAAAGATATGAATAACAAGTATAGTTATTCAAGAGTGGTTAAGACAATTATAGATTATCATAAGAAGATTACAATTTTCTATTACAGTAGGAAAGAGGAGGATAATCTTATTCATTCCCCAAGAGAACTACGGCTTGGGAGAGGATTTATTTTCCGACAGGACAATGATCCAAAGCTTACAGCGAAAGCTACACAGAAGTGGTTTAAAGGCAACAAGCTGGATGCTCTGGAGTGGTCAGACCTCAATCCTATTGAGAATTTTGGGCTTGACTTGAAAAGGGCCGTTCACGCCTGATACCCATGCAGCTTGGCAGAGCTTGAGCAGTTTTGCAAAGAATGGAGTAAAATTGCAGTGTCCTGATGTGCAAGCCTGATAAAGATCTGTCCACACAAATTCAGTGCAGTGATTGCAGCCAGAGGTGCATCTAAAAGGGGGTGAATATTTATACAGTTAGTCATTTTACAGGACATATTTTTATTGGACACCACTTTGTAGAAATCTGTTTTCACTTGGACACTAAAAATGGTTCTTTGTAAATTATTTTGGTTAGAATAGAAAACTTATATTGACCATGATTGATTTAAAATTAATAACAGGGTAAAACATCCAAGGGGATCAATATTTTTAATTGGCCCTGTATCTGTCAGCATAATGGATTTTTTTTTTTTTTTTTGCTTCATGAGTAAATCAAAACCAACATTTTATATAATCTTTATTATAACAGCTTTTTTTCTGCCACAAAAGCAGGCATTATTAGCAGCAATTAAAGAAAAAGTCCAGTACAGGAGGGAATAACTAAGGAGCTACCATGCCTGTCTGTGACTGAATCAGAGTAACTAAGCACCAGTAATAAACGACTTAGGAAGACAAACAACCAGAAAAGTAACACGGTCATGCATGGGAAATGGTGCATTATATTTTCTTAAGAAATCACAACAACAGTATGCATGGATGCTTCCAAAATGGTGTCTTAAAACAAAGCAGGAAGGCTGCATATATTATTCAGACTCTGTAAATTAACCACACACTCTTGGCTGGTCAACCAAAGGACAAGTCTGTATAAACCCATGAAACGCTGTAAACAGTTTGCATTGGATGAATAAAACAATCCGCCCAACCTCAAACTGTAACTATAAAGAAGAGGATTTTCTCCCCAGCCCAGAAAACAAATATATGTTGAATAAGCTCAGAGAACAAAGCAATACGGCTGGCCTCATCGGGCCTGAGTGTAAATAATAACTCTATTCTTAGTGACGTCTGAAAGCAGCAGCTGAATTAAATCCACAGGTTCACAGAGCTCCTCTAAGTTCCTCTCTTCTATTGTTGGCACAGAAAAGTTTGGTGCATTAATAATCTCCTGGGAGAACACGAACTTTCTGACTGGCACATTGTTTGTATCTGTATCTTCATTTTGCTGTGAGACTGTGGCTGCTGCAATAAAAAGTAAGAAGGTACCAGGAGGAATGTTCCAGCAGCAGTCAGCCACAGGGTCAGACACATACACTGGTAATGTTCCTCGCACCAGCCAGACATCTCTCCGGTGTTTTGGAAAGCAACATGGAGAGGTCTGATCGGTCAGAATAACAAGAAGCTGCTGCATTATTCGCCATGGCAGACAGAATCATTGTGTGTATATCAGTTTGTGTTCCTCTGCCATGCCACAGTGCTGCACTAAAACATTCAGTGAGACAGAATCACAAAGCTGAAGCAGCAACAGTCTTAACAAAAGCCACATAAGGTACAATAAGCTTTAAAACTGCATGCCTATCTTTTTGGGTTGCATTGTGTTATAATGCTCAGTGCTCAAGTGTCCAACAGCTGAATGTATTGTTTATCCTGAGGCCGTCCAGAGTTCAGCCTGCAGGATTCAAACCTGTGCAAAGTGCTCACACAGATCCACTGTTACTCTTTATCTTGGGGGTGTCATGTACCAACCTATACTAACCTTTAAAAGCTCATTGCATAATTGTCACTTTCAACAATATAAAAGTCACTTTTTATGTCCTCAAATTAGTCAAGTTGGGTGATAAGGTGAATGCTAAATATTTGTTAATGCAAATGTTAATCAGCATTCACCTTGCGATTGAGCTCTCCAGGGTTCTTTTGCCATTTACATCCATAGACCAGTGATTCACAGCTTTTTTCACCTTTGTGGAATGCATCAAGCAAGAACGGCACGTGTTGCTGCTTTTCCTGTGCTGACAAGGACAGCAAAAAGCAGCAAAAAACCCCAGAGCAGATCAGGCATCAGTGACAACAGAATGACACGGATTGAATCAGGAGTAGAATAAAAGAGGTGCTGGGGTGGAGGAGGGTTGCAAAAAGTTGCTCATCCAGCAACACTTATCTGGCTAGAGCAGCTTAAATATGGCAGCATGACTGAATGAGCCAATAGCATGGTCAGAAGCAAATCAGGTGGTGCTGATCATATGGTGTGTGTGGTGATTCAATCATTCAGTCATTTTATTTTGAAAAGCCAACTTCCGTTTGTGTGTGCTGCTGTATCCAACTTTGCTTTCTTCGAGGCTCCTTCCCCTGCTTGACGCCGAGACAATCAATCACACCTGCTGCGGATGACTAATCAGAAACGCTACTTCTCTGCCACAGCCTCTCGTCTCGGCATCAGTGTATTGTCTGCCACGCTCAGCGGTACAAGACTCCCCAACTACCAGTGACACTCGCTCTAAACTTTATGATTGATCGCCAGTGCTTTAACTGCGAACATTTTGACTTACCTGTGTCTCTTTTTTCCTCCAGTGCCTCCCGCCACGCCTCGCACCAGCCCAAAAAAAAAAAACCCAGCAGCATGCTCACTCTTCATTGTGGAAGAAAACGCTCACTCACCTGCACTTCTGGATCAGCAGCTCTCACAGACTTACCTGTGGAAAGAAAACCCTCACTCACCTGGATTCCTGGATCCCCCCTCCCCTGAGCACATTCACAATAAATCTGTTAAACTTTTTTCCTCTGGTCTGCATTTTGGGTTCACCACACACCAAACCATAACAGTGTGTGTGTATATTATATATAATTTATTTATTCATTTATTTATTTATTAGGACTGGATGGAGGATCAGTCAGTCACATTGACTAAGGTCAATCAGTGCAACAAAACACGGTAGATGTGCATCACCACCGAGGAGTATACTACATAATGCATCCTCACCAGGTAGGCGTTATATTGTTTACTGTAAGTGTAGTCAGTTGGAAGAATAATTTCTAGAGAGCAAAGGTATGGCAAAGACATCTTCCCCATCAAGAAAAGCTCTGAAATGCTGATAAAACTGCCCTTATAGCTGCAGCCATGCTAATTTCTTCACTGGCTACTATTGTATACAGGCTAGCAATCCAGCTAAACTACACATGAAACTACTGCCTCGTTTTCCTCACATAATCCTGATTGGTCTGGCCTTTCTCTGATCGGGAACAAGCGTATCAGCTGGAAGCTCAGCAAGATGAATCTGTCTAATGACAGACATGGAATCTTGCAAGATTTTTTTTTTTTTTTTTGTTTACAAAATAATTTAACCCCAGCCAGGTGAAAGGTTGTATCCTGATTCAAAAAAGTCTAGATGTTCTTAAAAGAAAAAGTAGATTGTGTAAATATGATTAAGATACAGATTTAAACAGATTAGTAAATTTGGATTACTGGAGCTTTAAGGGAACTTCCCAATACATACTTTGTCTAATATGGAAATTGCCTTGTTTGTCTGTTTTGGTAGTTTTCTAACATTTTTGCCTGATATCCTGTCTGAATGTGTCAGCTAGGACCAGGATAATCCTGATGTTTGTTTTTTTGTTTGCTATTTCCATCCATCTATCCATTTACTACACCACTTATCCTGTTCAGGGTCGCTGGGGGCTGGAGCCTTTCCCAGCTGTCACTGGGCGAGAGGCTGAGTACACCCTGGACTGGTTGCCAGTCATTCACAGGGCTGACACGTAGAGACAGACAACCAGACATGCACACACTCACATATATGGCCAATTTAGAGTAGCCAGTCAGCCTTACAAGCATGTTTTGGTGAGAGAACCCACACATGCACAGGGAGAACATGCAAACTCAACACAGAAAGGCCCTGATCAGGAGTTTCTCTGACAGGTTTTATAATTCTGTTCAGTGTTTAAACAACACAATCTTTAGGTTCTCATCAGGATTGAATTGCATAATCTTATCTGATATTAACATATATTTTAAGATTTAAAAGACCTGTTTTTAGGATATATAAAAAAATCAGATGTATAATGGATAATAAAATCCAAACACAGATCATTTTAATGGAGAAAAAGTGGAGAATGTAATACTTTGGACAAAATAGGGCTTAAAGGATCTCGTTGTAATGGACGGGGAGTTTAGCGTTGACTGACGGATGATGGATGAAGACGGATGATGATGAATGATGATGATGAAGATGATGGATGACGGATGCAGCTGCACTTCATTTATTTACACGTCTTTCCACAGTGTGCCTCTCCAGTGTCAGACTTTCTGCTGCACAGTTTATGAGCTGTAATTAGGACATGGTTCTGCATAAAATGACACCGTGAGGGAGAATCCATCATACGGTCTCTGTCAGCATGCTGACAAGATGAACACATCACAAAACAGAGAGAAACACACATCTATCTATCTATCTATCTATCTATCTATCTATCTATCTGTCTGTCTGTCTGTCTGTCTGTCTGTGTGGTCTTCAATGTCAACATATTTACTCACTGTAGTGGGAAATAAATGAAAAATCTACAATCTGCAAATACATTGATAAACTATGTATGCATCTTTGTGCAATATTAAATAGATACACTTCTGTATGCTATCCCTATGCAATAATACATCTATAAGCATGCCTGTATATGCAAATCCTGTGCAATAGGGCTATGTGCAATTGTACCAATACTTTAAATAAACAGCCCAAGGGCAAATGTGCAATTTCCTCAAGTACATTTTTAATGAATGTGCGATTCATCAGCACTTTAGCACTTCACCATCTGCCTCATGCCTTTTAACTGTAATGGTCACTTTAGTCCTGGTCAGTCTTAGGGTGCTTTCACACTAGGCCCAGTTCTTTCACCCCCCCCCCCAAAGCTTGCTCTCATACTAGCAACACTGATCTGTGCCCGGCTCCACTTGCATCTGTACTCAGTCTGAAACAGCAGGTGGCAGAATGCATGTTGCTGGTTTACAAACCGAGGGAAAAAAGGGAGCTACCATGGCAACCATTCGGATCATGACCTGAGTGAACATTGTTGTTGTTGTTTTAACATGGCAAAATAGTCCATCCTTCTGCCATGGATATTTTAGAATTATTTTTAAAGATGCCAGCAAAGTCGTTCTTCATATCTGCACATCTACATGCTGCTCAAAGGATTAAATGGGCTTGCGTTGTGCTGATTCAGCGTTTTTTAAAGGTGGCGGGAGACTTTTATTGCCATAGCATCTCGTCTCACTGAATCCAACTTGTGTTCATCCATAAGGTGAGACACAACAGATCATTTATTGACCGGATTCAGATGATTTCCAACTTTCATTGAGCAAAAATATGAACAAACTGCCATGCTGTGGAAAGAAGTTCAGTTTTTACGATGAAGTCAAAGCTGATACAACGTTCTTTCACGTGTCCGGGCGCAGTTGCATTTAGATCTCATCCGAACCATGCCAGAGTCCGCTTTAATTGTGCTTGAGACCACCTCCTCAAGTGGGCTCTGGCACGGTACCCGGGTGCGGTTCTTTTGCATTCAAACTAACCAAAGCGAACTGGATTTTGGGCCCAAGTGCACTCAGAGCAGGGACCAGGTCCCAAGTGTGAAAGCCACCTTAAAGTAGTCATATTGTCACCCTCTGTATTTTTATATGTGGGTCTTTGTATAAAGTTGTACTGTTTATGTTGTTTGGTCTCTGTGTGTTGTCTGATTTTATGTATATTTTATATTTTAATTTTGTATATGCTTGATTTACAGTCTTATATATAAACCATCAACCTACCGGGAACAAAAGATAAAAGCCTATGGCTACAATCTGGCACATTAACATGTAAATTTTCATTGACTGTGCACTGTCCCATATAATAATGAATGATTAAATAAACGGATAAATAAAAAAGTGCTGTTGTTTGATTTTAAAAAGTTGATTAAGTTAAACACATAACTACGCTGTGATGAATCATGATTAATCAAACATTTAAAATACCATTTACTAGCATTTTGGTTTGAGATAAAAGTAGTACAAGTATGGTGTTTGCATAAAGAAATATTAGACAAACTGGAGTTTTTTAACTTAATTTAATATTTCAGCTTAGTAGTAATTATTTGTAAATTATAATGTTTAAATTCACTGGACAATAATATTATAAGCTTTAACCTAGATCAGCAGATAAACATTCAGAAGAAAATAAAATGTGCTGTCAAGTGACTGACTAGATGTGCTATTAACCTAAGGTTGTTGCTGGCTGATGTTCAGTGATTCCCATAAATGTAGCTTTGGCTAAATGCTCCACTTTCATTGCCATCTCACTGCCGTACATTTCACAGATTCTTGTGACAATAGCCCTCCTTGTAGGTGTTTTGTAGGCTGGGCCACCTGAGGCCATGTGGATGATGTATTGAACCTTTTTGCCTTTAACTATGTTGATGGTCTGCGGTCTTTGGTGACCCATTCAGAGAATGCATTAGGAGCTTAGTTGTTGTAGTTTCGTTTAAAAATCCAGTTTGCCGCACTCCGCCAGTGTAGCTTGACGGCCACGGCTTGTTCTTGTTGGCATCTTTGTTAGTGTCCACTTTGATTTTATCTGGATTTGCATTCTCCAGTTTTTAACTTTACTATTAAATATATAATCAGGGGTTAATCAGTCTGATGGCTGCACACTTCATCCACATGTGCAGAGCCGATCTGGAGTCTTTACTATGACAAGGATGTGAGAGTTTTACATTAAAAAACATATTTAACCCCATGAATCATTTTTTAGAGTGTACCATGGAACTTATGTCACATTTTTGAGGGTGACCTCACAGTAAACTTGTGAATATGACCTTCAGACAGCAGGGCAGCACGAGCAGCTGAGACCCATCCTTAGTGAATCAGGTTCACAGTTATTATCTAATGCTCCTCATGTTTTAAACATTACCTGTGTTGGCAAGATGTTCCTCCTGAATTCAGAATGAATGCAGAAGCAGTTTTTACCCTCTAAATTGGAACCAATTAATAAGAGTGTATTTGATTGCAAGATTCAGTTTCATATGTATGCATCAAAATGATTTAAAAGCGTGTGAATTATTCAAAGGCCCTCATCCAGTTCATTAAATAAGTTTGAAAAACACTTCTCTGATTCAGACTTCAAATGGTCGTTTCTACTTTTCAGAAAGCAGTAACGATGAAATTGCAATCTATTGTGCAGTATAATGGCTGTTCCCTGTTACATATGTTCATGTTCTTCACATCTGTATGAAAAACAGCTGCACATAAATATGGGTCAGCTCCTTTAAACTTAAATGCACATACTTGTGTTTTTATGCATAAATGTAAACATGTGCATAGTCTGTAGATAACTCTTCATGTCTTAATACATTTCTTCTGAAATTGACATGCACATTTTCTCCTATTTTCACAGTTGTTATATCTTCATGATCCTTATATCTTTATGCATACATTCAGTAGAGGAGCAGTTGTTTTAAGTCTGATATCGTAAGACTGTTTATGAAATGGTTTTATTTAATACTTTCTTTTTCTTCACAACCTGACCTGGATGACATAAAGCCATCTAAATTTGAATCAATCATAATATCTATAAAAATAACTTTGATTTGATGAACATTTCTCAAATTAAAAATGATAATCTCCAGACTCGCAGCATAACTCAGTGAGACGGCACCAGGAGAGCACCATGTTTATGCACCAAGTGTTTTTGAAGTTGCTTTTCAAAGTGTCTAAAAATGTTCAAAGTATCCTAAAATAGTTTGTGAAATGATATAAATATGCTCAAAGAAAAGTGAAGAATAAAAGTCATCATTGATTCAGACGGGGAGGTATGGTATGTGCAAAATGAAGGAACACGTTTTCAGAGAAGCAACTGTGATCTATAAGTATGATTAATAACACGCATGTTAGTGAACAGGGAGTCTTTGTTGAGGTTATCTTAGTGGCTGTGGGAGTAATTACAGAAGACGCACAATAAACATCAATACACTCCACAGCAGCTCGTCATGCTGTTAAAGGATTATTTTATCAGAAAATTAGAACTCCCTACGACACCAGTGAGCTTATACAAAGAAAATGTATTGATTAATGACCATGGAAATTAATGGGCCTCTATTACATGCAGAGCCAGAATGGGTTACATGAAGAGACTGCAGCTGCACAGACTATTCTTGAATAAAGAGCGGTGACCTTTAGATTACACTTAGACGACTCCTTTTATAGAAGTTCAACATGAAGTTACATTAATTAGCTCGATCTAACAGCCTCTGCAATGATTAACCCCTACTTTTCTGTCCTTTTTCCATGATAACTCCAGTGATGATAATTAAACACGCCGCAGTAAGTCAGAGTCTAAGCCCTTCGATGAAAAATGTCCACAAGTTTTTGTCACTTTTAAGTACTTTTTATGACAAAAGTTTAAGTCTAGATTAAGTCAGTGAAAATTCAAAAACATTTTAGCCCAGTTTTAGTCAGTCTTTATTTTTTAGTTATCACTACTTTTATCCTCTTTGAACTTATCTAATGAGCCAAATTGTAAAATTGATATAAATGTAAAACATTAATATTATAGTCAACACAAGTCATTAGTGTTACTGATTTTAAAACCCGTTTTGATACTTCCAACCAATCCAGTTTATTACTGAATAAACACTATATGGACAAAGTATTCATCCGAAAAGTATTCATCCTTAGTGTGTGACAACCATCCCATCACAGGGATGGTTGTCACACACTGAGGTTGTTTGTCACAATGTTATTTCAATGGGAAAAATCTTTTAAAGATGGCAGAACTACATTTGGAACTTTATTTGCAATGAGAAGTTGACAATTAAAATAACGTAATGCATCTTTACACAAAATGAGCAAGGAGCATGAACAGGAACATCTTTAAGCCAGCTTATAGGTCTATATCAACATAAAGAACAAAACAACTCGGCCTAACAATATTAGCCTTCTCAACTAGGCTACCCATATTTACTGTCTGGGTTACAGTGATGGCAAGTGTAGGTGTGCTCACTGGTTGCACATGCAACACTTTCCCCGTACCTCCCCTGAATGGCTGTTAATTGAGCCGTTAATTATACGCGTGTTCACGTCTCGTCACATGTGACAACCAAACCCAAAGAGAATGTGACGACCAAGGCGAATAAACATCTAACAAGTCAGATAGCTAACAACAATCTTAGCTACAGCTTTCCAACCACACTTTTTAAGAGTAATAATTGTTTTGTTATAACCCGTTGTGTAAAAAACTAGAAGAAAAATAATGAGCCAAAAAAAAAAAAAAAAAGTCAGCTCACCTCAAGTTCAACTGTCCTACTCCAAAGAGGACTATGTAGGTGAGCTCTGATCCCAATTCTGGACATTTCCATACCAAAATTTTGGGGGTGAGATATGAGTGTGACAACCAACCTGTGTGACAACCAACCCTGTCGTCCCATACACAGAAGAGTTATATCGTCAACCTTCAAAAACCTTCATGCTCTCTTTTACACCTTATCACTCAAACAGACATGTTCTTTTCCTGTGTTTTGATGGATTATACAGAAATAGCTTGAATTTTGTATGTCTGACAGTCCAGCATTAACTTTTTCAGTTCAGTTCAGTCTCCTTAAAGTCTCTTTTGTCATATTTTAGTCACTTTCAGCACTGATCCCCAGTATGTAAACTGCACCACCAGGGGGGCTCTCACTTGAGAAAATTACCATAGATGATGAACAGAGACACACTGCTCAGCATCACCGACGTTGCTTACATCTTGTTTTGAACTGAAGTCTCTAACTAACTTAATCTGCACTGCACAGGGGGACTTTACTGAACAGTAAACCCCTGTTTTTGATGTGTGAATAGATTTCACATAATGGAATAACAAAGTTGGTTCAAGAGGGAAGTTACTGGCTTTGCATCCTGGAATCTCTCACAGCATTAACTAAGAAGGCCACCATAATTACTTTTTTTCCCCTCACTATGTGAAGTTTATCTGTGGAACAATAACTGTGGTAGTAAAATCTCCTCACGGAGTTTGAATTTAATTTAACAGAACTCTTAGTTTAAAATAAGTAAGCACAGTACGAGCAGAGGGGCAAATCTGTGTATCGATAATGTCTTGTGGGGCCTCAATGGTAGGGATGTTGGGGATAGAGTATATTACACAGGGAGCTTAGATAACAAATCATGCAGCCGGTGTGGAGAATAATTGGGGTCCATCACAAATAAGCACAAAACAGAAATGAGGTACAGCAGGTGTCAGTAACAGTTTGTGCCTTCTTATGTAGCGATCTAGACATCTTGTGTCAGGGAGGCACTAAAATGAACTGTTACAACTGTAAAAATCCTGGCTTTGCTGGATTCTACATACTGTATGAATGTGTGTAGCGTTGGGATTGGCTCAACACCGACACAAGTACAATCAACATTTAAGATGATGAATACAGAGAAAGAATGAAAGAAAGTAGCATTGAGGAAACTCTTTCAAAGCTCTTTAGAAATTCATAAGATTTCAATTTTGTATAATTGAAACATCCAACTCTGAAAGCCCCTGCAGGGTAGAGGAGGAGACAACATAAAATGAATTTTTAACTTATGAGACAAACTTGATCTTGCCTTTCGAAATGAGCTAAATGGGCCAGACATTGTTTTTGTAGCACAGTTTTGCTCTGTTACACTGGAGGGGGATTAAGACTGTGATCCTGATTAAATGACTGTTAAACTCTGAAGAACTGAGTGTATAACTCCGCCTCATGACAGCACTGCTCATCTCTCATCCTAGTTTATTTTTTTAGAGAAAGGAATCGTGTAAAGATGAAATTAAAATGAAAGCGTTCTCAGAAACCACAGGCCTCACTATGGCCTCTGGGACAACTACTGATTTTTAGCTCTTTTCCATTTAGTAGCAGTAATAGTACTTATTTCAGAGTCACTTAAATCAGCTTTGTTCTCCGCGCTGATGCTCAGCTCCAACATTTCTACATGCTTAAATGCATTGGTTGCTACCACTTTAATCAGCTAATTAGATATTTATGATTATGCGCAGTTGTACAGGTATACCTAATGAAGTGATCAGTGGATGTTAGACTAGAAATTCTTGGCTAAATGTTGACAAAATGGATTGCTTATAAAGATGAATAAAAATTAAAGCATCATGACATAATTGATGCATTTTGGGTTTGCATAACTGCCAATGTGTTGTACATCTTTTTCCCTACACACTACAGGCCTGATTCAGAAAGAGTTGGGAACTTTTGCACCTGTGTGCAAAGAAGTCTAAAAGAAAGCCTCTGATTCACAAAACACATGCAACAGCACATTCCTACAGTGTCTCTGCATGGGGCTGTTTATGCAGGGTTAAATGAGCTATTATGCAGCCATCAGGGGAAAATTGTCCCCTTTCTATGTAAATCAATAACGCAGCATGCAAGACATTTTCCTGGTGGGCCGATGCCCTTTAGGGTTGGATGATTTATCTTTAATTTTTTCTTTGCAAATCACTAATCCACTGAGCAGGAGTAGTGGACCACTGGCTGTCTTATAATGATAGTTGGCTGGTCCAGTCACGCCTCCTCCTGATTGGCTCATAGTAAATTTTTTTTGTAGTCAACCAGTTGTAAGAGGCTTGTTTGCAAAATGCTTGGGCTAAATTTTCTCCCCAGTCCAACACTGCTGTAACCTTGCTAAGCAGATGGATTCACCCATTTCTGTGTTTCTCACTGGGAAATCCATCTTGCAAAGCTTCCATCTGAACAGACTGGGCTCTGTGAGAAAGTGACAGAACCAATAAGTGTCCAAGGGCAGTATTTTCAGGCACAGCAGAGTCTTATGCAAGCAGCAAGAAGAGGCCAGTGCTGAGAGTTGTTAATAACTGCGTCAAACTATTTGGAAAAGATGTCATGCAAAACTTTCCAGTGATCAGGAAAACAGATATGCATCTGAATGACTTGGAAGTAACTAAATACTGTATAAATGTTTTACTTTAATGCAACTATCATTAGTTATGGAGCTATTGTGCACAGAAAGAATTAAAGTATTTTTTTCCTGCATTTTAAAGGATCCATCTATCCATCCACTATTTCTTCCATCCACCCATTTTCTTCCTCTAATCCAGGGCCAGGATTTGGTGGTAGCAGGATGAGTAAGTCATCTCAGACATTCTACTCCCCAACAACATTTTTTCAGGGATTCCAAGGCATTCCGAGGCCAGGTGGGATTGATAATCCCCCCAGCGAGTTCTTGGTCTGCTTCAAGGTTTCCTCTCAGTTGGACATCCTTGAAAGAGCTCCACAGGGGAGGCGACAAGAAGGCATCAGATCAGATACCTAAACCACCTCAACTAACTGCTTTTGGTGCTAATGAGCAGCAGCATTACTCAGAGCTCCCCTCGGATGTCTGAGCTTCTCACCTTATCATTAAGGCTTAGCCCAGCTACTTTCCTCTGGAGTCTCTTTTTGACCACTTTTAGTCATTACTTGTAAAAATGTCTGTATTACTTGTTTAATTACTTTATTAAAATAACCTTGAAAAAATACTTCCCAAGAACCACCACCTTATTGTGGTAAAGGGTTTGTGTGTCCCTGTGAACTCGGGAGCTATGTTGTCAAGGGTGCTAGCCCCTGTTAGGGTCTCCCAAGGCAAATTGGTCCCAGGGGGAGAGTCCAGACTAACCCCAAAATCCCACCAGATGTGTGTTGTCATGGCTTAGGCAGCCTGCAGCCCTGTGCAGCAAATTTGCAGGACTTCTATTTTTGCTGGATGTTTGACCACTACATATCAATTAAGCATGGAGAAGACTGAGCAAGGCAGTGAGTTTTGCTGAAACCAAATCAAAAAATTAGGTTAAATTTCAGAATAAAGTGCTTTGTGCTGACACCAGACAAATGCCAGATTGTATTTCACTTTACTACACGACAAAACGTCATATAGTAGCCAAGCCTAGAGTCAACAGGTCAGAACATGGAAATAGGTTAAGTTATCTAAACTGTATTTCTCATAAAAAATTATAGCAAACCGATCAAGCACACTTATTCATAAACATATATACATAGTAAGTTAGTTTTAAAACCAGCGCTACCAAAGACCGGCCATCAGTTTTAACTGATCCCGTTCAAACTCATTTGCAGAAGCAGGGGGACCATTCAGGCAGCTTCAGTGAGAATGAAGCATCATGGCAGAGAGCTCCGCCTTCCGACCTAAACAGGCATGACTAATCAATCACAGGCAGCATTTCTCAGGAAGGCTAAGCAGGTAGATCACAGATAAACAACTCTTGACAGGAAAATCCTTAAATTTAGAGTACTTTCAACCAGGAGGCTGTTTTAAAGCGTTTTAAATCTTTTAAGAAGGTTTCTGTTTGTAACACTTAAGTCTTTTTAACTCTTTGTAACCTTACATGAATTTAAATAATTGCTTTTATGACCCTTTTTTACAATGAAATCGCAGCTCTATGTCACTACAACAGTTTTTAATCACTATTTATCGACTTTTAACTGACTGCATTTTAAAATAAAAACTTTCCCACCTTCTGAACCCCAGTCGCCCCAAATGAATATGAAAAAAATCTGGTACCAATGTGCCAACACGTCTGACATCTACCAAGCTGAATCAAAACAAAAATTTTTGAAGCTTCCCTACTCCTCCAAATCGACCCCCTGACACTCCAAATAAAAGGTATGCAGGGTAAAGGTTTTCCTCACATTCAGATCCCAAACTAGAGTAAACTGCATGGATGATGAGTATTGGTAACCAGAGCAGTTGGCAGCAAGAAAAATTTACTCTTGAGTTTTATCTTGGACTTGTGGTGTTTTTCACAATTAAGTTGACAACATATGTTGAAACCTGTGAAAACAAAGAAGATGGATGGTCCAGGACACCTTTGAGAGAAAGAACAGGAAAATTCCATTAAGAAAAACCCAAAAAAGGTGAAAAGAAGACCTCAGTCTCAACTACAACTCCTGGCTAGCCTCAATGCCAACAACAACTGCCAGTAACTGCAACCAAACACTGCTTGATCAACAGGAGACTACTGAAGGCTACTTACTGAGGTAGCATGTGGCAGCACGTACAAACGCAGCAGCCCGGTGCTCCATCACAAGCAGCAAAACAAAGCCCTGTGCCTACACCAGAACTGACAGCGTGCCCACTGAGTTTGCATCTTTTCTGATGGAGATTATCTGGAGAACAGCGCTCGGAGACTGGCAGGAGGAGGACTCAGAGCAGCACAACACCTACAGCCAGTGGGGAGGAGGCAGCGACGGCATTGTGCAAGAAGGTGAAAGTGGGGCAAACAAGCTGGGCTGCAGGCTATGCAAAGAGTGGCCCCACACAAACCTGGCCCACCAAGCATCTTTCTCCCGGATGCCTGCTCCCTCACCAGCAGGATGGATGACATGAGGCTGTGGATTTCTAACTTCGCTTGGACGGCTGTGTTTGCTGCTACAGAGGAGACTACTAAACATACTTATATTGCATTTTTACAATGCAATGAAAATAAACGACTATCTATCTATGACAACACCTTTGGCGTCTTTGCCCCTGTATATCATTTACACTGTATGCTTTTTGAATTAAACCTTCAGACAGCCCAGACACAAAAATAATCATTAGTGATCACAATAATGCTGAAACTCTGATGAGCATCACTGTCAGTACCCAAATCTTCTCAAATCCCCAATCTGTCATGAATGAGTAAACCCGACCGTGAAACCAATGTCAGAAACCAACAGTCTTCAAGTGGCTATCTTTAGGCATCAAAGCTTGCTACTTGGTTAAGTTTAGAAACCATGGATAACATCAAGAGACTCAGTCCATATGGACTAGTGCAAGAAACGTGGACAGCTGTCTCCTCTTCCTCTGGGTTGAAGAACTTCTTTGCAGTTTTTCTAGGCAGGGAGCACTGGCCAAATGTGAAACTGTGGTACCCATCAATAACAGTAAAAGCAGAGCAGGATTAGGCTGAATTTTATGGGAAAAAAAAAGGTAACTGCCACTCTACAATGTTTTGTTTTTTATGTAGTGCGAATGGTGCTTCCTCTTGCTAAACAGGAGACAAATCATCTCTCATGGAAGAAACATAAGAAGTACTGCATTTCCTTCAGATCTTCCTCCTATGTAGTTTGATGGCCTACTTAAAACTTAACATCTTACTTTTTCTGTAAAAAGGTCAGAGAACTCTTAGATGTAGCCTGAACCTAGCAGCGATGCATCAAGCATTAAAGGTCTGATGCAGCATTATGATATAGCATGCAGATTCTAAATATGCCATATGCCTAATGTCAGTGTGCAGGGTCTTCTGGGTCTTACATATTCTAAACACACTGCTTTTGGACTTCAGAGACATCCTTAATGAGCGAAAGAGCATGCGATGAGCAAAAAGATGTGTAAGCATAATGGAGGTTGGCGGGAGGGTTAAGTAATATACGACCTTATTCTAACCTATGTATCTTATGGACTTCAAACACATTTCAATAACAGCACACATAAAGTCTTCTTCTGTGAATCTATCAACTAGGCAAAGTAGGTTGCTTACTGTAGCAGTACTGCTGCAGCGTAACAGACAGAGTCTCAGGCGTGAAAAGTTACCTTCATCAAGGCCAGGCTTCATAATCATCATTGAGAGGTCACTGTGATGATATTTAATTTGACAGGCACTGTGTTAAATCACTTTTTGCATCAGCTCTATTAACTTTTTACACAAACAGCAACACAGTGGTACAACCATGATCATGACGAGTTATGGCTTCAGACGTAATTACTGCTCACTGACGTCACTGTATGGTTTAAGTGATTGTAGCTTTGAATTAATATCTGAGACACAAATATGATTTGCTGACATTGTGTAGGTGTTGCTGATTATTTTAGTGAAGTTAGTAAAGTTACTCGGTGCTATAAATGGCAGCCACCGCCACAATCTTAATAACATTCATAAGACATCCACAGTTTTAACTTTATTTTATTCAGGAGAGACTCAATACAAGTTCAACCATAATTCATTTACAAACTTTAAGGAAGATAAATGTGCTATGTCTTTGGCAATTAGACTCCATCATGATGACTCCATGCACTTGAAGTGTAGTGAGGCTGATGGCAGGAACAGGACACCCCCTACTGGTGTTGGTGTTGATGAGGGACGCAGAATCAGATTAGATGTAGACTTCTGAGAGGCTGGAACTCTGCAAAGAGCTGAAACCAATGAGGTATGCAGGATGAGATGAGAGGAAGTCCTGTGACAATCTGGACTAGATTCTGATGAACTGAATGGAGGTGGCTGGGGAGGAGGAAGGTTGCAGCGTCCACACTGAAATGCCAGTGGTTTAAGGTGCTACCCATGTACGTGGGCAGCGCAGGTTCGAATCTGGCCTGTGGCCCTTTACTGCATGTCTCTCCCCACTCTCTTCCCTGTTTCCGAATCTATCCACTGTCCTTCCTCTATCAAATAAAGGCATGAAAAGGCCCAAAACTAAATCTTTAAAAAAAAAAAAAAAAAGAAAATGATTTAATTTGTTATGTAGTGATAATGTGTGATGCCTGCACTTTAAAAACAGTGATTTTTCCTAAAGGTTAACTAATTTACCAGCCTGAAGATGATCAGTATCACATATTACTTAGTCCTGAAGACCTCCTGTTACACGAGGTCTGACCAGAGGAAGGGTGACAAAGAGTCTTGAGGAGCTAAAAGGCTAGTAATGCCCATTTAACAGCTTTTCTCCCTCATCTTGTGATAAAAAAATGCCTCATGGTAAGATAACACCTCAGAAACAAGTTCATGGTACTGTATTTATTGCGGTATCAAAAAAAAAAAAAAAACAACAGCAAATGAGGACTTGAAAAGAAGTGGCATAGGCATTGCAACAACAGTTGCACTTTGGTGATAACAACATGTGCAACTGTACATTAGACTGCAAAATATACACTTGTGCTTTGGTTCCAGCATGTTTCTAAAACCTTCGTTGTCCACCAGTGAAAACAGCAGTACGTGTTTGGTGACATATTCTCTGATACACCTTGTTATCTGTTGAGCCCTCAACAAAAGAGCCCTCAGATTCAACATCCCCAGCTTTGCACAGCCCTCTCTGACCTCCAGCGTGGGTGTGAACCTTGACCCCTACAGCCCCATTGTTTCTGCTGGAGACTCGGCTGCACCCTCCAGCTTGGACAGGCCCGTTCAGGCTGCTCCTGCATCGTCCAGCCTGGAGTTTCCTGTTTACTACTTCGTGGCTCCCCCCAGCTCCAGTTTCCATGAAGCTCTTTTTAGAGTCTTTTGGCCTGGTTGTATTCTGCTCCTTACATTTTCATGAATCTTTTCAGGGTGAGGATTTGCCAAGTGGCTCCTCATGTAACTCGTATTCCCAATCAAGTGTTTCACTACAGTCACAGGCAGAGTCTGCAGATTGTTTTTGTTTGCCCATCACCTTTTCTCCTTTCTCGACACCAGGAAACCAAATTGTTTCCACGCATCAGAATTAAAAGTCACTGGAGCCTCGACATTCTCAAAAACTTTGCCATCCAACAACAGGATCATGCACCTCTTTGACAACAAGCTTCCTTTCCACCATGTTTGCCATTATTTAATCATCAGCAAGATTGAGGTTTACCATGACAAACTGTTTTGAACTGGGCTGTTTGATGAAAACAAGACATAGGCCGACACGATCCAAGCATAAACAGCACAAAACTTTGGCATTTTGATTGCAGTTCTCTGCAGAAATCACTCCCTGGCACCCATCTGGAGTTCTTTGCTGTGACTTGACACAATCTACCAATAACATAGAGCTAAACTGTATCAGCCTTAGCTTAAATCAAACAACAATCTACACATTGAATCAGCAAAATTGTTAGCCTCTGCTAGCTACAGCCATCTGTCCTTAGCCACAGCTTTAGGTAGGCAGTAGTTAAGCGGGAAACCATAAGAACAATAACAGTGTAAGCTGTATCAATTATACATGTTTCTGTTAAGCCTTATCAAACAACAGCCGGTGAAAGACTAAGAGTTTGAGCCTTGGCCATGATAATGAAAAGCTTGAATTTAGCTCACAGCTCCTCCCACAGTTTTAGTCATAACATGATTCATTGAAGCCATGGACTTTAAACTTCAAAACCACAGCAGAGCATGCCTGTCAACACACTGATAACTGCTCTCCAAATTTGTGATTCCTCACAGGAAGCTTCAGTGATTTTCATATCCCTTATGACCTTGTTGTAAAGAGGCTGATTATTCATTCCATAGGGGCAAGGAAAGGAAAGCACAGCAGATAGAGGAATAGCAAGATATCCCAATACACTTGCTCTATGCCCCCAAAACTCAGTTTGGCACCACCTGCCATCCTGGTTTCTTTCTGCTGATTGTGTGACCCCATTTTTCAGAGATTATCTCTTGAGAACGACCTTTGGTTGAATGTTGTCATTCAGTAAAAGGTTTTGTGGCACTGAGTAAGCATGCAGGCATAGCTAATTCTTCAAATGAATAATTCATACACACGGATCCATATGGTTAGTATGTTAGTCTGGAGATACACATGTTCAGACTGCCAGATTATACACACACAATCCAGACTACACAACCCTAAAATCCCACATTGTCTCTCTGAGCAGCAATCCACATGCAAAGCTCACGCTGGAGAAAGTCATTCCCTTTCCAGTCAATCTTTCACCTCCACAGGGTGCACTCTGGTCTGTCTCCAGTGCGTGACAGAAGCGCCACTACACTCTGCTCCACCTAAGATATGTGCCAAGTCTGTTTGCATCAGAAAATAGACTTTCCATGTTGTCATTTCCACTTAGAGCAGACTGATCCAAACAGGAACAAGAATGTACAAAGCATCTGGTCAGTTGTACTGTATTAAGATTACAAACCACCCTGTTGGACAAGTCGCAGGGCACTATTCCGTCAGATGGCCATAGACGTAATATGATACTATCGGCAAAAAAAATTATTTTCAGGGGAAAACCACAAGAATTCATTTTACACCTTTCTAGTAAATGTAAACTTTCCAATGTACCAACTAATGGGAAAGCAACTTGTAGTTTTCAGCTACTATGCCTCAGAAATGCAATCCAAAGTTGAGGGTGTGCAGTCTTACTTGCAGCAAAACTGCAACACAACATGCACAATGCTATAAACGAAGAGTATGTGGAATTTGCAGGTATGCCATCACCTCTCTGTCTTGCCAACCTAACAACCCACAACAATTCAAAGTTTGTGTGAACTGCTATACAGCTCCACTATGTGCAAACAGGAAGTCTAGTTAAAGGCTGGATGCAAGCAAGCCAAAAAATGTCAGAACCAGGACACAGATGGTCTAGAGCAGTGGTTTCCAAACTTTTCACAGCCTGTACCCCTTCAGACATTTGACCTCCAGCCATGTAGCCCCTACTCTCAAGCAGCTAGAAAAAGAAATGTGTCTGTAAGCCTGCCGCCACCCCCACCTCCCACATTTAGCATGCATAACATACATATAGAATCTCTTCAAGTAAATTATTTCTCACAAAATAGACTTATTTACCAGCATTTTCAGTGAGCAACACCAGTTCACTTTTGAAAAAAGAAATGGACATTTCTAGAAGTTATGTACTTGAAACTGTTAAGTACAAACTCACCACAGTTTTAATGAGAAGGGTGTCTGACTGAACATATGTTACTATAACAGTCTTGGACAATTCAGGACAGATTTCCTTCTCCAAGATGCATCACGAGTCCAGCAGCCTCTCTGCCAACACTTCAGGCCTTTATCAAAGCTCACAATACAAACATTTGCCAGTTTCAACTTTAACTACTGAAACAACTGGTTGAAACCTGACAGGTATTCAAGGGACAGTATACATAATAAATAATAAAAAATAATATACAAATTGAATATGAAAAATAAAAATAAAAGTGAATAATTTTTATATAATCTACTAATTTTTTTGTTTTCAAGTCACGTTTTTACCTACATCACTTTGCGCACCTCTGGGGGTGCAAGTACCCCAGTTTGGGAATCACTGGTCTAGAGGTTAGGTCGAGCCCCATTTATGTGACTACTCCCTTTTTAAGTCTGGCCTGTGGCTCATCTCCAACATCACAAATATGCCTGCCAATTTAAGGCATATTCAGACTGAAAAACTTCTCTTTATAACTGCGAGTCGCCTGAATAGTTGCCATGCGTTCTGCAAAGTATACAAGGTAGATTTTAATAGTGCATCATTTTTAAAATGATGTGGCCAAGCGAACCAGCTCCCAACTGCAGATCCTCACCATTCGGTCACAGTTCATACAACATTCAACTGCTCTGAATGTAGACCAGTGTTTCCTAGAAACAGGTACATGTGTATCCTTAACACCTGTGTCCACAGCCAACATTAATTAATCATGATGTTCTGCACAACATGATTCTGTGTTTAATACAGATCCACTTCATCAGAGAATTGGTCATGAGTAGATTTACCCACTCAACGATGTCCACTACAGCTTTAGAAGTCCAAAACACTGCTTTACACTGACCTTTCCTCGACCCGGCGGTGTTTATGCCTTCTGCTGTTCTCCTTGTTCCAGCTTCTTTAATACCTTATACCTTTATTTAACCTTTTTTAACTAGGAACCTTGTTGAGATCAAAAATCTTTTTTTTCAAGAGTGTCCAGGCCAAAAGATCCCTGCCTAGTTTTCAGCAGCTTTTAACTGCCCCATAGACATAGGCTTTGTTTGATGTCCTCTGCATTGATATCATGAATATTCATGCACCTTAATTAACCACGTGCTTGCTGCCTAATAGATAAACAACCTATGCACCACATGAAAAATAGGGCGTAGTAAAATTACCTTAAGTAATTAAGAACTCTCCTTTAATTAAAGGGTTCTTGCAACATGTCTTCTGGTTGTCCTAGTTGTAGTAGTTGTTGTTACATACTAGGCTAGTATGTAATTGCTCACTATTTACTATCTGGTTATTGGCATATTTTTCAGCCTGACATTTTGTGCATTATTTTTATCTGCCCCATTTCTACCTGTGAAACCAGAAAAAGACGCTGGCTAACAAACACTGTGAAATATATTTCAGTTGGCCCAACTGAAGTAGATGTGCCGACTTTTTAAGTTGAGCCCCCAGAAAATATTGGTTAAATTTGCATCTATGTGTTTGCTTGGCACATATCTTCCATAGCTCAAAACAGCTCACTATAACGTGTTATATCAACAAGCTAAGTTATCAAAAGTGCACCCAATACTTATCAAGCCAGATTTTTTACAGTTCAGGTCAGGTCTTGTATGACGGTTAGGCTCTTCACTGCGTTGACCTTTGCCTGTTACTGCTCTGGCATTCTGATGGCCGTCATCCAAGCCTGTGTCCCAACTCTCCAGGTACCCTCCAAGCTGACACCCTCCACAAAGTATGCAGCCTGGTCCAAACCTGACCCTTCTCAGACCCAGTCCAAGTGGCAACCTCTGGTCCTGAAATATATTGCCAATACGGAGAGGACAAAAATGGCAAAACTGCAGGTGTCCACTTGAGGCTGGTGGCAGGAACACCAGAAGTCACATACACAAGTTAAAAAGTGGGTTTTTTACACTAGAAATAAACTGGTTTACAGCCTGGTTTAAAAAATTAAATGTGTCTCATTAGCTAATGTCTTCATGTGCTCTTACTGTACGGGGGGGTGAATTTTCTTGTACCACAATCGTTTAGATTATATTTATGAAAATTAGTGCTGGTTGGCGTGTCTCATTTGATTGACAGAATTCAAAGTTCAGTTGAGACAGCGATTTCAATATGGAGGCCGGCATGGATTGGCTTCAAAGTTGTTTGAGTCTGCCTACTGTAATGAATTGGCTGACTTCACACAGGCTTAGTTGAATACTTTACAGTCTATGCCACAGTCTCCTAAGCAAGTCCATATCTGATGCATGGTCTCGCCAAAGATTTCCAAAACTGCACTGAAGGGGACTCATCACTAAGGAGTCCAGCCAGAGTCTCTAGCCATAAGTAGACAGCAGCATCCACGGCATAACCAAATGCCTGGATCTTTGACCCTGGAGCTAACAGTCCCAGTTAGGGCAAGCAACAGTATTACTAGAAAAGGAAATGTCAACACTCAAACTGTTTTGAGTGCTGATACCTCCTTTTCTAGTATGTCTTTATTTGTCATGCATCTTGAGGAGTTTATTGTTGGGAGGGTGCTCCTTTTTTCGCTTTCTCTGCAAGCAACATTTTTAGCCTAGCATGGCCTTAGCCATTATGCCAAGGCTAAAGATGTTTTATAAACACCCCAGAAAATGATTCAGTCTTCATCACTGCATAAAACATGCCCAAAACTTTTCTCCCTAGCACTGTCAATGTTAACAATAACTCCTCTTGTCTCAGATTATATAAAGAGTATCATAGCAACAGCCTCATCAGATTCATATTACCAGAGCATTGAATATTGAACTTAAACAACTGGTTGATTTTCTGCGAGTGGAAAGTGGAGAGTTTCAGTGTTTCCAAGCAACAAGTAAATGAATTAGAATTCTTTATAGCCTCCAGAACTGCACTCATAAGGAGATATCCTAATCCATCACCTGCTCATTCCCAGTGGTTAAAAATAGAAACTCCCCTCTGTGCAATTGATCAAGACTATCCTATAATTTTAAAGTTTATGAGGGCTCATAACCACAGTCAAACATACGGCTTTTCACTACAGTTCAGTGGGTGAGTTTAAGTCTGTCTAAACACACAGCCAGTGTGAATTTATTGCCTTGCATTTCTTATCTATCTTGCATGCACCATCTGTCTGGGGATTCATTCCATTTTTTCTCTCTCCTCGTACGCATTGTCTCTCCCTTTCAGCGCCTGTCTCCCGCCGTCATTGAGATGCTGTCTTTTTAATATCAGACTCCAGCAAGTGATCAGGTGACAGGGGTGTACACCATGTCAGATTAGCAAGTCTGTCATATTATCCAGAAATGTGTGGGAGACTACAAAACCCTGTCAAGTGCCAGGGAGGCTCACTGTATAATCTCTCAGTACAAACTCTGCCGCAGGACACGGCAGCTGTTTTTTTTTTTTTTTTTATTTCTGCAACGCCTCAGAAAAGGAGAATAAGAGAGAGCGACCATTCTTTTACTCCATCCAAATCAGGTTTCACTGCTGTGGTGTTGATACAAGAAAAGGACAATAAAAACATGTGCATACATGACTAGAGTGATTACAGAGGATTAGTCACGAGGAGGAGAGGAGAATATCAGTAAGAGACGACAAATGTCTTTCAGCCTCAGTTGGTGCAGCTGCTATTAGACAAATCCTTCCTGGGGGAGGGGAGCACAGATCTAGTTTAGACTACTGCAGCATTGCATCATTTTCTTCCAGCCAGAGATGATGGCAAATTATTGGCGCTAATGGGCTTCCCCACACTGACGACAGTAAGCTATTTCCTCACAGCGATATTTTTCAAGTTATATTCATCGCTCTTTCAGGAAGTCCGTTTCCAGAGAGATTCCTACATGTCGTGTTTGTTCAACAACACTGAGCAGATTTAAAATAGGACCTTATCAAAGCCACAACCAAAGACAGAGCAGGGGGAACAACTAAAAAGTTCACGATGAAGAGAAGCTCCATTTCACAGCTCTAAAATACCATAAATTGACTCTTCAAAGTGCAATGTATGACCTACTTCTGCGCAGCCAATTATATTGTGTCTCCCTCTTGGATTTTTTTTAAGTGGGTCAAGAAATATGAGAAATCTGAAAACAAAGTTTGAGTGCTTATACACAGAAGGTGTGGTATGCGTTCTTTTCTGACTAATGATTAATGAATGTCTTGGGATATCAGGATAAATTAAATATGGTATAAAAAAAGACAGTGAACCAAAAAGGGTCAGAGTATGCAGCCTAATATATTTTTGCTCTTACAGTCAGATTTTCATTAAGGTTGATGTACAGTGCTGTGAAAAAGTATTTGCCCCCTTCAAGTCAGTTTTAAGTAGATGCACCTTTGGCTGCAATCACAATTCTCTATTGGACTGAGGTCTGGGCTTTGACTCACTCACTCCAGAACATTCACCTTGTTGTCTTTAAACCATTTCTGTGTAGCTTTCACCGTATGCTTCAGGTCATTGTCTTGCTGGAAGATAAATCTCCTCCCAAGCTGTAGTTCTCTTGCAGACTGAATGAGATTGTCCTCAAGGTATTTCCGACATTTTGCTGCATTCATTTTACACTCTACCTTTATAAGCCTTCCAGGGTTAGCTGCTGAGAAGCATCCCCACAGCATGATGCTGCCACCACTGTGCTTCACAGTGTGGATGGTGTGTTTGTGATGTTCTGTGTTCGGTGTCTCCCAAACATAGCATCTTGTCTGATGGCCAAAAAACACTATTCTGGTCTAATCAGACCAAACATCTTTCTTCTTCTTGACCATGGGGTTTCCAACATGATGATTTTGGTGAACTCTAGTTGAAATTCAGTGAAGTTTTCTTCAACAGTGGCTTTCTTTTTGCCACTCTCCCATAAAGCTCTAACTGTTGTAGAACCTGGGCAACAGTTGTTGCATGTAGAGTCTCTCCCATCTGAGCTGCTGTAACTCATAACTCCTTCAGAGTAGTCATAGGCGTCTTGATGGCCTCTCTCACTCGTCCCTTCTTTGCACAGTCACTCAGTTTGTGAGGACGGCCTGATCTAGGCTTCTCCTTTTGGATTTTCTGGTAGGGACCAGAATTCATGCTACCATCAATTACATAAAGTTTTCCAGGTCCTGTAGCAGCAAAGCAGCCAGAGACCATCACACCACCACCATGTTTCACTGTTGGTATGATGTTCCACTGGATTTGTATTACTCCAGATGAAACAGGATGCGCATCTTCCAAAAAGTTCAACTTTTGTCTCTTCAGTCCAAAGAGCACTTTCCCAAAAGTCTTGGGGATCATCAAGTTGTCTTCTTGCCAATGTGAGACAAGGTTTTGTGTGCTTTGTGGTTTTCTCCTTGGAACTCTCCCATGGATGCCATTTTTAATCAGTCTCTTTCTGATTGTTTAATCATGAATAAATACTGACCTTAACAGTGTCAAGTGAGTCCTGCAGGTCTTTAGATGTTGTTCTGGGTTCTTTTCTGACCTCCTGGATGAGTCGTCCATGCGCTCTTGTTGGCAGGCAGGACAATCGTGTAAAGGTTTATGACAGTTCAAGTTTTTCTCCATTTGTGGATAATGGCTCCCACCGTAGTTCAAATTACTTTTTCTCATACGTCCAGGTGGGTTTGGATGAATTTAAAAAAAAAAAAAAATCATCATTTCTAAACTGCATTTCAGGTTGTCTTTGTCTAATATCAAAATTTGTTTTTGATCTAAAACATTTAAGTGTGACAAATATACAAAAATATAAGAAATCAGGAAGAGGACAAATACTTTCTACAGCACTGCAGTTTCAGTTGTTTTAAAGTTTCTAAACCCTTTCCGCCACATAGAAGTGAATCTACCGTGAATTACTGGGCAGAGAGCTGTTAGCCTGCTCTGACAGAAAGCCTATGACTGATCACCTCTCGCTTTGTGAGCATCCATGATCGCAGAAAAAAACTGGCAACCCCCACAACAATCTGCTGCTAAACAGGTGCCCAGACATGATTAATGGAGTCAGAGCAGCCGACAACAAACAGCCAGCTGACTTCTAAAGTGCCTGTATGAGTCCCAATACTAAACACAACACATTACTTTTGATAAAAACCTCACAATACAGTGTTACGGTGAAGTATAAGAGGCTTTTGCCAATTATACAGCTGTATTTTTTACATAATGGTGTGCAGTAAAGTGAATACACAACAGTATTCAAGATGCTGATTGTGTTGCTAATTTCCAAATTATAGCTAAGTGGAGGTGGGATGAAAATTTGCCAAAATGTCTCTTTGACCTTGAACTTCTCTCTTCTCTTATGGGGCTTTTAAAAGAATAGAACAAGATTTTTGTTTTGACCTTTGTAATTTGTTTAACAGTATTGTGCAAATGCAGTTTGCAGACCCCTTCTCGCTCATCCTTCAAGCACCTGTCCCGCTGGGACGTCACAGTATTTTCAACATGCATGTATGCTTCTTGAAGCTGTATTGATGGAGCTTCAGCCAGGCCTACCCACAGAAATGGCTGGGACCCTAAAAAAGAGGCTTTCAGAAACCTACCAGAGAGACAGTGAGAGGGGCCTTAGTTGGCCCGGTGGTTAGGGCATACCCCATGTGCGTGGCCCGCCCCTGTTCAAGTCCAGCCTGCAGCTCCTTTCCCACATACTCTATATTGCTAAAAGTATTCGCTCACCTACCTTGACTCACATATGAGCTTAAGTGACATCCATTCTTAAGCCGTAGGGTTTAATATGGCATCGGTCCTTTGCAGCAATAACAGCTTCAACTCTTCTGGGAAGGCTTTCCACAGTCTTCCATAGTCACAGCTCTCAGTTTCTGCTCTAATTCATCCCAAAGGTGTTCTATCAGGTTGAGGTCAGGACTCTGTGCAGGCCAGTCAAGTTCATCCACACCAAACTCTCTCATCCATGTCTTTATGGACCTTGCTTTGTGCACTGGTGCACAGTCATGCTGGAACAGGAAAGGGTCAACCCCAAACGGTTCTCCAAAATCTCTTGGTATGCTGAAGCATTCAGAGTTCCTGTCACTGGAACTAAGGGGCCAAGCCCAGCTCCTGCAAAACAACCCCACACCATAATCCCCCCTCCACCAAACTTTACACTTGGCACAATGCAGTCAGACAAGTACCGTTCTCCTGGCAACCACCAAACCCAGACTCGTCCATCAGATTGCCAGATGGTAGAAGCACTATTCACCACTCCACAGAACACGTCTCCACTGCTCTAGAGTCCAGTGGCGGCGTGTTTTACACCACTGCATCTGACGCTTTGCATTGCACTTGGTGATGTATGGCTTGGATGCAGCTGCTCAGCCATGGAAACCCATTCCATGAAGCTCTCTACCACTGTTCTTAAGCTAATCTGAAGGCCACATGAAGTTTGGAGGTCTGTAGCGATTGACTCTACAGAAAGTTGGTGACCTCTGCGCACAATGCACCTAAGCATCCGCTGACACCACTCTGCCATTTTACATGGCCTACCACTTCGTGGCTGAGTTGCTGTCGTTCCTAATTGCTTCCACTTTGTTATAATACCACTGACAGTTGACTGTGGAATATTCAGGAGCGAGAAAATTTCACAACTGGACTTATTGCACAGGTGGTATCCTATCACAGTACCACACTGGAATTCACTGAGCTCCTGAGAGCGACCCATTCTTTCACAAATGTTTGTAGAAACAGTCTGCATGCCTAGGTGCTTGATTTTACACACCTGTGGCCATGGGAGTGATTGGAACACCTAATTTCAATTGTTTGGATGGGTAAGTGAATACTTTTGGCAATATAGTGTATCTCATCCCCAAGTTTCTCATCTCTTTTTCAGACTTTACCCACCATCGTCCTCTCTAAATAAAGGCATCAAAAGCCCCGAATTTTTTTTGTTTTAAAGAAAGACAGGAGAGGTCATTTTGATTACTAGACTACAGACCCTGTTATCTCCCATGATTGATAATCAATACAAAAAGAAATGCACTTAGTGTCCAAGCATGTATTTTGAAAATAATATAACTTCATAATGTAACTTTTGACATGTTTGCTTGGGTTTTTTTCTAACTTCTTTGTAACCATAAAGCAAATACAGCAAAATGTATTATTCCTTTTTTTTTAATGCTATTTTCCTGATGACAGACAATCCATATCCTTAACAAGGTTAATTTGAATCTCTATTTTGATAAAAAAAAAATAATAATAATAATTATGCCCAAGTTACAAAAATGGACTAATAATACCTAATGTATCACTGGGTCATAAACAAAGCAGAGCAGATTACCTACTCTCATCAGTTTCACTTTTTATTCTCCCTGACATTGTGGAAATATGTTCTCCATTTTTGGTGATATTTTGCTACCAGTAAATACAGCTAGATAATGAAAATTAAACTTCACCAAACCAAAGATAAACCAAGGAGAAATATTGCAAGCTTAGCTTCACCAACATGGAAAAAGAAACTTGTTATCATTAGTGGTAGTATCAGTGTTTTCATATCTATCGAGCCAAACTGTTTTTTGTTTATTTAGTTAGACTGCTCTTCACTAAAATAACGAGCTGTAAATTATAATGTGATTTTTTTTTTATTATTGACCATACTATGCTGAAATGTTTCAAAGACATTCTCACCACTAAAGCTGGATGGGGGTGATGTCAAAATATGACAGCTGACAGCTTTACCCTGTATAATTGTCACATTACATAAATACATGAAGTAACATGATAAAAACAAGCTGGCAGAATAAACAAAGCCTGAGTATGTTAATCTTACTTTGAAATATACCAACTGATTAAAGGCTGGTTCAGACTACACACTCTTTTTGGTCGTTCACAACAGCACCATGTTGGTCTCTTGTCCCGACTTGGCCCGCAGCCTATGCTGATGTCACCACAATCTCCAGGACTGTATGCAAGTTCACAGGTCATCAGGAGGGGCAGGTCAAAGAGAGTGAATCATTGGCACTATGTGTCTGATTCCAGTGTTTGTTTGTTTGTTTGTTTTCAAAAGAAGAAAAAAAAGAATAATGGACAAATGGTGAGGACAAATGGAATGGCTGTCCTTCAAAAAGAACTTGAGGTATGAATGTGATAAAATGTCAAGAAAATCCCCCGACAGAGAAAAGTAGACTTTTCACCCTGTTAAATGTCACATATTTTACCCCATTAAGACAAGTTCATGTTGGTTTCAGAGTTCCCCAAAACATGCCTGTGAAGTTTGTTGTTGGAAAAAAACTCCTGTACAGGATTTTTGCAGGTCTGTTTCAGCCCGGCTCAGAATGAGCTGTTTCTTTGTCTATGGCTTTAAATATTAATGAGATGTCTGACTCTGCCCCTTCCATGTCCCTCTTCAGAAATGGATGTGGCTCAATAGATACAGCCCTCCTGATCCTGAGAGGAGGATCTGGAGAGGAGGCCGGAACTTTCTTCCAAGCAGGGAGGGTCAACCGAACCTGGGGGCAGTGCTAACTCCCCACATGACATCATGAGGGGAAATCTGAGAACGGATTGTTTCAGCACACATTTTTAGAAAGGTGGGGGGTTCTGATTCTCTGGGAGGTTGCAGACCAGGGACATATATTTTTGTTAGAAAAGCCAGAAAAAGCCACCAATCTACAAGAATATGCAAGACAATTTCTGACATGTTAGTCTTGTGAATTGTGGTCGTGGGGCGTCTCCAGGCACAGACTTACCTCCAACGGGCCAGTTGGGCCGGTGCCCGCGTGTCTATAACCTCTAAGGTCCCTCATTTTTATTATGTTTTATTTTTAAAATAAATTTAATAATAACATTTTTGCCTTCAAGTGTAACGAGATATGAATACATTGATGCAGATAGTTTTTTGGGTTTTTTTGACAAATAAAAGTTTTCTGGTTACCGTGGTCACAATGTCAACAAACCAGGTGACCTTGGGAACTGATGGCGCCAAGGAGAGTGAAATGGATAAGAAAAAGGATGACGGCTAGGGGGGCCTCCAAGATTTATGGCCCAGGGGCATTATGCATTTTAAATTCTGGGCCTGGAAGTCTCAAATGCATTTGATTATAACGTCACACTACAAGTCCATTTGTTGTCCCCGACATAATCAGGCCTAAGGTTTGACAATGAGCTGCGACTTTTTAGACAGGCAAAAATTTGGCTGAATTTGTTTAGCCTGAGCCAGTCTTTAACAAATACTGAGCAACCTTTTTGCAGAAAAGCACATTCACATCCCTCAATGATGAACTGGATTCATATGTGCCTTCACACTCTGCTCTGTGTACTTAAAAAATCAGGTCCAGATATTAGTCAGGAAACTCAGTTTCTGGCCATATCAATGTCCACTGTCTAGTGTGTCTTTAGTAAACAGCAGTCCAAATATCCCTAGTTCCCTTTTGTCGTTTCAGAATGTTTTGCCACTTACTCTGTTCAAGCAGGCTTGTCTACACTGAAAATGACATGAGTGTACCTTCTATAACAAGACAATGTAAGACAAATATTTTCACAACACTGCCTCCACATTTGTGCAGTTTATACAGAGCAGTAGCACAGCAGTTTATTTAAAACTGTCATTAGACAAGAGCTGTAAGTGGCCAGAGAGGAAGTGGTTACCTCATTCGTGACAGAATCTTGTTTACAACAGAAACACGTAGCCCTGCTTTACTGGAGGTGTTTTTGTATAATGCACACTTGGTTTCTCTCTTGCTTTCAGAGCCACAACAGAATACAGAAAACTTACTCTGTCTCCTCCTGTCCGTCTCAAACTCTATTAAAAAAAAAAAAAAACTTGTGGATGGCTGAGAACCACTCCACTGAAAAATGGCGCACTCTGAGCACTCTTGTTCTTTTTAAAATCCATTACAGTCCAAACAAATCCACGACAAGAGCTGAGACAAACGGAGAGGAAGTCTGAGTGGAATTACAAATGCTGAGGTGAGAGTGTGAAACAGAGGATAAAGCTGCTTAACAACTTGTATGAGTTTCTATGTCTGAGAAAACAAACAGCTTACACCTCCACCTGCAAAACAAAGTTTCTGTCTGCTAAACTTTGGAGCTAACAAGGCATGAAGTGTCTGCCAGGCTGATATCTTACCTCCACTCTGTTGTCTCTGCCCTCTCTGACTGGATTTTCACCTCTTTCTCAGTCCTCTGAGACAGCCTGATGGATTGAAGAATAAAGACTGTTGTCAGTGTTGTTTGGACTAAAGCTGCTGAAAGTAATATTAAATATCAGCTCTTTGTTCAAGTTTGAAGCCACTGATACAAGATGACGATCAGAGACATGGTGATCACTAAGGACTCAGCATCCTATCACACCTCAGTTTGGTTTAATTCAAAGGCACTGGAGTTTGTTTGCTTGGTTGCTCTGGTTCATTTGTGCTGGTGGGAAAGTTGTCAATCAAACCTTGGTGTCAACCAAACAACCATACCAAAAGGTCAATCTCGGTTCACTTTATTTAGACTCTACTGTGGCTCATTTGCAGGAAAAAACACAAGCCGCAAGAAACGTCGCACTGTTCTGGATTTCCACACTTAGCCTGGCATTAGTCACAGCTATATTAACAATCAAGCTGTTTGATACACAACTGATTCCCCCCTTCTTACCAAAGTCAGCAAAGGCCTGATTATTGTATGGCTCTACAGAATCTTCTGTGGTTTGTGGAGGGTTAAGGGTGATCTTTTCATCTCAGAAGATAATCAGAGCTGCTACAACTTGAGATAGTAAATATCAAACGCATTCAGTATCTATGGTCAATTAGCAATCATGTTGTTTGGAGGCCCGACTCACAATCTCCACTCCAGTTCATCCCAAAGGCTTGAGGTTGAGGTCTGGGTTCTTCCACACCGAACTCATCAGACCACGTCTTTATAGTCTTTGCTTTGTGCACTGGGGCACAGTCATGCTGGAATAGAAAAGGGCTGTTGCCACAAAGTTGGAAGCATAGCATTGTCCAGAATGTCTTGGTATGCAGAAGCATGAAGACTGCCCTTCACTGGAGACATTCTCCACCAAACTCCAAAGTTGGCAAAATGCAGTCAGGCACGTAATATTCGCCAAACTCAGACTTGCCCATCTGACTGCCAGACAGAGAGCATGATTCACTCAAAAGAACATGTTTCCACCACTCCACATTTCAGTCTTGGTGTCCTTTACACCACTCTATCTGAGGCTTAGCATTGATGTTAGGCTTGGAACCCCATGCCATGAAGGTTCTGCCGCACGGTTTTCATGCTTGCATTAATGCCATTGGAAGTTCATAACTCTTCAGCTATGGCTTTCACTCATTATGCAACTAAGGAGTTGTGTACATGGTCTTCCACTTTGTGGCTAACTTGACACACCAGATGGATTTGTGATGGAACCATGGTGACTGAAGACATGTCAGTACTCGACTTTTGTCGTTTTTGAAAAGAAAACAACTCACTGCTGTTCTTTGTTCTTCCTTTAACAAAGAAATGTCGTCAAGTTCTGATAAAACTGGCACTTTAGCAGCATCCACGCTAATCTCTTCCTCCACAATTGCACCGGCCTCTTGTTGCTGCTTGCTTACGTTACGACTCTGCCTTGACCAAAAGTGCTGCCCCTCGTCGCTGATTGGTCCTGTCTCTTTCTAACCGGGCCCAAATGGTTCAGACGGGAGCTTTGCAAGATGGATTTGCCAGTGAGAAACAAGGAAAGGGGCGTATCTATCTGCTTTGCAAGGTTACTTTGTGGCTGAGATCCTAAACGCTTCCACTTTCTAATAATATCACTTACAGTTGACTTAAGAATATAAGGCAGGGATGAAATTTCACAAACCATCTTACTGAATGGGGGCATAAATCACAGTACCACGCTTGAAGTCACTGAGCTCTTAAGAACGACATATTTTGTATCACTAAGAGACTGCATAGCTAGGTGCTTGATTTTCTACACCTGTGGTAACATGTCTGATTGAAACACCTGAACTAGTAGCTTTCAAGCAGCTGCAGCCAAGGAGTCATTTCATCTTTACATACTTCAAAGATTTTATTCTGCAAGATTTTCTACCTGGAGAGAGAAAATTGTTACTTTTGTTGCAGAAATTTTGGGCTGCTTGAGGTAATTGTGCATTAATTTAATAAATTAGCCCATGACTCAGAGAAGAGCAAATAAACGATAGCTTCCTTAGAAAACTCCCTCATACTGTGCTTCAGGTGACAAAAAGATTTCTGCCAATAATAAATAATTCACAAGACTGGCATTTTTTTTTTTTTTACATTAAGAGTAAAATCACCCTATGCTGAGCAAACTGCACAAAATCAAGGTGTTTGTATGCTGATCTTTTTTGTGACCTAAATAGACGTTCCCAGGCCTTGTTTCTTTATACTGTAGTTAATTTTCAACATCAAATCGTTCTCATCCTTTGAGGATTAATGAGGGTTGTCTGCATCTATATTTAATATTGCTTTGAATAATGTAATGCCCTCCACACAGATAATATTTAGGCTTCTTGCCATAACCTTCACTCAGTCCTAAAAGCTGCACCATGGATCATCTCCAGGAATAGACTGTGGTTTGGCTTCTTCTCCGTTGTTACATCCATCCATCCATCCATTTTCTATAACCCTTATTCCATTCTGGGTCGGGGGTGGGGGGGCTGGAGCTTATCCCAGCTGTCATTTGGCGAGAGGCAGGGTACACCCTGGACTGGTCACCAGTCAATCACAGGGCTGTCCATTATTACAAGGATTTTAAAATGATGTACAAGACAAAAGGTTTACATTACCCAAATTATATCAAAAGTCTGCTATCTCATGCAACCAGCTCAGACCAGCAGACAGAACTTTCTGCAATATATTTTTATATATTAAGATAATAATCCATACCTGAGTCAACCTTGGTTTCAATCCAGATAATCACTGGGTAGTCCAAAATCTTAATTGACAGGATTTGTGTACATAAGCACAATTTTTACTTCTTAAACAATGAGTGAAAACAGATTTTTACATAGTGATGTAAATGAACTAAAAATATTTCATGTAAAATAAGTGACTGCATGAATATTTACCCCCTTCATGTCACTATTTAGTAGATGCACCTTTGGCTGCAATCACAGCTCGGAGTCTGTGGGGATAGGTCTCAATCAGGCGTGATCACCTGGAAAATGCAATTTTACTCCACTCAACCTCTTCCAGGTTCAGGAGATGGGCATTAATAGCCCTTTTCAAATCCAGCCATTTCTGTATTTATTGAGGTCTGGGCCTTGACTCTGTCACTCCAAAACATCCACCTTGTTGTTTTTTTGGTGTAGCTTTCTCTGTATGTTTCAGATTATTGTCATGCTAAAGAATAAACATTCTCCCAAGCTGTACTTCTCTTGCACACTGAATAGGATTGCCCTCCAACATTTTGCCCTCTACCTTTACAAGCTTTCCAGGGTCAGCTGCTGAGAAGCATCCCCACAGAATGATGCTGCTTCATGGTGTGGATGGTGTGTTTGTGGTGATGTGCTGTGTTTGGTCTCTGCCAAAAATGGCACCTTGTCTGATGGCCAAAATGCACCATTTTGGTCTCATCAGACCAAAGAACTTTCTTACATTTTCTTTCTTGACCATGGAGTGTCCAACATGCCTTTTGACGAACTCTCGTTCATATTTAACACAAGTTTTCTTCAACAGTGGCTTTCTCTTTGCCACTCTCCCTAAAACGCTTTGACTGTGAGGCAACAGTTGTTGTATCTCTCCCATCCCAGCTGCTGAAGCTTGTAACTCTTTCAGAGTCGTCATAGGTGTTTTGGTGGCGTCTCTCACTAGTCTCCATCCTGTGCAGTGACTCTGTTGGTGAGGACGGTCTGATCTAGGCAGATTTACACGAGTCATTTTCCTTACATTTTTTGATGATGGATTTAACTCAACTCTGGGAGATGCTCAGTGCCTTGGAACATTTTTTTTAATATCCATCCCCTGACTTATACTTTTCAATAAGCTTTTTGTCTGTGTTGCATGGATTGTTCTTTTGTCTTTATGGTGTAATGGTAGCCAGGTATACTGATCAACCTGGGACTTGACCTCCAGACACAGGTGTCTTTATACCAGTCATTTCATACACATTCACTGCACTCATTTCACTAATTGTGAGACTAATTGGCTGACCTCTGTTGAACTGGGTCAGTTACTTTAAAGGGGGGGAGTATTTATGTAATCACTTATTTTACTTATTTTTGACATTGCTTTGTAGGAATCTGGTAGTTTTTTTTCTTATTTGTTCGGGTAAGATTATATTGACCATACAGGATTTATAAAATCAGTGAAAGGGTAAAAAAAAAATCCAAGGGGGTGAATACTTTGTATAGGCACTGTATGTATGTCGTTTAGTCGGTGTTTAAGCTGTTGGGTGAGTGTTTGATGTGCAATGCTTGATGTAAAGTGTGAAGAAAAAAATTAAAGGAAAACTAAACAAGAGCATGGTGTCCAAGGAGAATGAGAGCTTGATGAGAGAGAGAGTTGTGTCTTAATTACACGGTATGTAAATTCTGCTGCCAGGATGTTTTCTATCAAAGAAATAACAGTATGTTTAGAGACAAACCCTGTTCAGTGCATCCACCTCTGTGGCTTACTTCTTGTTTTGAATCGAGGACCATATTCACTAAAGAGTATTCCATGGTGTATCTGCTTAACAGTAAGCTAGCGCTGTGTTGTGGATGAATTTTATATAACAAGGGAGAAAAGCTGTTGAAAGAGTCCCTCCTGGTTTGAGCTGGGAGCGATCTCTGAATTTTTTGCAAGTAGCTCACAACACGACCCAAAAGACAAAGAGCTTCCGGCAGACAGTCCATCACCATGTAATACACTTGGGTTGACTGAGTGAAAAGGCTATACTGGCACAAACACTCCCAATTGCATTAATTTAAAATGGATGTGTACTGACACTAAGAACAAGATAATCATACTCAACATATCACAGACCATTTAGGAATTGTTGTTCGACAGCTGTACTTTCTGCTGACCTGTTTCAGGCAGTCAGACTGGTTAAGTAACTGTGTATGTTTGTGTAACACAAAAGCCTGCCCATGAGCAACAACTGTCTCCAGCATTAAGCAGGAAGTCAAGGCCATTTGGGAAGAATCCACAGCCAAGCTCTAGAAGAGCAAAGAAGTGGAAGAAAGGCAAAACGCCAGCGGCCTCTCTGAAATAATCACTCTGTCCCACGTCGCCCACACACTGAGTTCTGTCAGCACAAAAACAGCCGCCCACTCGCCCCGTCCGAGCTCTCGCAAACACCGCAGAGCCAAACTGACAGAGTTCAGCAGGTTGGGGAAAAACCATATGCTTATAATCGTAGTCAAATCCAGACAGTGGCAGAGTCCTCTGTGCAGCTCACACAGGTCACACAACATGTGACAGCAGAGTAAACAGCAGCTGTCCGGCAATGTTTAATGTTTGAGGTACAGCCGGGGAAGGAAGGGGCCTCGACTGCTGCTGTTCTGATTTCAGCTCTGAACGTGGATGATTGACAACAACACACTTTGACCTCAGTAACACCAATAAGTGTTTACAAACCCAGAAGTTTAAAACTCGAACGTCTCTATGTGGTGTTAGAGACCATAATAAGACAGGAGAGACATGCATTGTTAATCCTCCACCCTGGTTCTCAGGTTGCCATGGCATCTAATTACAAATCCGCTACTTCTTGGAGCAATTTATTATCTATCTTTAACTGTAATTTGACCAGCATTATCAAAATGAACATCATGCTTAGCTGAGGGAGAAACAACACAATGAAAGTCAAGCTGAAGAAAGGTTCATTTTCTCATAGACTTCTGTACAATCAAACATCTTTTGCAAGCAGAAGCGTACCTGCTCATCTTAAAGGTTTCTAGCACTTCATACAGGGCTTCTCTATTAATTTAAGAGCCTATGTTTATTTCCTGTAAAGCAGTGATTCCTTTTAGGCCTGTACTAAAAAAATGATATGGCAAGATATTGTCACATGCCCACATCACCACAAATGACGACGACAGCTCGGTTGCTACACTGGATCATTGTGCCGACACATCCAGCCATGAATGATGCTGAAAAGTCAAAATTTCCATCATCTTCTAAATAGATCAGAAGATTAGCAGCAGTTTTATGCTTTATTTGAGAAGACTGGAGCCGTACAGAAGAACAAAGAATGTGAGTCATACTATTAAATCAGCACTGCTTATTTCATTTCAGAAACTGTGACGCCTGTTTTATGCTGATGTAAAGCAAAAAAATTCATGCAAATACAAGTGGGCTTATAGTAAAGTGAAATCTGAATATCATTGCATGAAAAACAACAGCAAGACAGACCGCTGAGAGGAGTGTTTAAAGTTTAAAAATCTAAATACGATGGTATTTATAACTCAGTAATTATACATAGAGTATTTTAATTTCAGTCTTAGATCTCTGAAAGTCTGACATTAAGTGTTTTAAAGTGTAGGATCCTTAAAACTATGCACTTCCTGCTATTTTCTAAGAGTACCTTTATCACAATATGTGATGTATTGTATTGGGGCATTTGTATCATGATACCTATGATCTTGTGAGGCTGTGGGAATTACCCAGGCCTAATTCCTAAAGGCCTATGTCCGAAAATGGTACTTTAAGTGCTAGTAATGCTCACAACCTCGGTTTCAGAGCACTTCTACATGGTGTTCGTTGTTGTGAGGTAATAAAAGTTTCTGCTTTCCTCATTAGTATCTGTAACATTATTTTTAAATAGCGGCATGCTCAAGAAAATGCTACCGAGAGAACACAAAAACATGGTGATAGAATCCTCTCCTGACATAGGCAGATGCTGTAGACCTGGAAACTTTACACCCTTTTTGATGTTTTTCCAGTGAGAGAGGTGGGATATTGACAAGCATGACAGCGTTCCAAAAGTTGAACTGTTTAAGCCACTATCCACACCTAAAACTGTTCATGATTGTGCTTAGTTTTCCATGTGTGAACTTAATACAGGCTTTGAGACTTTTGAATTACTTCACTATCTCTTTTATTGTTTTAATATAATAATAATAAAAGTACAATCACATTTACATCAACTTATGTGAGCAGTGAGGGATGCAGAAACTCTGGGCTGTTTTGGCCTCCAACTTGATTGTCTTGATGCACTTTGACCCTTAGGTTAAACTAACAGGGGAACCATCCTATAACACTTTAAGAGTGACTAGTTACTTGAAAATTGTCTGTCCTCAGACAAACCCTTAAGCCACATTTCCAGACATTGCTCCTCCATGCGCCTGCCTGGCTCGACAATGTTTTCTGCACCAACATGTGTCCTGAGATATCCAGGAATCAGTTTTCCTTTCTCTCCTATTTACGAGAACTGACTCAAAAGTCAGGCAGCACTGTTGCCTCACAGCATGAAGGTCCCTAGTTCGCTTCCTGGTCAGGGCCTTTCTGTACGGAGTTTGAATGTGAGCGTGCCTGGTTGTTTGTCTCTGTATGTCAGCCCTGTGATTGACCAGTCCAGGGTGTATCCCACTCTCGCGCAATGACAGCTGGGATAGGCTGCAGCCCCCCCGCGACCCCGAACAGGATAAGCAGTATAGAAACGGAATGGATGGATGGATGGATGGATGGATGGGCTCAAAAGTCAAAGAGAAGACTCTGAGTTTTATCTGTTAGAGGAGATTGGACTTCAAACTCTTGCCAAACTGTTTAAGGCCTTCAAAATTTGATCTCTCTTCACTTGCACATGGATGTTCACAGGTCTGTTTATTCTCTGTGAGATTAGATGTAAATTTTCAGTGAAGTCCTATCAGCTGTAGTGTCTAATCAAGAAGTGATATCCAATTGTGTCTATCAAAAAATCTATCTGGCAAAAAAAAAAACAAACACTGAAGTTTGCTCATTTTTGTCCTTATTTCTTTTATCCAGCCCCGCCCCCCTCCCCTCTGACCATAATAGATTGTGGATCAGGACAGACTACTTTACAATTTTAAATCCGGAAGCAATTTACACAGAAGCACCTATCTTGTTTCCAAGATTATGTAGTCACTGCAGTTAGAAAATAGCTTGTATTAGATACATTGTTTTTCTAATGAGATGTAGAGACTTGAGGAAATGGAGAGCCTTGTAATCCTCTTCATAATGACATGTCTCCAGGAAAAAGTCTGGCATATTATTCCCCTAGAACAACATCTTGTCTTTTACACTTACTTACACAAACAAAACAATGTCTTAATGATCTTTGAAAGTTCTGGTAGCTGTATGTCATGATTACTGGACAGAGCCAGACTGGCATTTTACCTGCCTGCTGCCTTTGTGGGAAAATACTGATATTAATAGTGGCTTTAATGGGACACAAAGACAGTTCACACAAGATAATGCAGTCAAGACAAAACAAAAGAAGAAAAAGGAGCTCTGTGGAAATGCATTTGGTATGGTTCAATTTTCTGCCCTGTGGCCATTTGTTGCACGTCATCCCTCTTCTCTCCTCTGTGCATATCCTGTCTGTTCGCAGGCATCCTGCCCACTGAAGGCAAAGGCCAAAATTATAATCTTAATGTGATACTGACCTTGCTAGACCAGACTGTAATCCCAAAGGCTTAAAAACGATGCTAGTGAAGAAGTGCCTAACAGCATGCTCTCTTGAAAATCCACTTGAGGCTGATTTCAAAGGTGAACCAATCCTCACAGCCAGAGCCACAGGTGGGATCTTGTAGCTGTCAGCTTGGTGCCACCCAAGAGGCAACCTCCACTGCAGCAGCAACCACAGTATCTGTAATCATACAGTCAAAGGAGGCAGCAGAAGCCCCAAAAGCAATGGTGATTCTTGTGAACATTCATTTCACTGGACCAGGCTGAATGAGAGTCACTGCCAAAGTCAAAGAGCAGCTGGAGAGTGGAGCCGTTCACTGAAGATTGTTGGAGTTAGCTTCATTATGGGGGGGTATAGACATTTTTGCATGATTGCCTGATGTTTCAATGAAAACAAGCATAAAAATGTTAGCAGAAAGTTTGCAGATGCTGTCTCTTGCATGACACTCTGGCACACTGCAGTCCTTCACTACAGTCCTGGTTTAGCTGAGCAGCATGCCGCATCTTTCCAGGGAGCGCCGTGCTACAGCCTCCATATGGGGGTGTGCCGAAAGCTTTAGGCTAGAAAGGAGGAGGCCGGGCTGATGGAGGCAAAGCTTTGCCAACAGCAGTGAGGAGGTGATGAAGGTTGGTGTTGTATTGATCAGTGAAAAGAAAGTCATGCTGAAGCGGGACTGCCTTGTCATGAGAAAAAAACTGTGATTGGAGATAATAATACTGTTAGCTGATTACAGCTGGGCTATGTACCTACGTCTTTATTTCAACAGGACTGTGGTTTAGAAGACACAACGTTCATTTCAACCGACACATTAAAATTTTGTACCTCCGTTCCACTCAGTCTGTGACGCTCCAAAGCACTGCCATTAACAGAACAAGATGGAAAAATTATTAGAGTGTCAAGCCTGAGCTGAGGTACACGCTATCCCACCAAAGAGAGATGTTTCAATTAATGCAATGACAGGGTTTGAAATGTAATATGTTTTTGAAGGATTGTTTCTATTGATTCCCTCCTTAGTTCATTGGCTGATTGACGGGCAACATAATGCTGAATATGAGAAATCAGTCAGCTGAGGGATGTTGAGTTAAATTGGAGAAGATTTGACCAAATCAAATTAAAGTTGGTTCTTGCTGTTGAAATCCTGTCATACTTAACTTGTCAAACTGTGAGAGAATGAATGAGCAGTCATTTTAAGGCTCATATGATAAAGGGTTATCCCGTCTAAAATGATGATTATCTTTTCATGTAGATGAAATGTGACAGCTTATTCATTTTCCCTTTCTTCTTGGACTCTGATTAGAATATCTATTCCTGATATGATGTCTTACAGCTGTAATTCATGTTCAAAAATTGTTCAAATGTAGGTAGTTTTTACAATTACTCAAGGGTGCTTTTAAGTTTCTAGCTTCCGACTCAGATAACAAAAAAACATTTTGCATTTTCCCCTTCGGTCTGTTTCTGTTCATACCACAATGTTGCTACCAAGCAAAACCACACACAAGTGCAGGGCTGTCCTCACTAGTGCCATGCTTACTGATCATATTTTGCATTGTGGGACAGCTCCAAGAGGCCAACTAACATTAGATCACCTTGTGAACCTACCAACAGCGTGAGTCATGAATTGGCTCGGAGCAGCGAGGAGGTCACAGATGAGGGCAGATGAGCATATTTGTCAAATGCTGGACACCACTCACGAAAGTGCAAAAGTAAACAAACTTGTGAGTCAGTGCATGAATGAGAAGTGAGTTGATTGAGCGGAGTTCAGGGTGACAAAACTCCAACAGCAATATAAAAGTATAAAAAGGAAGGCAAAACTGGGAGTTAGTAGGGGTGAGAAGGGCTTGTTCTCTTGGTTCAGTGAAATAGAAAAGAACTGTCTGAATTAGCCAGTTTCTTAATAGTTAGATATTTTAGCTCTGTGATTTTTCTGTGACTATAGGCAGCTCTTCTGCTGCTGTTTAAGTGCATGAATGTGGGGAGTCACATTAAACTCTCATTATGTTTTTGCTGATTAGCAGTTAAAACTGATACTACCTAGTATCTGTACACCACTGTACACAAACCAGGAATTTAACCATGGTTGGATTTGCTATCAGTGTACAGGAAGTTGACATACCAACTAATAAAAACTGATATTTGCTTGTAACAATATATCTGCAAAGGCTGTTCCCTTGCATACTGCCCAAAAAAGCAAATAAGTTGACTGAATCATGTTTTTTGGTTCACATGTTCACTTTTTTGTTTTGTATATTTCATTTAATTATCACTGGCAAAGTTTGTTACTGGGATAAATATAAATGAAGTTTAGCGTTAGCTCATGCAGGACACAGTCGACATATAGCTGTGATAAGCTGACGGCCAACTGATCCCAATTATCGCCTCCCGGCTCCCACAGTCAATCACAGCTCTTTCTCTCAACACAGCGGTGTATCTAAATATGATGTACTTCTCACTAATGATTGGGTTTCTGAAATAGCGTGTTGTTATTATTAGTTAGAGTATTTCTCAAAACTCTTAGTTCAGTCAGTCGCTTCATGTTGCAAATGTTATTATGGCAACATAAAACGTTAACATCTTTAAACCCTCATTGGAGCTTGCAGGTGGATGCTGGGGTGGAGGAGGCTTGACAGTGAGATTACAGTGCTGATTCAGGGCAGAGTTGGCAAATGCAGGGCAGAGGAAGATACCAGAGATCCTTCAGCTTAAATAGACTACTCATTTAGGAGGGTGGGTGTCATGTGGTTTGGTTTTGATGCATGTCAGGTGCGAAGCATTAGCTCAAGTTGAAAGCCTGCTCTCACTTGCAGGCTGCACTTCATTTAGGGATTAAAGCATTTCCTGTTGTTCCATAACACAATCAAATGCTAATGTAAGCTGTTCACTGATGGCAGCTAAAGAGTTATTGACTATGTAGTTTTCAACTTGAAACATGGACCTAATCTCAGTGAGCTCACTCATTGGCTCCTAAAGGGGACTTCTGAGGCCTGTTGATGGTCGTTGCTGAAATGCTTTCTCATCTTTCAGTCAACAGAACAACAGAAAAAGAGCAGGAGCTGAGGCTGGTCTTACATCTAAAGACAGTTTTGAATGACTCTCTGGGGCTTTTGAAGTCAGCCTGAATAGGACACTCAAGAAACTGCAGTTTTATCACTTGAAAATTGGTTTAACTTTTTCACTACTAGAGGTTATTGCTTGTTTTGAGCCAAAACAAGATGAATTTGCTGTTAAAATACAATTTATAGTTAGATTGAACACAGCAGTGCATCTTTTTTAGCAGCATTTGAGCTTCATACCCTGAGTGTGACCTCAGAGGAAAATGTCTGCCATGTTAGTATGCTGAATGAGGCTATATTTTAATACATAAGTTGTGCCAGGAGCAGCTATATGACAAATTGAATGTGTAAAAACAGAGTCATGCATGTCCTGGAACCAAAGGTTAACATCTTTCTATGGCCGTCCAATGTTTATTAATATCACCCAGCCTGCAGCTCTCTCATTGGAAAAGAGAATACTGATACTCCAGTTCACTGTAATGAGCGGCGTCGTGTGTGGGAAAGGAGCAAGCGTAACAGGCTCCAGCAGCAGATTCACAGATCATTTTGGGATGCATATGGTAGGAGGACAGAGAGGGTGGGTGGAGAGAGAGGAGAGGATGAGAGCGAGAAATTCTAATTTGCTCAGGCTTGCATGGCAAATATTTTCTGCTGAAATGTTGACAGAAAAGCTCGCTGGTTGGAAAGCATGCAGCTGTTTTTGCAGCTTTCTTGGTCAGAATTTTAACCAAACAATACACTGCAAATGTTAATCTAACCTTAGCGTATCTTATCAACAGAGAAACTTTGATGCAAATGTGGAAAATTGTGGTTTCTTTCCTCTTTTGTACTGAGGGAGGTTTCTGCTTGTCCTTCAGAGTTAACGTTGCCATGAGGGCTGATGAGTTACTTAGATCTTGAGGTTTTTTGTCACACATCATGTCACCATCATGTCCATCAGTATCATGAATGACTCAAACATGTGTAGCACTTATAGAAATCAGCAATGTCTGTCATGTTAAAGGGACAGCTATAGAAGGAGATGGCGGGGGAAGGGCACAGTCCAATGAGGATTTATCTCACTCAACACTTGATCTGTCAAAAAATCTGAAAAAATACATTTCCAACACTACGTTCCTGTCGCGTGGCTGCTGTTTGAACAGAAATGAATGTTTTTTTGGCCTGCTGTGACCTGTGAGGAAAGAGGAAGACGACTTCAACATTACGAAAAAGCAGTAAAAGATTTAATTGAATTGTTAAATTTTAAGTGGTACCCTATTCCCTGGAGGACTGAAGCACGATACAGAGGCTGCTGTTGTGGTTTAGCAGATTTTTGTAAGCTCCAGTAAATGACTGCATTTAGGAACAAATGCTTTCAGAAGCCACATTATGACTTTATAATGCAGCATGAGAACCATTCTGTGGGAGTCTGCTGACAATTATTTTAGAAATATTACACAGGAGTTTGGGTCATCTTGTTTCTTTCTAAATTAGCAAACAAAATATTGTTAATTGACCTGATCAGTGCATTAACCTCAACATTACATCTACAAGAGACTTCAGCCAGATTATAACTTTACACAGAGGATTTTGTAGCTTTCTTTGTGATAATCTTTGAAAGATATTTTAATCTTGTAACTTGCCATGCTGATAAGCAGACACAAGTACATGTACAAGCACAGTCCAACCAAGCAGGGTTGGAAAGAGATTACTTTTCATCATTTTTCTGTAAAATGGAGCTTGACATTGACAGGCAGATTGGTTCAGCATCAGCAGTTTTAGAAAGTCCTGCGATTGCCCATGTTTACAGCAAGTAGGATCTACAGTATCTTCTCAAGAAGAGACCTATATGGGTCTCATATGGGCTGATCCACACTTGCAGTCTACATGGGCAATCACAGGTGGGGCCACCATGGAACCCTCATGGAACCCATACTGCAGCCCACATATAACCAAATGATGCTGATCAGTCAGGTTTGTTTTCAGATCTGACAAAATCAGGTTGGATTGCAGCTTTGGAAGATGGATTTGCCTGATGACAGACCTGGAACCTGGCCAATCCATCTGCTTTTCAAAGCATATGGATTCGCCGGTTTCTGTGTTTCTCACTGGCAAATGCATCTTGCAAAGCTCCCATCTAAACCGTTTGGGCCCGGTTAGAAAGTGACAGGACCAATCAGCGTCGAAGGCCAGTATTTTCAGGCACTGAGAGTCGTGATGTATGCAAGCAGGGAGAAGAGGCCGGTGCAATTATGGAGGAATACATTAGCATGGATGCTGCTTAAGCGCCGTTTTTTAATCAGAACTTGACAACATTTCTTCATTAAAAAAGAACAAAGAACAGCAGTGATTCTGATCGATCAATAGAGCTTAGACTTGGGGTTTCTTTGCACTCCCTGGAGTGTCAAAGCATATTGCAACACAGGGTGCATCTGAGCAGAGCCTTCTCCGACAGGTAAAACTGTAGATCAATTTTGCAATAAAATGTTAAAATGTTTGACGAGTGTTCCTGACTGAACACAAATATGACAGAACAGTTAAAGCTTTCTCTAAAATAATATGGAAACACTGTATTTAGGTTTAAATGTCATATACAGTCCCCTCCAAAAGTATTGGAACGTTGAGGCCAAATTCCTTCATTTTTGCTGTAGACTAAAAACATTTGGGTTTGACCCAAAAAGATGAATATTAGACAAGAGATCAACATTTTAGCTTTTATTTCCAGGTATTTACGTCTGGATCTGATACACGACTTAGGAGATAGCTTTATTTGTAATGAAATACCAAATTTTTAGGAGAGCGAAAGTATTGGAACAGAGAGACTTTAAATAGATGAAAGTGTACAAGACTTAATATTTAGTTAAAAATCATTTTCTTGCAGTAACTACATCAATCATGTGACCCACTGACATCACCAAACTTTAGCATTCTTCTTTTGTGATGCTTTTGCAGGCTTTCACTGCAGCCTCTTTCAGATCTAGTTTGTTTTGGGGGGTTACTCCCTTCTCCTCTGTAGCAATTCAAATAAAGGCCATATAGGGTTTAAATCTGGAGATTGACATGGCCAGTCTAAAACCTTCCACTTCTTGCCTCTGATGAACTCCTGTGTAGTTTTGGCAGTGTGTTTTGGGTAATTATATTGCTTGCTTATCAGTTTGGTTGTATCTTTCTTAAATTGGCAGACAAAATTTCTGAGTTCATTTCTGCTGCCATCATGTGTTACATCGTCAATGAAGATTAATGGGCCATCCCAGAAGAAACCATGCAAGCCCAAGTCATGACATTACCTCCACTGTGTTTCACAGATGAGCTTGTATGGCCTGGCCTGATCTTCTTGCTAATGAGTGGTTTACATCTTCTGGTGTAGTCTGTACTTTTGTTCATGAAGTCTTCTGTGAACAGTAGATGGTGACACCTTCACTCCTACCCTCTGTTGCTGATGTCACTAACAGTTGTTTTAGGGTCTTTCTTTACAGCTCTCACAATGTTTCTGCCATCAACTGATGCTGTTTTCCTTGGTCTAACCATTCACATCTGTTACTGAGTACACCAGTGGTTTCTTTCTTCTCATTCCTAATGGTTGTACTGATTATGGTCAATGTTTGTGTTATGGCTCTAAATGATTTTCCATCTCTTCTCAGCTTCACAGTTGCTTGATTTTCACCCATAGACAGCTCTCTGGTTTTTATATTGGTTACACCTCTCAACAATAAATGCAGTCTGCACAGGCAAAACCCAAATCTGAAATTGAGTGTAGACAGTAGCTATTTATCGTTTAAATTATCAGTGTCATTGGACACATCTGGGCAACAAAACACACCTGTCAGTCACATGTTCCAATACTTTTGACCACATGAAAAATGGGTGGGTTCAAGCAAATAATGATATCTTCAAAGTGGTGTATCGGATCAAGACCTAAACCCTGATAATAAAAAGTGAAATGTTGATCTATTGTCTCATATTCATCTTTTGATGTCAAACCCAAATGTTTTCAGTCTATGGCTAAAATAAAGAAATTGGCCTCACCGTTCCAATACTTTTGGAGGGGACTGTAGCTGCATCCCCAAAGCTAGATTGGCTGTCCAGATTATTTTGTCTTAAGATGCTTTCTTTACAGAGTGGAAATGGAAAAAATTAAAAAGTAAGTACACTTACCCTCAATTTCCACATATGGTGACTGAGCCATATACAGAAGCGCCGCAATTTTCCCTTACTGAAGGCGAGCGGCCTTGTAATGTTGATATAGTGATGATTTACGATCGAGAATCCATGCATTGTGTTCTATTTTGCAATAACCGGATATTCTACACTTGTGACTTCCTGTTTGGAGCTTTTTAAATTCAAATTGACCAGTGTTCATTTCGTGGACTAAAACTGTGACTGAAATTGTTTGTAGACAGCCTTTTTTCCATGATAAAAATTAGACTAAGACAGGCCAAAAATAGATGTGTGATGACTAATCACAAGTATGTTTTATTTTCATCAAGATGATTAAAACTAGACTAAAATGTACTTTTGTTTTCATCTGATAATATAAATCCATCAAATCTGTTTAAATACTGTGCATCTGCAGCTCTTTTCCTCTCAGCTGTAAAAAGAAGAGACCCCAGGTTTGGCAGGGTGCAAAGAACACACTACGATGGTTTGGTACCAGATTTAAGCAAGAGAATAAATGCTTTGACGAAGTTAAGACTAAAATGTGAGGACTTTTTACTGACTAAAACTATAAAAGGTATAATTGGCTAAAATGTAACTATAACTAAAATGCATTTAATCTTGAGACTAAGACTCAGACTGAAATTAAAAATAGCTTTCAAAATTTAAACTTGAATTGATGCGGTTTGTCAGTGCTGTGATTGAATAGAGAGGGAGTGATGTGCTCTGCAGATCATGGCGCGGTCGCTGTATGTGGAAATTGGAGTTAGTTGGTATCAAAAAGAAGACATGGATAGGAATGCAGCACAAAATGCATCACACTTCTAACAGATTTGAACATAAACCAATTATGGATCAAAACTGCCTTCTGTCCAGACTGCAGTCAATGCACAGAGATGCAGTGCAGCAACAAACACAACCAATAACCGATTGTTGTTGCATTTCTCTAACCTTTGTCAGCAAAGCGTCAGTGAACATCCCCCCTCAGAAGTTGAAGCAGAGAACATCTGTTATGACACCTAGCACAAACTAAAAACAAAAGCACACAATATAAGTTTAATAGACTTTAGCCAGCAGTGTTTTCAGTTTGATGTCTTTGCATCTGCTGTACGCTGCAGAGAGGCTGTCTGTTCACGGGAGGAGTCTGTGAGAAACTTCCACAACATCGTACACATCAAGCTGAGCCCCTGGGATGGGCGGCAAGTTTCACTCTTTGGAGGATCTGAGCTGAAGCTTCAAAAATAATGATTCTAAGCAGAAGGATAATGTATGTCAAGCTTATTTTTCACAGTCTTCTGCTTCAGCATATCTTTACATGTCTTTGAATGAAATTTATTCTTCCATATTCCCGCAAACTTTCATGGAAAGGGGTTTTGCCTCGCATTATTTGCATTAATCAGAATCAGTTTTTTAACAACTGTCAGGCCTGTTTATTCTCTAACTTAAGGCTGAATCAAGCTGCGGGACACCCAGGTCATGAGTGGACTCTTCTGGCAGGGTGACAGGACTGTAACAGCCTGGCCAGACTAAATGTGATCCAAGTAAACACTGAATGAACAAGTGCTGGAGTGACAGCTCGACCTTCAAGTAAGAAATTGGCGAGGGTCACCGGATGGAGCAGGCAGTGAGCAATCGACTAGCAAGGTCAGCGTGTCGTAAGAAGAAGAGGAAGAGAAGGTCTGTTTGCAGGGCCGTTCATGGCTCAGAACACTCATCCCCTGCAGGCTCCTCAAAAGAGTCAATTGAGCGACAGAGTTTATGGAGGATGTGGGCAGAGAGAGACAGTAAAGGACAGAGTTAGAGACAGAGAAGGGGGGAGGCCTGCATGCATAAGGTTGAACTTGATGTCTTGGCTCACAGGGGATAGATTTCCAGGAGCATAACAGCCCATCTGTGCGCTTACATAAAGTGGTTCCCTTAAGTGGGATTGTGAATTGAGAGGGAAAAGCCCCAATCTGCACAATTCAGCCTGGTGAAAGAAAAAGCCTGGTGAACCGTAAAAAAAACAGGAACCATCCTAAAGGGCATGAGATGACAGAGAGGTATCACGCTCCCCGCCCTCCCTCTGCTGCTCTCCAGTTGATCTCTTGTTTGCAGCCTTTTCTGAGCTCTTGATGTGACTCTATTGTAAACACAAAGTATAAGTGATGTTTGTTGACCTTTCCAAGCCCTGTTCATGATGGGCACAGCTGATGTTTCTCCACAGTAATGGAAGAAGGACTCCAATCTTTACTTTGCTGCAAGTAAAAATAATCCTGAAGCAAAGCTATGATAAGGGGTGCTGGATTGCTGAGTGGCTGTGTTGTGTTCTCATGCACAGAGGCTGGCGTCATCTGGTTTGACAACAACCTTCAGCACTTCCTCCATGTCATTCCTCTCATGTCATCCCTGTGGCCGGCATAAACATCAGAATTTGACCCCTAGAATTCCCTAAAATTATAGCTTTCTGAGCAGTGAATGTCTAGTCACAGGTAACTCCTTGATACCCTGTGACGCTTAAGGTTACAGTGTGTGAATGGTGCTAAAAAGCATCTGACTAGCAATGAAACCGGGCCTGTTTCCCATTATTCTGTTAGAAAGTAAAGTTTTCACTTCTACATTAATCACACACAAAATATGATAGACCTAGCACAAAAAGTAAGGGTATTTGTGCTTGGTAGATTATTTCTCTGTTGTAAAATGCTTCTTGGGAATGAGTCTTATACCATTGGAAAGCCAGTTTATTTCCCTTTAACACTAGAACCGCCGTGGATCTCTGCATACCTAAAACAGCCAATGGGTCAGATTCACCTGTCATTGAAGTGCCTTGATTTTCATAAATAGCTCTGATCTTGGACTGTTAGTTAACCACTGACATTGAACAGCTTATTAACCACAGATAGCAAACTAGATCACTGTTGGAAGTGTTATGTGCGTCCTGGAGTGCTGCATGTCCTCTCTCTCCCTGGCTCTCTGGTCTCCCTCCTCCCTCTACCTGTGGGCTGCAGCACACCTGTGTGCTGTTAGCACTCAGGGTGGAGGAGGGGGGTATTTAGAGTGGCAGGGGAGGAGAGCAGAGAGAGCAGAGCTGGGCCAGGCACCCGTGACACTCTCATGGAGAAGCGCGCAAAGAGGTTTGTTTTCTTGGTATTTGAGTAACTCTTTTTTCGTTTAGTATTAATTCGTTCGGTTGAACCAAGCGTTTTGTTTCTCGTTCTCCTTTTCCTCCCTCCCCAGGCATGTTTAGATTGCTGGGTTTTGTTGTTTTAGTTTGGCTGTAGTCGTCGGTAGTCCTGTTTTCTCGTTGTGTTCTTGTCTTGATTACATAGTTCTTTTGGTTAGGTAGTTTTAGTTAGGGGTAGTGGCTGGTCCAATGGCCCATTGCGAGGTTAGCCACGTCCACCACCCCTCTTTTGTTCTTTTTGGCCGGCGGCTGCAGCCCTTTTGATTTCGTTGATTTCATTAATGTTTAATTGATTCATTGACCTGTTGGTTAAAATAAAGCTTGGATTATTTTTGGAACTCAAACCATTTGTCTGTGTCCTTTTATATATGTTATGGTCTCTTTTGATACGAGCCTTATTTTTCCCAGTTTAAATGAATAATTTTTAAGAGGCCGTAACAGAAGACAATCCGTCACCTAGAAAATCGTCTTTGGACTGATTGCTAATCCTGAAACTTCCTCATCACCGTATTCCTCTTCATTAAAAGCACTGAGATTACCTTTTGACATTTATCAATGGTAAATGTCTTTTTTCCCTTCTATCAACATCTGATTGGGCAATTCAGCAATAGAGAGGTGGTATTTCCATTGTGGCATCTACAGTTGCAAGAAAAAGTATGTGAACCCTTTAGGATTTCTTGGATTTCTGCATAAATTGGTCATTAAATGTGTTCTGATCTTCATCTAAGTCACAACAATAGACAAACAGTCTGCTTAAACTAATACCTCACAAAAAATGATATGTTTTCATGTTTTTATTGAACAAACCATGTAAACCTTCACAGTGCAGGGTGGAAAAAGTATGTGAACCTTTGGATTTAATAACTGGTTGACCCTCCTTTGGCAGCAATAACCTCAACCAAACGTTTCCTCTAGTTGCAGATCAGACCTGCACAACGGTCAGGAGGAATTTTGGACCATTCTTCTTTACAAAACTGTTTCAGTGCAGGAATGTTCTTGGGATGTCTGGTGTGAATCGCTCTCTTAAAGTCATGCCACAGCATCTCAATTGGGTTGAGGTCAGGACTCTGACTGGGCCACTCCAGAAGGCGTATTTTCGTCTGTTGAAGCCATTCTGTTGTTGATTTACTTCTATGCTTTGGGTCGTTGTCCTGTTGCATCACCCATCCTCTGTTGAGCTTCAGTTGGCGGACAGATGGTCTTAAGTTTTCCTGCAAAATGTCTTGATAAACTTGGGAATTCATTTTTCCGTCAATGACAGCAATCCGTCCAGGCCCTGAGGCAGCAAAGCAGCCCCAAACCATGATGGCCCCTCCACCATATTTCACAGTTGGGAGGTTTTGATGTTGGTGTGCTGTGCCTTTTTTTCTCCACACATAGCGTTGTGTGTTCTTTCCAAACAACTCAATTTTGGTTTCATCTGTCCACGGAATATTTTGCCAGTAGTGCTGTGGAACATCCAGGTGCTCTTTTGCAAACCTCAAACATGCAGCAGTGTTTTTTTTTTGTTTTGTTTTTTTTTTTGGACAGCAGTGCATTCCTCCGTGGTGTCCTCCCATAAACTTCCTTCTTGTTTAATGTTTTACTTATTGTAGATTTGTCAACACAAATGTTAGCATGTGCCAGAGATTTCTGTAAGTCTTTAGCTGACACTCTAGGATTCTTCTTCACCTCATTGAGCATTCTGCGCTGTGCTCTTGCAGTCATCTTTACAGGACGACCACGCCTAGGGAGAGTAGCAACAGTGCTGAACGTTCTCCATTTGTAGACAGTCTGTCTTACCGTGGACACATGAACATCAAGGCTTTTAGAGATACTTTTGTAACCCTTTCCAGCTTCATGCAAGTCAACAATTCTTGATCGTAGGTCTCCTGAGAGCTCTTTTGTGCCAGGCAAGGTTCACATCAGGCAATGCCTCTTGAGAACAGCAAATTCAAAACTGTTGTGTGTTTTTTTTAAGGGCAGGGCAGCTTTAACCAACACATCCAATCTCATCACATTGATTGGATCCAATTAGCTCTTGGAGAAGTCATTAACCTAGGGGTTCACATACTTTTTCTACCCTGCACTGTGAATGTTTACATGTTTTGTCCAATAAAAACATGAAAACATATCATTTTTTGTGCAGTATTAGTTTAAGCAGACTGTGTTTGTCTATTGTTGTGACTTAGATGAAGATCAGAAAACATTTGATGACCAATTTATGCAGAAATCCAAGAAATTTGACCTGCATGGTGGTTCTAGATATAAATGTCCATTTAAAAAATTAGGTTTAGGCAAAGTTTTTTTTTAAATGACATCAGGTGCTATTTAACAAATTTTATGGAAAAGTTAAAGCCTGACAGTCTTCAAAACTGTATACACATCAAGTAAAAAAACAATTAAATAACAGCCTTGGGTGAATTTCCCCATTGGCAGTTCTAGTGGAAAATGGTGCCGCATTTGTAACAAACATGCATTTGTGTGATTAGCAACAGAGCTTAGTATCTTGGTTGCATCCATGCCAGTGTCAAAAAGCTTATTCTGCCATTGACTCTCAAGTCCACACCAGTAAGTCCACTTCTGAATGGCTTATTAATAAAAAATGAATGTTTTTGAGTGGCCTAATCAAAGTCTGGACTTACAGCTGATTGAGATGCTGTGGCATGGCCTTGAAGGTCACATATTTTACCCCTTTAAAGGGATATTTCCGGATTTGTGAGGTGCTTGGCATTACATAGTGGTGGCATTAGTCTCCAGTGATTTCTGTAAAAGTTGATCATGTAGTTATTACGGGCTCAGAGTTTGCTTGCCTGTACGCCATGTCCAAAAATCTACAAAGCACTTCATTGCTCCCAAAAAAAAAAAAAAAAAAAACGCCCTGTGTCAGGCACTAATTTATGATGCAGCTTTTGGCATTTTGTCTCCTTCCGCAGTGCACTGTCATCCTCTGATTATCTGTGTGGGTCTGCGGGCTTCTGCAGGAATAATAACACTCCTAATAAAGTGGAAGCCAATGTGCACTTAAGTTTTTTCCAAAGTTGTAGTTTTTCCCAGCTGTTAGAGCAGCTTATAACTTTGCAAATTCTTCCTGATGACCTAGTAAAAAAAAGTAATGTTAAAAGAAGAAAACTGTTCACTTCGTAGGACAGCTTGAATTCAAACCCTGCAGATGTTGCAAGACGGCATCACAGTAATAGCAGCTTGTCAGCTTCTCTTTTACTCCCTGCATTCATCCACAATCCAGCTAACATATTTCTGCATGTATTAAACCAAGCTCAGTGAAAGATAAAAAGATAATCTTATTTGTCAAAGTTATAAACTGGTAGATGGCTGGAATTGAATTCAGCTCTGAAATGAAGCCTTTCAAAGACAGCATTATTTTTTCATTTCCACAATCCTTCCCACTCTTGGATAAGCTGTGGCAGAAGAGGCAATGTGCATTTGAATAATAAAAGAGTTTTAGAAAACAATGAAATGGGAGAGGCTTGAGTTTATTAGGACTAACAGTGCTGTGGGATTGCTGTTATTAAATTTTGAGTTGGTCTATTTTGAATAATCCATGCAGAGAGGCCTTATTTCGGTGCATGTCCCGAGGCTACAGCCAATCTGTTGGGCAAACATCCAAGGAGGAGCAGAGAAAAGCCATCAGGCTGCGTTAAGAAACATAATGCATACACATCATTTATGACTGACCTAAATTATTTCCCCTCAGATCTCGTTCTTTGACACATCAAAAAAAAAACTCCTTATTCAATCATGCCATGACAGCATTGTATTATAAGAATTTTTTCAAGTTACTTTTCTTATCATCAAAGAGGAAGAAGAGCAGCAGAGAGAGGGGGAGGGTGGGAGCTGCTCCTCAGAAATTGCTTTCATAATGTGACCGTGTTGTGAACTTTGTCATCAGTAAAGCATGTCAACAGCTCTATTTAGCTCTGTGTAGTATGTCAGATGAGCAGAACGCTGCCGCTGGATGACCAGACGCTTCTCTGCAACATATTCAGACGTTAGAAACAGACACTCTCTTCCTGAGGATGTGGGGCACAGGAGATAAAATGTGAAAGTGTCAGAGAGGGGGGGAGGCTGGTTACCATGGTACCTGAGCTCAGCCTGTTGCAGAAGTATTAAATATCACTGAGGGTCCTGCTTTTGATCCAAACACTGCCACCTTGCCTCCTCTCCACATTCTGGAGGAACCAGCACCTGGCCTGAGTCTCACATCAGCCACCTGAGAGGAAGAAGACATCCATATTCATCTACACAGACTGATACAGCACTTTACAGAGAGCAGCATGATGAAATAGGAGTTCTAATTAGCCAGGTCTAACATCCTGTGAGTGACAGGCTCCTCCTGAAATATTCATGAAATGTGTTGTTTTCATCTCTTTGTGAAAGGATGTGTCAGGCTTTGTCTTAGCTAATAAAGTCAAGTCAGACATCTTTGCCATTAGGGAACAGGATTCCAGTGACACTATATGAAACTTTATTTCTCTTGCCATGCTACCGCTGACAATTAGTGGAGCAGGATTGTCACCAAGGCATGTGTTTGCTGTTTGCAACGGAGACATTTTCATATAAGAGGGGTCAAAAGTTCCTCCAATATCAGCAGGAAAAACATGGTGATTAATTCATCATAAAATATTCATCTTTATGTGAAGGTGACTTTTTCATCATGCTTAAGAATAAAAGCATAACCTGATTCAATATAGATGGACTGTTTTACATATGAATAGCATGGGATGTATTTCACAGTCTTCTGGGAAACATCCCATGCAGTGGCTAGGAAGGGCAGGACATTTCAGAGAAGAATGTCTGAGGTAAGTTGGCAAACCTTCTGGATGTCACATTCGGCTCGACAGGCAGCCATTATCACTGTTCACTGTAAAACTGCTTCTATATGATAAAGTGATGTTGATATAGTGACGAGTTACTATCGAGAGTCTGTGCAATAAGTTGCATTTTGTACTTGACTGCACTGCGAGTTTTCTAGCTGTTTGGATCAAGCTGCTCTGCTCTTGTAAGCAGTGGAGATGGACCCAAGCACGTGCTGTGGAATTGCAAAGATTGGCTGTTAAGTGGATCGCGGTGCTGACAGAGTATGCAGAGTATGTGGAAATTGATGGTTAGTCCTAACCTCCGTTCATTAACATTAAACAAACAAAAAATACATTCTTCTTTGCACCATCATGTGACACAAATTTAATCTCACTGAGAACTCAAATGTCAACTACGCTCACCGGCCACTTTATTAAGTACACCTTGCTACTATGAGATTGGACCCCCTTTTTTCCCTGAGGACTGCCTCAATCAATGCCTTAATCCATTGTTCAACAACAAGTTGGAAACATTCCTCAGAGGTTTTGGTCCATATTGACATGATAGCATCACCAATAATACCAAGCTCATGGGTTCAATCCCCATACTAGCCAATGACTGTAAGACCCTCTCAGGCTCACCTTTGAACTATGTCAGCCAGGTTTGCCAAAGGCCCACCTCCTCTCCCAGAATTAAATATCAGAAGTTCTGACTCACCTTTGAACAAGTCGGATTTGGTAAAGCCCAACCTCTAACTCCCAGGACTTTGTGTGAGGTTCTAAAGTGACTGTGTGACCTTTCTTAAAGAATGATTTTTCTTTTTCAAGGAACTTCAGGATGAGGAAAATCTGGAAAATTGTGAATAAACCACATGAAGCAATGACCACATGGCCTAATGGACATGGCATCTGACTTCAGATCAGAAGCTTGAAGGTTCGAGACCCTTTGTGGTTGCCAATGCAGCTTTATCAAAGGACGCTTCTCTTGTGTTCTCTGTTTGGATTTATCAGCCTGATAAAAGATGTTGTCTAAGAGAAACAGGCCGGTTAGCTCAGATGGTCAGAGCGTGGTGCTAATACCGCCAAGGTCATGGGTTCAATCCCCATACTGACCAAAGACTGTGAGACTGTTTAAGACTCACCTTTGAACAATGTCAGCCACATCTGCTCAAGTCCCAATTCCCAGAACACTGTCTGAGGTGAAGACATGACTCATATCCTTGCTTGAAAAATGATTTTTTCTTTATCAAGGTAAAGAAAATCTGAAAAATTGTGAAAAAAGGCAAGAAGCAATAACCATGTGGCCTAATGGACAAGGCGTCTGACTTCGGGTCAGAAGATTAAGGGTTCAAGTCCCTTCATGGTTGTAAATGCAGCTTTATGGAATTGCCCCCTCTCTCATGTTTACCTTGTGTTCTCTGTTTGGATTTGTCTGCCCCAATAAAAGATGTTGGGGATGTCTAAGAGAACCAGGCCGGTTAGCTCAGATGGTCAGAGCTTGGTGCTAATAACGCCAAGGTCATGGGTTCAATCCCCATACTGGCCAATGACTCTCTATGACTTCAGTCATAGGAATATTCCATGTTGTTTATTTATCTGTCCTCAGTCCTCTGTCTTCACTTGAACAGGAAGTACTTTCTGATCAACCATCTTAAAGATTGCCCCAAAGACTCTGGGTGAGTCTCACTTCTCTTATTATAAGGCTTGAGTCTTTTCCTTGAGTCTTAGTTCCACCCACCAAAGACTCATGGAGAGACCGAGGAATCGATGCGGAAGACTGAAGCCATAAGACCGACGATTAACGGTCCATGGGACGTCCTTACCTGTGCAGCGTCACTTGAAGCGACGTCAGTTTATGATGACTGTGCCGGCTGATCATCAGCCAGCTGATCATCAATCAGCTGTCAGCAGGCAGAAACAGCTGATTGTGTCTCCATAAATTAACAGATGTCGGCATTTACAGGGATCAGAAAACCCCTGCATGAAGAGAAACCTGCAGTAAACATCATAGGTTTTAAAGGCTCATGAACTGATGGGCTGGGATTTTAAATAAGTGTTTGAAATAAGCATTTACAGTGAAATATTGAGAATATATTTAATAAAATCAATAATAAAGACTGAATCAGTATAGAATTTATATTTGATTAGTTTTCTGATTCACCTTCAAACATCAAACATGTTAAAAGCTCATAAAATCAACAGAATCAGATATAAATCTGCCCTTTGCCCCGAACATCATTTAGAGGATTTTTTCTACATTCGGTCTGTCATAGCCTTGAATTAAGACAAAAGATAGTCGTAGAAAATTATTAAATTATTCTGTCCACCTGATTAAGACCAATTTTAGCCCAATAATAGTCGTTAAAAGTACGACCATAGCAATGTCTTTACAGAGACGTCTTTACAATGACATGAAAACTACATCTTTTCACCTTTCACTTTTCTATTAAATCTAGAAGTTGTTTAGACAGAGTGGAGACGTTTTTAACGTCATTGCAACTATTTTTTGATATCAAAAAACAGGCGGGCTCTTTCTACCTACAAATGCTATATTACCAAATTATTAATTATCATAATTATTCAGTGTGAAGGTTGATCAAACCTTGTGCTATCAGACTGATAGAAACTTTATTAATACCACTATGATTTGAACGTGTTTCTTCTTAAAATCAGATTTGCTGCTGTCTGATTTTAATTCTTTTCATAATCTAATAAACAGAAATTTCTAAATGAACTATAACACTTAGCAAAAAATATTGGTAAAGACGTTAAAAAAACGTCTCCACTCTGTCTAAACAATGTCTAGATTTAATAGAAAAGTAAACGGTGAAATGCTGTACATTTCAGGTTGTTGAAAAGACGTCTCTATAAAGACCTCTCTATAAAGACGTCGCTGTAATATTGTCATTTTTTAACGACTATTATTGGGCTAAATTTGGACTAAATTAGAGGGACAAAACATGGCTCACTTTCCTATGACTATCTTTTGTCTAAAATAAGGCTGTGATGGACTGAATGTAGACAAAAATCCTCTAAATGTTGTCGGTGTTTGGTGGGAAAAGGAAGATTTAGATCTGAATCTTTAGATTTTATGAGCTTTTAACATGTTTTATGTTCGAATGTGAATCAGAAAACTAATCAAATACTAAACTCCACTGATTACCTCTTTATTATTGATTTTATTAAATATATTCTCAGTATTTCACAGTAAATGCTTATTTCAGACACTTATTTAAACCCCAGCCCGTCAGTTATTGAGCCTTTTAAACTTCTGATGCTTATATTCTGTTTAGAGTCCGTTGAGTCCGTTTATCGTCTGTAATAAACTCTGTTTCTCCTCCATCATTTATCTCTACTGATGCTGTAAAGTTTCACTGACATCCACTGTGTAGCAGCGTCCAATCAGAGAGTGATATCCAATAAGGGGGCGTGCCTCTGAGTAAAAAGAGTTCTGGGAAGCCTGCTCTGATGTGTCTTTGCTCATCGGTCTTCAAATCTCAGTCCTCAGTCTTATGGCTTGAGTCTTAAAACCCTGTAAAGGCTTTGGCACAGCCGTGAAGATGGCAGATCGGAAACTACTTCTGGTTCGAGCGAATCCATAGGATCTGAGACCGATCTATAAGCGACTTGAGATCTGGCCCCTTGCGTGGTTTTAAGACCGAAGACTGAGATTGGAAGACCAATGAGCAGAGACTCATGAGAGCAGGCTTCCCGGAACTCTTTTTACTCAACGACACGTTTGTTTATCACTGGATATTGGATATTGATTGATGATCAGCTGATTGATGATCAACCTGCACCATCATCATAAACTGACGTCGCTTCACATGACACTGCAGAGGGTAGGACGTCCTATGGACCGTTAATTATCGGTCTGTTGGCTTCAGTCCTCCGCTTCGATTCCTCCAGTCTCTCCATGAGTCTCTGTGGGACGGACTAAGACTCAAGGAGAAGACTGAAGCCAGAGACCCAAGCCATATAAAAGTCAAAGTGAGATGCAGCCCATGTCAGCCCGATTTACTAAAGGCCCACCTCCTGTCCCAGAAATCAATATCAGAAATTCTGACTCACCTTTGAACAACATCAGCCAGATTTGGTAAAGCCCCACCTCTAATTCACTTCATCAGGACTTCATCTGAGGTGAAAAATCACTGTGTCACCTTGCTTGAAGAGTGACTGTTCTTTTTCAAGGACCTTCAAGGTGAGGAAAATCTGAAAAATTGTGAAAAAAAAAATCATGACGCAAAGTCACAAAGCTTTTTTTTCATTGACATGTTTTAAATCAGTACTTTTATCCTCGTTTAACATCACTGTCCACCTAGTTAGGGACTCGGTATTCTTCATAGCCAACATTATGGCTGTTACAGTCTGTCCTGAAAATGTTACATTTGTAACCATAATTATTATTTCAGGAATTTTAAGCTTTTACTTTTTTGTGTAAGAGTTAAACATTTAGTGATTCACTTTAGTTGGGAGAAGTTGTTTTTTTTTTTTTTAATTCATTTGATTATGTTTATTTGTAAGAAAGAAAATAAGTTGGCACAACTTTATTGTCTAAAGATCTCAGTGTGTATAAGTTTTTATACTAATGAAAGATGAATGATCTGAACAGAAAAATGATGAGTTGGCACAACTTTTTACACATTTTTAGTCTGTAGAACTTCAATTCCAAGTTTTATCACATAGGAATTGTAAGTTGCCTCAACTTTGGATTATTTGTTGGCTCAACTACAGGCAGTTTTCTTCAAAACTTAAGAGTTTGAGTTTGTCTCAAAACCAAAAAAATCTATTGCAAAAGTTTGCCTTGAAATTTTGAGTTTTCAGACCTTTTTTAAGGGAGTGGTGCATTAGTAGAGACAGAATCCAAGGGGAAAAATTTAAATAACTGGCATGGCAGGTGTACGTCTGTCAGAGGCACTACATGTCGGTTTTGATTATTTTTCAATTAATTGCTTAGCGCTACCCAGCAGTGACCAAAAAGTGGTCATGCATGAGAAGAACTTAAGATTAAACACAGCCAAACAAGGGGCCGCTGCAGGGCTCCAAAAATCCAAATTATTTATTGCAATGTGGCAGACGTTTCTCTGTTCTCTCTGTCATATTTTTGGCTCAGCGCCTGCCCACCTTGGTTGGATGTGGGTGAAATACTTTTCTCCAAACTAGGGAACACAAAACAAACTGGCCACATGAGGAAAGGCACACGGAGCAGGTAATCAGAGGATAATGAGACCCAGGTGAGAGTGGTCTAGTTAGTGAGAAACAAAGGAGACAAGGTTAGGAGTAGCGTCTGCAAGATAGGGGCAAATTAAATGGGGAATGACAGCTCTATCAAAACACAAGAAAATTCAAACACACCTGTATTTTATCAGAGAGAACACATCTCAGGCAGATAACTACATGAGCCACATAAAACCAAAAATAGTTCCCCTATTCAGCCAGCTTTGGTGGAAATAGCATTTTTAATCATTTAATCCAGGAATTGTCCATTTTCAAAGTAAAACCTGATTTTTTTCCTTTATTCTGAAAGAAGTGGAAATAATGAGTAATTCAATTTTTCAAGAATATGTCTGCAACTGAATGTAAGCCCTGAACTGAAGTAGCCTAAGTCTTATTAACCCATTGAGTGCCATTGACATATATATATATATATATATATATATATGTCATTTAAAAACTAACGCTTGAGTGCCATTGACGTATATACATGTCAAAGTGTTTTTTTCAGCGGCTGGCACAAGGGGGCGCTCTCACGCTCCCTTTAAGTAATTTTGGGACACATAGTCAGACGTCTATGGTCGGAACATGGAGGAGACGGTAGATCAAAGCCACAGTGATAAGAGGTGGAGACCCTGGGGTCAAAGAGCAGAGCGATCTGAGGTAATCTAAGCTAAAAGTTCTAAAATAGACGCTGGAAGAAACTTTAGACTTTTGCCTGAGAAATCGCTTACTCACTGAAACCGACACTGATCTTAACGACAGTGAATCCAGGGATCAGCGCGGCCATTCATCTGCCTCCACCGGCCAAGAGGCTAAAGAATGCCGCAAGGTCTTTCCCGTACATCGGAGGCAAAAGGCACCCTCTCACCAGCTGGATGCACACAGCAACGGCACTTCAGAGACAGACTTTTCCAACCCAGACTCTGAGGAACGGCTGCTGAGTGAGCGGAGCAGATCTTGTTCTCCGCCCCAGAGTGATGGAGGTAAGTTAACATTAGGAACACACTGATTATTCAGCCAGATTTATCGAATGAAACCATCACTCATGCTCCTGTGATTTCAGAAGCAGACTTGAGAGAAGAGCAAGCCCCATGCAGTTCTACAACATCGTCTGTTGGCAGGAAAAGATGTGAGAACAAAAAATTCTATATTATAGATTATATATTATGTATATAAAATATATTTTATATTATATAACTTCTATAATTTACAGGCAGTGCCAGGGGACATGAAAGCAGGAGAGGACGTGAGCGTATCGGGGGGTCACGTGGAGGCCGTCCAGTACCAGCGTGAATGAGTGTGAATGACAGTGACTGGAAGCATTGTTATTTATTTTACAACAAAATAACATTTGTAATACAATTTTCAGATGTCTTTTATGTCATTGAAGGCAAAATTATAACATTCAAATCTCTGTTTTGCTTGACAGACTCTCTTTCACAAAAATGCATTTTTCTCAGCTTTCTAGAAAAAAGTGGTCTTTTTGGTGAAAGTAGCCTCTAATCAACTTCAGATAAATCAAGAACGGAACAAGGTGCAAACAAACGTTTTTTTTTTTCCATGATGAAATAGAGAGTTTCTTCTTTCATTTGAGGTATTTGGTGTTTTCAGAGTCATAGTACAAAATACTCTGTGGGTCTTGAAAGATGACTCAAAATGGCCAAAAATGCTGGCACAAGCCACTTTCCATTTTATAAAAGGGCTGGCACTCAATGAGTTAAGAAATTCTAAACAAAACATATAAAGTATGGCATCATCTACACAAAGGTCTAGTTTGCAGAACAAACGCTTTTGGGCTCAACATCCACTGGAGTAGACCCATGTACAATGGGTCATGGAAACAAATGAACTAAAAAGGTTTTATTAAGTTTTATTTGATCCTTTATGTTTTTTGTTTTTTTTAACTTTATGGTATAATTAGATAAAAAAGAAGTAAGTCACACTATTCTTTTAAACACTTGTTCCCTCATTTCCATCTCTGTTTGAATTGTAATTTTATTTCTCTAAATGCCACAGAGACAAGAAAATGATGGAAAAGTGTCCCTGCCAAAGACTAAAGTTAGTGTTCTGTCGAGATGTGCTGCCATAATGAAAAATTTTGCATGGAAATAAAAGTAGAGGTTACCCGTATCCATAGGCGGTTTTAACGTTAGGTGAGGGAGGCAATGCCTGGGGCCTCATGCCCCCAAGGGGCCTGGAGGCATAGGTAGTCACCCAGGATGTCACCCTCTGAGGGTGCACTGACAGGAGCCCCAAGCACTGTAGTTAGCCTGAAATATCATGTAAAATGTAAATCTGCTGTCAGATTAAAACCTTTTCAACCCCTTTCCTCTTCTCCGCTCATCCGGTATGACTCTGCTGCTCCTTCTCTCTCATACGCTGTTTGGTCATTAGTTTACCAGGTGAGCCTAATTAGAGGAAATTTACTTCAGGAGGTTGTTACATTATTAAGCAAGTTACAGGTTTCATGCAGTAGGGTAAAAGAAAGATCTTTCTTCAGATGAAAAGCGTGAAAAAGTTCAGTATTTTACACGGAGAAAACACTGGATATTCAGGAAAAGTTAAGAGAGATCATCATACTGTGAACAGACCTGTGCGTGAATCCGTGTGCAGACAGTATTAAGGAGAAATTCAGGCATATTAAGGAAAGTTCCTGTGTGGCAAATTCATCATATTAAGAGAGTGGCTGAGAAAAATCCACCGATAAGTAGCTTTTTGAAGCTACTGGTGCCTCTAGACTCCCAAGAACTGGTGCAGGGGCTTGATGATGTGCATGAAGATATATTTCAGCCACCCTTAACCAATGCCCACAAGGAGAAAAAAATTGTAGTGGGCTCAGAAATATATATAAAGACTAAATTTCAAACGGTTTTATTCACTGATGCCGTGCTACACTGGATTGCATGGAGTTCTGGATGGATGGGTGGCCACCATGTCCCAACAAGGCTGCAACATCAGCAAGGAGGTGTTGGAGCGATTTTCTGGGCTGGAATCATAGGAAGTGAGTTGTAGGTTTTTTTAAGCATGCATGAAGGCGTCAAAATGACCTCAGCAGAATATGTGGAGTTCCTAGCGACATTTCCTGCCACGGTATAAAAAGAAGAACCGTGACAACAGGAGTAAAATTCTTTCATGCTTGACAACGTACCATCCCATACTGCTGCTGCTGCAAAAAAAACAAAAACAAAAACAAAACACTGACACTTTGGCGGCTATGGGCATAAAGGAAGAAAAAATCATGGTGTGGCCACCATCCTCCCCTAACCTCAACACTATTGAGAACCTATGGAGCATCCCTAAAAGGAAGCGCTTTGAGGGTGGACGGTAGTTTACCTTAAAACAGCAGCTATGGGAGGCAATTCTGGTATCCTCAAAGGAAATACAGGCAGAAATTATACATGGACTTACATGTTCAATAGATGAGAGAGTTATTAAGGTGATATCAAAGAAGGACTGCAATGTTAATTTGAAACTCAATCTGTAGAGCAGTGTTAATTTCGTCGACTAAAACTATGACTAAAACTATTTGTCGACAGCCTTTTGACAAAAACTACACTAAGACTAACAAAAATAGATCTGTGATGACTAAAACTGACAAAAACTAAGTTTTGTTTTTTTCAAGATGACTAAAACTAGACTAAAATGTAATGTAGTTTTTGTTGATTATTGTCATGATTATTGTCAGAGAAATAATTACGATTATACGATTATCACGATTATTTTTGCATTAATTAATTTCACACTACCATGAATAGGTAAAATCACATGAACTCTCCTTATAGGTCTTGAATTCAATTTATTTCCATTTTGGATGCTCTCATAACAAAACAATATATCAACAATGTAAAGTAACTTAAAAGTACAAGAAAAATGATAATCCCATTTGGAATTAAACAAAAATCACATCTGCTGTGTAAACAATAAATACTACATATTAAATATGTACTTCTCTCAGAGAAAACATATATAAAGGCTACAGGACCTTGTTTAGGACTGTGACACGCCTCCGCCTGCAACTGCACAAAGCAACACGAGGCGGTGACATGCGGTTGTTGTGTAACTTTGTTTTCGTTCGGGGCGAGTTGCACTGACACACCAATATGGTTCACGACATAATATTTTCTGGAAATTGACGGTATTTAGGAAACGTTAAGATTAAAAAATTCTAAAGTTTAATACCGCGATTAATTGTGAAAACGGGAAATTGTAGCATCCCCAGTGCATAGACCTGATTTTGTACCAGATTTAGGCAAGAAAATAAATGCTTGGACTAAAAGTAAAGACTAAAATGTGAGACTGTTTATGGACTAAAACTAGAATAAAACTAGACTAAAACTTAAAAGGATAGACATGACTAAAACTAAAATGTACGTCATTTAAAGACTAAAACTAAGACTTAAATGAAAAATAGCTGCAAAAATTAAAACTGCTGTAGAGTTGTTTCTGATTGAAATAGCTTTGATTTGAGAAAAATTACCTCCTAATGCAACAATTCCAACAGATTACTGTTTTCAGTCCTTTAGCAACTATAAAGTGTTTTCAGACTCTTTTTGCATGATAATTTGTCCCATCTCCACACAGGATCTCTGGAGCTCAGTCAGAGTGGCCATCAGGTTCATGGTCACCTCTCTTACTAAGGCCCTTCTCCCCTGATTGATCAGTTTGGCCTGGGGACCAGCACTTGGAAGAGTCCTGGTTATGCTAAACATTTGCTATTTGAGAATCATGGAGGCTCCTGTGCTCTTGAGAAATTTTATTGCAACAGATTCTTTGTAGCCTTCCCCAGATCTGTGCCTTGCAACAATCCTGTTTCTGAGCTCTGCAGGCAGTTACTTTTACTTCATGGCTTGGTCTGTAGACAGGTGTGAATGCCGTTCCGAATCCTATCCAGTCAATTAATTTACCACAAGCGGACTCTAATCAAGGTGTAGAAACATCTGAGCAAAGATCAAGAGAAATGGTAAATGCTGAATGTCTTGTTTTTTCAAAGAGTCAAAACACGTATGTCAATGTGATATTTCCGTTTTTTTAATTAAGAATAATTTGCAAAAACCTTTAAAAAAATTATGTTTCACTTTGTCATGCTGGGGCTCTGAGTGTAGAGTAATGAACCCCTTCACTAAGTCAGCCGCTATGCTCAGACAAGAAAGTGGGCAAGTGAATGACTGGAAGTTTCAGTCATTGCAGTAGTAGAGATGGCAGCTCCAAACATCTCCCGTCTCTTCAAGAGCCGTCATATCCATGAGGACAGGCTCATTTCATACTCTGAGCAGCATGGTAGACTTTCTGCATGGAACATAAACCAATGCCACCCAGTTAATGATGCAAGTAGTCTCCAGGATTGCTTCTTCTTTTTCTTCTTGCATCCAACAACGAGCATGATGCCGCCAACTGTATTGGACTGTAAAGGAGAGGGGAGGGGCAAGAAATCAGGCTCATGGCTAATGTGAAACCCCCTCACAATAACTACTGCCTTTCTCTGCTCTTGGTAAAAGAAATTTCAATTCCATTTCCATCAAGAGCTGTTGTTCTTTTTCTGACATATTAAGGCTAAAGGCTGTAGTGACGTATAGCTCGTAGGAGCTACTTTCTATAGGCAGTAAATGCAAAGGTTACAGGAAATCTGAGCGTCTAAGCAAGAATGATAATCCCTTTGGTGCAGCGACGAGGTGCATTTGTGCCTATGGATAGAAGATATGGTTTTTGTTCAGGTCGGGCCGTACTGAGGCTCTGTCAGTCAGCAGAAGACGGGAGGTAGAAGTGCAACCAGTATGTCTGTAAGTGGTTTATTGATGCTTGTCATCAGGGGAACCAGAGTGTGGCTAATCACATATGACACCCAGTCACTACGCTGAGAAGGGGGGCTCTGAGATGGAGGTGTTGGACCCTCCATAGAAGATCAATCAGCTCGGCTTATCCTCCCTCCAATCTAAATGGAAAGCTTAAAGTCTATAGGCATTCTGCAGCACTGGCAGTCTCGCTGATCATCGCACGTCAGAGATGCTGGATAAATGAAAGATGAAGACACGGTGTGGAAATTCTTAGATAGCAGGCGGGTCTTTACTGACAAGAGCAATTATTTTATTTTCTTTGATCCCCTAAGCTCAAAAGTGGTCGGCTCTACCTTTGTTACTTGTGCCATCTGAGTTTCCATCTAAATTAGGGCAGGTTTGATCACAAATTAGAGGAATTCTACAGATAAGTGCAAAGTTATTGGCAATATTTGCTTTTTGCATAAACATATACAAAGCTAGGGGCATTTACTGCCCAGAAGGTGTCAATACATTAGTCTATTAAAACAGATAGCTCTACTATGAATGGAAAATCTGGTCATAAGTGAATACTGGTGTATGTTGGCTCTCAAACAATGCTGGGCTTTTTTAGGATATGTTTTTGGGGCAAGAGTAAGGGTGAGAAAGGCTAGACTTGGACCAGGTCCGCAAGCATGCATGGGGGCATGATCCAAACAGTGTTAATGTCGTCGACAAAAACTATGACTAAAAATATTCAGCGACAGCCTTTCTTTCCATGACAAAAGCTGGACTAAGACTAGCAAAAATAGATCTGTGATGACTAAAACTGACAAAAACTAAGTTTAGTTTTTGTCAAGATGACTAAGATGTCATTTTTTTCATCGGACATTCAAAATCCATATTTCTCCACTGTGGGTAAATCTGTCAAAATGCAATGCATCTGTAGCTCCTCTGCCTCTCAGCTGTATAAAGCAGGAACCCCAGGTTTAGCAGTGTATAGAACACACTACCATGATTTGTTACCAAATTTAGGCAAGAAAATAAATGCTTGGACTAACAGTAAAGACTAAGATCTGAGGACTTTTATGGACTAAAACTAGTCTAAAATGTTTTGAGTTTTCATTGACTTAAACTAGACTAAAACTAAAAAGGGTAGAAATGACTAAGATGGGACTAAAACTAAAATGCATTTTATTTAAAGACTAAAACTAAAACTAAATTAAAAATAGCTGCCAAAATTGGATCCAACCACTAGGCTATCTTCACACTCAAGCTAGGCTTTTTAAAAATGTATTTTAAACATGACAATATGAAAAATGATTATCCAAACCTTTAAGCCCTGATAAATTAGGTTCATGACATCATCCTTTTCAATACTTGATTCCACTTGGATCATGTGTAATGCTGCCATGGAGGCATGGGCCCAGCATAGGGGGGAAAAGAGCACTGATTGCCCAGGCCTACAGTAGGGAGGGGTCCTTGAGAAGCCAGCAATGAAAAAATATGTTTTTATTTGTTTTTTATTAGTAAACAGTGTCATTATTGAATCAAAAGCAACTAAATTAATTTGTCAACAGACTGAAATTTGTATCAAATAGAGGAAAATACAATACTGGGGGCCCCTGCTCCTCCTTAAAAAATTCCAAATACTGTAGTCCAGTGCTGCAAAATAATGCAAGCAAATGTAATGTAACCATAGTAAATGCTCATAGATAACTGAAGCAACGTTTGTTGCTTGGCTAGCCGAGCCGAGTTACGGGGGGCTCTGTGTGATATTCTTTCTGGGGGCCTAAAATCCCTAGCTACACCACTGCATGGAAGAGAGAGAAAGAAAGTCAGTGAGAGATGCAAAACCACTACAGTATGTGGTGCCAATGTGCCTCTGACTTGCTTTAAGGATTTTTGGCAATGTTCAAGTTGTCCTGGGTTCAAACACAGTCTACAGGTACATCTAAAGAAAAATACAATATCATGTAAAAGTTTATTTTTCTTGCAGTTCAATTCAGAATGTTAATATATATCCATATATTCTATATATAGTGCTTAACAAATGTATTAGACCACCCTAACCCTAACCAAAGTAAGGTTTATGCCACAGCTGCCCTAAATTAACAGCATTGGTAATTACCAAAATCATTTTTTATGTTTCTGCAATGGTTAATACACCAATATGTAGAAGCTCTTTAACCCAAATGATATCTTTAATGCTGAAATATAATTATTATTGTTATCTATGAATTTTAAAATTTACTGATTTACAAAAAAACTGAAAAAAATAGTAAAGCACATTAGTATTTCTTAATTAACATGTCAAATTATAGTTATTTACTTGCGTTCCTGAACAGAAAAATGAGTTTTAGTGGTTGAATGTTATGCTTGATTAATTTCTGACTTCTCAGAGAAGCCCAGTGAGCCGGCTCAAATTTGGGTGAATTCAGTTTGAAATTCCTCATTCCTGTTCAAAATGGTAAAACGTGGAGAGCTCACTGAAAATGAAAGAGTCCGCATTAAAGCACTTCATGATGCTGGATGGTCTCTGAGACAAATATGACAGGTGGTCTAATAAATTTGTTAAGCTCTGTACATCTCATACAAAGTGAAACATTTCAAGATTTTTTTGTTTTAATTTTTACCACTTACAGTGCACAAAAATCAGAAATCCACCATCTCAAAATACTAGAATGTTAAAAAAATAACACTCACAAATCAAAATAAGCATTATTAATACAGGAATGTCTACATTCTTATAAATTATGTTTATTCGTGCACTTTGTACTTGGCCAGGGCTCCTTTTGCATATTTAAAAAGATTTTAAGGAAATCACAAGGGAAAAAATGTACTTTTAGCTGATATTCTAATTCATGAGGTGCACCTGTATTTGTTTAAGAAGGAAAGAAGACAGAGGTTCTAAACCCTGCTCCTATATCATAAGATGGATCACAGAAAACCTGATCAGGAGCATATGGTCTCCTATGCATTAGAGAGCTTATTGATCACCAAATCAACAGATGTGAAATTGTAAAATGCTGATTATTTCTAGAAAGTTGAAACATTTCTGATATTTGGTGTGAAATAAGCAAGTTCTTTTCAAAGATTTATGATGAGAAAAATGTCCTACCAATCACAAAATACACATGCTTACACAAGCACTGGAGTTGGCCTTTGCAGCTATAACAACCTCCCCTCTTCTTGGAAGGCTTTCCACAAGATTTTGGAGCATTTCCATGGGAATTTGTGCCCATTCATTCTTCAGAGCATTTGCGAGGTCAGGCACTGATGTTGGACAAGAAAGCCTGGCTCACAAACTCTATTCTAGTTCATCCCAAAGGTGCTGGATGGGGTTGAGGTCAGGACTCTGTGTGGGCCAGTCAAGTTAAACTCATTAAACCATGTCTTACTCATAGTTGGCACAAAGCAGTCAGACAGGTAGTACTCTCCCAGCATCTGCCAAACCTAGACTCGCCCATCTGACTGCCAAAAGAGAACATGTTTCCACTGCTGCACGGGCCAGTGTGGCTGTGCTTTGCACCACTCCCTGACACTTGACTTGGTGATGTGAGGCTTGCATGCAGCTGCTCGGTCATGCAAGTTTTTGTGCTTAAATGAATGCCAGAGGAAGTTCAGAACTCGTCAGCTTTGTGACTCTTCTTAGGTGAGTTGCTGTTGTTCCTAAACGCTTCCACTTTCAAACAATATCACTTTCAGTTGTCTGTGGAATATCCAGCACGGATGAAATTTCAAAAACCGTCTTATTGCAAAGGTGGCATCCATCACAGTTCCACACTTGAAGTCACTGAGCTCTTCAGAACAACACATTCTCTAACAGAAATTTGCAAATGGAGACTGCATGGATTGATTTTATACACCTGTAGCAATGGGTCTGACTAAAACACCTGAATTCAATAATTAGCAGGTGTTTCCAAGCACTTTGACTATCTGTCTGTCTGTCTGTCTGTCTGTCTGTCTGTGTGTCCACTTTTTACACTGTGTTGCTTGTGTGCATTCTGCACATTCATCAATAAAGCTGGCATATTGTCACTCATTTCAAACTGTGGGGGATTTGGTGTGGTAAAACAGTGGGCTCTTTTTTTGGTAAATTGTTGCTGAGTTATGTGAAAGCCCACCTGCATATTGCAGTTATATATTGTTGCACTTGTTTCTCTTAAAATTGGTACACTAGTTTTTCCCAGGGAGCTCCGGGCTCTGTTAAACAGCTTCACTATTTACCCTGCAGCCCTGCTCACAGCACTTAAGCCTCTTTATCAAGGGCCATACCGACCCAAATATAACAAGGAAATGTACCTTGAAACAGACCACAGAATAAAATCATCTTATTTAGGGTTAGGACTTTAAAATGTGAGTATGGATTCACCATGACACAAAGCTGCTTCTCTGTAAAGAAACTCATCAGCTCATGACAAGCATTCATTCGTAGCTGTGTCAGTCTAAATTAAGACTGACATGTCATACCACATGGAGTATGATGCAATGGAATCGTGAGTGAAACAAGATGTGCTGGCACAAACAAGAGGGAGAGAAGGGTGGGACCCACCAGGTAATGTATTAAGAGGAGAGAGGGAAGACAGGGAGAGAGGGGGTATGGATGAGACGGCAGAGGAGAACTGTTTCAAGTAAACTGAAAAGACATTAGTTGTATATCCGGGTCATTCTGGTAATTTTGTAACTCAGTGTAATATGAAATATGATCAAAGCTTTCAAAATAAACTATTTTTGAACAAGACTTTCTCAAAGTTATGAATGCTTATTTTGGCTCAGATTTCTGTGCATGTTCAATGACTCATCAGATTTTCATATCACATTTGAATTTTTCCAGAGGCTTTAACAAAATTTCAATTAACTATGCAGTTCAAGTAGTACAGACCTAAAGCGTTTTAGCTTGCTTTGTTGCATGTTAACCTTCTATGTGGAGGGCCAAAGAACCTGAGAGCATCAGTCATACCATATCTAAAAGCAATTGCCTTATTTAGCTTTTATTAAACACTACAAACAGAAATCTGCATGTTAATGCATAGAGAAAGTCAGTGGTCGATGACTGTTCTCAGCTTAAATTCCATTCTTGCATCTTAAGTTGCTGCAACACTGCTACATGAATGGATAATGAAGCAAAAGTCTTTGTACTCAACCTTCTAGCACACAAAGGCCCTGAAAAAACTGGTCTCAGCTCCAGACACTAAAGACAGGTTCAAAGATTTCATCACTGCAGACAGAGAGAGAAGTGCTGGAAAAAGTAAGTTGCATCTTAAAGACAGAGAACCAGAAAGAAAATGTGTAAAAGCCTGCCATGCAGGTTTGTTTTCAGTTTTATTTTGCTGTGTTGACACAACAATTTTCCAATCAATGCCAGGAAAAATAACACCTCTTTTCCCTATGATATTTCACAGTTTTTCTAATGATCTGGATGAAAACAAACTTAATCAGTGCGACTTTTCTGAATAATTTCTGTCAGAAAAAGCAGAAAATACTGTCATGTAATGTGATCAAAGGCTGCATTTTTTTGTAGCTGATTAGTAACCTGGGTTGTGTTCTCACATCAAATACTTGGTTTATTACTGTTTTAATGAATATAAAACATCTACTCTGCCTATGAAACTCCTAAAAAAAAGGACACATCTACACGTTTGTGGCGGACAGGACTTTTTGCTGTTAAAAGTAAAAACAGCTAACATAATAATATTGGAAAACTCCTCACATTATTTCATATTTTGCTGAAGCAAATCAAGCAAGACCCAGCCCTGAGAGTGTAAGAAATGAAAGTAGGCTCTGAGGGCGACATCACAAGCTCTGAGGGCCATATCCCAGGCTCTGAGAACATCACAGGCTCTGAGGGCCATATCACAGGCTCTGAGAACATCACAGGCTCTGAGGGCCATATCCCAGGCTCTGAGAACATCACAGGCTCTGAGGGCCATATCACAGGCTCTGGGAACATCACAGGCTCTGAGGGCCATATCCCAGGCTCTGAGAACATCACAGGCTCTAAGGGCCACATCACAGGCTCTGAGAACATCACAGGCTCTGAGGGCCATATCACAGGCTCTGAGAACATCACAGGCTCTGAGGGCCATATCACAGGCTCTGGGAACATCACAGGCTCTGAGGGCCATATCCCAGGCTCTGAGAACATCACAGGCTCTGAGGGCCATATCACAGGCTCTGAGAACATCACAGGCTCTAAGGGCCATATCACAGGCTCTGAGAACATCACAGGCTCTGAGGGCCATATCACAGGCTCTGAGAACATCACAGGCTCTGAGGGCCATATCACAGGCTCTGAGAACATCACAGGCTCTGAGGGCCATATCCCAGGCTCTGAGAACATCACAGGCTCTGAGGGCCATATCAAAGGCTCTGACAACATCACAGGCCCTGAGGGCAATATCACAGGCTCTGAGAACATCACAGGCTATGAGGGCCATATCAGAGGCTCTGAGGGCCACATCACAGGCATTGTAGTTCACATTACATGTTCTGAGGGTCACATCACAGGCTCAGAGGACATCACAGGCTCTGAGGGCCACATCACAGGCTTTGAGGGCCATATCACAGGCTTTCAGATGACCCATTAAAGACTCTCAGGTCCAAATCACAGGCTCTGAGGACCACATCACAGGCTCTGAGGACCTTATCACAGGCTCTGAGGGTCACATAACATGTTCTAAGTGCCACATCACAGGCTTTGAAGTTCTCATTATATTTTCTGAGGGTCGCATCACAGGCTCTGATGGCCACATCACAGGCTTTGAGGGCCATATTACAGCCTATGAGAAGACCCATCAAAGACTCTAAGGACCATGTCACAGGCTCTGAGGACATCACAGGCTCTGAGGGCCATATCACAGGCTCTGAGGGCCATATCAGAGGCTCTGAGGGCCACATCACAGGCATTGTAGTTCACATTACATGTTCTGAGGGTCACGTCACAGGCTCTGAGGACATCACAGGCTCTGAGGACATCACAGGCTCTGAGGCCCACATCACAGGCATTGAGGTTCACATAACATGTTTTGAGGGCAACATCATTGGCTCTAAGGATCATATAAAAGGCTTTGAGGGCAACATCACAGACTTTAAGGGCCATATCATAGGATTTGAGGGCCAAATTAAAGGCTCTGAGGGCCACATCACAGGATTTGAGGGCCAAATTAAAGGCTCTGATGGCCACATCACAGGCTTTGAGGACCACATTACTGGCTTTGAGGACCACATCACAGGCTTTGAGGACCACATCACTGGCTTTGAGGACCACATCACAGGCTTTGAGGACCACATTACTGGCTTTGAGGACCACATCACAGGCCTTGATGGCCATATCACAGGCTCTGAGGGCCACATCACAGGCTTTGAGGACCACATTACTGGCTTTGAGGACCACATCACAGGCTTTGAGGGCCACATCACTGGCTCTGAGGGCCACATCACAGGCTCTGAGGGCCACATCACTGGCTTTGATGGCCACATTACAGGCTCTGAGGGCCACATCACTGGCTTTGAGGACCACATCACTGGCTCTGAGGGCTACAAAAGCATGGATAGTGCCAATGGCACAATTGAGGACTGCAAGAGGAAAAAGTAAAATACTATGATCTTTGGATGAATAATCATTTAACTTTTGATAGCCCCTGTATCTTCCTGTGGTTTTTAACAACACCAGTCTCCGAGGTTGAAAAAAAAGTAAGTAAGATAAGAAAGTGGCTAAAAATAATTACATTGAATTTTCAAAAGGAAATAGATGACGCTCAGATTGGTTTCTCCTAAAACACACCTTTGTGTAATTAAGCCACTTACTCTTTGTGCTCTGTGTCTGGGGTTTGCCCCCAGATTGGGTGCCATCAAGATAGCAAAATGTAACCTTACATGCCTTGTGTCATATGCCTTTGACAGTGCAGGGAAGATAGGGAAATATGAAAATCTTTAGCTATGTAATTAATAGACTTTTTGATAACTTTTAGGTCTGAAGTTTTGAATGATATTAAAGCCATTCTGTGGTAAAGCTGGGTGATGAGGGCCATTCCTTCAGTTATTATCAGAGATGGATATCCTGTTTCACTTTGCTCTTGGAGCAACAAACTGACTGAATAATCAGACATAATATCAGTCAAAAGTCCCTTCACTACTACTGTTGAATGAAAAATGTCATTTATCTTCTCTGCTCTTGACTGTAACGTGATTAATGGTTCCTCTATAGTTCTTTAACCTCCATCATATTCCTCCAAACTTTTTAATCAGTCCGCTGATTAAACTGTGAGAGTGCCCAGTGATGATTTAAGTGTTTTAGGAAAGACCTTGTCCCCCAGAACTTTCTTACTTTGAACTGGTACAGGAGTCACTCCATGTAAAAGGACAGCTAACTTTCTTTGGCTAAATGACAGGACCAAATATCATCAGGATCAGTCCACTCTGTGGGAAGTGCTTGCTGGAAAACAAGATTAGCTCGTATTAATGGAAATTTAATGTCAAAAGCACATCTGGAATATTAAGTTGTGTTCATTGTGACGCATGACTGTGTTAGTCAAGCTCTCTAATGAAATGTATGTTAGAAAAATCAAAACATGGGAACCATCAGTGGATCATTTGTAACACCTTTCATTTTAAACTGACAAGAAATTGTAAGAAATGTACAGCCATTTATTCAAATAAATACCAAATAAGATTAGTGTTGTATTATATCGCTTTTCCATCTTTGCAGCAGGCTGGTAGGAGTGGTTCACTGAGGCTCCTCGATTACTCAGCTGCAACTCATTGGAAGCAATCAGTACCTGTTCACATACACCTGGCTGAAGCTCAGACATTGCCAGAATATGCCGCCATCCAGCGTGGTACTAGGCTCCAGCTCCAGCTCCATCTCTGAGGATATTTTGGATTCTTGTAAAATTTTTTTCTTAGGATTCTAACCTACTTTGCTTTTCTTTTTCCCACTGCCACTTCCACTCCACCAGCCTATCCTCCTCAGTCTATCACCAGCTCTCTGTTTTCACAATAAATATCTACTTCTACCCAACACATTCATCTGTGTGTCGCTCCTGGGTTCAGTCAGAGAGTTAAAATCAGTCTTGCTCCAAACACTATATGAATAAAGAGGATATGTGTTTGACGTCACGGTCAGCATGAGTCTCTGTAGTTCCAGCTGCTAAGTGGGAGAAAGCCCACACTGGTTGCCAGGGGCTTTGCAGCAGGGTACCCAGGCAATGCCTAGGGCTTCAAGGTGGAAAGGGGGCCTCCACGGGAATGACATTGGCCATTATCAATGACAAAATGGAATACCCTTTAAACCCTGCAATGACAGAATGTTGGACATCCCCCTAATGAGGCCCCCTGAAAACTACTAGCCAGCAAGCAGGCTGCCAAATGCATGTGTTAGTGATAGATGGCAATAATTGATGACCACTACAAAGCAAATCCATCCTTCAGGCCAAAAGAAAAAAAGGAGGATGAAAAGAAAAACCAATACAGTGGTAAGTGACAATGTGTTACACTAAAAACCCTCTGAGAGCATCATGGTGTTATACAACAAGAGGAGACAGGTTATTTGAAGTTATATCACTTTTGCATGACTAGTTTGAGAGGGGGCGTTCTAATATTTAATAACCTGTTCTAAGGGAATTAAGTTGACTTTTTTTGGGCAACTCATTGAAGTTATTTTCACGTGTTTTCATGAAGTAAACAAAGAACGGCACTGATTTTACTGAGTTTACTCCTCGGTAGCGTCTACAACACGTGTTTTGTCGCTCTGATTGGCCCATAAAGATGTGACAGAACGCTCATCCAGTCACCCTCTGAGTTTTGTTTCAAAGGCTCTGCCCTTCCCCAGATGACGTCTGTGGGAGGTTTACCAGATGGATGTGTGAAACAAATCCATCTGGTGTGTCAAGTTAGGAGGAAGTTAAACAGGTGATAAAACCCGATCTTAGCAAAAAAGCCTTGATACATTAATCTGGATTTGCGATATACTCCAAAAACAGATTTAGCAACCACACAGTGAACTTCTGAGCTAAAGTAAAAAGAAGCAAATGGATTAAAGAGAAATTACTGATTTTAAGTTTCATTGTCACCCAAAACTTTGATGTTAATTCAGGTTCACACCCCTACTGATTGTACCGGGCTGCGTGTGGCTTAAGACTTTTCTTTGTGCTTCTAATCAGTTCCATAAAGTGCCAGGAAACTCAAATCAAGGCCACATATCGATGTCTACGGTTTACTGTGTCTTTAGCAAACAGTATGGATCCCTGTCGATTCCAAATATCCCCAATTTAAGCAAATATTTCTCCCAAATTCTCCATATTCTACCAGGACTGTGCATCTGGAATGCAGTGCTTTGCTCTGACTGACGGCACACACCTTTTCCTGCTGGAAACCTTTGAAGAGAGGAGTGCAGCCCTGGAGACTGAGATCACAAGATCATGTGAGAAGTATGAGTTCACATGGGATCAGTATGTAAACAACTGATTATTTTGCTTTTTGGGGGGTTGAGTTGCCATTTATTTTGACATTATTCCATTATTTTGTAATCCTGCCACGGGTAAGTACATTAAGAAGTTAGAAGCTTTATGTTTCCTACAAAGAATGTGTAGTTTCATGTAAAATTCTATTTTCCACCTCAAGAGTAAACTTTTCTTTATATGCAGTGAAATCGTAGCTCTGGGACCCACTGACCTATCAGTGACTTGTAGCTCGTGCAAGAGGATTGGACATAATGTTGATATCATGACGATTAACTATTTGTAGCCCAGACATTTTATTGTATTTTGAAGTGAATGCTTTGCTCAATTTTCTGCTGTTTGGATCAACCTGCTCTACATGAATTATTGCGGTTTGGCTGCAGCCTCAGAGGAAAACCTGCTACGTACGACTGCAACCAGGGATGGATTGGAGTTATGTAGTGGAATTGCAGAAACGGACTAGAAAGGGAGCAGTTTGCTCCATAGTACACTTTGCTTCTTGAGCGGATTTCTGCACAGATGTATGTGGACTTTAGGGGTTAGTCTGCTTTCTTCCTGCATACCTGCTATAACTAAAAAGAAGATGAGATTAGAATTAAACTTGTTATCTGGGGAAGACTCATATGAACTTTAACAGTGATCAGTAAAATCAGTTATAAAATTCACAGGGGGCCAATGGATGGGAGCAAGGATAGGGGGGTGCAGTGTCTGATGTGATGTCTTCTTTCAGAACCAGTAGGAAGTCTAGCTGCTAAGTTCTGAACCAGCTGGAGGCAAATGAGTAATTTATGAGCAACCCTGGGAAAAAAGGGAGTTGCAGTGGTTTGGTCAAGAAAAGATCAAGGATTGAATAACTTTTCTAGGTTAACAGATAGCAGAATAGATTTAAAAGTAATGGACAGTGCTAAAATCTTCACTCTCTCTACAATTCAGTCAAAACCCTTAAATAATACAGGTGACACTACGCACTTTGAAAATGAATTTGTCAGATATGGCTCCTTTGGCACAGTCATCCCTGAGCTCTCTTAACAAACATGCAGTTTATCCAGCAGTACAGCCTGAGTGTCTTTGTTTCTGTTCATCTTGTTATTAATGACTAATCTGCATGGAGTGATACCAAATCAGCAGATTCGTGCTGTGCAGGATTGGGCATCGTGTCAGTTATTGCTAAGTATGCATCCAGGGTGCCATCAAATCCAATCCCCGTGCTGGAGATGTTTAAACCAATCGGTGACATCCATCATCTCCAATGAGAGCACGAGCAGTGAGTCAATACCCTCATCAAGCGTGTGAACACATGCAGGCGGAGATAAGAAACTGTGTCCAGCTCTAACAGGCCAGATTACTCTCAAATGCTAAATTGTTAAAGCAAGCAAAACCACACCATCCTTAATGTGTGTTTACATAAGAGGGACACTTGAGGGAACAGAATGCAAAGTTTGATATGAAGGATTGCTAATTAAATATGAAAAACAGAGAGTGAATCAGAAGTCCAGTTAAAGCACATGTAAATGTTCCCCTACTCCTGGTGGCTCATGGAGGGTGGTATCCTGTTATGAGGTGTGACATGTAAAAGCTCCACAGCCTGATTCACCTCACTAATTACCTTTATCCTACAGAACAGCACATTCTTCAAAGGAGATCAACATTATAGTGTACAGATGTTCAAATGAAAACAGGCATTACGAACACACAATGATTCTCCACATCTCTGTACAGGCAGTAAGTTGATTATCACCATTGATTTTTTTGCTTGAAAGGCTGTGAACTGGGCTCTGAGAGAGGGCTTAGAATTTAGCCTGAGGCTCATTATCTAATCAATGACTGTTTTTACTGTATGTCTTCTTAAAAACAGAGAGCTTTGCAGCATGAGAAACTAATTATACTCGGCTCAACGTGGGCTTTCTCAACAGATACACAGTGGATTTCAGATGCCTTCATTGAAATCACTAAAACCCACGTCTGTTTAAATCTTAAATTAAAGTCTGTGCTGATTGAGTTTTTTTCCTAAAGTGTGGGTGGTCTGTATAATCAGTGAAGACAACATTTGCATAACTATTAAGACAGAAGTGGGGCTAACATGTCTGCATTTCAAAAATGAATTTTATTCTTTTTGAGAACTATGGTTTGGCTATCTTTAGTTTACTCTTTTAAACTAATTTATATTGGTTCTGGTAGTGATTTACTGCTGCACAATGGTGTTATTGTTCTTGTAAAGCAGTTTTTGAAAAACCCTGATTGGTTGTCTTACAGGTCAGACATGACATTTATGTTGGCTGAGTTTTTCTTCAAAGTGGACAGAAAAGAGCCACATCATCATCATCCATCCATTAGTAACTCATTGAGTGCCAGCCCTTTCATAAAATGGAACGTGGCTTGTGCCAGCATTTTTGGCCATTTTGAGTCATCTTTCAAGACCCACAGAGTATTTTGTACTATGACTGAAAACACAGAATAGCTCAAATGAAAGAAGAAACTCTCTATTTCATCATGGAAAAAAAAAAAACCTTTGTTCCGTTCTTGATTTATCTGAAGTTGATTAGAGGCTAGTTTCACCAAAAAAGACCACTTTTTTCTAGAAAGCTGAGAAAAATGCATTTTTGTGAAAGAGAGTCTGTCAAGCAAAACAGTGATTTGAATGTTATAATTTTGCCTTCAATGACATAACTGAAAATTGTATTACAAATGTTATTTTATTATAAAATAAATAAATAAAAATAAATACAAAATACAGCGCAATACAACTGGACGGCTGCCACAGGACCCCCGATACGCACACATCTTCTCCTGCTTGCGTGTCCCCCTGGCACTGCCTGTAAATTATCGAAGTAATATGATATATTATATGTTATATATAATATAAAATATAGAATATAGAATTTTTTTGTTCTTCCCTCTTTTTCTGCTAACAGACAGTGTTGTAGAACTGCATGGGGCTTGCTCTTTTCTCAAGTCTGCTTCTGAAATCACAGGAGCATGAGTGATGTTTTATTCGATAAATCTGGCTGAATAATCAGTGGGTTTCTAACGTTAACTTACCTCCATCACTCTGGGATGGAGAACAAGATCTGCTCTGCTCACTCGGCAGCCATTCCTCAGAGTCTGGGTCGGAAAAGTCCGTCACTGAAGTGTCGTCGCTGTGCGCATCCGGCTGGCCAGTGGATGCCTTTTTCTCCGACACACAGGGGGAGGCCGGCCGAGGCAGATGAATGAACGCACTGAGGCCTGGATTCGCTGTCAGTTTTAGTAAGTTACCGATTTCTCATGCAAAAGTTTAAAGTTTCTTCTAACGACCGCTGGCAAAACTGGCCACTTGACTCCCTCAGTTTTTGGGCGGCATTTTGAGCTGATACTGAGTATTTTAGAACTTTTAGCTTAGATTACCTCAATCCTGGCGTCTCCACTTCCTGCTCTGATCTCAGTGGCTTTGATCTAATGTCTCTTCCATGTTCTGACTACATATCCCAGAAGCCCCAGGATTACTCACAGGGGGCGTGACAGCGCCCCCTTGTGCCAGCCGCCAAAAAAAACACTTTGATGTATATATATATGTCAATGGAACTCATGAGTCAAGCTTTACTGTTTGTCCTGTTTGGGATCACAGGATGCCAGAGCCGACGCCACACTATGAAATAATCATGGAAAATTACGAGTATTTGCTTCATGTGTCTTAATGTTACATAATTGTACATTATTATTTCATAGTGTGGTGAATGTACAGGTCACAACTTGTCATCGTGAGCATTTTGGAGTTGTTGGATTGTGAATTTGATGAGTTTGATGAAGTAAAGCAAAAAATACTGTCTGCTTCCATAGCGTTAGCTGTGCAGCTGGTATATCGGTCCCCCTGATCTAGAAACAGCTTGCACCGACAACTAAAGGAAATGAACCTATTACTAAGACTATAGGAATTATGGCAATGGATGAATTTGCCGCAATGTTGAAGTATCCCTTTAATTCCTTGTACTGAGAAATATCAGACTAATCAGGGTCATAATTTTAAATCTAACCTTTGCTAAACTTTGCAAACCTAAATTTTCTTGCAAATGAGTTGAACCTTGATAGAAATGTTTACATTTAAGTATTGCCCTACATTACATTTAAATCTGCTTTCAAAGAGACAAACTGTGTCAGAGTCATACAGACAACAATATCTTTCCTTTAAATGAAACATGAGGTGTTTTGGCTCTGTGTCCAAGAGTAAGGCAATTTATTCTTCAGTGCATACCTAAACTGAAAAGTGTAATGGGACTTGCGTGTGTGGAGAAACCACCAGTCTCTGTGCTGATGTAACCACTGTATATGTCTGCTGCCATTCTTGTGTGTGTGGGTTTCACATGTGGGAAATACTCAATTATTAATAACAATTTCAGAGTTGATCAATAATGTATTTGATCCTGCTGTTTTAACATCTTAGGGATATGGTGGTATTGTGGGGATTTTTAGAGATGAAGAAATCATACCACCAGGGAGCCAGATAATGCAGAGGACTTTATCCATACAGTGGTTTTGATCCATTATAAATAAGAGGTGAACCATGCATCGGTCAAATTTCAGTCAAATAAAATGTCTCTAAATTTATGAAATCATGAAAAATCATGAAAAATGAGACAGTAAAATCTGCTCCAGGATGTTGTGGGTGTGTCTATTGAATGAGCTGAAGCCACACCCACTCAGGAGAAATACAATCTTTTCAAATTAAAAAAAAATACTACAATCTGAATTGAGGAAAGCACTCACACCATTAGCCTGCCTCTTGACCTTTTCTGGCTCAAATCTCTGTTATGATACCTTAAATGATCCATAGACGACTGTGCCTGATAGATTTGGCAAATTTTACCTCACAGTGAACAAAAAAACAGCATTTAACTGACTCTTAACTTTCAATAAAGGCAGTGACATCAGCTAACAACAGACTGGACTGAGGTGAACTGCTCTGTGATTTTATATTGTAGCATTAGAGGGGCAGGGGCAGAATCAGTCCCCACTCGTGACATTACGAGCCCACATATTGGCCCCGCACAAATTAAACCAAGCCAGGAAAGAGGTGAAAAATGTTCTAATGGTCTCAGTCTGTGTGACTCTGGGTTTTGATTCATTTTAGTGCAATGCATCACAAATCTAGAGTGTAAGATGGGTTTTCCAGCTCAAATATCTTCAAAACAATAGAATAGGAGAAAAGCATGACTGGGATATCAACTCCTGCTGTAAATGTTAATTAGTTTTATCAGCCATCTTATAAATGTTTTCCAGAAGATGTTCTCATTATAATTCTTAAGCAATGAAAGTTATTTAAAAATCTGTTCTGACTCATCTTGTTTATCTGAAGGCGTGTTTACAAGGAGCCTACAGGTCTGAAACTTACAAGCAGCCTCCATTTGGGTTTGTGCCACTTATCTCTAGAAAACTCTGGAGTGAGTTATGTTTTCACACTACTACAGGCTTATCTAGCTTTGTCTCCACCACAGCATTCTTTAATAGCAGGAATATAAAAGTGGAGAGTAAGGATATAGAGGGATGTCACCCTCTCCCAAGGAAAAATAAAACCGAGAAACCTGCCATTATTATTCGCTTTGAAAACAAAAGAATGAACTGCTCAAACAGGGACGAAAGCTGAAAGGAACAAATGTATTTGTCAATGAACACCTCACAAAGAAAAATGCAGACATTGCAAGACAGGCGAGACAGTTGAGAAAGCAGAAGAAGATACAGTCAACATGGACATCCAACTGTAAGGTGTTCATCAAGCTGAATGGGACTCCTGAGCAGGCATAAGTACTAGTCATCAGAGAGATAGCAGAACTACAAAAATACCAGTAATGCCTTGGTTTGTGAGACCGATGACGGTTATTGAGTGAAATTGCTGATGTATGATGTGGATATGACTGAAACTATAACAACCAACACAGATGTTCGACAGACTACATATTACAAACTGTGAAGACACAGATCCTAAGATAGTAGAGTATGAAAACAACATTGACCCCGACAAAATTCTCTTCAACAAACTGACAAAGGAATGCACTTATTACACAGATGATCAGTTTGGTATAAAGATAAAGGTAAAAGATGGAATAACAATGATTTACTTCAATAGCAGAAGTTTATATGCAAATTTTGAAGCCATTGAGGAATATCTGAGACAGTTTAAAAGACCATTCAGTGTAATTGCCATATCGGAGACATGGATAACCCCTAAAAAGAGTGGTGACTTTGAATTAAATGGTTATGAATTTCTTCATTTAGATAGGACAAATAAAAAAGGAGGAGGGGTTGGACTGTTCATTGATAAAGACTTAAACTTTAAAAGAGTTGAAAGGATGACAACTATTATTGACAATGTGATGGAATGTCTTACAGTTGAAATTTGGATGGAGAAAAAGAAAAACTTAATTTTCAGTTGCATATATAGAACCCCAGGATCCAATATTGACATTCTTACAAACAGCATGGAGGAATTATTTACAAACTTAAACCACAAAGGGGTGTTCATTTGTGGAGACTTTAATATAGATCTGCTAAATCCGAATCACAACAAAAGTACTGAAGAATTTATTGATACCATGTACAGCATGGGGCTATTTCCCCTGATAACAAGACCAAGTAGAATAACAACACATTGTGCCACATTAATAGATAATATATATATACAAATATAATGGAGGATAATATTAAAAGTGGGTTATTAATCAATGACATTAGTGATCATCTACCAGTTTTTGCTGTTTATGACTGTGATTATAAGGGCAACAGAAACAAAAGTACTGCTACGTATAAAAGAATCCGAACAGAGAAGACACTAAACATTTTCAAAAATGAGCTACTAAAGCAAAGTTGGAATATCATATATGAAGAGAATGATGTTAACAAAGCCTATGAAACATTTTTACAGATATTCAAAATACTGCACGATAAACACTGTCCAGTAATACCATGTAAAAAGAAACAAAAATACACAGGAAGACCATGGATGACTAAAGGGCTACAAAATGCCTGCCAAAAAAAGAACACCCTATATTGAGAATTCATTAAGCAAAGAACCAGTGAAGCAGAAAATAAATATAAAAAATTAAAAAATAAGCTAACCAATATCATGAGAACTTGTAAAAAAGAATACTTTAGTAATAGATTAGAATATAATAAAAATAATACAAAAGGATTATGGAATACATTAAACAGTGTAATTAAAAATAGAACAAAACAAAATCAATATCCTCAGTATTTCAAAGATGAAGGAAGCAGCATTAAAAAATTGAAGGAAGTAGCAGATGAATTTTATTCATTTTTTGTAAATATAGGACCAAAATTGGCAGAAGCAATAAAGGTCGATGGGACAGAAATCAATCCTCCTGATAATTTGAGGGTAGCAATAGCTCAATGTGTTTAACAGCTGTGGAAGAAAAAGAAATTTATGACAAAGTCAAAGGATTTAAGAACAAAACCAGTACAGATGTAGATGATATTGACATGATGACTGTGAAGAATGTTATTGATGGTATTGCAAAACCACTACTGTATATTTTTAACCTGACTTTTCAGAAAGGGATATTTCCAAATAAGATGAAAGTAGCCAAAGTTATTCCCATCTACAAAGCAGGCGATAAACACTGCTTCACAAATTATAGGCTGATATCACTACTTTCCAAGTTCTCAAAAATATTAGAAAAATTATTCATCAAACAATTTGATGGTTCTGTTGAGAAACACAAATTGCTAACAGACAGTCAGTATGGGTTTAGAAATAATAGATCGACATCCATGGCACTGATAGAATTGGTGGAAGAAATAACAGACTGTATTGATACAAAGAAGTTCGCAATAGGAGTGTTTTTAGACCTCAAGAAAGCATTTGACACAGTCAATCATGATATATTGATAAGAAAATTAGAGAAATATGGTTGCAGAGGTCATGTTCTGGATTGGTTGAAGAGTTATATACTAAACAGACAACAGTATGTACAAATAAATCAGAATACATCAAGTCTTATGAATATTTCATGTGGGGTGCCTCAAGGATCAGTGTTAGGACCAAAACTATTTACTATGTATATTAATGACATTTGCAGAGTATCTGATGTATTAAGATTTGTGTTATTTGCAGATGACACAAATATTTTCTGTTCTGGTGTGGAATTACAGCAGCTTTTGGAGGTGATGACAAAAGAATTAAACACCTTAAAAAGGTGGTTTGATGCAAATAAATTGTCTTTAAACTTGAACAAAACTAAATTTATGTTGTTTGGACATTATAAGAGAAATATAGATGTAAAATTAAACATTAATAATGTCAACATAGAAAGAGTAAATGAAATTAAATTCCTTGGTGTAATTCTAGACCACAAAATCTGCTGGAAACCACATATTAATTATGTTAGGGGAAAGTTGACACAGAGCATTGCCGTCCTGAGGAAAACAAGGAAGATCTTCAATCAAAAAGCTCTGTATATTTTATATTGTGCATTAATCTTACCTTATCTGACCTACTGTGTAGAGGTGTGGGGAAACACATATAAAAGTAATCTTCAAACAATAAATATAATGCAGAAAAGGGCGATCAGATTCATCAACAATGCAGGCTTTAGAGACCACACAAACAGACTTTTCTTAAAACTACAAGCTCTTAAACTTCATGATCTGATTCAGTTTAAAACAGCACAAATATTATTCAAAGCAAAAAATAACTTACTCCCAAACAATATAAATAAACTGTTTTCAGAAAGAGAAGGAGGTTATAATCTAAGAGGGGAGCTGACCCTAAAAATGCATTGTGTCAGAGCAACATTAAAAAGCATGTGTGTGTCAATCTCAGGGGTTAAATTATGGAACAGTTTAGCAGGTGAATTAAAGAAATGTAAAACCATAGGTAAGTTTAAAAGAACATTCCAAATACAAATCTTAAATAAATACAAGGATGAAGAGCAGCAGTTTACCCAGGACGGTAATGGCAGGATTTAGGAGAAACATGGATTTATTGTCCAGTTCTGTAATGTCTTTTTGCTGTGTGTGCGTATAGAGTTCCATATGTACAGAACTTATGTATTACAGAAAGGTGAAAATTCATCTGTATATCTGCTTGTATGTAGCTTAAATTATAGTCAATATACTATAGGAACCATTGGTTCCTGAATAGATTTTTAGTGTTGTAAATATTATAGTTATGGATGGCACAGTTTAAATGCACTGATTGGAGCGTGTCTTAAAACCAACCTCTTGTGAAATTCTCTCCCTCACAAACAAATTGAACTTCTTAAACTCTCCTCCTGATTCTGTACTGAATTCACTTTTCGTCTTATGCTTTCAATTCGTGTTGCTAAACTTTTCAAAATCCTGTTTTGCCACCTTGTACTGTATATTTACCTTGTTACAGACTGATATTACACCCTGTCAAAATGTGCCTAAAAAATGTTGTCCCTGATGAGTCCAGTGCCTGAAGTGGGCCGATGCGCACCAGTATACAGTCCTACCACTTCTGAATTTTATCCCTTGGTATACCAGGACTTTTTCCGGCATACCAACACTTCTTGCCAGTTGAGGGTGTGCTCAGAAAGCATTCTTGGATCAGCCACTATCCATTTTGGATGGATTCAGTGGGCATGCTCCATAAAAGTCTCGTCTGCAACACCTATTGCTCATATCAGAAAGTTCCAGGTGACTCAGAAGAAAAATATATTGCGATGAGTAGTGTTTGATCTTACAGGGTATTAATTGTAACCTGGTTTCACACATCCATCTGGTAAACCCCTCATAGACAGCGATTGGGAAAAGGTAGAGTCTTTGAAAAAAACTTGGAGGATGATTGGATGAACATTCTGTCTGTCACATCTTTACGGGCCGATCAGAGCAGCAAAACACATGACGTAGCCGCTACCGAGCTGCGCCCCTACTGAAGGAGTAAACGCCATAGAGAACTGCATAACGTGATCCATGGCGACTGTAGATATATCAGTACATGAACAACTTTTGTCATTTTTGTAAAGAAAACAATTCAGTGCTGTTCTTTGTTCTTCTTTTAAGGAGGGCCTTGTCACATCATGACTCAAACCAGGAACCTTCTTGCTGTGATGCAACAGCACTACACTCTGCAGTACCATGTAGCCCCTAAATTCATGTATTACACGGCTTCATTTAGAAATAGATTTACACTCAGTCAAACCCAGAGTGTGATTTGTTTGTGTGGTTGCAAAATAAAACAGTGTTAGTGGGAAACTAATGAGGTGAGAGCTGGATGAGAGTGAGATTGCCCATGTGTGGCTGTAGCCATCACAGTCTCACAGAAAACCGTGATTTGTTTTCTTGTGTTATTTCTAGTTCTTTTTGATTTTACAAGAAACTATAAAAAATGCTGCGTTTCAGTAAATATAATCCTTATGATGGTGTGTGCAGAGGCTGAATGGAACAAAATCTGTCTTTGAACCCTAACTGGAGCTTAGCGTTTATTCTCTGGATTGAACTTCAATCTCTCTTTAGTTCCTTAAATTAAATTCTGAAAGGAGTCCAGGCTTGTTATTCATGTAATCCGAGACAGTTAAGTCTCTCTTTGTGAATATGAGCCACTCATGGAGCCGCTCCACTGACAGAGAATTCAAGAGAGATACTGTGGACACAATAAAAATAGACCAGCTGTTTTTGGCACAAACAATGTTATAGTCTAAATCAAATTACAACAAAACCGTTTTAGTAACAATAAAATATCTGTTGTTAATTTTGGCATACGATGTTGGCACTACATTCTGGGTTTTGATCCATTTATATGATGAAATACTATGAGATTATAGACGTATTATGGGGGAGTACAAAGCAATGGAGATTATTTTTAAGTGTGCAAAAGAACAGGTGTATTGTCCTTACATGCAGGATGACTTGCTGAACAAACACATTTAGCATTTTAAGAGATTATTCATCATAATATAGCACCATCTGTGTTGTCCAGATTGCCTGGCTGCTGGCTTTGTTGAGCCAACAACACACTCTCTGCTATCATTTCTACCTCAAACCAAAAAAAAAAAAAAAAAAACATAAACTACTTGTTCTGCCCTTATTTAAATAGACTGGGCATTTGCAGACTTTTTAAATAAACATAGTGTGAGTTGCATTTTAAAATATGTCTATATGTGTGGATTTTTATCATGCACTGCTACAAAAATCAACCTTTACTTGCCGTGTTAAACATGTGTTTCAAAGGTATTTTAGAAGCACAAATGACTAATTACACTTTATTTTACAGCCTTTATAAAATGGTGTACAGTATAAATGTGTTTTTCCCTGCAGCCTAACAGTAAGCCTTCATTCAACCTCACATTAACTCACATTTATCAGGAAACCGCTGTTTTTGCTCTGACACTTATGAAATTTTAAACAACAAATAAAAGCACACACTCAAATCATTAAGTAGGTCAAGTGACTGAGGAGGAACCGCTTCTAGAAATCATTATATATTTCACATTTAGAGCCACTCCAAAGGCTGAATAGTCTCTTGCTGGGTATATCAAGAAAGAGCTGCTTAACAAATTAGCTTGAGGGTCACCGCAGAGCTTTCTGTGCCGCTTTGTAAGACTGTCAGGTAATATTACATGATTCTGTCAATAAAACCTTGAACTGTGAACCACAAGGCTATTACAGGGAGAGCTACTGTTGTTTGGCTGTCCATACAACTTTGTCTGCTGTCACATCAGAAGACATACGGCTTGACCAAGAAAATTATATTTGCACGCTGAGTGGCCTGATTTCTAATGATGCACTTTGAAGTTAGGAAGTGCTGGAACCACGAGCATGGAGAGGTGATTTTTGTATGAGTGTGCATATTAGAGGGAGACAGAGAGAGCAAGAGAGTGAGAGGTCAGTGAATGTACTTGATTTTTTTCTTCATCAATTTTTTAGTTACATCTTTCTTCAAATGAAGATGTATTAAGTCAAATGAGCAGACTACTTTTAGAGGCATTAATCAAGATAACACTTCTGTCTCCATATCTCAAATCCACTTAAACAGCTAAATCACAGTTCCCTGCCATCTAATGCTTGGATTTAGAGCTTCAAAGTACCATATCCACTTTAATCCTGGGGGCTGTGCTGTAGATATCACTATGGGGGAACTTCTGTTGGTGTAATGGACAAAAAAAATGTGTTTCCCTCAATTGCTAACTATGGTGGCTAACCACTGCTGGCCATTGTTTTGAAAGAGATACTATACTACTACTATTATTTCAAACTTCCTCACAGTACCCACTGTGCAGTTAACATTCATAGTTGAAATAAGAAAAACTACACAAAGCAATATTTGTGTCAAACATTGGTGTTTTAAAAGTACTCTTTCCTGTTTGACGTAGCAACCACATTTATCCACATTAATCTGTAATTATTTCTGACCTGCAGGGGTGACCCGTGTAAATCATGGATGTAAGTGAAAACAGCTTTTAAAAGAAGAAATGATTTTTATATAATTGTTTTTTTAGAACATCATCAAACTAACTTGAATTCAAACAAAACTTGTCTTTTCCACCCACTTTGAAAAAATAACCCTACTCTTTATACCAGGAGTGTTGAGTGATCATTTACATTTACTCAGGGTACTGTAATTAAGTAGTTTTTTCCCCCGCATACTACTTTTCTGAGTACATTTTGAAATCTACTAAAGTAAGATTTAACCAGAGTACTGTACTCGTGTACTTTTTCCACTTTTGTTGATGTTGTGACACTGTTCTGGGTCTTCAGTGTTGAAATGAGTTGACAGTATTAATCCACCAAGCTCTTCCCACTTCAGTTCCAGATCTAGGTGTGTGTGGGCAGAGTTCCCCATCATGCCCTTGGGCAGAGATGAGTTTTGTGTGTTTAGTTGTGCTTGGATGTTGCCTGTTGTACAGTGATTCCTACCAGGTCTCTTTTGCTCGTGTTTCTATTAGATTGCTGTTGCTTTTGTTGTTAAACATCTTTGTACCATTAGTGAAGTTATCCACTGAGTTAGAGCTTCCATCCCACCTGTGACTTTGGTGCTCTTTTGGTGAGCAGTGCATCAGTATTCATTGCCTCACTATAGGGTTGACTCTCTGCTCTGTTCTTGCCAGAGGTGAACCACTTTTCCACAGATTTTCAAAAGTTACTGCACACTGTAAAATAAAATGAGTAGAGTTTACATAAAAAATAAAATTGGAAACTTATTGCCTAGGAAATAACAAACTTGACTTGACACTGTGAATTTAAATAACTTGTTATTCTAAATGTGCTGGGATTACACTAAATATTTATGAGTAATAATTACTGATGCTAACTTTATTTAAAGTATGCTAAACCAGTTTCCAATTATTTTAATGAAATAATTGAAAAAAACCTCAACACTATCATTTGTGACCTCTTTAACTGAGTCGGTAACTCGTGGTGCAAAAGGGTTTAATGCCCATAGGCATTCTTGGAAAACTTTGGAGATTAAGGGATAATATGTGTATAATTTGAGTGCAATGACAAAATACTTGAATTGTTTGAGTTAACTCAAAGTTCTATCAACTCAGAAAAATAGAGGTGAAATAGCTGTTCTGGGTTTTTAGGTAAACACAACTCAGTTTTTTTAACTTGACACTGCAGAAAAAAACAACAACCTCTAAAAGATTTGTTTAAAGCAAGTAAATTTAGGTAAATCAAGTTCTTTCAGCTGCAGGCTAGGCTAAGAGCAGCCCCACACAAACCTGCTGTCCTGAGCATCTTTATTGCGGGTGCCCGCTCTCTCGCATGAGGCTGCAGATTTCTAACCACTGCTTGGACCACTGTGTTTGCTGCTACAGAGGAGACTGCCAAACATAATTTCATTGTGTTTTTACAATGCAATGACAATAAACGACTATCTATCTATCTATCTATCTATCTATCTATCTATCTATCTATCTATCTATCTATCTATCTGTCCATCTATCCATCTATCTATCTATCTATCTTCTTTAGCTTTTATGGCCAAGGAGTACAAGTAACTTAGAGTATTTTTGAGTGTTTACAATGGGTAAAAAATTTAAAATTTAGAAAATTAAGTTCAATCAGGAGAGACCAGTGACTGATTTAAAGATAACATTTTATTTTACATGTGTGATGATGAATCATATTTATTAACATCGATGTGATATTCGATGTGATAATCTGTTAGAGTTTACAATACATTTCAGTCATACTATAAAATATTTGACACTTTAAAAGTGTAGTTTAACTATATATTAGTTATCCCATTGTCCCATTTATTTTAACTCTATATGAATTACATTAACACTGTCAGTTTTGCTGTGTATTTAACTTTATTATAGAGGTATGACTTTACGTGAGTTCAAGATTTATTCTCTTATTGTTATTGCCAGTAAAGGTTTTATGCTACAACGTCTCAGTGGCTATTATTACTACTACAGTATTACTACTACAGTTCTTGAAGTAAACTTTGAATAAAGTACTTTTTACTCGAGTAGTTATCTAGACCAGTAATACTTTTTCTGAAGTAAATTTTAAACTGAATAACTGTACTTTTACTTGGGTACAATAATTGTGTACTTTCCCACTTCTGCTTTATACTTTGCTGATTCTGCTACAGAGCTGATAAAGTTAGCTAAATATGCTTGTGTATGTTATCTTCTTTACATTGCCCTCTTATTCCTCTACAGTAGAAGTCAGTGGAATAATTACATCATCCAATTTGAGCTGTAACAGTTGCTGTTCACACATTTTAATCTCTTGCCCTGGTAATCAAGATTAATATATCAGTAAGAGGTTCTGGTCTGACAGTCGATGCTGGAGGTCAAAAGTCACAAAGTCCATGGGGGCTACAAATGTGTTAGATACAATATAAGCATTCAAATTTAAAGAGGACTAAAAAGTAGCCTCCACTAAAATCCGAATACAGTCTGTGAGAGTGCATGTACAACATTTCATTGAGACATAATTGTGCTAAACTTTTAATACAAATCAATATATTTATTGATGTTATAGTAGTTTCTTCCCACTCTTTCACCAGCCTAGTCTCTGCTGTCTCAGTGGAACAAATGCACACTTTAGATGGGACAGTGCTAAAAAAGCATTTAATGGGGATTTAAATAAATTTGCTTATTCTAGCAGGTTAGTTTTTTTTTTTCTTGATTTGCATTTTTAAGTCAAAATTCATATTACATTTCATTTACATATTGATTTTTTTCTAATGAAAATACAGGCAAGATAATAAAGTTTTACTCTTGTTTTAGATCAAATCTGTTAAAACTCCAGCAATCGGTCGGGAGAAGTTAGTATTGCATTTTCAGTAATCAACTTCAAATATGCGTTAAATAACGTTTTAAAAGGACATTCTTTTCAAAAACACGGCAAAACGAGGGTGTCAACCTTTTTGTCCTTTTCTTGCACCGTAGTCTCAGCTCTGTCTCCGGTTGCTTGGTAACGCTCCCTAACGACAAACATTGACGGTTTGATAGTAAAGTTAGCATCTACGTTGGCAGGGGGAACCTTCCACTTCGTTTTTCTGTTAGTGAATAAGTAGTAGCGTTAAACAGTCACAACAACGCGCAAAGTTAGGATGGAAATATTGTTCCTGCGTAGCACGTTTCACTAACCTGTTCAACGGGAAAGTGCAGATATTTGCTTAACGAATTTAATCACGCTACTTGGCTAACGGTAGCTAACAGCTACAGCATATTTATTAGCGTTGCAACTTTTCTAATATGGAGCTGGACATTCGTCACTATTTAAGAAAGGCAAAGGAGCAACAAGGTTTGTAATGTGCCTTTGCAAACATAATAACAAACGCAGTGAGTCATGAAAGTTTGCCTTCACTTTTAACGTTGTCTTTTGTTAGACTCCGAGGCTCTGCATTCAGCCTACCGTTTAATAATGAAGACAACAGCGGCTGGAAGCAGCGGTCGAACCCAGCGCATCAGCCCGGACCTGCACGTCCTCTGTGCAGAAGCTGCTCTGCAGGTGAGGCTGGGGCTGGGATGATTCACTTCACTGTGCCTGTTCAATACTTTCAGCTCCAGGGGGAATATAAAGTATGCTAGAGGACATACTGTACTGCTACATTATATCTCTAAGTCAGTTTTATATTATCCGTGAATTAGGATGATGCAGTCATAGTGGCAGAGGATTCTCAGTACGCTAACTGTTCATAAAGTTTCAGATGCAATGCAACAATCTAAAAGTTAACTCTCAATGCCAGAAGCTTTACTTTACTGAGCGGCCTCTTACCCAACGATTCTTTAAACTTCAGGTTGATAATTTCATTAACTGTAGTTGGCCAATACTGAGTTTTCATTTGTGGAAGTTACCAGGGGTAGAAAAGTAATGATTACATTTACTTATGAGTAGTTTTTGTGCACTTATAACTTTTCAAAATTACAGTTTAAAATCTGTACCTTCACCTCTGAGAAAGTTTGCTGTACTTTCACTTGAGAACAATACTGTTGCACTTGTTCCACCTCTATTGACAACATAGTAGCACATAAAGAAAGAATGATTCTACATTAAATCCCCCAAAACTGTTGTATTTGACTTTACTCTAAAGATGTGACTTTACCTGAACATCCTTGTTGAAGATCCATATTTTCATGGTGTTATTGCCTATAGAGAAAGATAATATTTTACTGTATCTCTACTCAGTTGCTGCTAAGGCTGGGCAATCAATCTAAATTCTAATCTTAATTTTAAATTCTTTGACCTGAAATGTGTCGATGAACAGTTTCATACAATATTATTGCAGCACAAATATTTTGCTCTACACGTCATGCAAACACTAAAGTATCATTTTTTTCTAGAATACTTTGCAAAAATGTTACTTTTGTTATTTTTGTAAATGTTTTTATCGAAAATGAGTATGACAAAAATTAACATTCCTTTAATACAAAAATTCCCAATGCATCTTCAAAATAATCACAGACATTTTTTTTTTTTTCAAATTGTTCAGTCCTTGTTCTCAAGATGATTGCTACAAGGCTTCAAGCAAGTTCAACAAATCAGTGTATTTACCGGCAGTAGATCAATGAGTATATGCAATTCACACAATTTTTTTCAGCTTAGGGAAATAAATTATTTTCCCAAATCTTTTAGACCTAGTAGCAGCTCAGTGCTTAAAATAGAATTTAATTGGAATACTTTTTACTTGTACTTAAGTTGATTTATTGACCAGTACTTTTTTACTGAAGTAAGTTTTAACCAGAGTAATGGTAATTTTACTTGAGTAGAATACTTTGGTACGTTTTCCACCCCTGCAATCTAATACTGTAGCTATTAGATATCATTGAAATCTGATAACATTGTTTAAATTATTATACAGATTGCACATCCAGTGTTCTAGTGTTGCAATTCAACTCCTTTATGTAACAAACAAGGAAACCCACAGAAACTTAACAACTAAATGTGTTTTATTTTGTACACAACACTGTCAAACAGCGAGGAAATTGTGTGACTAGGCATTGTCACTAGAGTTAGGTGAGTGCAGCATGTGGTGTGTCGAAATTAAGAATCAAAAAGCAAAGGATTGTGGAGAGGAGCTGGTGCTTTCCCCAGGGCGGTCACATGCTGTAAATGAGAGAGTGCAGCCTCCTAAAGTGAAGTCTGACGACCCCCTGGCTTCACTCAGCTTTCAGACAACAGGGAACCCAACATGAGCAAATAATCACACATAAGAAAATAGAAACCCACTAAGTCTTCACGCCAGTTTAGATTCTATATAAGAATCACCATTTTTGTAAAACTTTCAGATCAAATAGGTCACTTATAATTCTCTACGGCTGGCCATTATGTAAAAAATAGCCCTAACCCTATTTTAAGACCAAATCTGATTTAATATTTGACTGTTTTTGTTCTGCTAAACCGATCTGCTTTTTAGTGGTTGACTTCAATCTGCTCTTCTCTTGTGTAACCAATGTTCCACACAGTTCTCCCACATGGCAGTGTTTCTCTGTTTAAGGAGCTGAAATAAAAAAGTTAGGTTGCTACTTTTAGTAGCCACTATCTGCAGCAGCAGCAGACAGCGGGTCTGTAGGAGGTCGGACACAGTGGAACTAAAAGCACTTCTAAACTGCTGAGTTGCATTTTTGCGGGGATAATTTCCTTGTTGGTATTACATTATAATTAATCAGTTTCATTTTCCCCCATATTAACCTATATTAAATAATAAAAAGTGATATTTACAGTGCCTATAAAATTCACTCCCTTGGATGTTTTACCCTTTTATTGAATTTAGAAATCAATCATGGTCAGTATAATTTGGCTTCTTGACAAAAGAAAATCCAAAAAAACCTCTTTAATGTCAAAGTAAAAACTTTTTTTTAGAAAGTAATGTCAAGTGAACAAAAATGTGTAAAGTAAAAAAGTGACTGCACAGATATTCACCCCCTTTAAATTTAGGAGGTCCAGTCAATCGGTGCTATAGTCTCACAGTTAGTGAAATGGGGATCACCTGAGTGCAGTGAATGTGTCTCAAGTGACTGTAGTATTAAACACCTGTGTGGAAGGTCCAGCCACTGGTCAATCAGTTTTCCTGTCTGGTATTACACCATGAAGACAAAAGAACACTCCATGTAACTCAGAGAAATGGTTATTGAAATATGTAAGTTAGGAGATGGATACAAAAATAATTTCTAAGGCCCTGAACATCCCCCAGAGCTATGATAAATCCATCATCAAGAAATGGAAGGAATTTGGCACATGTGTAGATCTGCCTTGATCAGGCTGTCCTCACAAACTGAGTGACCTTGCAAGAAACTGGTGAGAGAGGCCACCAAGACACCTATGACTACTCTGAAGGAGTTACAAGCTTCAGCAGCTGAGATGGGAGAGACTCTGCATACAACAGTTGACGGGTTTTTACCAGTCATTGTTTTATGGGAGAGTGGCAAAGAGAAAAGCATATTGAGACTCAGAAAGTTTGGTCTTATGAGACCAAAGTGGTGCTTTTTGACCGTCATTCATGACGCTATGTTTGACACACAATCCCCACTGTAAAGCATGGTGGTGGCAGCATCATGCTGTGGGGATACTTCTCGGCTTGTAACGGTAGAGGGTAAAATGAATGCTGCAAAATAAAAGAAAATCCTGGAGGACAGTCTTATTCAGTTTGAAAGAGAACTACAGTTTGGAGGATGAGTTATTTTCTTGTGAGACAATGACTCGAAACATACAGTGAAAGATGCACAGAAGTGGTTTAAAGAGTCAAAGCCCAGCCCTCAATCCAATAGAGAATTTGTGGCTGGACTTGAAAAGGCTGTTCACGCCTGATCTCTGTGCAACCTGACAAAGCTTGCGTAAACTGGCGTAAACTCGCAGTGTTCAGATAGGCAAGCCCGATCGAAACACTTGGACATTATTTTTTTTTTACATAAAAAAATCCAACTTATTTTGACCATGATTGATTTATAAAATCAATGTAAGGGTAAGACATCCTAAGGGATGAATACCTTTAATAGGCACTGTCTGTCACCAGGTTCATCAGCCTTCATTCGTAGACCTATGCTACTAACAGTAAATTTAAGTCCTTTAATGGAAGAATGAGTTTCCTTTTGCTGTCCATGTGCGGTGACAACTTTTTCCCTCCATATTGTGGGGTGCTCTTGGAAGCTAAGATGCTGTACGATCGAATGTTTGAATAAATCTTCGTTAGGAAACATGATGTTTCAAAGAAGTTCTGATAATGAAACATTTGTATTGGACTCTGGAAAAAGGGCAGCACATCCTTCCAAAATTGCACAGTATAGTTGAAAGTTTTAACTCTTAAATGAACTATAAGCCTTGAAAAAGTACATGCCTGGATTGCCTCCTTTAGAAGACCTTTTCCTCTCATCTTACAGGCTTTCTACAAGTAATGAGCTCCTCTAAATTTTTCATGTGTGAACAGCCAACTTGCTCTTTCACATCATCCATATTTATACAATCAATATGTTGTTTTTTCTTCATAAATGAATAAACTGAGTATTTCTCAGAAAGCAGTTCTCAGAAAAAGTGCTGTATAAACATAATTCTCAGCTCTATATAGGATACACAGTTCAGTTAAAATCATTAGCTCTTTAAAAAACTATTGGGCTTTTGAGAAACGTCTCTCTAAACCCACAGTAAGAGAACAGTATACACTGTCTTTGTCCTGTAGCTTCTGAGTTGGTCTGTTTTAATCTGTATTGGTAACGCAACTGAGTCCATAATCGAGCTGTAAATCTGCTGAGCCTGATTTGCATCCAAACCCATGCTCAGACTATGACTGTGAGGCATATTTGAGCACATCTAGAGAATATCTATGACTGTTAATGCTGGCTACTGTGGTGATATTTAAACGTCTTCCATGGGAGTAATTATTGCAGTGTGTTAATTAACTCTGGTGCTTTGTTGGTAGCAGTATTTCCGGATACAGATAAAAAGGAGAGTGGATATAAATCCTCTGCTAGACTCTCTGCTTGAAAAGCCTGTTTTCACATTGTATTATATCACAGTTTTTGTATGGTAACTTTATTTAGCAAAATCTGACTCTTCTCCCAGTGGGATACAATAATGAATATTCACTAATATAGACTGAGTTGTCCCAGGGCTAGGGAGAAATATTTGAATAATGAAACGCAGTGATTTTTCATAATATAATTTGTTCTCTCCTCTTTAAATCAAGTTTTCTCAGTGAAAGTGCAGCTTTTCTTTAAGTTATAGGATTAAAAGAATACAGAATAACTCTTTAGAACCACATCAGAATATTCTCCAGTTTTCCTGAGAGGCATTAAAACTCCAGTTGCAGGATGACTTTTTTGACACACTGATCCCTTTGTCACATAATTTGATCTGTAAGCTTTCAAAAGAATGAAACAATTAATCCAAAAACAATTAAAGGTACACAACATGGTCATGATTCCTGTCACGAGATTACATCCTCTTACTGTGCTACATTTCACTGAGTGGGACCTACACTGTGTTATCTAAAAATAAGCCACAGACATTATAACACAGCACTGGCATTCTCAAGGGTAGCAATTAGAACTAATGTTTGTCATGTGTAAAATAAAAGGGCATCACACATACATAAAACCATTTCTAAATACTTTAAATAATGCATCAAACTTAGAAAAATGCTGGTGACAGAGTGTATCTGGGGGTAAAGTTAAATATTTATTTAGTTTGGCCTTTGTATCTCTCTTTCTCTGTATTTTTCAGCTGGGTTGTTTGGAGATAAGCACAGCGTGTCTAAAGATGTTCTTTGAAGGGAATCCGCCGGCTAATCAATTTCTGTGTCGAGCCTACCTCTGCCAGGGCCAGCTCCAGTCTCCGCCGACCACTGGGACTGTGGTGAGGACAGTAAATTGGACACATTTCCTCAAGGGGGGGTTGTGTATGTGTTTGTGTATCTGTTAGACTCAGATACACACAGTTACTGTAGAGATACACTGTACTTATTTACACTTGAATCAGTTGTGGCCTAGCTTTGAAAACAGTTCCTTTTTTCCCACACATTTATTCTGAAAGGCTTAATTCTCCCTTCTCTTTTTATAGTTAAGTGCAGTGTTTTTCTCTTACTTATCAAACGGGGGCCTTTACATCTTTGTTGTTTTGTCTGATCTCTGTATCTTTTGACAAGTTCTCACTTCCTTTTTTTGCATTATTTTCTATTTCAGGAGGACTTTGAAGAGGCAGTGCAAAGTTTCCTTAAAGCAATTGAAATTGCAAAATCTGATCCAGGGTACGTATGCTCTAGGAAGTGTGCTTGGCTTTGTTCAAGATGTCAAGAATGTGGACTTTTTATTCATCTGTAGTGATCATGTGCTTAAGATTATAAGGGTTAAATATTCATTCTAAGGTGTTTTCTTTGGCTATGAGGGCCCAGTCCACTTCACAGATATTCTGGGATACAAGGGTTTGATTTGTGTCTAATATACAGTATCTTTTAGAAGTATTAACCCCCTTTAGTGTTTTACCCTTTTATTGACTTTATAAATAAATTATTGTAATGAGATATATATATATATATATATATATATATATGGGGTTTTTTTGAGACAAAGTTCTTTGGTCTGATGAGACCAAAATGGTGCCTTTTGGTCATCAGACAAAATGGCAGGCACCAAAGACTGCACATCACCACAAACACACTATCACCACTGTGAGGCACGGCAGTGGCAGCATCATGCTGTGTGGATGCTTCTCAGCAGCTTTCCCTGGAAGGCTTGTAAAGGTAGAAAGTAAAACCACTGCCTCTAAATGTAAGAAACTCCTGGAGGACCATCTTATTCAGTTTAAAAGAGAACTATGGCTTGGAAGAAGATTTACTTTCCAGCATGACAATGACCTGAAGCATACAACGAGAGCTACACAGAATTGGTTGAAAGACAGCAAGGTGAATGGTCTTTAGTTGGGTGAGTAAAGCCCAGACCTCAATCCAATAGAGAATTTATGGCTTGAGTTGAAAAGGGCTGGTTAAGAAGAAGAGTAAAACTGCAGTGTCCAGTTGTGCTAGCCCGATTTAAACCTATCCACACAGACTCGGTGCTATGATTGCAGCCAAAGGTGCATCCACTAAATACTGACTCAAGGTGGGTAAATACTTACGCAGTCACTTATTTTAAATGACATATTTTTATTTAATTGACATTACTTTGTAGAAATTTGTTTTCACTGTAGTTTGTAATTACTTTTTGTCCTATATTGACCATGGTTTATTCATAAAATCGATAAAATGGTAAAACATCCATGGGGGTGAATGCTTTTTAACAGCACTGTATAATGATTCTTTGGGCTTTATCCAGCCCTTTTATGCCATAAGTGGATTATACTCAGCATACATTCTTATAAAGTTCTCTAGCTGGTACTAAATATCTATAAAAAGATGTTAAGGATGAATATAATAACAGAAATTATGACGGATATGTTCACTTGTTTCACTTTCTTTGTTTTGATGATGCATCTTTGCAGATCATCAGTGCTGACTCTCTCTTCTAATGAATTCATAAGCTGTCAATAAAAGGGCTGAGTGAGCAATCCCGATTAACACCAGAGGGAATACATATCTAATACATTCAGCCCAGACTAACACGCAACCCTCTCTCTGGTGAATAAATTAGCGACACTCAAACAGACTGTTCTCAGTTCTCTCTAAAACAGTGCATTGAATTCATAAATTCCTCTTATTTCACATTGAAAAGCTTACGATATGCTCCACTGGGGCTCATTTTACGAAGCTCTATCCACACAGATTTGCAGTTCACAGGACTTCTTCTCACAAAGATGACACTTAGTCTAAATTGAGTTTTACTAAGAGATGAAATAGCTTGCATGTGCATCTCATAAATAATGCATGTTTTCTGTTTGTTTCTTTGACTTGTTTGTTTCTTACAGATGCTTCTTCGCAGTGTTCAACGCCTCAGTGCTATACTTCCACACGGTGCGTCCTCTCCGGCAGCCAGGGCGGTGTCATTACCTGGTCCCCTCCCTGAAGCAGGTGGTCCAGAGTCTGGAGGAGGTAGAAGACCAGGATCACAGCTGGAGGGCTGAACTCATGATGCAAGTGACCTCTCAGTGCTCTTTTACTTTTCTCTCATGAATAAGTCCAGTCCTGATTTTGTCCAGACTCATCCTGGATTCACAGGATGACGTGTGGAGCTCATTAACCAGCAGCTCGGTCTCTGGCTCTCTTCTTAATTTGCTGTTTATTTTCCTGTATCGAGCAGAGAATGGGTTTTAATGGGGGCTCTTTTGTCATGTTCTCCCATTATAACATTGGCCAAAATTTAGTCATCTTTTACAGAATGTAATGAACTGTTTGTGTTCTGAAAAATGTTAGTGATACAAATAGCCAGAGAGTTCATATTATAAGGTGAAGAATGTCTGAAATTCATTGGTGGGTATTGTCTGTGTATGCAAGACAGATCAGCAACATACATTCAGATTCGATTCAAAAATGACTGTGTTGGTGCACTAATAGCCTAGTGATCAGGTCGTATCCCATGAACAGAAGCTATAGGCCTCCAAGCAGGGTTCAGATTCAACCTGTGTTTCCTTTCCCTTATGTTATTCCCTACTCTTTCACTGTATTTCCTACTCTACCTAGTTTCTTATCAGACTGGGACACAGTAGCCCAAACTGTATTATAAAAAACACTGTGCTGTTACAGTATAATTCAGTGCATGATTTGACACAGACCAGCACTGTGTGAATCAGCTATGGGAAACCCATTTTAATTCACTAAAAAAATCAAATTTGAAAGCAAGGAATAAAGAAAGCAATAAAAGGAAAATAAAATTGTTTCAAATTAGCAAATAATCTCCCAGATTAACAAAAAATAAGTCATTTGCCAAGAATTTTCAAATCAGATGGAACCAAATTAAATATGTTACAGCACTGATATGCCCCATTCGTGGGGAAGAAAGTCTTCTCTCTGCTGTCTGCAGTCAGAGGATGATGTCATGGTTTCCTTAAACATGTTTTGAAATGTTACATTTTTATTCAGTGAAAGAAAGTTGTTCAGTTAGATGAAGTATCGAAGAGGAGACAGGCCCTGGTTGTACAAACCCCATCTGAGAAAGAAACCCAGAGAGGGGCATGTAGCAGATTAATGTTATAAGACACTCTACTGCTCCTGTAGGTCACAATAGACCATAGGTGTCCAAACTCTGGCCCATGATCCATTTTTAATCAAACTGCAGCAAGTTCTCAACAGCAACAGTTAAGGTCCATTAGAAAATGAAACTTGTGCTTGTCTGTGTGATGTGATTTGAGTGCATCTTACTTGAGTTAGCCACAAGAGGTCGCTGTTAAATCACGACAAGTGTTTATACACCCAGCTAAGCTACCATAGAAGCAGTGTTGTTGTTGTTAAGCTCGGGATAGATTGCTATGCTGCTGTTAGCCTGTTCATGCAAAAGAACGAACCCAATTAAAAGTATTAAACTCAGAGCATGAGTCAGTGGACTTAATGACATGGTGTCAGAAGCGGTGCTCCCGACTAGCAGAGAGAAGTTTGAAGCAACATGGCCAAGTTTCATGCGCCGGAATCGTTTGACTTCACCCAGCCATCGGCGTGGCAGACCCGGAGACAGCATTTCTCTCGCTACCGTATAGCAACTAAACTCGACCAGGAAGACGACGACATTCAGGTGAACACGTTGTTGTATGCTATGGGCAAGGACGCTGAGCCAATATTTAGCACTTTCACACTCACTGAAGAGGACAATGAGGATTATTATGGTGCAGTGATAAAGATGATTGATGAACTTTTTGTGCCTAAAAGGAACATTATACACAAGCGTGCCTGTTTCCATAGACGCTCTCAGCGACAGGGGGAGAGTGTGGAGGCTTTTGTGAGACATCTTTATGAACTGGCAGAGCATTGTGAGTTTGGAGCTGCAAAAGAAGAGCAGATAAGAGATCGCATCGTCATAGGAACTGCAGACAATGACGTGTCACAGAAATTACAACTGGAATCGGACTTAACCCTGGAAAAAGCCGTCAGTATTGCCCACCAGTCTGAGTTAATAAAGGTCCAAAATGCCAGCGCCAGGTCCACGGAAAGTGAAGTAAGTGCAGTGACACACAAGTTCAAATGATGCAACCCTTTTGAGAAGAGGCATGCTAAAGTCAAAGGAAATCAGCAGCTTAGAGGAGCAACAAGGACAACACAAGGAAAGGCTTGTTCAAGGTGTGGGAAGACACACGAATTTGGTGCATGTCCTGCAACTGGAAAACGCTGCCGTAAGTGCAATAAAATTGGACACTTTGAAGTCATGTGTAAAACCAAGCTTGTAGGTGCAGTGAAAACTACAGCTAATGACAATGATGAAGGCAGTGCATGGTTTTTAGGAGCTGTTACAGAAGACAGAGATGTTGATGAAGACAAATGGCTTACTAATCTGCACATCAACGGACTTTCTGTGCAATTCAGATTTGACACAGGTGCAGATATCACAGTAATATCAGAACAAACATACCAAAGCCTACCCCAGCGCCCTCCACTGGAAAATACAAAAGGAGTTTTCACAAGTCCTGGAGGTAAGCTAGTTTGCAAAGGCAAATTTCTGGCAAATTGTGTGAGAGGAGGAAAGAAATACACATTTTGGATTTATGTTATAAAAGGCCCATTCACCACAAGTCTATTAGGACAACAGATAGCAACAGAAATGGGACTTGTATGCAGAGTGAATGCATTGGAGTCTTTTGAGGATCTTTTTGGGGACATTGGACTGTTAAACTGTGATCCAGTGCAAATAGTGCTTCGACCAGATGCCCAGCCTTACAGCATTGTCACAGCTTGACGTGTCCCTTTTCCCATCCTGCCCCAGGTTGAGGAAGAGCTGAAACGGATGCAGTCTTTAGGCATCATTGAAGAGGTTAATGAAGCTACAGATTGGTGTGCTCCCATGGTGCCAGTGATTAAAAAGAACAAGAAACCAAGGATCTGTGTGTACTTAACTAAACTCAACAAAGCAGTGAAAAGAGAGAGGTTTATCTTACCTACACTGGACGACATTGCCCCCCAGCTCTCTGGAGCAACAGTTTTCTCCACAGTAGACGCCTCAAGTGGATTTTGGCAAATACCACTTGATGCAGACAGCAGAAAGCTCACAACATTCCTCACGCCAGTGGGACGTTTCTGCTTTTGGAGGCTACCTTTCGGAATTACATCAGCCCCAGAAATATTTCAGCAAAAGATGAGTACCCTCCTAAAGGACCACGCAGGCACAGTGGTAGTGATGGACGATATACTGGTTTTTGGCAGAGACAAAAAAGACCATGACCAGAACCTCAGAGCAGTAATGCAAACCATTCAGAGCCATTACAGAACTACCCAGCCCAACAAACGTAACAGAGCTTCGTCAGATGATCGGCATGATCAACTATCTGGGTAAGTTCCTCCCTGACCTTTCATCTGTCATGCACCCTATCAACAGCCTACTGAAACATGAAGCTGTGTGGATTTGGGGAGAGGCACAAGGGAAAGCATTCAACCAAGTAAAAGCCATGTTGACTACCGCACCAGTTTTAGCATATTATGATGCTACAAAGCCAACCGTGGTTAGTGCAGATGCGAGTAGCTACGGCTTGGGAGGCGCTCTGTATCAGCAGTAGGAGGATGGAATGCGCCCAGTTGCCTTCTGCTCACGAACAGTAACAGATACAGAACGTCGATATTCACAGATTGAAAAAGAATGTCTTGCAAGTGCCTGGGCATGTGAGCGGTTTGTAAGATACCTACAAGGCATGGAGAAGTTCTGCTTGCAGACAGACCATAAACCACTAGTCCCTCTCATAAACTCATACGAGCACCAGTGAGATGTCAGTGGTTGATAATGCGCCTGATGAAGTTCAATGTGGAAGCTGTCCACGTCCAAGGAAAGCAGCTAGTGGTAGCTGACATGTTGTCCCTCAACCCTCTGAAAGACAGCTGTGTATCCGACACAGAAAATGATGTCAAAGCTTATGTTCAGGCAGTGATCACGACGAGACCAATAACAAGTGACAGATTGGATCAGAGAGGCTACTAGCCAGGACAGTGACCTTCAGACAGTCATTCATTACACCAACATGGTCTGGCCGTTGGAGCAGTCACAGATACCACACACACTGAAAAGGTTTCATGCAGCCAGGGCTCACCTATCAGAAGCTGAAGGACTACTCCTGTATGATGACAGGATTGTCATTCCTGCCTCACAGCAGAAAAGGGTTCTCTCCCAAATACATGATGGTCACCAGGGCCTCACAAAGTGTTGCAGCAGGGCTAACATGACGGTTTGGTGGCCAGGAATAGGACAAGATATCACAGAGATGGTAAAAACATGCAAGTTCTACCTAACAAACAAACCCAGTCAGGGGAGAGAGCCACTGATAACCACCCCTCTGCCACAGGGGCCATGGCAGAAAATTGCAGCAGACATTTGTGAACTAGAGGGTAAACGATATCTGGTGGTGGTGGATTATAATTCACGTGATATTGAGATAGCACACCTGCCAACAACAAACAGTCAGCAAGTAATTTCTCGCCTGAAAAGCATGTTTGTCAGGTGGGGGATTCCACTGGAGTTGGTGACTGATAATGGAAGCCAGTTTACCTCTGCAGAATTCAAACAGTTCTGTGAGTCATACAACTTTGGACATACAACTTCCAGTCCCCACTATCCTCAGGCTAATGGGGCGGCTGAGAGGAGCGTCGCCACAGCGAAAAGAATCCTACGTCAGCCTGACCCACATCTTGCTCTGATGAGCTACAGAGCCACACCGGTCTCTGCAACTGGCATGAGTCCTGCTCAACTGATGATTGGTCGACAGATTAGAACTACAGTCCCAGTTCTACAAAAGCAACTTCAGCACCATCCTATTGACTATGAAACAGTCAGCTGGAAGGACCAACAGACTAAAAGTGCCTACAGGTTCTTCTACAACAGACGTCACTCAGCCCGGCCTTTATCAGCTCTACAGTCTGGACAGAGTGTCAACGTCAAACTGGATGGAGAAAAAGGATGGAAAACCCCTGCAAGAGTCATTGCTAAAGCACCTGAGCCACGATCTTACTACGTGCAAACAGAACAAGGAACAGTTGCTCGCAGGAACAGGAGACATCTTCAAGAAGTGCCGGGTAGTGCTCGAGTTTCATCAGAAGAGACTAGTGACTCGAACCACAACTCTCAGTGTCACACAGACATCTCTACTGCTTCTCCTGGTGTCACAACTGCTGCTGCTCCCAGTGATCCCCTCAGCCCAAAGACTACAACAAGATGGACCATGGCTGGGAGAGCAGTTAAGACTCCCATCAGGTTCAAGGACTATGTCCCAAAGTAGCATAGTTGATGATAGGTTTTGTACATGTGCTGAAGTACAGGTTAATGCTTTCAGTTACACAAGGCAGGGAAAGAGAGGAAAAAATGACAACATTTCTAATTTTATGTTGAGATTCAAAAAGTGCTTTAATTTCATTGGTGTTTAAACACAGTAGCAGCCAGTAACATAATTTTGTTGTTAGTATTTACTTACCAAGAACGGTTGCAGTGATATTTAGTTGTTATGCATCTCTTAATAGAAGACTTGTCAAAAGGGGGAGATGTGATGTGATTTGAATGCATATTACTTGAGTTAGTTAGATCACAACAAGTGTTTATACACCCAGCTAAGCTACCATAGAAGCAGTGTTGTTGTTGTTAAGCTCGGGATAGATTGTTATGCTGCTGTTAGCCTGTTCATGCAAAAGAACGAACCCAATTAAAAGTATTAAACTCAGAGCATGAGTCAGTGGACTTCATGACAGTCTGTATTGTACTTCTTAGTTCCAACACTTAAACATAAAAATTAACAAATGTTTGCTGGCTTTGATGGCACTAGCTGTCGTATTGAATGCATTTATTTTAACATTTTTATCATTATTCTTCCAGCTTATAATGTAAAATTGAACATTTAAGACACTAACTACCTAGGCAATGGAACCCACGATCCTAAATTCTTCATAAAATACAAAACACAGTCACAAAATAGATATGTGCAAGGTACTATGGGCACAAAAATTTCATTTAGAAATGATGAAAGGAAAAAAAAACTATTTTGACAAATTCAAAGTTCTGCCACCTGATGGTTTTGGGTGTTTAAGTTAAAAAAACTATTTAAAAATCTATTCAATCACATTAGAAAGGAACTCACATGAGACTTTGTTACACATGCAAAACATGTATTATGTCCATTTGAGAAGACTTTATAAAATTCACTTTTTTTAGGCCTTACCATTGCCAGACAAAAAAAGTTGAAATTCATTTAAAGAATGTTGATTTAAAATAAGTCTTTCACTTATCCTTAGATTTTGGTGTGATGGGATTGTAAGTGCAATTGGGCAACATCTTAAATAAAATAATTGTGCAAGACTTAGCCAAATACTTTTTTTTAGAGTTTGTATGAATGCAGCATATAATGGTTAGGAGCAGGGTGTGGATTATTGAAAAATCAGAGGGGGGGGCTTTTCTTAAAACAAAACAAAACAAAAAAACACATCTTGCTACTGGCCTTTAATCTATGGCCAGGCATACATTGTGAGCCTTCAAGCCTATTCTCACCTGATGATTTCTGAGTTTGAGGTGCGTAGTTTGTGAGGACACAACGGCCGACTTCTGCCTAATTAGGTATTCATGACCTGGATGAATTTCTGACTTAAACGCTCACAGAGCCACGAGAAGAATCCGAAACATCAGGGTATTTTTACTGTATAAACTTTTCTCTGAGCTGATCGTCAGATGATCCATGAGGGACAGAGAGAGAGCTACATGAGAAGAAACTCAAATCTCAACAGGTAAAAGTCCAAAAACTTCTCAAAGTTTATCAACTCCTTTCCCTCATCAATCTCATCCACAGCCACTGATGCTGCATCTGCTGAGAGACACGTGATTTAACTACTGAATTTCCTTTTTTTTTATGACACAACAAAAACTGACAAAACAAAGAAGGAAAGTCAGAAGGTTACATCTTTGTGTTCCTGGCTTATCTGATTGTCTTGAAGCAAAACTCAAACTGATCTAAGCTCAGACTGACAGCACAGCATGTTGCTCTTTTTCCACTGACTATCTCTCTTTCTGTCTGAGATCAGTCTTCTGATGAATGATTTATGGACCATTGGCCAGTATGGGGATTGAACCCATGACCTTGGCGTTATTAGCACCATGCTCTGACCATCTGAGCTAACCGGCCTGTTTCTGTTGGACATCCCAAACATTTTTTATCGGGTCGATAAATCCAAACAAATTAAACTCAAGAGAAGTGTCCGTTGTATAAAGCTGCATTTGCAACCACGAAGGGACTCGAACCCTCAATCTTCTGATCCGAAGTCAGACGCCTTGTCCATTAGGCCACGTGGTCATTATACCATGAACTTTTTTCCACTACTTGTCAGATTTTTCCCTAACCTTCAAGTTCCTTGAAAAAGAAACATTCTTGGAGTGGGATGTGGGCCTTTACCAAATCTGGCTGGCATTGTTAAATGGTGAGTCAGAAGTTCTGATACTGAATGGGAAGTAATCATTTACCAAAGTTGGCTAATATTCTTCAATTGTGATCCAGACATTTCTCTTACAGTCATTGGCCAGTAAGGGTGTCAAACCCATGACCTTGGAGTTATTAGCACCACACTCGAACCATCTGAGCTAACTGGCCTGTGCCTGTTGGACATCCCCAACATCTTGTATTACGTCTATAAATCCAAACATGCATTGTTGCCTTGGCAACCACAACAGGACCCGAACCCTCAATCTTCTTATTCCAAGATGCCTTGTCCATCAGGCTGTTTTTTCACAAGTTGTTGCATTTTCCTCACCTTGAAGTTACTTGAAAGAGAAACGTCTTTCTTCAAGCAAGGTCAAACAGTCATTTCTTAACCTCATAGGAAGTTAAAAAATTGAATTCCTTGAATGGGAGTTAGGCCTTTACCAAATCTGGCTCATTTTCCTTAACTGTATGTGGTTGAGGAACGCCACGTGGTCATTGGGCAATGTTGTTTTCAACTATTTCTCGGATTTCCTCACCTTGAAGTTCCTTGAAAAAGAAAAGTGATACTTCAGGCAGTGTTATTTTCATCAACTAAAACTATGACTGAAAATGTTTGTTGACAGCCTTTTTTTCCATGAAAGAACCTAGACTAAGACTAACAAAAATAGAGCTTTAATGACCAAAACTGACAGAAAGTAAAATAAGTTTTCATCAATATGAATAAAATTAGACTAAAATGTAATTTATTTTTCGCTGGACAATCAAAATTTGTGATTTTTCTCCACCTGAGGTAAATCTGTTAAGAAACAATGCAGTTGTTCTTGATTTGGCACCATATTTAGGCAAGAGAATAAATGCTTGGACTAAAAGTAAAGACTAAAAGGTGAGGACTTTTTAAGGACTAAAACGACACTAAAATGTTTTTGAGTATCTGTCAACTTTTAGCCTAGACTAAAACTATAAATGGTAGAAATGACTAAAATGTGCCTAAAACTAAAAGGCATTTCATCTAAAGACTAAGACTGAGACTGAAATTAAAAAACGCTGCCAAATTTAACACCGCAAACTTCAGATACTATCTGGCCCAGATAAAGTCGTTATCCTTGTCCTTGCGCTGGACCGCAGAATGACCACCTAAATATCGAATTTGGTCGTGTGTCATCAATGTTTCAATCACACAGTGATTACTCAGATTAGACCACAGATTACAATGAATTCAGTCGGAGCAGAGGCAGGGACAAAATGTTTCCCCCAGGGATGAAAATATATCATCAGAGGCAGGGTGGTCAGGGGGTAAAACCCCCCAATCCCTGCCGACAATTCATACTCTAGTCAGGAGACAGTTTTTTAAAACTGATACCACAATCAATATTTGTGTGTTTTATGAAGATTGCAGCAATCATTGCAAAATGCTGAAATACTGTCTCCCCAACTCTGTCACTACTCAGAGATCTTATCATATGTCTAGTGGACTCTGGAAACACAGAGGAGACTGCAAAGTTTTCCAAAATCACGGAGGATTTCATCAAGTCACATACTCCACATCTCTATCCAAGACTCTTTCGCTTACAGGTAAGAGGCTGTTGTCATTTAATCAGCAGAAAAACATGTAAGAATTTGTTATTTTTGAATTTTCAAATTATTTGATTATTTCTTTATGATGGTTTTTTTTTTCAAAACATTTGATCAGTTTTAAAGTTACGTAGCCTTTAACAGAAAATGGTTCTACCATCCAAAGACTATTGGAAATGTACTTTATTCAACAAAATGTCTGACTAATATGTAACTGCTTTAAAAAAGCAAAGCTCTAACCCTTAAACCTTAGCCCTAAGCTGAAAGGCCTTTGCACACTGAATCCGTTCTTTTCCACCCATCTCATATTGTTCTAATCATGTTTGCACACTAATGGCAAAACATTTTTTTGTTATTGTTTTGTTCAGAGCTTGAATTTTATGCAAACTTTGCGCTTTAGTCCAAGTCATTTAGATGGGTGATTAGTAATGTAACGGTTATAAAAATCTCCGGCACGGTGTTTACCTCAGTGACAAGTCCACGGTACAGTATTTATTGCTGTAAAAAAAAAAAAATCCCTCAGAACAACAGATGAAGACTTAAAAAAAATGTTATCTGCATTAATTAAACAACAATTGCACTTGAAATATAACAATATATGCAACAAAAGTGTTGTAGGTGTCCATCGTCTTAAAAATGATTGAAAATTTAGGAAGCTTTATCAATAAATTAGAGGATAAAGGAAATATGATGGAGAATGGGATATGGGAGACCTAAAAATTCTTATAATAAAATAAAATACTGCACCAGCTGGACTTGTTAATAACTAGAAAAGCACTTGGAGAGCACAGACCTTCTCCATTAGCCCTATCTCCCAATAGTACAGAATCCTTTAAAAAATTCCTGGATCCAGATGGTGATCCAGATCAGTCCCAAAATCTAATCAGTTCTTCCTTATGCCATTTCTGACATTTCCTGAAAATTTCATCAAAATCTGTCCATAACTTTTTGAGTTATGTTGCTAACAAACTAACTAACTAACAAACTGACAAACCCTGCAGATCACATAACCTCCTTGGCGGAGGTATTTTTCGGATTTTTGCGGATCTAGTTTTTCAAACATTCTCAATGCTACTACCTATTGGCTCAAGTGTGTTTACTAACCTTCTCAAACCTTTGTTGTCCACTACCACCATGTCTACATACTGTCTTTGGTTTGTCCTTCACTTTTTCTCCTTTCTTATTTCTTGACAGCAGAAAACCAAAATGTTTCCACACATCAGATTTAAAAGACGTTGGAGCCTCCGCAGTCTCAAACACTTTGTCACTTGTCATTCCCTCGCTACTCTATGCACCCGCCATTTTCGCGCTGTAGAATCAAGCAAGCGAATGGAGCGCAAAGCATGGTGGGTATGCAAGGGCACTGGGAATTGTAGTTCCCACATACATTAGCTCTGCTCCACTGAAAATACTACAGTGTCTGCCCTGAAGACATACCATTTGAAACCATCGCATGTCCAGGACAGACGGCATTTAGACGCTTCTGATATGGTATTACCCATACCGTTACACCCCTGTGGGTGACTGACCATTCAAAATAGCACCTGCTGCTTCCTTCTCTCTCTCACATACTGGTGTAGACAAATTGGACAAAAATACATTACCAAACTATACAACAAATTAAGTTACTGGAACATGTTTTATAGAGGCTATTTTGTATGGATGTAGATATGGTATGCCTTGAGATTTTGGCTTGATTTTGGTTGTGCCTTGGGTGAAAAAAAGGTTACAACCACTGCTCTATTACACCAAAACCTTACTTTAAACATTGTGGTTAGCAAATGTAATAAGTTGATATTTTGACAGCCATGGAAATATAACAGATAAAGCATAAGTTTGTTCTCATGGTCAACTTAACAGAGACTGAATTAAAGTTGCTCTCCATTTCTCCACCTTGGCACAGCTGTTGCGTAGGAGCTGGTGCTGTACGAAGATCTCTGTCAGGATGGATGGATCTAGAGTGACTGACAGAACCACAGGCTCAACTTCACTGCTTATTCTTGTCGCAGTCGAATACAGTTTTACCCATTCAGTGAATTTTAGCACTAAATACAAGTAAAACACAACAAACTCAGTGTGCAAGGTTCCAGTGCATGAGGTTTTTTTTGGATTAGGGATCGAGAAAGAGCGCTTAGAAAACAACAGACTCAGCTTGCAAAGACCTTAACCCTGGCAAGATTTTTCTGAGGTTTTTAGATGCTTCGCAAAGCATTCATTGCCTTCTCATACTAACCTGAGGGTTATACCATGAAGCAATCTCAACATACCCAGATTTTCCTTTGGTAAGAAGGCTTGACAAAGCTCTAGGCCCCATTCAGAGATATATTTGTGAAGGTGGTTTTGAACTATCTCTGTTAACTCAGGCTTTCAGCCTCAGGCTGTGTGTGCTCTCACATGAAAGGGAGTGTTAAGACACCATTTTAGGCTTTAACCCATAGGAATGATTACCCATCTGCGTCTGTCAAATTAAAGCCAAGAGTACCTAAATATAAGTGCGTGTTGTTTATGCTTGGTTTAAATCTTGAACTTTAACACTGTGGATAATATTTGTTATATTTGGCTAAATTAAAGTCAGTTTGATGTAATGAATTAATCAGGACATAATATACAGTCCAGGGTTGAAGTCTAATCAGTTTTGTGGCCTGTGTTTGGTTGTAAAACTGTCCGTATAAAGAGATCCTAACTGCCCTCAGAAAACACTAATAGGTAACGATTACTAAAATGCTGACACTTTACAGCCAATTTCAAGCTGCAGTCCTAACTCCCAACATAACCTGGTCCTGACTAGGTATGAGCACAGAGTCAGCTAACATGGTGACCCAGCCAGAAAAAAAACTGGACCAGCTTTGTGGTACAGAGGACTTGGAGTTTAGGCTAGGCTTACCCTCTAATCCCACTTCATGGTACTTCCTTGTAGATATTTGCTATTTGTGGACTACTTTTAAGCAGTTTTATTTGAAAACAGAAGTGCTTTCAGTGAAATATTCATGTTTGTCTTACATTCTTCATCTAAGGTGCAATACAAGCTGCAAGAAAGTGATGTCCTCATTGAAAAGAGCTGTCAGCATTCTACTCTAACAGTCATTTACAAAATTCAGGATTTTAAAAAGTAAGTAGTGTGTCTGTGTTCTCAATATGTGGTTATTTTCTGTGACTTGTCACTGTGTGTTGATTTGTTTTGACTTGTTTTTATGCTTTCATGATAAAAGCCTGATCCATCCATTGAATCTGGAGCATAGATAAAGTAGACTAAAGAAAATGCATTCTGGTTCTGTTTCTATAAGGTTAGCTTTTGAACAATCGTAGAGGCTTCTTTGTGCAGTGATTGTTCACATTTCAAAACGCTTCCAGCTTCTAAATAGGGCAAGTTCAGTCATAGTCCTTATCATTTATAATCTTAATAGAAACGGTAGTTATATAAGGGATGGTTGCCTGCAAGGTGTCCGTTACTTTGAGTTAATGGACAGCTGGAAGGCAAATGGCATCTCCAATGATCACAGATGCGATCTTTGGTATCAGTACATGCACTGATGTACTCAGAAGGGCAGTGTGCTTTTTACAGGCCCCATTATGTGGTCTTGCTATACATAGATTTGTGTATCTTTAATTTCTCTCATCCAACATTTTAAGCTAAATCTTACTCTAGGTGTTTCTGTTGGAACTTGAATACAATAAGTGTATTAAGTTAGAGTTAAAATTGCTTTTAATTGTTTTACTTTAATGTTTATATTGGGGTTCTTATGTTTTCATCCAAGAGAATAGTGAAGAGAGTCAGAAATAAGGGAGAGGGAGAGAGAGTGGGGAACGACATGCAGGAGAGACGCAGTACCCACATTAGTCAGTGAAATGATTGCAAGACTGGAAGTAAAAAGCTTAAAAAAGGGAATTGTTCATCTTCAGACAGTCAGATTTTTAAAACTTTATGTAAGCTGATGGTTACAGTGTGTTTGCCATATGTTTACATATTTTTACATGCTGATGTGTACAGTTAGGTGTGTGTGTGTGTGTGTGTGTGTGGGGCTGAAAACAGGGGCCCATAAGAAAGAGTTTTGGAACCACTGCCTTAAACCCTTACCTTAACCTTAAATTGAAGTCCAATCCAATTTGATAACAAAAGTTTTAGCCAGTACTTCTGTTCTGTTCTGTTTATCGCCTTGAACAGTGTGGATGGACAATAATGCTAGCCATCCATTTTGCCAGGCTATTGGGAATTTTATAAATAATGATGTCATTCCTTATAATTACTAGTTCCAATGTCAGGATTTGTCTGAAGTATGTTCAGTACCACAGTCCAAAATATGAGTTTTAGATTTTAAGTTCATAATATGTCTTAAAAAACATATTTTATGTTTGATGATATTTAGATCTGAAATAGCAATTGTTAGTTGTTTTTTTTTTTTTCAGTTTTGTGGCTTTTCTTTTTTACCCTGATTATTCATAGCATTTACAACTTCATTTCACAGTGATTTATATTCCCATTTACAAACCTGAATCAAAGCTGTTGAGTCCAACATGATGCTTGAAAAGCGGTTTAAACCTGGTATAAGTTTTTAGTAGTCTGGGTCTTGAAATGGTCTTTAAAAGTTCTTAATTTGTTTTTAAAAATGTGCAGCAACCCTTATAATATGTTTGCCTGTAATTTTTCCTCCCACTCATATACAGTGTTTTATTAAGCTGCGGCTCAGTCAATGGGTTAGTGGTGCATTTTGGACCCCTAAGTTAACACTGTGGTTTTCAAACATTAAACCTGTTTCGGAGGCTGTGAGCTGAGCCCAAGGTGTCTCAGATGCATGTTGTTTTTCTGACTGCTGGTGTACATTAGTGGTGCAGTAACATTGCTTCTGGTTAGCACAGTTGAAACCCAGTCTAAGCCCCCACCCTCTTTCTGCAGGCATGTTCTCAACCTGTCAGAGCTCCTTATGGCTCCTCACTTTATCTATTAACGGTCAAATCATGACTGGACCATGGCGACCATAGCACTATCAGCAATTTACAGATCATTTTGCATACGTTTTTTTCACAGTTTGGTGAACATGTAAATACAGATGCATGGATACTCTTTGATGTGTATTTTAAGGCAAGCTTTCATGATGTTTGTAGCAGGTTGGAGGAAATGAATAAAGATAAATCAACGGGAGAGGAGCTTGAGAAGATTTTCTATCTCCTAGAATGCACTAAAGTATCTGAAGACTCCAGTTCTCCTCAGTGCCCACCACCCATCCAACCAGCTGACAGGTCTGTGACCTAAACTGTCCCACTCAAATCTCCTACTCTTACCTTTGTAGCTTCCTAATCTCCCCACTACCATAAAACCACATATGGACATCCTAAGGGCAGCACATGGCTCAGATTACTGTACTGCAGTGTTGTGACTTGTATAAATTACGTTTTATCTGGGATTTGCAGAGTTGCCTTCCTCCTGGAACTGGCTCTGCTGGCCTTGCAACTGAAGCATCAGAGAGTAGCTGCCGACTGTTTGAAAGAGCTCAAGTCTGCAGGAGAGGCTGTGAGTGTCCGATATTCTCTTAAAACCTCAGGCTGCAGCTCAGCTCCGTGCTGTAACTGTACATATATGCAAATTTATGCAGAGAAGTTGACATCCCCTCTTAAGTAGGCACTTGACAATAGATGAGATTAATTAGCTGAGCTCGTGCCCAGCGGCTCAGAAGGTTGCTGATTACTTTCAGTAATGTAGAAGTTATTTCATGGAAGGTTTCTGCTCGTATATTCTTTGTGATTTGAATGAAATAACAGTATATTTAGCAGCAGTGTATGTGTAACAGCTTCTGGCATGAGTGAATAGATGTTCGAATTCTTTGTCCAATGCAACGCTGAACACTGACACCTTAAATCACATGTGTGTTTCTCTCTTTAGAGCAATGACCAGCGCATAATAATGGAATGTGTCAAGTGTGAAATCAACGTCCTGAGAAGGGGAGCGAAGATGAATGACTATTCCAAAGCCAGTGTGGAGGTGCTTGATCATATGCCTGAATTATCAACCGTGTGTTTCTGCTGAATGTTATAACGCGGGCAGTGGACCCAGTGGCAGAGTCTGATTAACTGTCCAATAATATTTTTCTGTAATCTCATTCTCTGTTTAAAGGCAGTAAATCAAACAGAGCAGATATCCCCCCTTTACTTCAGAAGATGACTTTGCCTTAAAGACCTGCTAACACATCTTGGAGCCCATCTATTGTTTCAGCCGAGATTTTTAATTAAAACTCAATATCCCAACATGTTTTTCACCTTCTTTGCTAGTAAGAGCTTCACCTGGTTATACTGTCTGTCTGCCACATTCTTGTAAATTCTGTATCTCAAGACAGCCTTAAGGAAATGTCTTCACATTTAGCAGGCATGTCTGCCTACACTCAGTGATGAATCGATTTTTATAAACATTATCTCAGGAACGCCTGGAGGGACTGTCTATAAATTTAGTGCAACCTTCAAGATGAACCTAAGGAAAAAAGCACTAAGATTTTGATAGTCTGAGGTCAAGGTTAGCTCATATGTTGGTTTCATAAGAGTGAGATATTTCAGCAGAACACAAAGGCAGTTGCATTAGTGCTGAATGTAGTCAGATGCTCTCAGGTGATGTGTCTGTCCTGAGAATGAACGATGTGCTGAGGTGGAAAAAGTGCAAGACGATTGTACTCAAGTAAAAGAAGAGTTACTCTAGATAAAAATTACTTCAGTTGAAGTATAGTACTAGCCTTTTAATCTACTTAAGTAAAAGTAAAAAAAAAGTATTTCATTTAGTGTTTTTTTCTCAAAGTACTGCGTAGCTACTTTTGATTCTTTAAGGGGTTATACAGTATAATGGTATTTATTTAATATGCAATCAACTAAAGAAAATAAAATCTTTAACTAGGTTGTTCAGATGAAGTCACACTTTATCTGAAGTCAACGCCAAGCTACCAGGGGTGGACAGTAGCTAATTACATTTACTCGAATTACTGTAATTGTGTGACTTTTTTGAGTTGTTTTCATGGCCATTATATTTGTATTTATTTTTACTTAAGTATATTTTTGGGGTTGGATTTTATTTCACTGCACTGAACACAGCATCCATTACTTGTGTAAATTGTCTGGTTATAAGGTGATATGTTACCCTAACCCTAACACTTACTGGTATTTTACTGAGTAATTTCTTTATTTTACCCCTCTAAATTAAAGTGAGTTTTTCCTGAATAATTTTCATGTAATTTTTAGGTTAGGGTAAAATGCCACCTAAATTACCATAGCCACAATATTATAAGATGTTACTTGTAAATTTATACATTCCTTAGGTAAAATATGACTAAAATCAAAGTCATTTTAATGTAAATACTTAGACTAAATTCAAAATAGCTACCAAAATGTACACAGGACTAGTTTCTTGTCTTTGACAGAAAGTTTGGGCCTCCTTGTTTTTAATGTTATCATTTTTTTAATTCAGTACGTGATGCTTTTTAAAATGTAGTAAAGTATTTTTATTGATATTCCCCCAAAATGTACTCAGGTAAAAAAAAAAAAAAACTGCTTAAACAAAGTTCAAGTACATAAAAACTTAAATTTCAGTCATATAAAATGCAAACACATTATATTGATTATAAATATATTATAAATATATTATTAAATATTTTTGAATAATAAAATTAATAATCACTAAAGAACAATATATTTTAAATAGAATACATGCATTATATAATATATTATTTTAAATATTTTAATACAATAGTAATTAGTTTCTGTCTACCCCCTGTGAAGCACAAACTTGCTTATTAAATACCTTCTTATGGGAGAAAAGAGCATAAAAGCATTAGACAAATGGACTCAAGTTTAAGTACATTTAGTTTGAATAGAACTTACTACATTTGAAGTGAAAGTACTGGTCGATAAATCTACTCAAGTAAAAGTGAAAAGTAATTCATTTAAAGTTTACTCAAAGTGCTGATTACTGAGTAGTTATTTATGATTTCTGAGGGGCATGTACAGTATTATATGATATTTATTTAATGTGCAATAGCAGCAAGAGAATATAAAATCCTCAGCCAGGTTTAGTTTAAGTCATACCGCAATAATAAATTGAGACATACAGCAGCTGTTTTGGATGTTATGTGGAATCATTCTTTCACTGCATGCTACTGGCTGTCTTGTGTAAACTACTGGCCAGTTTCAGGTTGTTGGCAGAGAGCATGGGTGCTCTTATTTGGACTTTTATTGTTTTTTTTTTAAATGTACCCACGTGAACGTGGTTTAAAAACTAGTCAAAAAAACTAAAACAAAAACGCTACTCAATTCCAGTACCATGAGCAAATGCAATCAGGCACTTTTCACCCCTGTTTTGTATTTTTTGCTAATGTATTCTGTCAAACATGAAATGACTTCCCCTATTCAAACTGCAGCTGTACTGACATTCTGTGAAAACACTGATGGGTATAAGCAAGGTCATATTGGATTGATATAAGTATCAAAATTTTGTTAACTGAAACACTTCTAAGTGAAGTGAAATCATTTAATCTCATTTTGAACCATAACATATTTTGGTGTCATTTAAAACCTGGCACCACATATTCAATGTTACACAATCCAAGTACACATGCCAAGTGATAAAAGTGTTTTTCTGCCCTCGCTGCAACAGAAAAGATTCTCAATCTGTAGTTTGTTATCCCACAGGCCCGGCTGAAGGAGATAGGAAAGTTGGATCACTGTCTGCAGATAGCAGTGAGGGAGGGGAACCCTCAGGCCATGCAGGCGGTGTGTGCAACCCAGTGGAGCCTCTGCCTGCCGCTCTTACAGCACAACCTCAGGAAACACATCAAGGCACCTCTGCTCAGGGTTTCCCAAGTACTGGAGGACATGCAGAGGTTCCCAGCTTCTTCCTATTCATCATGTTACATGGTTGTTTGTATGTCTTAGGGGTGCTCAGCTTGCTTATGTTGTTATGTTTGCACTTCACTGAACATATGTTTTACTTTGCTCTATGGCTAAGTATAAAAAAGCAAAGCCTAATCTGTTATTTATGTCCTAAGGATGACTATTTTTAGATTTGATTTATAGCACAATAATGGGGGTCTCATTATTTTCTAGATCCTTCTGTGTTTTCTTAAAGTGTCTCTTTTTTGGTTCAGTAGCAAAAAAAGAGAATGATGAAGATATGTATATGCTCACAATAACTTTATTATTTTATACAAACCTTTATACCAAAAAATTTGGGATTTTGTGTAATAAACACCGTATTTTTCTATCTTATATTCAATTTAATACAGCACAAAGACAAGTTATTTAATGTTCAAACTGCTGGTGTAAAACCACGCAGTTGTAAATGTATCAGAATGTAACTTGGCATTTTCTTGCTGAAATAAACAGGGACACACTTGAAAAAGATGCAGTCTGGATGGAAGCATTTGTTGCTTCAACAGCTGTCTGTACCTCTCAGTGTTAATGGTGCCTTCACAGATGTGCAAGTGACACATGCCATGGGCACTAATAAACCCCCACACTGTTATGGAAGCTGGGTTTTGCATTGATAAGAAACTGGATGGTAGTTGTGTTATTCAGCCAGGAGAACAGATTTCCCAAAACAATCTGAAAAGTGGACTGGCCAGACCATAGCATACTTTTCCACTTTAGGTCAGTCCGTCTTAAATGAGCTTGGGGCTGAGAGGCCAGTGGGGTTTTAAGATGTTGTTGATATACATATTCTGCATGGTAGGGCATTAACTTAAACACAGCAGTATATTGTGTTACCTTAGCCCTTGTTGCAATATTCATCTCAGATTGATGCTGGTTTTTAATGCAGTGCTTACTAAGGGATCACAGGTCTAGCTTTGCCCATTATGTGCAGAGATTTCTCCTGATTCTCTGAATATTTTAATGATATCATGGACTGTAGATGGTGAAATCTCTATATTCCTTGCATTTGCGTGTTGAAGAACTGACTGAAACTGTTGGACTATATGTCCATGCAAAGTGGGGAGCCTAAGGCCCCTGTTAATTGTAAACAACTGAGCCTTTCAAGAGTGCTTCTTTTATACGCAATTGTTGACAGCACCTGACAGTATTTGACCTACCTACCTGTGAAAGGTTTCTCGATTATTCCAATTTCCCTGTCTATTCTTGCTCATACCCTACCTCCTTAAGAATATGCAGATATAATGTGCATATTTATTATGTCATATATTATAGTTTGAACAATACATGTCTTGTTTTTGTGTTGTATTCAATTAAATATAGGATGGAAAAGATATGCAGAACACTGAATTATGTTTTTTCACATTTCATGCAATGCCCCAACTTTTTTGGAACTGGGGTGTGCACTTTTTAACTGAAAGATGTCCTCATTATTTTCCACAGAGGGGTTACTTAAATAAATGGATTCAAGTTAAAGTTATTAGATTAAATAACATTAATTAACTGAAAGCACAGACTCAAGCACCAAAACATTTTTGTTATAAATATATTTTTTTAAGAAAAATGAATTATACTGTTTGTAGCAAACAGTCATTCTGATATAAAATAATTTTTCCAGCTGCTTCTTGGCCCTTACAAGCCATTTCTCAAAGAGATATGCCAGCTGACTTGATCTTCCCTACTGTAGAACAGTAACACCCCAGAAATATGTAATTTGTAATCTTACAGTCTTTAAAGGAAGTATCAGGCTTTATGCTGTTTTTATCTAATTCACAAAAATAACATTTAGGCTTTTCAAGAACACATAAACATGCAACGCTGAAATCTTACATGCAGCCTTCTGTTTCACTGTAATGTACAGTATTAGGTTATGTTAGATGCGTCTGTGTGCTGTTCTCAGTATGCTGCAGGAGATGCGCTGTCAGGTCCACTCAGAGCTGGCAATGATTGAAGAGGAGGAGGGGTGCCTCGAGGCTGCTTTGACTCACCTCAAGAAAGCCTCGCTGCTGGATAACGGCAAACAACGAGAACGCCTGTCGTCAGCTCTCCGCCTCCTGCAGCTCAGAGGGACCCTTTACCAAACGCCCCCCCGGACCGAGGATAAAGCCGCTATGCTCATGCAGCAGGTTTTTTGCCCATCACTGTCAGACAGACTAATCATACAGAACGTACCATTTCTTGAATGCTGAACAAGGCTAGATGTGTAACATATTGAAAAAAAAAAAAAAAATCCAGAGGTACGTAGGAGAGGAACATCCCTCTACAGAGTCTATGTTGTTGCATTATTAAAACATTTTTTGCCAAGGATTGTATTAAAGAATAAGGCATAACCTCTGTGAGATGACCCAAAAGACTTCAACTCAAAGGCCTCCAGTTCAACAGTGTGACTTTTTTCTCCCTGGCTCTCTTGAGCCTGAAGTGATAGACTTACGAAGAGGGCATACACACTTTTGATCCTCTATCCTGGTTGACAGATCACTGCGGTAGCATCTTGTCACCACAGTGTAGCCATGTACCATTCTTTATTATCTTTTTTATTCAAACAGGGACCATAATCAACAAAATAAACACAGTACTGGTTTGGGGAAGGCTGAAGACCTTAATCTCATAAAAATATAGATTTCTTGACTTCAAGAAAAAATACTTTTTTTTCATTGACAAGAGTAGTGTTTCACTTCCCTTGAAAATAATTAAAAAATAGCTCAGATTTAAACCACTTCCATGTTGGCTTCACTTCTTACACCAGGCATTTAATTCTACTTTTGATACAGTTCAAAATAAAGCACTTAACTTGCATGCAGTATGCAGGCTTAATGAGACAAGTGTAAGTGTTCTTTATAAGTGCGACAAATTCAGTACTTGGTGTTCTTTAATTTGCAAGGAGAGTAGTTCTTGTGTGGTTCATCTAACTCTCCTCTCTCTCTCTCAGGCAAAGGACATGCCACCCAAAGATAAGGCTGATATTCGTCCGGTCCTGGTTGCTGTGGGTCTTCTTTTGGCTCCTGATGATTTCCAGATGGTGTTGGATGCAGACAGTCCTTCCAAAAGTAAAGACTTTGCTTACTTTGCATAAGTGTATTAATATGAGGTGTGTTTAATCCTGGTTTTAAATCTTGTTTTTGTCTTATTAACAAAAAGTGTTTTGTAGAAACACAAACACCTGATAGTCACATTTCTGTATAAATGCCCAGAGCAGTATTGAGGTTTTGAACCATCAGTGTAACCATGCAAAGCTAAAAGATGGGCCAGATTTCTTATCCATCTTGCAAAGCTTTAGTCTGAAACGTTTGTTCCTGTTAGAGAAACCAATCAGCATCCTTTGAGGAGAATGAGGCAGTAGCTATGGGTGTGGTTTAGTTGCACTGCATGCCTGCATGCCATGGCTATTCAATTACAAATTCAACTGGACCAAATTTTAAATCAAGAAATGTACCCGGGCCAGACATGTTCAGCACCCAGTAAGAAGCTTGTAATGTCAAATTTCTAACCAATACGGATAATTTTGATGAAAAATATGCACTTTTTATTAATAGTTTCCCTTTTAAATTTGGCAACATGACAAAAGCACATTGAAAAGTACATAAAAACACAACAACAGAGCTGTATTTGAGCATAACCTGAGGTAGTAGCAATGTTTTTTTTCACTTGAATAAAAATAAAATAATTACAATGAAAAAATAAAATGAAATTCTGTAAATAATAATTTTGGTCACATCTTACCCAGGCATATCTTAAAGTGCATACAAACTAAATCTGCACAGTTGTAGCTACAGTTAAAAAGGACATGTTTCATACTCGGTATCTTGGGGCTACTTCTGTCAGCATTGCTAGCCACACTTCACAACAACACAGTGCATTGTAGGTAGACTGTTGCTAGGCTACACAAAGTGCTGCATTCACAGTCTGAAATACTGTGGGAATTTATGAAAATTTGCGAAACAGGTTTCCCTCTGTATCTCTGGTATGACCACAGGCTGGGCCACTTGGGGGTTGGTTTTGGGCCGCATGTGACCCCCAGGCCGCTAATTGAATAGTCCTGCTGTATGCAATGACTGCTGGTGAAGAGATAACAGGCTGTCTGTGGGGTCTTAAAAAGTATTAAAAGTTGATCAATCATTTTGGCCAAAATTAAGGCTTTTAAAAAGTAATTAAAGCCTTGAACGCAAGACTATGAGGTCTAAAATTTTGTTCTCTTTTACATTTGTATATTTGTCTGTCTGCTTTTGCTTTTTATTTAATTTTAATCACATGTGATGTTCTTTTGAAACTATGCCAGATTATTAGAATTAATATAACTTAACAATTGTGAACTTTATCAGCTAAGAAAAGGTAATAATAACATTTGACCTCAGTAAAGTAAAGTAAAGTACATATTGTATGTTGCATTTACAAAAGCTTACATGTGCCAAGATAAATGCATTTTGGAGGGATCTGCACAATATTACAAAACTGCAGAGTTCTTACAATTAAAGCAAATATGCACAGTTAACATTCTAGGCCACATAATACTTTACTTTGTAATTTTTCAATAGAGCCGAATAAAAGTTGAAATCACAGCTTTAACCTGGTTACCTCCACCTACTAGACAGTGGTGTGAATCAGCACATTGGCAGCCCAGCCCTTAGACGTTACTTTAAGTTTCCTGTACTTGAAACAACAGTAAAACAGTTTCCTTCACCCTGCAGTTAAACATTACTTGATCAAACCTAGTAATCAGTACATATACTTGATTATCAAGTAAAGTTAACTTAATCTGTGTGAGTCTGGATAGCTATCGGGGTTTATGATATATGTTTTGTTGCTGTGATTGGCCTGTATTAATTTGACGGGTGGAGCACATCCCTCTCTGAGGTTTTATTTTGAAAGTGCTTGCCTTTTAACACCATGTAGACTGTTGCCCAGATGGGTGTGACATGTTCCCATGTGTAAAACAATATACTGTATGTTGGCATGTCAGGTTACTATCAGCTGTGTCACTGCAGTATCTACTGGAAAGAGTATCCAGAAACCTGGATCAAGAGTTTAAATGCCACAGTAGACTGTTTTCCATCTGTTTACTAATGGTAGATAAAACAGTGTTTGAAACAGGGTTTTAAATTCACAGCACATGCTAGTGTTCAGTGTTTATTTTGGCAGCTAATTTTTAATTTTAGTCATAGTTTTAGTCTTCAGATGAAATGCATTTTAGTTTTAGTCATATTTTAGTCATTTCTATCCTTTTTAGGCTAGTTTTAGTCCGTAAAAAGTCCTCACATTTTAGTCTTTACATTTAGTCCAAGCAATTGTTTTCTTGTCTAAATCTGGTACCAAGTCATGGTAGTGTGTTCTGTGCACTCTTCCAAACCTGGGGTCTCTGCTCTCTACAGCTGTTTTTGACAGATTTTCCCACAGTATAGATTTTGAATGTCAGACAAAAACTACATGACATTGTTTCAGTCATCTTGACGTAAACAAAACTTAGTTTTTGTCAGTTTTAGTCATCAGAGATCTATTTTTGTTAGTCTTAGTCTAGTTTTTGTCATGGAAAAAAGGCTGTCAACGAACATTTTTAGTCATAGTTTTAGTCGATGAAATTAACTGCTAGTCTGATTTAGTCTGATTTCCCCTTGTGGGTAAAGCTTTATATTTTTCTTCATGAGGAATCTCACACTATATTAGACGTTTGTAGAAGTTCACTGATTTGGAATAATCAGGGTAGGTTCTGCTGGCAGCTATGTGTAATTTTTTCTTTTTGCATCTACATTTAAGGGAGAAAGAAGAGAATATAAGCAAAAACAAATGTAGCAGTAGAGATCATAGTTTGCTATAAATGAACTTCATATTCAGTTAACTGTAGAATGACTTCAGAATTATGATGTTTTTGTTTTCTTCCCGTCTTTAGCCTGTGCTGAATTTGCGTCTGGTCCCACCCTGATTTTTATGTCTCTGCTGTCAGTGTGGTTGCTTTGAAACACTTTATATTTGTGTCTTTTTGTTTATTTTCTTTTAAGTTGATGAAATGAGTCATGATTCATTAATAATAAAGACAGGCCAACAGATCAGAGTCTAATTTAGATTCTCTGAAAATAAGAGCTTGCCTAAGGTTTGGAATTGCATATTTAATTTATTTCTTATCTTTTTAGCTTATTAACATGTTTTTGGATAAGGTGGCTGGGTTCTGATGTTTTTTTAGAGCTTGGTAATCTCAGGCCAGTCCCACTGATCTGAACTCTCCCTGACTAGCAGGATTCACCTGGAAGACAATCCTCTGTGCTGACTGTGTAATGAGCTGCTGTCTCAGTAAAGCAGGCACTGATTACTTGCAGACTGAATGAATGTCACAGAGCAAAATTGATGTTCCCTGTTTGTATCTCAGTTTGTCCCTTGGTCTCCACATCTGCAAAGTGGGTCTTTTGCGGCATCGTTAAAAAGTTGTTGCAAAGTGATGTGCGATTTCTCTGAGAATCAGCATGTAGCTCACAGTCGAAGCCTCATCGACTGAGTGCAGTGGATCATGGAGCAATAGAGCCTGAGCTCGGGGAGTCTCTTTGATCTGAGACTCATTCCCGGCTCCTTATTCCACAGCATCAAATGAACATTCAGCCGTCTTAATGAAGCAGGGAAAAACTCACCCTGACAGCAAGTCAACGGCTTCTTTTGCAGGAGCAGGTCAAAGCTTTGGTCTCGGGAGGCTCCTCTTGTTTTGGTCTATAAACCTCAAGCATCCTCTAGTGGATTTTCACTTAAGCTCTGTGTGCTGGGCTTCAAAGCCAGCACAATGGTTATCTCTTGACGTTAGAAGAATCAAGTAGCTGCATGCCACAATTATTTTATGTTGTTCTTGGGATGCTTATCAATACAAGGTACGTGCCTGAGAGAATGTGTGCTTGAACCTTCAGTGTGAGCCGACAGGTACTGGACGTGCGCCATCAAAACACTCGAGTTAAAGTCACAGACCTCAATTTATATTCAGGCCATTAACCAGGTGCTTGAATAGCCCTGTTGCTGAAGATCGGTGTATTGAAATCGATCTTAACTCTTTTGTGTTTGTTTAGCTAAAGGTTTTGGTTTGCCAGCCCATCATCCCATTGTAATACTGCATCTTTCACCTAGACTAGATGTTGATCTGAGATTTAGTCAAATTTTAAACATCATGATAAACTGCCCCTCATTCATCTTGTTTACACAACCATTATCCATCTCTGAGACTACGAGAGATGGCCTACGAGGAGTTACAGAGTTAATCCACTTCACGCAAAAGAAGTGAGGTGTTTATGACTGACGAATGCAGTAATCCTTTCCATTTCATGACTGCCATTTTTATTTCCATCCATGTGTTTAGAATTGGGGTTTCCTTTGAAAGCCATTTCCTAGTTAGAGTCTTTTTGGCAGCTGCCAGCAGAATGTTCAGTATGTTGTCTTCTGTCTTTTTTCTGCCATTCTTGAGGTATGTATCTGAGATGCATGATCTTAGAATTAAAAGTAACTTCACATCTAAATTAAAAATGTCTTTTAGAGCTTCATTATTATTTTCATAACCTTGCAAAGCAGATGGATTCGCCGGTTTCCATGTTTCTCACTGGCAAATCCATCTTGTAACGCTCCCGTCTGAACCATTTGGGCCCGGTAAGAAAGTGACAGGACCAATAAGTGTCGAGGGGCAGTACTTTCTGGTGCAGCGAGACAAGGCTGGTGCAATTATGGCGGAAGACATTGTCGTGGATGCTGCTAAAGCGCCAGTTTTATCAGAACTTGATGACATTTCTTCATTAAAAGAAGAACAAAGAACAGCAGTGAGTTGTTTTCTTTTCAGAAACGACAAAAGTTGTGTTCTGACATGTTTACAGTCGCCATGGTTTGTGTTATGCTGTTCTCTATGGAGTTTACTCCTGCGGTAGGGGCACAGCTTGGTAGCAGCTATATCACATGTTTTGTTGCTCTGATTGGCCCATAAAGATGTGACAGACAGAACGTTCATCCAGTCACCCTCTGAGTTTTTTTCAAAGGCTCTGCCCTTTCCCAAACGCTGTCTGTAAGTGGTTTACCATCCATCTGGCGTGCCAGGTTATTATTTTCCGGTGTTCCTTGATAACACTGCAGTCCCAAAAAACCTGGTAATGGTTTGCATTTTGATTTTCACATTTTCTCCAACATACAGGGGAATTATTGTCAGAATGACACTTCTGAGATGTTGTTATAAAGTGCCATGTCACATTTTTCTAAGCAACATCCCTCCGTTTATGTGAACTCTGGGATCTAAATCTCCAAATTACTGACCATTCTTTCTCTGATATACTCATCTCTTAGTCTCTCTCTCATTTTGATCTGATGTTGGAAGTTGAATGTGATTTAAGGCCTCACAGACCCTGAAATAAACACAAAATTATTCTAAATCCTGGATCTGAGCAGTATGTTTTTTTTAAACAGCTCTCTCAGATATGTATTTGCATAAGGTTACTTTCCCAACATCGTGTAAATGCTATTTCACAAGACAAAAGTCTTGTTTCTCTAAGATGTTTTTCTTTGATCATCCCAAAGCTAAGCAGGCTAGCCTCTTTCATTAAGCTGCATACAGCTGCTATCCCTTAAGCTGCCCATTCCTTGACCTGACATCATGTTTATTCAGTATAAACTTTGAATCATAAGCACACCATGTAAGCACTGCAGTGTCTTGCAGTTTGTTTCACCCATGGGCTATCTAATGCATTTATAAAACTGAAGTTTTTATCTGCCAGTATCATCTGTATAGGAATAGGAGATCGTCCCTCTTCAATATTTTTCCATTGGGAATTATATATTGGGTTACACCGGTAAAATATCTCAGTCATTTGTGCTGCTAAGTAATAATCTGTAATAGAAGGTAGACCCCAAACCCCCCTTTTCTTTGTCCAGTTGTAAAGTTTTGATACAGGTCTTAGGTCTTTTACCTTGCAATACCTTCTTATCCCAGACCTCAAATAGATTTTTGCTGATCTCTATAATGTCTGAATTACATTTAACAATCCGGGTGATAAACTAATTTTTATGGATTCTGTCCTTGAGTTGAGACTAAAGAAAGGAGTTAAATTCCATCTGGCATTATTATCTTTACATTTTTTGATACTGGGTGAATAATTGTGTTCCGATCATTCTGATTTTGAAAAAAAAAAAAAAAGACATCAGAAGTACTACTTGAATTTGTTTTTTATAAGGCCTTTTTCACATGTAGAAAACGATATCTTTGTTTCTTTTTGAAAAAGTTTTCCATAAACACAGTATCATATCAACAAATTTCTGCTAAGCACGAAACCATTCAAAACGATTGAAAATGTGGAAGCATTTATGCCAGGCGTGTAAGTTGCGCTGCAGTGCCGCCACGGAAATACACCAGAAACAGAGAGGAAGATTGTGGAGCAAGTGCATCCTAAACCTTTCTCTCACCCAAAACTTTCTCCTGGCTGCTGTTCTGGTTGTACTCCTGGGGGGATCTAAGAACATGTGACGTATACTGTACTCCACGACCATTTCTTGATCAAGGTAGTAGAAGAGGAGCAGAAGATTTTTCTCTAAGAGCCCTAATAAGATCAGTACCTTCTGCAGCATAAATACAATCATGTAATCTGCTATTATTATTGTTGTTGGCTGGGCTCACGCAAGTTCAGTGGGCTATGGCATCATCATTTCAGGAAAGATCCTTCTGGCTATACACAGAGACGAAACGGTAGACATTTACAGATTTGTTCACTCTGGGGCCCGATTTCAAAAAGCAACGTTTTGGGCCTTTAAATTCCGGCTCAGTGTAAATGAAACGGCGATACAATAAAAAAATAGCGGATATGCCTAAACTCGTTTCCATATGGACGGCCCTTAAATTCCTTCTGCTATATAACCATCTGATCCTGGTGACATGTTAGATTTGAGCTCAGTAATTGCACCTTTTTGTTGAGTTTCCATTAAAATAGCAGACATCTTTCGGTTTTACTCCTCATTTAGATTTGGCAGCTGTACAGAACTTAATAATGCATCAATCTCAGTAATATCTCCTCCTGGAACTCTAGAGTACAAGGTCCTAGAAAATGTTTCAAAGGCCTCTTGTAGTTCTCTTCTTCTCATTTTTTTAAACATAATGTTTCAGCAAAATATTTTTGGAATTTATTATTTCATTTGTGTCTTTTTTATTGCTATTATGATCAAGTGCATCTGTTCTTCCTGCTGTGATGACAAGGGTTTACTGACAATCACATGCTCAGCAGAGGGAGAATCAGTAAAGTATCCCTCCTGAAAATCCTTAAAGGAAGCGCTTTCCCATTTAATGGAGGTCTAATTAATCTGAAGTTTTGTTTTAGAGCATGTCTTTTTCACATATTCACAATATGCAAATATCTCCATGCTCTGGCAGCTATTATACTGTCACTTTGTAGAAAAATACTGATGGATGTTAGCTACAGCTTGACTGCTTAGTGGAGGCGTACAACTGCAAGATGATCATTCCAGTTTGTTTTTGTTTGTTTTCTGTTTTTTTGTCCTTCATGTCTAATTGGATTACAGTGAATTCAGTAACATCCTCTTTAAAAAGAGTTGGCAGTGTTGGAAATGGGCCATTTACCCTTGTAGTCCCTGAGTTGAGTTTCCTCTGCTTGCATGGAGATGGCATACTGTAAAAGGAATCATTATGTAACAATCTCACTTTGCATATGAGTGCACATTTATTTCACTGTTCTTTGAATTATACACATAGTCATTTAGGCCTAAGGAGTTGTGCTACAGAGTGCCGGGACTCTTTGTTATGCAACTTAGCCAGGATATCGTACTGATTCATTATTTATACAAAGCAAAGAAGCTTTTCCAACAGCATTAATAAAGTTTGTATTAATTTTTCCAACAATTGTCTAGTTCCTGTAGACAGTCCTGGATCTGGACCAGTTGCTCAGCTTGCTGCTAAGGCTCAGCATCACTCTGCATGTATTCAGAAGGTGGATGGACACTTGGCCAGACAGGGAAATGACACAAACAACACAGAGAGGTGTGTACATGTATCAGTTGTGACAATATATGTTGTTTATACATGACTTTGGGTCTTCTGGTCTTTGTATTAGGGATGTATGATATTATCAGCATAACTTTGGTACCAGCAGATATACACTCAAAATTTTAGTTATTGGAATTGGCAGACAGGAACATTTCTGCCAGTATTTACACTGATATATCAGCCAGATTTTACCCAAATTTTTATGCATTTTAAGGCAGAATCAGTTGATTTAACTTAGCTAAAGTTTTCTTTATTTCAATCTTTTCCCTTAAACTTTAAAGTGTGCTCTTGAGACTGAAGTCTTAGGACTAACAATAGATATTAAGATTTTTGGAATAAGTAGAACATGTTTTTGGTGTTAATTCAAGGAATTTGTCATCACTCTTTAAATTGCTGGTTTAAAAATAACCAAATTGGGTTATATTTGGTTACCTAGCACTGTATCCTCAAGGGACCGACCCAACCCGGAGTTATTTCAATTCAGTCTGGTTGGGTTATGCTTGACTTGGAAAATTGGGCTATGCTTTTGACCCAAAAATTAAGTAGGAATTTCTAAGTGGTTGGATAAAACTACCAAAAACTGGGTTTCAGGACTTCATTTCAGATGTTTTTGTTCCTTAAACCAAACCATCCATTCACCTTCTTCTGCTAATGTGGGGCCAGATTGTGGTGGTAGCAGGCTGAGCAAGTCAATCCAGACATACCTCTCCCAGCAAAATTTGCTAACTCCTTCTGGGGCATCCCGAGGCCCCAGACCAGACAGGATATATAATCCTCTTACAGGTCTTCTTCCAGCTGGACATCCCCAGAGTAAAGAGACAAAAGCAGAAGGAGGATGCACCCTGAGTTTAAAGTCTAAATTCTCTATTGTATGCCAACCCCCTTCCACAGTCAGGAAGTGAACAACTTATGGATGACAACACACGATGCACATGATAACTGTACAACACACAACATCTACACTCAAATAGATGCCTCTAAAACATCTAAAACCTCATCTGAACAACCCACCAAAAACATGAAGGAAAATCTCCAACCCCCGAATTTGAAATGACAGTGCCCCTTCCATTTCCTCCGCTCATTAAGCAACCCATTTTCCTGGGCCACTATTTCTAATCCAACATTAGGCCCAACAGCCTTGACCCAACATCTGGGTTATACAAATAACCCTACATTTTTGTGTGTGTGATGACTGCCTCAGTGAAAAACCCTGAAACCAGCTGTTTTATTAGGAGAATTGATTTCAATAACAGGGCGTTTTTTTAGTGCGGGAAAGACAAGGTATGTTTTTAAAACGTTGCATACGTTGACACTGACATTGGTACTGATATCAGTATCAGCTACAGTTAGTTTGGAAATAGCTGCATATCAACAGAAATCCAACATAGTGCATCCCTACTTTGTAGAATTTCTCAGTAGTTATTTGCAGCTGTCTGGCTTCTCAGAAATAAATTTGGAAAATTGCCTCCATAATCAGCCATTTATGCCTTGTTGAATTTATGACTCCTTAATGTTAGTGAACATTAGATTCTAATGAAAGTGTGATTTGTTGTCCCCCTTTGCCATCAAAGTTGTTGTGTGACTGTTGGAGTCTGCAACCTTCAATTACATCTCCTTCTTCATACCTCATGGCTGGGTTTCCCCTGTCTACCATTATCATCCCAGTAAAAAGTTTCCACATCAGACATGGCTGCTGTAATGGTCAGGAGAGCACAGACCCATCAAGACCAGAGGGTTCCTCATAGAAAATTATTCACGGCTCTGCAAACAAACAACCTCAGAACATGAAGAGAGTGCTTCTGTGCCCCTGCCCTGACCTTGATCTAAAAAAAGTGTATCATATTGAGGTTTTCCATATTCCTTGGTTTTAACAGGGTCAAGTTGTGGGCGACTCTAGTGAAGATGTCCAGGAAACAAGAGGTTTGGGATGTGTGCCGAGCAGCTTGTCGATTCTGCTTGCTTTACGAAGACAGCAGGTGGAAGATTTCCAAGGCTTGCAATAACATGATGAAAGATCCTCAAACTGATGGTAAACTTACAGACTTATTCATAAACCTTTTTGGATTGTAATATTAGGATAGAAGAGATTAACCAAAAGCATAGATATGTAACTGCAGTGTTTTTTGTCACATTATAAAATTTGGAAATCATTGACATAATACTGTTATGGTTTAACACAGTGTTTGTTTTTTGGTACTGCTAAAACTAGACAGGCCTGAGCTGCAGTATTGGTAGTTTGAAAGGACTTTAATCAGATTTTGTCAATTTAATTCAGAATGTGGATTGTCAGGACAAGAGGGATTTACAGATGATCTACAAGACTGTAATTTAAGCCAGGCTGATGTGATGGACTTGCTTCGTCTTTTGGCCGAAATCCACTTCATCAGTGCAGAGGTGAGTATTAAAAAGCTGAGAGCACACAAAGCCATCCCAACACATTCAGAAGCTGATAAGAGAGTACTCCCCACGTTTTGTAACAAGCCAGCATTACAACTAATAAGGTCTTGGTTTTGGAGACTTTCTCATGATAAGAAGAAACTAAACTACTGGAGTACATTATTTATAGAAATCCTTTTTGGTGGTAGTTGGATAACCTTTGAGAAAATACAGTCCTTATGGGAGTTTAAAGGTATAAAGATGGAAAGAATCATGCAGAGAATAAACCTTAATTTATACTTGAAAAACTTAAAATAAAAAACGGAAAAAATAAAGTCCAGGAAGATATGCTGTAAAGATGTGGCCTTGTATGGATAAGATATCCTTCATGACCTTGATTCACGAGAAAACTAGGGGGTGTATGAATTGTTCATTTTGAGCAGATTTATGGAATTCTGACATGCTTCAAGGAAACCATTTAGAGGAAAATATTATTAAGATTACACATTTTTGAAGGAGGGCCTGAACATTTGGACAATTTCAGCCAGACATATTAAGCCCCACCTTTAATTCCCAGGGCAAGATCAAGGTGAGGAAAATCTGAAAAAATTGTGAAAAAGAAAAAGAAGTAATGTCCACGTGGCCTTATGGATAAGGCGTCTGACTTCGGATCAGAAGATTGAGGGTTCAAGTTCCTTCGCGGTTGCAAATTCAGCTTTATAGAAAGGACATTTCAGTCGTGTTGAAATTGTGTTCTCTGTTGGGATCTATCTGCCCCAATAAAAAATGTTGGGGATGACCAAGAGGAACAGGCCAGTTAGCTCAGATGGTCAGAGCGTGGTGCTAATAACACCAAGGTCATGGGTTCAATCCCCGTACTGGCCAAAGACTATAACACTCACCTTTGAACTACCTCAGCCAGATTTGCTCAAGGCACACCTCCTATTCCCAGACATCACTGTAAGCAGTTCTGACTCAGCTTCAAACAATGTCAGCCAGACTGTGTAAGCCCCACACCTTCTGAGGTAAAGAAATGAGTGAGTGACCTTGTTTGAAGAATGTTTTTTCTTTTTCAAGGTGAGAAAAATCTGGAAATTTTTGATACTACAGGAGGCAATAACCACATGGCCCAATGGACAAGGTATCAGACTTCTGATCAGGAGATTGAGGGTTCAAGTCCCTTTGTGGTTGCCAATGCAGCTTTATATAAAAAGACACTTGGGTCGTGTCTAAATTTTATCTCTGTTTGGATGTATCGGACTGATGAAAGATGGTGAGGATGTCCAAGAGAGACAGGCCGGTTAGCTCAGATGGTCAGCGCGTGGTGCTTACAATGCCACGGTCATGGGTTCAATCCCCATACTGGCCAATGACTGCAAGACTCAACTTTGAACTACTTCAGATTTGCTCAAGGCACACCTCCCATAACCAGATATCATTACAAGCAGCTCTGACTCAGCTTTGAACAATGTCAGCCAGACAGTGTAAGCCCCACCTCTATTTCCCAGGACATTTTCTGAGGTAAAAAAAAAATGACTGAGTGACCTTGCTCAGACAACAGCTTTTCTTTTTCAAGGTGAGGAAAATCTGAAAAATTGTGAAAAAAGAAAAAGAGGCAATGACCAAGTGGCTTGACAAGGCGTCTGACTTCGGGTCAGAAGAGTGAGGGTTCGAGTCCCTTGATGTTTTCAAATGCAGCTTTATACAAAAGACACTTCTGTCGTGTTGAAATTGTGTTAAATAAATAAAAGATGTTGAGGATGTCCAAGAGAAACAGACCGTTTAGCTCAGATGGTCAGAGCGTGGTGCTAATAATGCCAAGGTCATAGGTTCAATCCCCATACTGGCCAATGACTGTCAGACTCACCTTTGAACAATTTCAGCCAGATTTGCTCAAGACACACCTCTGATTCCCAAAAGTCATTGTGAGCTGTTCTGACTCAGCTTTGATCAATGTCAGCCAGACTGTGTAAGCCCAACCTCTACTTCCCCCAACATCTTCTGAGGTGAAGAAATGACTGAGTGACCTTGCTCAAACAATTGTTTTTCTTTTTCAAGGTGAGGAAAATCCGAAAAATTGTGGAAAAAAAACACCAAAGAGCAATGATCACGTTGTCTAATGGACAAGGCATCTGACCTCGGATCAGAAGAGTGAGGGTTTGAGTCCCTTGATGTTTTCAAATGCAGCTTTATACAAAAGACACTAGGTCTTCTGAGGTGTAAAAACGTTGTGTGACCTTGTACGTACAATGGTTTTTCTTTTTCAAGGTGAGGAAAATCCGAAAAATTGTGAAAAATGCCAGGAAGCGATGACCATGTGGCCTAATGTACAAGGCATCTGACTTCGGATCAGAAGATTGAAGGTCCGAGTCCCTTTTTGGTAGCAAATGCAGCTTTATAAAAAGGACATTTCTGTCATGTCTAAATTGACCTATGGCTAAGCCACGTCCCCTCCACTCACTCGGACAAACAATGAACATTCACTGACAGACACTATTGCAGTTGTCACAGTAGGAGACATTTCACTGGAGACCATTTATGATTTTTGGAGACAGAAAGATCACATATCATCTAGAAGTCACCAAAAGGGTCTAAACTACACACTTGAGGAATATATTAATCATTTTATTGTTGAGACGGTCGATAAAAAGCTTCAGTTACAAGCCAAAATTTACAGGTCCTAGTGCAAACGTGATAAACCACATCTCATTGCCATCACAATCTCCGACCACAAGAAAGAGATCAGCATCAAAGTGCCACTGAAGTTTAGGTTTTTGGCTCAGAATATGAGAAAATATAACAGCCTTTTTACCATCTTTACCAAGAGTGTCTCTCCATTAGTTTGGTGCAATAGTATATTTACATTGACTCATTCAGCATAACGTTTGTCAACCTTTGTTATCTCGGCTATTACAGATAAGTTGAAGAAGCTAAGCTCCAGAAGTTAACGTTACTTTAACTAGAGCCCTTTGGACAACAGCTAACAATGATGTACAATCACCAAAGAACAAAAACTAGAACAAATATGCCAACGAACTCCAAACAAACAACATGACACAACAAACAACGCAGCCAGGAGCTAACGTTAGGCTAACTTTAGCCAACTTTAGAGATGTTGAAGAAAACTTTATATTTCTTTCCAGCAAAGTCACAATATGTTGCCTCAAATGCGATGTTGGCTTACCTTTGAACAGATGTTGTTAATTTTATCCACGTTGTGTTGTTGTTGTGGTCCACCACAAAACTTATATCCAAAGTAGACACTTTTCTCGGTTTAGATGTGGCTTAGGAAAGGGTAAAACATACACTCTGTGACCCAGCCTCTCAGGATACCTTGTGTTTGAGTCACATGTACCCCATGAAAACCGTTTGACCACTTTTAAACTTAAAATCTCAAAATAAAACTTCATACAACCAGACCAAAACTGACTTTCTCCCATTCATTTCAATGGACGTCCCGGCAGCCGATGTCCGAGTGTATTGGAGTGGTTTACGCACTGTGATTGGCTCATCACATTTGAGGGCAGGACTTAGCCATAGGTCAATTGTGTTCTCTGTTTGAATCTGTCGGCCTCAATAAAAAATGTTGGGGATGTCCAAGAGAGACAGGCCAGTTAGTTCGGATTGTCAGAGCATGGTGCTAATAACGCCAAGGTCATGGATTCAGTCCCCATACTGGCCAATCATCAGCAACCAATTCTCTGAGCCTGTCCAACTCAGTTTTCTGCCACCAGCTAGTGATGCATCACTTAGCTCATTCTCTCCACTAAGTGAGAGCGAGGTCACCAGGCTTCTGCTTGACTCTAAGCCCACAACCTGTCCCCTCGATCCGATACCATCACATCTCTTGCAGGCGATTGAGCCCACAATCAGCCCTGCTGTGAGTTGTATCATTAAATCCTCTCTGTCCACAGGTGTTTTCCCAGCTGCTTCCAAACAAGCGCGGGTTACACCACTGCTCAAAAAACCCACTCTCAACCCAGCCCTGGTTGAAAATTACAGGCCGGTCTCACTTCTCCCATTCCTATCAAAAATACTGGAGCGCACAGTCTTCAACAAGCTCTCAGAACACTTGCAGAACAATGATCTACTTGATCAGAATCAGTCTGGCTTTAGGCAGGGCCACTCTACTGAAACTGCACTTTTGTCGGTAACGGAATCACTTCGCTTGGCCAGAGCAGCTGGTCAGTCCTCAGTTCTCTTACTGCTGGATCTGTCCGCTGCCTTTGACACAGTAAACCACCAAATCCTCCTCTCCACACTCTCTTCACTTGGTATCTCAGGATCTGCCCTACAGTGGTTTAAGTCCTACCTCACAGGGAGATCTTTTAGAGTATCATGGAAGGGAGGAGTGTCTAAACTGCATGGCTTATCAACAGGGGTGCCTCAAGGGTCTGTGCTTGGTCCCCTACTTTTCTCAATATACACCACCTCACTTGGTGCAATCATCCGCTCCCATGGCTTTTCTTATCACTGCTATGCAGACGACACACAGCTATTCCTGTCCTTTCCACCAGATGACACAACTGTCTCAGCTCGGATCTCATCCTGCCTTGCTGATATTTCTAAATGGATGAGGGAACGTCACCTTCAGCTCAACCTGCCCAAAATGGAGCTCATTATCATCCCAGCCAGTCCCACTATGGAACCGCAGATCAGTATCCAGCTTGGATCAAATAATCTCTTGCCCACTAAGTCAGCCTGGAATCTGGGTGTCATGATTGATGACCAGCTAACCTTCAAGCTCCATGTGGCCTCGATTGCTCGGTCCTGCCGTTTCGCCCTCTACAACATCAAGAAGATCAGACCCTACTTGACAGAGCATGCTACACAACTCCTGGTACAGGCTCTTATAATATCACGTATTGACTACTGTAACTCATTACTGGCAGGCCTACCTGCATGCACAGTTATACCTCTGCAGTTGATCCAGAACGCAGCAGCACGTCTGGTCTTCAACCAACCCAAGAGAGCTCATGTCACGCCTCTTTTAATCTCTCTACACTGGCTTCCAGTTGCAGCTCGCATTAAATTCAAAACTCTAATCGTTGCTTACAAAGCAGTAACTAAAACTGCTCCTGTTTACCTGGAGTCCCGCAGGTCTACACCCCTTCTTGCCCACTACGCTCAGCCAGCGAAAGGCGCCTGGTACTTCCAGCACATCATGCTCCTAAGTCACTAGCTCGACTCTTCTCCTCTGTTGTCCCTAAATGGTGGGATGAATTACCCAACTCCATTCGATCTACAGACTCCCTGTCTACTTTCAAGAGAAGGCTAAAGACCCAGCTCTTCAGAGAACACTTTGCACTTAGCTAGGCAATTCTCTACTGTTGTCCCCAGTAGTAGATTGAGTCTCAGCCAGACTATTCTCCACTGCTGCCCCCAGTGGTTGAATGAGTTTCCCAACTATAGTTAGCTCGCACTGTCCTGCTCTACTTCTGGGATTTCTTTGCCCAGCTCTTTGGGAATGATCCAGCACTTGGTACTTGGTAAATAGTTGTTATGAAGTCTAATGAATGGCGATTAGTGATCCCACATTTTCCTTGATTCATTGTTGCTGTCTAATAACAATAACAAAAAAAAAAAAAAAAAAAAAAAAAAACCTCCACAAACAACGTATACTTTAGGTACTCTGCCTTAAACTCAACATGGCAGCACTTGCGTCCAATTGGACCTGAAGCACTTGATGGCACTTACTGATGTTGTTTCTTCTTGTCTAGATCATTGCTTGTGTTGTTCTTGCTCTCAAATGTACGTCGCTTTGGAGAAAAGCGTCTGCTAAATGACATTGTAACATTATAACAATGACTGCAAGACTCACCTTTGAACTACTTCAGCCAGATTTGCTCAAGGCACACCTCCCATAACCAGATGTCATTACAAGCAGCTCTGACTCAGCTTTGAACAATGTAAGCCCCACATCTTCTGAGGTGAAGATATGACTGAGTGACCTTGCTCAAACAATGGTTTTTCTTTTTCAAGGTATGGAAAATCCGAAAAACTGTGAAAAAAGACAAGAAGCAATGACCATGTGGCTTGACAAGGCATCTGACTTCGGATCAGAAGAGTGAGGGTTCGAGTCCCTTGATGTTTTCAAATGCAGCTTTATACAAAAGATATTAATGTCGTGTTGAAATTGTGTTCACTGTTGTGATCTACCTGCCCCAATAAAAGATGTTGGGGATGTCCCAGACAGACTGGCCGGTTAGCTCAGATGGTCAGAGCGTGGTGCTAATAACGCCAAGGTCATGGGTTCAATCCCCGTACTGGCCAGTGACTGTCAGACTCACTTTTGAACAATTTCAGCCAGATTTGCTCAAGACACACCTCCCATTCCCAAGAGTCATTGTGAGCTGTTCTGACTCATCATTGTACAAGGTCAGCCAGACTGTGTAAGCCCCACCTATACTTCCCACAACATCTTCTGAGGTGAAGAAATGACTGAGTGACCTTGCTCAGACAACAGCTTTTCTTTTTCAAGGTGAGGAAAATCTGAAAAATTGTGGAAAAAGACAAGAAGCAATGACCAAGTGGCTTGACAAGGCGTCTGACTTCGGGTCAGAAGAGTGAGGGTTCGAGTCCCTTGATGTTTTCAAATGCAGCTTTATACAAAAGACACTTCTGTCGTGTTGAAATTGTGTTCTCTGTTTAGATTTGTCTGCCCCAATAAAAGATGTTGGGGATATCTCAGAGAAGCAGGCCGGTTAGCTCAGATGGTCAGAGCGTGGTGCTAATAACGCCAAGGTCATGGGTTCAATCCCCATACTGGCCAATGACTATCAGACTCACCTTTGAACATTTCAGCCAGATTTGCTCAAGACACACCTCCTATTCCCAGACATCATTGTGAGCTGTTCTGACTCTTCTTTGTACAAGGTCAGCCAGACTGTGTAAGCCCCACCTATACTTCCCACATCTTCTGAGGTGAAGAAATGACTGAGTGACCTTGCTCAGACAACAGCTTTTCTTTTTCAAGGTGAGGAAAATCTGAAAAATTGTGAAAAAAGACAAGAAGCAATGACCACATGGCTTGACAAGGCATCTGACTTCGGATCAGAAGAGTGAGGGTTCGAGTCCCTTGATGTTTTCAAATGCAGCTTTATACAAAAGATATTAATGTCGTGTTGAAATTGTGTTCACTGTTGTGATCTATCTGCCCCAATAAAAGATGTTGGGGATGTCCCAGACAGACAGGCCGGTTAGCTCAGATGGTCAGAGTGTGGTGCTAATAACGCCAAGGTCATGGGTTCAATCTCCATACTGGCCAATGACTATCAGACTCACCTTTGAACATTTCAGCCAGATTTGCTCAAGACACACCTCCTATTCCCAGACATCATTGTGAGCTGTTCTGACTCTTCTTTGTACAAGGTCAGCCAGACTGTGTAAGCCCCACCTATACTTCCCACATCTTCTGAGGTGAAGAAATGACTGAGTGACCTTGCTCAGACAACAGCTTTTCTTTTTCAAGGTGAGGAAAATCTGAAAAATTGTGAAAAAAGACAAGAAGCAATGACCACATGGCTTGACAAGGCATCTGACTTCGGATCAGAAGAGTGAGGGTTCGAGTCCCTTGATGTTTTCAAATGCAGCTTTATACAAAAGATATTAATGTCGTGTTGAAATTGTGTTCACTATTGTGATCTATCTGCCCCAATAAAAGATGTTGGGGATGTCCCAGACAGACAGGCCGGTTAGCTCAGATGGTCAGAGCGTGGTGCTAATAACGCCAAGGTCATGGGTTCAATCCCCATACTGGCCAATGACTGTCAGACTCACTTTTGAACAATTTCAGCCACATTTGCTCAAGGCACACTTACAATTCCCAGACATCATTGTGAGCACTTCTGCCTCACCTTCGACCAATGTCAATCAGCAGAGTCAGCCTCACCTCTTCTTCCCAGAACATCTTCTGAGGTGAAGAAATGACTGAGTGACCTTGCTCAGACAACAGCTTTTCTTTTTCAAGGTGAGGAAAATCCGAAAAATTGTGGAAAAAAAAACACCAAAGAGCAATGATCACGTTGTCTAATGGACAAGGCGTCAGACTTTGGATCAGAAGAGTGAGGGTTCAAGTCCCTTGATGTTTGCAAATGCAGCTTTATAAAACGGACAATTCTGTCGTGTTGAAATTGTGTTCTCTGTTTAGATGTATCGGCCCCAATAAAACATGTTGAGGATGTCCCAGAGAAGCAGGCCGGTTAGCTCAGATGGTCAGAGCATGGTGCTAATAACGCCAAGGTCATGGGTTCAATCCCCATACTGGCCAATGACTGCAAGACTCAACTTTGAACTACTTCAGCCACATTTGCTCAAGGCACACCTCCCATAACCAGAAGTCATTACAAGTATTTCTGACTCAGCTTTGAATAAGGTCAGCCAGACTGTGTAAACCCCACCTCTATTTCCCACAACATTTTCTGAGGTAAAAAAAGATGACTGAGTGACCTTTCTTGAAGAAATTTTTTTCTTTTCATGGTGAGGCAAATCCGAAAAAAATGTGAAATAAACATCAAAGAGCAATGACCACGTGGCCTTATGGACAAGGCGTCTGACTTCAGATCAGAAGAGTGAGGGTTTGAGTCCCTTCGTGGTTGCCAGTGCAGCTTTATGAAAAAGACATTTCTGTCATGTTTGAATTGTGTTCTCTGTTTGGATGTATCGAACTGATAATAGACGTTGGGGATGTCCCAGACAGACAGGCCGGTTAGCTCAGATGGTCAGAGCGTGGTGCTAATAACGCCAAGGTCATGGGTTCAATCCCCATACTGGCCAGTGACTGTGAGACTCACTTTTGAACAATTTCAGCCACATTTGCTTAAGGCACACTTACAATTCCCAGACATCATTATGAGCACTTCTGCCTCACCTTCGACCAATGTCAATCAGCAGAGTCAGCCTCACCTATTCTTCCCAGAACATCTTCTGAGGTGAAGAAATCACTGAGTGACCTTGCTCGTATAATGGCTTTTCTTTTTAAAGGTGAGGAAAATCCGAAAAATTGTGGTGCTAATAACGCCAAGGTCATGGGTTCAATCCCCATACTGGCCAGTGACTGTCCGACTCACTTTTGAACATTTCAGCCAGATTTGCTCAAGACACACCTCCCATTCCCAGACATCATTGTGAGCTGTTCTGACTCATCTTTGTACAAGGTCAGCCAGACTGTTTAAGCCCCACCTATACTTCCCACAACATCTTCTGAGGTGAAGAAATGACTGAGTGACCTTGCTCGTATAATGGCTTTTCTTTTTAAAGGTGAGGAAAATCCGAAAAATTGTGGTGCTAATAACGCCAAGGTCATGGGTTCAATCCCCATACTGGCCAGTGACTGTCCGACTCACTTTTGAACATTTCAGCCAGATTTGCTCAAGACACACCTCCCATTCCCAGACATCATTGTGAGCTGTTCTGACTCATCTTTGTACAAGGTCAGCCAGACTGTTTAAGCCCCACCTATACTTCCCACAAAATCTTCTGAGGTGAAGAAATGACTGAGTGACCTTGCTCAGACAACAGCTTTTCTTTTTCAAGGTGAGGAAAATCTGAAAAATTGTGGAAAAAGACAAGAAGCAATGACCAAGTGGCTTGACAAGGCGTCTGACTTCGGATCAGAAGAGTGAGGGTTCGAGTCCCTTGATGTTTTCAAATGCAGCTTTATACAAAAGACACTTCTGTCGTGTTGAAATTGTGTTCTGTTTGGATTTGTCTGCCCAATAAAAGATGTTGGGGATGTCCCAGAGAAGCAGGCCGGTTAGCTCAGATGGTGAGAGCGTGGTGCTAATAACGCCAAGGTCATGTGTTCAATCCCCATACTGGCCAGTGACTGTCAGACTCACTTTTGAACAATTTCAGCCACATTTGCTCAAGGCACACTTACAATTCCCAGACATCATTGTGAGCACTTCTGCCTCACCTTCGACCAATGTCCATCAGCAGAGTCAGCCTCACCTATTCTTCCCAGAACATCTTCTGAGGTGAAGAAATGACTGAGTGACCTTGCTCGTATAATGGCTTTTCTTTTTCAAGGTGAGGAAAATCCGAAAAATTGTGGAAAAAAAAACACCAAAGAGCAATGATCACGTTGTCTAATGGACAAGGCGTCAGACTTTGGATCAGAAGAGTGAGGGTTCAAGTCCCTTGATGTTTGCAAATGCAGCTTTATAAAACGGACAATTCTGTCGTGTTTGAATTGTGTTCTCTGTTTAGATGTATCGGCCCCAATAAAAGATGTTGGGGATTTCCCAGACAGACAGGCCAGTTAGCTCAGATGGTCAGAGCGAGGTGCTAATAAGGCCAAGGTCATGGGTTCAATCCCCATACTGGCCAATGACTGCAAGACTCACCTTTGAACATTTCAGCCAGATTTGCTCAAGACACACCTCCTATTCCCAGACATCATTGTGAGCTGTTCTGACTCTTCTTTGTACAAGGTCAGCCAGACTGTGTAAGCCCCACCTATACTTCCCACATCTTCTGAGGTGAAGAAATGACTGAGTGACCTTGCTCAGACAACAGCTTTTCTTTTTCAAGGTGAGGAAAATCTGAAAAATTGTGGAAAAAGACAAGAAGCAATGACCACATGGCTTGACAAGGCATCTGACTTCAGATCAGAAGAGTGAGGGTTCGAGTCCCTTGATGTTTTCAAATGCAGCTTTATACAAAAGATATTAATGTCGTGTTGAAATTGTGTTCACTGTTGTGATCTATCTGCCCCAATAAAAGATGTTGGGGATGTCCCAGACAGACAGGCCGGTTAGCTCAGATGGTCAGAGCGTGGTGCTAATAACGCCAAGGTCATGGGTTCAATCCCCATACTGGCCAATGACTGTCAGACTCACTTTTGAACAATTTCAGCCACATTTGCTCAAGGCACACTTACAATTCCCAGACATCATTGTGAGCACTTCTGCCTCACCTTCGACCAATGTCAGTCAGCAGAGTCAGCCTCACCTCTTCTTCCCAGAACATCTTCTGAGGTGAAGAAATGACTGAGTGACCTTGCTCGTATAATGGCTTTTCTTTTTCAAGGTGAGGAAAATCCGAAAAATTGTGGAAAAAAAAACACCAAAGAGCAATGATCACGTTGTCTAATGGACAAGGCGTCAGACTTTGGATCAGAAGAGTGAGGGATCAAGTCCCTTGATGTTTGCAAATGCAGCTTTATAAAACGGACAATTCTGTCGTGTTTAAATTGTGTTCTCTGTTTAGATGTATCGGCCCCAATAAAATATGTTGAGGATGTCCCAGAGAAGCAGGCCGGTTAGCTCAGATGGTCAGAGCATGGTGCTAATAACGCCAAGGTCATGGGTTCAATCCCCATACTGGCCAATGACTGCAAGACTCAACTTTGAACTACTTCAGCCACATTTGCTCAAGGCACACCTCCCATAACCAGAAGTCATTACAAGTAGTTCTGACTCAGCTTTGAATAAGGTCAGCCAGACTGTGTAAGCCCCACCTCTATTTCCCACAACATTTTCTGAGGTAAAAAAAGATGACTGAGTGACCTTTCTTGAAGAAATTTTTTTCTTTTCATGGTGAGGCAAATCCGAAAAAAATGTGAAATAAACATCAAAGAGCAATGACCACATGGCCTTATGGACAAGGCGTCTGACTTCAGATCAGAAGAGTGAGGGTTTGAGTCCCTTCGTGGTTGCCAGTGCAGCTTTATGAAAAAGACATTTCTGTCATGTTTGAATTGTGTTCTCTGTTTGGATGTATCGAACTGATAAAAGATGTTGGGGATGTCCCAAACAGACAGGCCGGTTAGCTCAGATGGTCAGAGCGTGGTGCTAATAACGCCAAGGTCATGGGTTCAATCCCCATACTGGCCAGTGACTGTAAGACTCACTTTTGAACAATTTCAGCCACATTTGCTTAAGGCACACTTACAATTCCCAGACATCATTGTGAGCACTTCTGCCTCACCTTCGACCAATGTCCATCAGCAGAGTCAGCCTCACCTATTCTTCCCAGAACATCTTCTGAGGTGAAGAAATGACTGAGTGACCTTGCTCGTATAATGGCTTTTCTTTTTCAAGGTGAGGAAAATCCGAAAAATTGTGGTGCTAATAACGCCAAGGTCATGGGTTCAATCCCCATACTGGCCAGTGACTGTCAGACTCACTTTTGAACATTTCAGCCAGATTTGCTCAAGACACACCTCCCATTCCCAGACATTATTGTGAGCTGTTCTGACTCATCATTGTACAAGGTCAGCCAGACTGTTTAAGCCCCACCTATACTTCCCACAACATCTTCTGAGGTGAAGAAATGACTGAGTGACCTTGCTGGTATAATGGCTTTTCTTTTTCAAGGTGAGGAAAATCTGAAAAATTGTGGAAAAAGACAAGAAGCAATGACCAAGTGGCTTGACAAGGCGTCTGACTTCGGATCAGAAGAGTGAGGGTTCGAGTCCCTTGATGTTTTCAAATGCAGCTTTATACAAAAGACACTTCTGTCGTGTTGAAATTGTGTTCTCTGTTTGGATTTGTCTGCCCCAATAAAAGATGTTGGAGATGTCCCAGAAAGACAGGCCGGTTAGCTCAGATGGTCAGAGCGTGGTGCTAATAACGCCAAGGTCATGGGTTCAATCCCCATACTGGCCAGTGACTGTAAGACTCACTTTTGAACAATTTCAGCTACATTTGCTTAAGGCACACTTACAATTCCCAGACATCATTGTGAGCACTTCTGCCTCACCTTCGACCAATGTCCATCAGCAGAGTCAGCCTCACCTATTCTTCCCAGAACATCTTCTGAGGTGAAGAAATGACTGAGTGACCTTGCTCGTATAATGGCTTTTCTTTTTCAAGGTGAGGAAAATCCGAAAAATTGTGGAAAAAAAAACACCAAAGAGCAATGATCACGTTGTCTAATGGACAAGGCGTCAGACTTTGGATCAGAAGAGTGAGGGTTCAAGTCCCTTGATGTTTGCAAATGCAGCTTTATAAAACGGACAATTCTGTCGTGTTTGAATTGTGTTCTCTGTTTAGATGTATCGGCCCCAATAAAAGATGTTGGGGATTTCCCAGACAGACAGGCCGGTTAGCTCAGATGGTCAGAGCGAGGTGCTAATAAGGCCAAGGTCATGGTTTCAATCCCCATACTGGCCAATGACTCCAAGACTCACCTTTGAACATTTCAGCCAGATTTGCTCAAGACACACCTCCTATTCCCAGACGTCATTGTGAGCTGTTCTGACTCTTCTTTGTACAAGGTCAGCCAGACTGTGTAAGCCCCACCTATACTTCCCACATCTTCTGAGGTGAAGAAATGACTGAGTGACCTTGCTCAGACAACAGCTTTTCTTTTTCAAGGTGAGGAAAATCTGAAAAATTGTGAAAAAAGACAAGAAGCAATGACCACATGGCTTGACAAGGCATCTGACTTCAGATCAGAAGAGTGAGGGTTCGAGTCCCTTGATGTTTTCAAATGCAGCTTTATACAAAAGATATTAATGTCGTGTTGAAATTGTGTTCACTGTTGTGATCTATCTGCCCCAATAAAAGATGTTGGGGATGTCCCAGACAGACAGGCCGGTTAGCTCAGATGGTCAGAGCGTGGTGCTAATAACGCCAAGGTCATGGGTTCAATCCCCATACTGGCCAATGACTGTCAGACTCACTTTTGAACAATTTCAGCCACATTTGCTCAAGGCACACTTACAATTCCCAGACATCATTGTGAGCACTTCTGCCTCACCTTCGACCAATGTCAGTCAGCAGAGTCAGCCTCACCTCTTCTTCCCAGAACATCTTCTGAGGTGAAGAAATGACTGAGTGACCTTGCTCGTATAATGGCTTTTCTTTTTCAAGGTGAGGAAAATCCGAAAAATTGTGGAAAAAAAAACACCAAAGAGCAATGATCACGTTGTCTAATGGACAAGGCGTCAGACTTTGGATCAGAAGAGTGAGGGATCAAGTCCCTTGATGTTTGCAAATGCAGCTTTATAAACGGACAATTCTGTCGTGTTGAAATTGTGTTCTCTGTTTAGATGTCTGCCCCAATAAAAGATGTTGAGGATGTCCCAGAGAAGACAGGCCGGTTAGCTCAGATGGTCAGAGCTTGGTGCTAATAACGCCAAGGTCATGGGTTCAATCCCCATACTGGCCAATGACTGCAAGACTCAACTTTGAACAATTTCAGCCACATTTGCTCAAGGCACACCTCCCAATTCCCAGACATCATTGTGAGCACTTCTGACTCACCTTTGACCAATGTCCAAGGTCAGCCAGACTGTCAAGCCCCACCTCTATTCTTCCCAGAACATCTTCTGAGGTGAAGAAATGACTGAGTGACCTTGCTTGAAGAAATGGCTTTTCTTTTTCAAGGTGAGGCAAAATCCGAAAAAAATTGTGAAATAAACATCAAAGAGCAATGACCACATGGCCTTAATGGACAAGGCGTCTGACTTCAGATCAGAAGAGTGAGGGTTTGAGTCCCTTGATGTTTGCAAATGCAGCTTTATAAAAAGACAATTTCTGTCATGTTTGAATTGTGTTCTCTGTTTGGATGTATCGGCCCCAATAAAAGATGTTGGGGATGTCCCAAACAGACAGGCCGGTTAGCTCAGATGGTCAGAGCGTGGTGCTAATAACGCCAAGGTCATGGGTTCAATCCCCATACTGGCCAATGACTGTAAGACTCAATTTTGAACAATTTCAGCCACATTTGCTTAAGGCACACTTACAATTCCCAGACATCCCCACCTATACTTCCCACATCTTCTGAGGTGAAGAAATGACTGAGTGACCTTGCTCAGACAACAGCTTTTCTTTTTCAAGGTGAGGAAAATCTGAAAAATTGTGAAAAAAGACAAGAAGCAATGACCACATGGCTTGACAAGGCATCTGACTTCAGATCAGAAGAGTGAGGGTTCGAGTCCCTTGATGTTTTCAAATGCAGCTTTATACAAAAGATATTAATGTCGTGTTGAAATTGTGTTCACTGTTGTGATCTATCTGCCCCAATAAAAGATGTTGGGGATGTCCCAGACAGACAGGCCGGTTAGCTCAGATGGTCAGAGCGTGGTGCTAATAACGCCAAGGTCATGGGTTCAATCCCCATACTGGCCAATGACTGTCAGACTCACTTTTGAACAATTTCAGCCACATTTGCTCAAGGCACACCTCCCATTCCCAGACATCATTGTGAGCTGTTCTGACTCATCATTGTACCAAGGTCAGCCAGACTGAGTAAGCCTCACCTCTTACTTCCCAGAACATCTTCTGAGGTGAAGAAATGACTGAGTGACCTTGCTGGTATAATGGCTTTTCTTTTTCAAGGTGAGGAAAATCTGAAAAATTGTGAAAAAACACCCAAGAGCAATGACACGTGGCTAATGGACAAGGCGTCTGACTTTGGATCAGAAGAGTGAGGGTTCAGTCCCTTGATGTTTGCAAATGCAGCTTTATAAAAAGACAATTCTGTCGTGTTGAAATTGTGTTCTCTGTTTAGATGTATCTGCCCCAATAAAGATGTTGAGATGTCCCAGAAAGACAGGCCGGTTAGCTCAGATGGTCAGAGCGTGGTGCTAATAACGCCAAGGTCATGGGTTCAATCCCCATACTGGCCAATGACTGCAAGACTCAACTTTGAACAATTTCAGCCACATTTGCTAAGGCACACTTACAATTCCCAGACATCATTGTGAGCACTTCTGCCTCACCTTTGACCAATGTCAAGGTCAGCAGAGTCAGCCTCACCTATTCTTCCCAGAACATCTTCTGAGGTGAAGAAATGACTGAGTGACCTTTCTTGAAGAAATTTTTCTTTTTCAAGGTGAGGCAAAATCCGAAAAATTGTGAAATAAACATCAAAGAGCAATGACCACCGTTGGCCTTAATGGACAAGGCGTCTGACTTCAGATCAGAAGAGTGAGGGTTCAAGTCCCTTGATGTTTGCAAATGCAGCTTTATAAAACGGACAATTCTGTCGTGTTTGAATTGTGTTCTCTGTTTAGATGTATCGGCCCCAATAAAAGATGTTGGGGATTTCCCAGACAGACAGGCCGGTTAGCTCAGATGGTCAGAGCGAGGTGCTAATAAGGCCAAGGTCATGGTTTCAATCCCCATACTGGCCAATGACTCCAAGACTCACCTTTGAACATTTCAGCCAGATTTGCTCAAGACACACCTCCTATTCCCAGACGTCATTGTGAGCTGTTCTGACTCTTCTTTGTACAAGGTCAGCCAGACTGTGTAAGCCCCACCTATACTTCCCACATCTTCTGAGGTGAAGAAATGACTGAGTGACCTTGCTCAGACAACAGCTTTTCTTTTTCAAGGTGAGGAAAATCCGAAAAATTGTGGAAAAAGACAAGAAGCAATGACCAAGTGGCTTGACAAGGCGTCTGACTTCGGGTCAGAAGAGTGAGGGTTCGAGTCCCTTGATGTTTTCAAATGCAGCTTTATACAAAAGACACTTCTGTCGTGTTGAAATTGTGTTCTCTGTTTGGATTTGTCTGCCGCAATAAAATATGTTGGGGATGTCCCAGAGAAGCAGGCCGGTTAGCTCAGATGGTCAGAGCGTGGTGCTAATAACGCCAAGGTCATGGGTTCAATCCCCATACTGGCCAATGACTGTCAGACTCACTTTTGAACAATTTCAGCCACATTTGCTCAAGGCACACTTACAATTCCCAGACATCATTGTGAGCACTTCTGCCTCACCTTCGACCAATGTCAATCAGCAGAGTCAGCCTCACCTATTCTTCCCAGAACATCTTCTGAGGTGAAGAAATGACTGAGTGACCTTGCTCGTATAATAGCTTTTCTTTTTCAAGGTGAGGAAAATCTGAAAAATTGTGAAAAAAAACACCAAAGAGCAATGATCACGTTGTCTAATGGACAAGGCGTCAAACTTTGGATCAGAAGAGTGAGGGTTCAAGTCCCCTGATGTTTGCAAATGCAGCTTTATGAAAAGGACATTTCTGTCGTGTTTAAATTGTGTTCTCTGTTTAGATGTATAGGCCCCAATAAAAGATGTTGGGGATATCCCAGACAGACAGGCCAGTTGGCTCAGATGGTCAGAGCATGGTGCTAATAACGCCAAGGTCATGGGTTCAATCCCCATACTGGCCAATGACTATCAGACTCACCTTTGAACATTTCAGCCAGATTTGCTCAAGACACACCTCCCATTCCCAGACATCATTGTGAGCTGTTCTGACTCATCTTTGTACAAGGTCAGCCAGACTGTGTAAGCCTCACCTCTTCTTCCCACAACATCTTCTGAGGTGAAGAAATGACTGAGTGACCTTGCTCAGACAACAGCTTTTCTTTTTCAAGGTGAGGAAAATCTGAAAAATTGTGGAAAAAGACAAGAAGCAATGACCAAGTGGCTTGACAAGGCGTCTGACTTCGGATCAGAAGAGTGAGGGTTCGAGTCCCTTGATGTTTTCAAATGCAGCTTTATGAAAAAGACATTTCTGTCATGTTTGAATTGTGTTCTGTTTGGATTTGTCTGCCCCAATAAAAGATGTTGGGGATGTCCCAGAGAAGCAGGCCGGTTAGCTCAGATGGTCAGAGCGTGGTGCTAATAACGCCAAGGTCATGGGTTCAATCCCCATACTGGCCAGTGACTGTAAGACTCACTTTTGAACAATTTCAGCCACATTTGCTTAAGGCACACTTACAACTCCCAGACATCATTGTGAGCACTTCTGCCTCACCTACGACCAATGTCAATCAGCAGAGTCCACCTCACCTCTTCTTCCCAGAACATCTTCTGAGGTGAAGAAATGACTGAGTGACCTTGCTCAGACAACAGCTTTTCTTTTTCAAGGTGAGGCAAATCCGTAAAATTGTGAAAAAAAAACACCAAAGAGCAATGATCACGTGGCCAAATGGACAAGGTGTCAGACTTTGGATCAGAAGAGTGAGGGTTTGAGTCCCTTCGTGGTTGCCAGTGCAGCTTTATGAAAAAGACATTTCTGTCATGTTTGAATTGTGTTCTCTGTTTGGATGTATCGAACTGATAAAAGATGTTGGGGATGTCCCAAACAGACAGGCCGGTTAGCTCAGATGGTCAGAGCGTGGTGCTAATAACGCCAAGGTCATGGGTTCAATCCCCATACTGGCCAGTGACTGTAAGACTCACTTTTGAACAATTTCAGCCACATTTGCTTAAGGCACACTTACAATTCCCAGACATCATTGTGAGCACTTCTGCCTCACCTTCGACCAATGTCCATCAGCAGAGTCAGCCTCACCTATTCTTCCCAGAACATCTTCTGAGGTGAAGAAATGACTGAGTGACCTTGCTCGTATAATGGCTTTTCTTTTTCAAGGTGAGGAAAATCCGAAAAATTGTGGAAAAAAAAACACCAAAGAGCAATGATCACGTTGTCTAATGGACAAGGCGTCAGACTTTGGATCAGAAGAGTGAGGGTTCAAGTCCCTTGATGTTTGCAAATGCAGCTTTATAAAACGGACAATTCTGTCGTGTTTGAATTGTGTTCACAGTATATATTAAACGGCCACAATAAAAGATGTTGGGGATTTCCCAGACCGACAGGCCTGTTAGCTCAGATGGTAAGAGCAAGGTGCTAATAAGGCCAAGGTCATGGGTTCAATCCCCATACTGGCCAATGACTCCAAGACTCACCTTTGAACATTTCAGCCAGATTTGCTCAAGACACACCTCCTATTCCCAGACATCATTGTGAGCTGTTCTGACTCTTCTTTGTACAAGGTCAGCCAGACTGTGTAAGCCCCACCTATACTTCCCACATCTTCTGAGGTGAAGAAATGACTGAGTGACCTTGCTCAGACAACAGCTTTTCTTTTTCAAGGTGAGGAAAATCTGAAAAATTGTGAAAAAAGACAAGAAGCAATGACCACATGGCTTGACAAGGCATCTGACTTCGGATCAGAAGAGTGAGGGTTCGAGTCCCTTGATGTTTTCAAATGCAGCTTTATACAAAAGATATTAATGTCGTGTTGAAATTGTGTTCACTGTTGTGATCTATCTGCCCCAATAAAAGATGTTGGGGATGTCCCAGAGAAGCAGGCCGGTTAGCTCAGATGGTCAGAGCGTGGTGCTAATAACGCCAAGGTCATGGGTTCAATCCCCATACTGGCCAATGACTATCAGACTCACCTTTGAACATTTCAGCCAGATTTGCTCAAGACACACCTCCTATTCCCAGACATCATTGTGAGCTGTTCTGACTCTTCTTTGTACAAGGTCAGCCAGACTGTGTAAGCCCCACCTATACTTCCCACATCTTCTGAGGTGAAGAAATGACTGAGTGACCTTGCTCAGACAACTGCTTTTCTTTTTCAAGGTGAGGAAAATCTGAAAAATTGTGAAAAAAGACAAGAAGCAATGACCACATGGCTTGACAAGGCGTCTGACTTCGGATCAGAAGAGTGAGGGTTCGAGTCCCTTGATGTTTTCAAATGCAGCTTTATACAAAAGACACTTCTGTCGTGTTGAAATTGTGTTCTGTTTGGATTTGTCTGCCCCAATAAAAGATGTTGGGGATGTCCCAGAGAACCAGGCCGGTTAGCTCAGATGGTCAGAGCATGGTGCTAATAACGCCAAGGTCATGGGTTCAATCCCCATACTGGCCAATGACTGCAAGACTCAACTTTGAACTACTTCAGCCACATTTGCTCAAGGCACACCTCCCATAACCAGATGTCATTACAAGCACTTCTGACTCAGCTTTGAACAATGTCAGCCAGACTGTGTAAGCCCCACCTCTATTTCCCACAACATTTTCTGAGGTAAAAAAAGATGACTGAGTGACCTTTCTTGAAGAAATTTTTTTCTTTTCATGGTGAGGCAAATCCGAAAAAAATGTGAAATAAACATCAAAGAGCAATGACCACGTGGCCTTATGGACAAGGCGTCTGACTTCAGATCAGAAGAGTGAGGGTTTGAGTCCCTTCGTGGTTGCCAGTGCAGCTTTATGAAAAAGACATTTCTGTCATGTTTGAATTGTGTTCTCTGTTTGGATGTATCGAACTGATAAAAGATGTTGGGGATGTCCCAAACAGACAGGCCGGTTAGCTCAGATGGTCAGAGCGTGGTGCTAATAACGCCAAGGTCATGGGTTCAATCCCCATACTGGCCAATGACTATCAGACTCACCTTTGAACAATTTCAGCCACATTTGCTTAAGGCACACTTACAATTCCCAGACATCATTGTGAGCACTTCTGCCTCACCTTCGACCAATGTCAATCAGCAGAGTCCACCCCACCTCTTCTTCCCAGAACATCTTCTGAGGTGAAGAAATGACTGAGTGACCTTGCTCAGACAACAGCTTTTCTTTTTCAAGGTGAGGAAAATCCGAAAAATTGTGGAAAAAGACAAGAAGCAATGACCAAGTGGCTTGACAAGGCGTCTGACTTCGGGTCAGAAGAGTGAGGGTTCGAGTCCCTTGATGTTTTCAAATGCAGCTTTATACAAAAGACACTTCTGTCGTGTTGAAATTGTGTTCTCTGTTTGGATTTGTCTGCCGCAATAAAATATGTTGGGGATGTCCCAGAGAAGCAGGCCGGTTAGCTCAGATGGTCAGAGCGTGGTGCTAATAACGCCAAGGTCATGGGTTCAATCCCCATACTGGCCAATGACTGTCAGACTCACTTTTGAACAATTTCAGCCACATTTGCTCAAGGCACACTTACAATTCCCAGACATCATTGTGAGCACTTCTGCCTCACCTTCGACCAATGTCAATCAGCAGAGTCAGCCTCACCTCTTCTTCCCAGAACATCTTCTGAGGTGAAGAAATGACTGAGTGACCTTGCTCGTATAATAGCTTTTCTTTTTCAAGGTGAGGAAAATCTGAAAAATTGTGAAAAAAAACACCAAAGAGCAATGATCACGTTGTCTAATGGACAAGGCGTCAAACTTTGGATCAGAAGAGTGAGGGTTCAAGTCCCCTGATGTTTGCAAATGCAGCTTTATGAAAAGGACATTTCTGTCGTGTTTAAATTGTGTTCTCTGTTTAGATGTATAGGCCCCAATAAAAGATGTTGGGGATATCCCAGACAGACAGGCCAGTTGGCTCAGATGGTCAGAGCATGGTGCTAATAACGCCAAGGTCATGGGTTCAATCCCCATACTGGCCAATGACTATCAGACTCACCTTTGAACATTTCAGCCAGATTTGCTCAAGACAAACCTCCCATTCCCAGACATCATTGTGAGCTGTTCTGACTCATCTTTGTACAAGGTCAGCCAGACTGTGTAAGCCTCACCTCTTCTTCCCACAACATCTTCTGAGGTGAAGAAATGACTGAGTGACCTTGCTCAGACAACAGCTTTTCTTTTTCAAGGTGAGGAAAATCTGAAAAATTGTGGAAAAAGACAAGAAGCAATGACCAAGTGGCTTGACAAGGCGTCTGACTTCGGATCAGAAGAGTGAGGGTTCGAGTCCCTTGATGTTTTCAAATGCAGCTTTATGAAAAAGACATTTCTGTCATGTTTGAATTGTGTTCTGTTTGGATTTGTCTGCCCCAATAAAAGATGTTGGGGATGTCCCAGAGAAGCAGGCCGGTTAGCTCAGATGGTCAGAGCGTGGTGCTAATAACGCCAAGGTCATGGGTTCAATCCCCATACTGGCCAGTGACTGTAAGACTCACTTTTGAACAATTTCAGCCACATTTGCTTAAGGCACACTTACAACTCCCAGACATCATTGTGAGCACTTCTGCCTCACCTACGACCAATGTCCATCAGCAGAGTCCACCTCACCTCTTCTTCCCAGAACATCTTCTGAGGTGAAGAAATGACTGAGTGACCTTGCTCAGACAACAGCTTTTCTTTTTCAAGGTGAGGCAAATCCGTAAAATTGTGAAAAAAAAACACCAAAGAGCAATGATCACGTGGCCAAATGGACAAGGTGTCAGACTTTGGATCAGAAGAATCTGGTTTCAAGTCCTTTCGTGTTTGCAAATGCAGCTTTTTAACAAACACAGTTCTGTCGTGTTTAAATTGTGTTCTCTGTTTAGATGTATAGGCCCCAATAAAAGATGTTGAGGATGTCCCAGAAAGACGGGCCGGTTAGCTCAGATGGTCAGAGTATGGTGCTAATAACGCCAAGGTCATGGGTTTAATCCCCAAACTGGCATATGACTCCAAGACTCACCTTTGAACATTTCAGCCAGATTTGCTCAAGGCACACCTCCCATTCCCAGACATCATTGTGAGCTGTTCTGACTCACCTTCGACCAATGTCCATCAGCAGAGTCAGCCTCACCTATTCTTCCCAGAACATCTTCTGAGGTGAAGAAATGACTGAGTGACCTTGCTCGTATAATGGCTTTTCTTTTTCAAGGTGAGGAAAATCCGAAAAATTGTGGAAAAAAAAACACCAAAGAGCAATGATCACGTTGTCTAATGGACAAGGCGTCAGACTTTGGATCAGAAGAGTGAGGGTTCAAGTCCCTTGATGTTTGCAAATGCAGCTTTATAAAACGGACAATTCTGTCGTGTTTGAATTGTGTTCTCTGTTTAGATGTATCGGCCCCAATAAAAGATGTTGGGGATTTCCCAGACAGACAGGCCTGTTAGCTCAGATGGTAAGAGCGAGGTGCTAATAAGGCCAAGGTCATGGGTTCAATCCCCATACTGGCCAATGACTCCAAGACTCACCTTTGAACATTTCAGCCAGATTTGCTCAAGACACACCTCCTATTCCCAGACATCATTGTGAGCTGTTCTGACTCTTCTTTGTACAAGGTCAGCCAGACTGTGTAAGCCCCACCTATACTTCCCACATCTTCTGAGGTGAAGAAATGACTGAGTGACCTTGCTCAGACAACAGCTTTTCTTTTTCAAGGTGAGGAAAATCTGAAAAATTGTGAAAAAAGACAAGAAGCAATGACCACATGGCTTGACAAGGCATCTGACTTCGGATCAGAAGAGTGAGGGTTCAAGTCCCTTGATGTTTTCAAATGCAGCTTTATACAAAAGATATTAATGTCGTGTTGAAATTGTGTTCACTGTTGTGATCTATCTGCCCCAATAAAAGATGTTGGGGATGTCCCAAACAGACAGGCCGGTTAGCTCAGATGGTCAGAGCGTGGTGCTAATAACGCCAAGGTCATGGGTTCAATCCCCATACTGGCCAATGACTATCAGACTCACCTTTGAACATTTCAGCCAGATTTGCTCAAGACACACCTCCTATTCCCAGACATCATTGTGAGCTGTTCTGACTCTTCTTTGTACAAGGTCAGCCAGACTGTGTAAGCCCCACCTATACTTCCCACATCTTCTGAGGTGAAGAAATGACTGAGTGACCTTGCTCAGACAACAGCTTTTCTTTTTCAAGGTGAGGAAAATCTGAAAAATTGTGAAAAAAGACAAGAAGCAATGACCACATGGCTTGACAAGGCGTCTGACTTCGGATCAGAAGAGTGAGGGTTCGAGTCCCTTGATGTTTTCAAATGCAGCTTTATACAAAAGACACTTCTGTCGTGTTGAAATTGTGTTCTGTTTGGATTTGTCTGCCCCAATAAAAGATGTTGGGGATGTCCCAGAGAACCAGGCCGGTTAGCTCAGATGGTCAGAGCATGGTGCTAATAACGCCAAGGTCATGGGTTCAATCCCCATACTGGCCAATGACTGCAAGACTCAACTTTGAACTACTTCAGCCACATTTGCTCAAGGCACACCTCCCATAACCAGATGTCATTACAAGCACTTCTGACTCAGCTTTGAACAATGTCAGCCAGACTGTGTAAGTAGGCCTGGGGAAAAAAATCAATGCACTGAAATATTGAGATACTTCCTGGCATAATCCTGTATGAATATTTTCAAATACAGTATCGATATTTAATTAGCTAATTATTAATTTTGTTGGTGTGGTAGTTTGTGGTGTAATTTCACCCCCTGATCGCTAGTTGGCAGCTGGCATTGCCAGCTGGCAGTTGACTCTTGCCTCTTCTCTCTTGAGACAACGAGATCACGCAAGACTTCCGGTCTGCATGATCTGGTTGCTTGTTCCTACCCAGCAGAGCAACTTCTGCTGCATTCATAATGACAGTACAAACTTAGACAGGAGCTAGTCCGTCGTTTGCAAAATATGCCACGCCGGAGTAAAATACTCAGACAACATGATGAATCTACGAGTTAGGCATCATCGCGTTAGCGCTACAGCTAACGGCTAACGTTAACAAACAAGCCAGTTGAAGCTACCTCTGGTCTCTACTCGTGCAACCATAATCACAGTTGTTTTATTTGTATGGCCTGCCCCGTGTAGTGTCCTTAAGAATGACTGCTTCGGTAATACAATAAAGAAACACTGGCCCGTCACGTCATGCCCTCCACAAAACACAGCCCATCAGTCCTTAAAGCTGGACGTGACGATCAGCTCGTCTCCCATAGTCTCCTTCCACAAACACTTGGTCGTTATGGGATGACATAAAAAACTGATATAATACGGAAAGATTGGAGTACTTTCACTCTATAATAATTGATTTCTAAAAAAAAAAAATCACAGCAGCATTTTAATTAAGTGCAACAAGTGGGTAAAATCCTCATCTTCAGATTGAATAAAGATAGGTAAAATGCGAGATGATGCAGGACTACATATTTTTCAAATAGCTTAATTCTACATTGTTAAATTCCATATTAACTTAAATTTCAATTAAGTTATATATATATATATATATATATACTGCACACATATGTATAGACTTTATGCACTTCATGTTCAGTATTTAGCTCAGTCTGTGAAATTCACGCAAAATCGTAGTGAATAAATTGAGAAATCCTGCACTTGACCATTTTACAACTGTTCTGTATTCTCTAGTTAGACATATTTTGTGATGTATCGTTATACAATTTTCTTGCAATATATCGATTCTCGTAGTTTTGCTGTATCGCGTCTCGTATCGTATCGTGAGGTACCCTGTGATTCCAACCCCTATGTGTAAGCCCCACCTCTACTTCCCAGAACATTTTCTGAGGTGAAAAAATGACTGAGTGACCTTTCTTGAAGAAAATTTTTTCTTTTTCAAGGTGAGGCAAATCTGAAAAATTGTGAAAAAAACAACTAGGAGCAATGACCATGTGGCCTAATGGACAAGGCGTCTGACTTCGGATCAGAAGAGTGGGGATGTCCAAGAGAGACAGGCTGGTTAGAACAAGTGATCAGAGCGTGGTGCTAATAACGCCAAGGTCATGGGTTCAATCCCCATACTGGCCAAGGACCGTCAGCCTCTTTCAGGCTCACCTTTAAACAATTTCAGCCACATTTGCTTAGCACACACGATTCCCAGAACTCATTGTGAGCAGTTCTGACTCAGCTTTGAACAATGTCAACCAGATTGTGTAAGCACCACCTCTACTTCCCACAACACTTTCTGAGGTGAAAAAATGACAGTGCTCAAACAACGCTTTTTCTTTTTCAAGGTGAGGCAAATCCGTAAAATTGTTAAAAATGACAAGAAGCAATGACAACATGGCCTAATGGACAAGGTGTCTGACTTCAGATCAGAAGAGTGAGGGTTCGAGTCCCTTTGTGGTTGCCACTGCACCTTTTTAAAAAAGGACAGTTCTCTTGTTTTTAAATTGTGTTCTCTATTTGGATTTACCGGCCCCAATAAGAACTGTTGGGATGTCCGACAAAAACCTGCCAGTTAGTTAAGATGGTCAGTGCGTGGTGCTAATAATGCCAAGGTCATGGGTTTAACCCTCCTAATGGCCAATGAGTCTATGAAAAATTTCAACACACCTTTTACCAATGTCTGGCACAGTTGGGACAGGTCCACCTGCCACTCCTAGATTTCAATTCAAATCTTCCTCTGAGGTTAAAAAAAATAAAATAAAAAAAAATAAAGACGAAAAACAAATAGTCTCTTTAGTTATGTCTGATAACTTTTACCTACCTTAATCTTTGCTTTTAAGATTTTAGAAAATTTTGTAACTAGATTTAAAATTCTTGCAGTATAATATGGTCATTATTGGAGTGGTAAAAAATTTCAAGAGATAGATGCTGATTAGTTGAAGCGACAGTCTGTTGTTCTTTTTTCTGAACTTGTCTTATTGTGTAATCCCTCTTCCCATCAAAATTCCTCTTCCAGATGTTTATTAGGTCCATAGAGATGTTCACTTGACAGCACTTTAAAGAAAGTGGAGACAGTTTTCCACCACAGATTCATGACCTTTCCAAAACTGACTCACATTGTAGCCTCACTGCTTTCTCCTCTGATGTCTCTGTCTTTGTTCTGTGACAAATGTTTTTTTTTTTTTCCTCAGTGAACTTATTATCATTCAGCAGTCTAAAAGATTAATGATTTCTCAGTCTTATGATGAAGACAGGTTCTCTTGTCTCACCTGAATCAGCTGCCGCTGGACGTGCTCAGCAGTCGTTTCTCCTTCTTTGATCTGTTTTAGCTCATCTTTGATGGCTCTGGAGATGCTGTCTTCCCCATAGCGGGAGGTCTTCTTTTATTTTGAAGATATCCAAATGGGAAGTCAACTCTACTATTGTCATGACATTTCTCTTCTAAGGCCACCATCCACAAGCTGCTGATGGAAGGGGTGGAACTCAACAGTCCTGCTGTCCCTGGGGGCAGAGTGTGTCTATCTGAAAAGGATCCACATTGGGTTATTTACAGGTGAGAAACAATAGCCATACACTTGCACACCTGAACTTCGAACTACAATATTTGCTCTGTGTATAACATCTTTTTTTTAGTTTTAATATAACTGATCACACAATAAAAGTTTAAAGAACAATTTTCCAGCATCAAAGTACAAAGTGGTCTAATATTACGTCAGCATATTAGACTCTTTACATGTGATATTACATAATCTGTCCTGCTGGACAGCAAAATTGATATGTTAGTTACTAGAAAGCAGTGCTAAAGAAATACTCCATCCATCCATCATCACCGATTATCCCGATAGGCTGGAGCCTATCAAAGCTGTCATTGAGCAAGTGGTGGACTCGTCACAAGTCAATCACAGGGCTGACATATTGAGACAAACAACCAAGCATGCTCACATTCACACCTATAGTCAATTTAGAGTCACTAATTAACCTAACAAGGATGTCTTGGGTGGTGGGAGGAAGCCAGAGTAACTGGAATAACATGCACGCATGCATGCACTCCTCACAGGCCTTTACCAAGAAGTGAGCTTAGAACCTTTTTGCTGTGAGGAAACAGTGCTAACCTGCCCCACCATGCAGCCGTGTCCTTGTTCCATGTCCATGGTTGTCTTTGAAGTGCAGGTTTTGTACACAGAAAGCTTTGAAAGCTGGAATTGTCAGTATTAGATGCCCGCAAATTCTTGCATGAAGCGGTTAATACAGCATATTCCATAGCAACGTTTCATTTGTGACCAGTGCTTAATGGGCTTGCACTAATGCTACCTAACACTAATTTTATGGTTAATATTACCCAGTTTATGCTGGTACAAAACTGATATAGATGTTAAAAAACAGTTTCTTTCATACACCACTTGGATATAGTCTGCTTAGGAGTTTTTTTTTTTTTTTTTACAATTTAATGAAAACCAAGCAACAAAGAATTTGTGTGGACAGCACCACAGTCATCAAGGCTTCTGTATGCTTTGGCATGGCTGCCTGTGAAAAGAGAAACGTCAGGTTTTCACGAGCTTCTTTGTTCGTGAGTGTGCATGGTTGACTGGGCTTATTTCACAGAGTCACTGACAATTGTGTTAATAGGCTATTTCTGTTTCTATTAATTGTGCAGCTCCCAAGTACAACACAAATGTAACTATCAACTAAAATAAATAGCAGCCCAATGCTAAAAGAAGTACTTCCACTGTCCACTGTAGTGAGTGACGTCAGAGTTGTCACGTCTGCAAAGCAGTAATATCAGAAATATAAAGTTATACTTTGTATCTGCACTTAATTTTTTTAAATTATCCCAATATCTCAAGGCAAAATTTCAATTTATTTAGTTTTATATCCATGTTTGAATTGTATTTAAACCAAAGAAAGAAATATTTTGCACACAAAAAAGTTTAGAAAAAAAAATCTGCTCAGCATTGTTTTGTGTTTTTTATAATCATAAGCTTCTTTTTAAATATACCAATTTGTGGAGGTGTTTTTCTTGTTTCTTCTCTTTCATTTTTGTTCTAAATATTTAAGTGGATAAAAAAATTCCTTTTTTAATTTTTTTTTTGGTTTTCCCCATACAATTTGTGTGGCTGATACAAGACTTTAAACACCAACAGGATGCTTAAATAGAAAAAGATGTTTCTGAAGTACTCAACAAGGAGCCCACTGGAAACAGTTGAGTCTATAGCTGATAATGATAAGAACCAGTGTTAATGTATTTAGTTTTTGATGTAATCCCGGACCAATGCCAACCAAGCACAAACTTGCACTGCAAACATAAAGAAAAACCACTCTGGTCTGTAGTTTTGTTATTCTCAAGAGAATTGCTACCGTGGAGGCTAAATCAAAGAAATGACAGACAGAGATGAGATGACAGTAGAAAAAAATATCCATTGAGAACTGAATTTGATTTCCTGTGTGCTTAAGTAGGACAAATTTTGCTTTTCTGTTTGAATCACATTTGAAAAGATTTTTTAAAACCTCAATAATGATTACTCTTAATCTAATCTACGTTGCATGACAGTTAGGTTACACCTCATTACAATCTAATTTTCATAACTATCATAACAATAAAGATAATCAACTATAATCCTGGAAACAATAGATATTAAAAAAAAACACTTCACATTAAAGTGCTTTTACTATAATTGATTTTTTTATAATTGTCCTTTCACCATTATTACTTAAATCTAATGACGCTTCCGAATGCCTCATTAGTTTCGACCTTGTTTAGTTGAGGTTCGACTCCTCCATGTTCATAATGCAGAAAATTCTGCTAGTTTTAATTAGGAACTGAATCTGTTGGCTGGAAAATGTGTAATTTTACGCTTCTGCAGACTTTTACACCTTGTGTTTAATCAGTCACTGGGGACAAAAACATGTAGGCACTGTACACAAACACAGCTCATTCTTTTATCTGTTCCTCTCTGTTAGAGACTGGATCCAGGATCTGTCTTCTTACGCCACCTCCAGCTTCTTGCGGGCAGCAGAGCTCGGAGCAGAGATCAGGGAACCGTGGGTGATAACAAATGCGGCTGTTTACCTTTGGAACTACAGCAGGCATCTGATGGCAGCAGGAGAATACCAACGCCTGCTCTCCACCTTCCAGAGTTTAGTGAAGATGCTTCGTGACACAGATTACACTGGGTAGGCTTGGTTTAACCACTTTTACTACAGCATAGATTTCTGATCGAAAGAAGAGGTAGGTGTTTGGAAGATTTTACTGGGTTGATTTTAGTCTTTTACTATGAAAAAGAAGAAAAAATAGTAAACCAAAGGCCCATTTTTGTGGTATTCATGTGCTTTGCATAATGGGTCTAAACCAGCGGATACTCACCAAATACACGAAATGTTAACATTTCATAGCTAATTTCAGACAAATGACTACACGATTAATGATATTACAAGTTAGGTTATGAATGCAGAGGCACTACTAGTCAACAGGCCTGTATTTGCTCTCTAGGAAATGAAAAAGATCAAAACACAGCACAGTTAATGTATAGCTAAAATGTGCAACATTTATTACGAACAATCTGTACTATAAAGCAAATGACCACTAAGCATAGTGTAAATAGATATATTGTTTTTATTGAAGCTTTTACTACATTTTATTGTTCCTGGTTTTCAAATTCATTAATGGTTTATTTAACAACATAAGGTTAAAAGCTAGTATATGACTGACTGCAATTATCTGGGAAGCCTGTTGAGATACCAGACTGAATTTTATGTTCTGTAGGGGTGATTAGGTTTTGGGGTGTGTAATTTTGCTGCCCCGTATGTCTGTGGGTTTAGAATTGAAAAGCCCTAAAAGTTTAAAGGTCACATATATTATCCCTTAAGACAAGTCTATATGGGTCTCAGAGGTCCTCAAAACATGCATGGATGTGGCTCACCTGATCCTCCTCTCAGCTGGCAGCTAAAAGGAGGATCAGAAGAGGAGGATGGAACTTTCTTCCATGGGGGAGAGCCAACCGAACCTAGGGCGGTGCTAACTCCCCACATGACATCATGAGGGAAAATCTGAGAACGGCTTGTTTCAGCACACATTTTTTGAAAAGTGGAGGAAAGGGGGGGTTCTGATTCTTGGGGGGATTGTGGATAGACCGGGGGCACATATTTTTGCTCGAAAAGCCTGAAAAGTGTATTTTGCTTATTATGTGACATTTAAAACATGATTGGAGGAATGTTCTGTCTGTCACGGGCTATCAGAGCGACAAATTGTGTTGTGCACATGCACTTCTTTTGTCCAGGCTACCCCTGCTTTTGATTGATAACAGTGGAGCTTCATCTAAAACTACTTTCACACTGCCTCTCTTTTCCGTGTCTGTTACACCTTCGTTCTGCAACGCCGTTCTGTATGAAAGCAACCATTCCGCAATGGGGGGTCGATCTCGCCCCACCTCTGACCTCTGAAGAATAATGAGGATTAACTGGAGAGACTGCGAGGTTATAGAGAGATCACACTATGTACAGGAGAAGAGAGAGCAGACACATCTCTGCTCACAGCAGCATCTGAAAAGTTCCATGATGTGTTCAAGTGAGCTCTGTACTTTGAAGTTTCTGACCTCCGACATAAATATGTGCACTGTGACACTGCTTGAAGTCCAACCTCCAACTCAGAAATGTGGAGGAAAAAAAGCAGCAGAATGGGCAGCGGCTGCCATATGAATACAGGACGCCGGGGTGTGTGTGTAAGCTCGGGCATGCACGGCTCTGTTACACCTTTGTGTGAATTGCTTGTTGCGGAACAGAGACGGGCATTCCTTTTTGCCTTTATCGCTGTGTAAAAACGGCTTAAAATTGATGCCAGTGAGGAGCTGTGCAAATCATCTTCTCTGCCTTGACAAGCTTTCAGTGTGGCTCTCTGCACAGGTTTTAAAAAGAAATGTGGTCCAGTTCCAATTACACTGCCACTTTCTACAGCTACATCCAAGCTAATGGCTACCACGGCAGCAGCTCCTGGATACACCGGAAAACTGTAGCCATAACAATTGCATACTTATGCCGAAACAGAGCGGGAGATGGGCGGAAACATCTTTTCTGTCACAGAAAGCTTTTAGTTTTGCTCTCTGCATTTGTTTTAATAAAGAAATGTTGTCAAGCTCTGACAAAAGTGCCACTGTGGCTAATTCTGAGCTAATCACTCCACTAGCAGCCATTGCATACAAGCACTCACAACCAATAACCCTTTCCTTGTAACTATCACTACTCATAAAGGTAAAACATCTTTCAAACATGAAAAGCTTTTAGGATTGTTTTTATTCTTTGTTTCATCCAGTAGTATGATCCAGTTCTAGTAAACCAGATGCAGTGCTAAAGCTTTATCAGAGGTAATCACCGCAGTGGAGGCAGCTATCACTGATGGATTTCAATGCAGCTAAAACCCTGCCCAAAGCACAACGCTGTACGTATGGCTCTATATCAGTGATTCCCAACCTGTGGGCTGCGCCCCCCTGGTGGGCTGTGAAGGTATTGCAAGTGGGCCACCAAATCATTTCCAAAATAGTCTGATTTTGTGGGGGGAGGGGAAATGTAACTATATAAAAATAAAAATATACAGAATAGTGTTTTAAATGTTAAAACTCAGTTACATTTCAAAGGATGTTAAAAATGTTCAAATATTCTTTTCATTCTTTTGTTTTTTTACTTCAAGTGTTAGACATGTGACAAGCAAATGAGAGATAGGAACTTTTGTTGTTATCTAGAGGTTATTGTGTGGACAGCTCCTTGAAAACTGTAATGCTGAAGGTGCTGCAAATGTTACAGATACTGTGTTAGCGACTGTGGAGCTTCCAACATGTTTCTCCTGTATTCAGTTCAGTCCTTTATGTTCAATTTTCAATTAAAAAAAAAGTGCTCTGAGAATGCATTATATGGCCGCAGTATTTATGGGGTCAGAGGTGTGCCGCAAAATTTTTGAGACTTAAAAGTGGGCCCTGAGTTGGAAAAGGTTGGGAACCACTGCTCTATATGTCAGTGTGTAATGGTCAGGCCAAAAAACATTTATACCTTGCAAATTTGCTGTAAAGGTTTTTTTTTTTTTTTTTTTACTCAGTGGAGGAAATTGAATGCATGATTAAGTAATCTTATTACTCAACTTTACACACAACTTTACATCAGCTTATTATGTTGTAACTTTAGGAGTCGTGCTCTGTTTGTGCTGCTGTGTGATGCTGTGGCCCGGGGTTCGATCCAGCCTCTGTGTGGACCAGACAGCATCGAGCCAGCCCCGCCAACTGAAAGAAAAAGCAAAAGCAGAACAGAGAAAGGGAAGGACAAGGCTTCTAGTGCCCAAGAGGTTTACTTGGACCCTGCTGCCCTGCAGGACGTCCATAAGGCATCTGAGGTATGTAAATGTGTGTCTGGAGGAATGCAATGAGGCAAAAGCATGGTAGAGTGTTTTAATTAACTTACTGTGTCAGTTTCTGTTAACGTTTCAGACCTTTTTTAACAAACTGAACTGGCCATATGTTTATGAACCTGACAGCTAGACATGCTGTTTCATATATCCATTGCATTGGATATATTTCACACCCATATGGGAAACCACCCAAAAAAGTGTTTGTGAAGGGCAGAACCATTCAAAAAAAAAAAAAAAAACTCTTTAAGGGTGACTGGATGAATTTTATGTCTGCCACATTTATTATGTACCAATCAGAGGGGCATAATGATGCAATGGACATATGCAGCTCCAGTAAGTGCAGTACTTCAAGTATGCTTGATTGGCAGTCGCAGTTGTTGTTAGCTGACAGATAAGTCAGTTTGTGAATAAAGCTTATGCCAAAGCTGGTCGGGAGAAAAGCAAAGAAGTCTTTTCTCCCAAGAAAACGTTTCAGCAGGGTCCTTTGCTCTCGTTTAGGTAAAGAAATGCTGCCCAGAATCGCTGCAGCCATGCTAATTGCTTCACCAGCGGCAGCCATTTCTTACCAGCTTGCAGTACAACTACACCATACATGTAATCAACAAAAATTCATGCTGAGGCTGGTCGGGAGAAGAACAGAAACAGCTCTCCTGCCTAGAAAAAATTTCAGTGCAAACCACTCCTGTAGCTACCACCTTATTTTTCTCAAACCACACTGATCGTTAATTTGGCTGAATCAGGCCAGTTCATCAGCTTTGCAGGAACATATGTTTCTTATTTTGATACTTCCAGTGGTACAATAAATACACATTTATGATATAGAATATAATATACACTGGTATATCAGACAGTCTGTTTTTGGGGTTTCCCCAAGGGAAAAAAAGTCTGCACTGTCTTCATATGTTATGATTTTCCATTATGTCCAGAAAAGTCCAAAACCATAGACTGTAGAATTGGACAAAGCCTGTGTGACTTCAGACCTCTGCTTACAATAGGCAGACTTAAACAGCTCTTCAAGCCAATCTGCGGTGGGCTCCATATTGAAATCACTGTCACAACCAAACTTGATCTGGATCAACTTAACAGCTTGCCTACTAAGTTCAACCTCCTGTCGGCTAGCTAGCATTCTGGCTGACAGAAATGTAGCTTCTGCCTGTCGAGCCATCTGTTAATCAAATGAGACACGCCAATCAGTCCAAAGTGGGTTTTTTCCTAAATATAATCTAAACCATTGTGGTACAAAATTCACCCCCCATACAGTGAGAGCACATGAAAACATTAGCTAATGAGACACATTTGTTTTTTTTTTAACCAGGCTGTAAACCAGTAGTGTAGAAAATAGCTGTTTAACAGGTGTGTAAATGGACCTTCCAGCTTTATTTTTCCAAAACATGCAGTTTCTTTGCAACTGTGTAGCACTTTTTACTACATCTGTTTTCACCATGTCCTGCTAGCTGTTGATGCAGAAGTATATAATATATACTTATATATAATATTTGTAGATTATAGGGCTGCCCTGCCCACCTCTTCCACTCACGTGTCTGTAATTGAACAGTATTTTCAATAAAACCAACTATTCACATGGTTTATTCACTGAATAGTATACCAGTTTTCGTCAAATACAGGATTATGACTTAGTGAGGGGATGACACTGTCAAAAGTGATGCCACCAGCCTGATCTGTGTTTTCCAGCACTGAGGAGTGAAGTAACCACATGCAATTTGCAGTTAATTGGGCCAGTTTTCAGTGGTGTAAGGTCACATGCAATGTGTGATGGTTGCGGCTGCGCTTGTGGTCATGACAGTATTTTTCACAGCATTTTAAACTGATAATTGGCCCCAGCAGTATGGATGCAGCAACTTTTTGTCATAAAACAGTAGTAGTAGTAAAGTGTATCTTATGCACAGCTTTTGTACCTAAAGGCACACATGTGACAAGGAACAGAGATATTCAAATTCTGATTTTTTGGTACATGAATGCAAATTAATATTAAAAAAAAATGTTAACAGTAGTAGAAAATCTGTTTTGGCTGTTTTTTGTTGGAGAAACATCATTGATTCTCGCAGGCAAATCCTTTCAGACTGATTGAGTTGTTTCCAGCTGTTTCTTTCTGTTCCTTATTATCCCAGCGTAAAAAAAAAAAAAACATTGCAAATTGTAGCATTCAAAGCTCAACAACAGATAAGAATCTGTGTGAAAATTGAATTGTGTTGAGACTGCAACCACAACTCATTGTGAATTTGTTTCTGAAGTCTCAATGGACTTTGCAAAATCTTTTCCACAAGTTTCCAAAACTGATAATTGTAATCCTTTCTTCAGATGTTACAGTGTAGGCTTTACGTAAGAAGCAGTTTCTCTGGTATTGACAGTTCCCAAAATATTTTAAACTTAATATTCTTTATTTAACTTTTTTAGGCTTTTGAAATTTTTTCCTGATGGCAGTCAGATTTGCAAAAATTCAGTTTCAGTTTAATGAATCAAATAACATGTCTGAACCATCCAAATACTGAACTGTTTTGCTATGAAAATGGGAGACCTTTTATGATTTTTATATGAATAATTTTTGGCAGTCTCTATTAAACATGATTGCAAGTAAGCTTTTACTGGCCTCTGAATGCACCAGCTAAGTAAATGGGCAAATTGAGAAGGCACTAGAAACCAGCTCTCGCATCCCAGTTGTTTTTGCACATTATGATTCTCTCAGTATTCACTATATGTGAATGTTTGAGCTCAAGCATCAGCCTCTGCAATCACAGCCCATCCTTTCTCACACACTCAGGCACTAAAACAACAGAGGAAAAGCCTGTTCTGTGGCATTACTGTCCCCTTACAAACAGAAAATAATCCTCTTAGCTTTTAGAGCTTGTGTTCTGTGTTGAGTTTTGTACATTTATACATTTTATAATCTCACTGGCCCAAAGCATTTTCTCACTACATCTAAAGACATAATGGTCAGAGAGTAATCTTGGATCTATATTTTGACCATCAGCTTTCTCATAGCTTTCCAAAGGACTGTCTACAAGCTAAAAAAACATCAGGTAGTTAATTTTCTTTATGGTGTATGAAGTTTAAAGTAAAAGATGTTGTAACACACCGTGCCTACAAAAACTATTCACCCCCTTGAATGTTTTACCATTTTATTGACTTTATAAATCAGTCATGGTCAGTATAATTTGGCTTTTTTGACATAAAAAGATAAAGAATCCTCTCTAATGCTTACATGAAAACAGATTTCTAAAAAGTAATGTCAATTAATAAAAATATGTAATCAAAAATCAGTTCCTGCATAAACATTCACCCCCTTCAGGTCAGTATTTAGTAGATGCACCATTGCCTGTAATCACAGCACTGAGTCTGTGTGGATAGGTATCAGTCAAGCTTGCACATCTGGATTCAGCAATTTTACACCATTCTTCCTTGCAAAACTGCTCAAACTCTGTCAGGTTGCAGGAGGATTTTCCTATATTTTGCCACATTCATTTCATCTTCCACCTTTACAAGCCTTCCAGGGCCATCTTATGAGGAGCATCCCCACAGCATGATGCTGCCACCACTGTGGGAATGGTGTGTTTCTGCTGATGTGCAGTGTTTGGTGATGGCCAAAAAGCACCATTTTGGTCTCATCAGACCAAACAATTTTCTTCCACTTGTCTGTGGGGTGTCCAACATGCCTTTTGGGGAACTCTAATCCAGATTTAATCTGAGCTTTCTCTTTGCAACTCTCCCATAGAGCGTTGACTATGACTCAGCTTTGACCTGAGAAACAGCTGTATGCGGAGTCCCTCTGATCTCAGCTACTGAAGCTTGCAACCCCTGCAGAGTAGTCATAAGTGTCTTCTCCTGATGTTTTTTTTTTGTTTTGTTTTGTTTTGTTTTTTTTGCATAAGGCCTTAAAAGCAGAAGCACTGCCTTATTTCATCCAGGCTTTAAGGTGGACACAAACATCGCATCTGTCATAAATGGGTTACTAACTGCTTAAATTTAGCATAGATATGAGTTTCATGCTCTGTAAAGGAGCTATGATGCTTGCATCTTCTCTAACAACTGTATAATCATCTCCTGAAATGTTCAATGTCTATTTCATATACATAATTATTGTTTCAAAGTGTAATTTGGTCCCCAAGTTGAGTGTTTAAATCTGAATCACATTTATTTTTAAAGTTATGATACACTCAAAACGATCTTGATTTTTTAAAGTGTTCCCAGATAGTTGTGAATTTGATGAGCATTGATGGGCTGTTTGGCACAAAAAAAAAAAAAAAAAAAAACACAGTGCTGGTCATATACTGTTAAAGCTAACCATGAAATAGACACAAAAACAAAGGAATAGGATAATAGTAACACAGACACATACATGCAGATTAGTGGTGATTCTTACTGATATTGATATCATGATGCATGCTCAGGTTTCACGAGTGAAAAGTTGTCGGCCCTCAAGGACAGGTTTTTTTCTTCCTGCCCTATCGTCATGCATGATGTAATCACACACATACATCCTCACGTGTAGCTTTCATGATTTGCTGTCTCTGTACCATTGAAGTCTGATGTCTGTGTTCTCTGTACTGCAATGCCAATTATAAACTCTGTTTCCTATCTCTATTCAAAGGATCCCCTCGTGAATATCAGCTCTGACTAAAGATGAAAGGCTCTTTATCAGTGAATTATTAACTAAATTTCGTCTTGTCTGTTTCCTTTTTTGAAGGGAAGATTTAAAAAAATATTCTTATCAGATTCATTTTTTATTTGAAAAAAAGCCTGTGGTGCTGCAGGGTCAGATACAGTGTCTGACTTTAAGAAAGTCTCACTGAACTTATCTGCAGCTCACATGTTAACAGAAGGCTGTAGGCTACAGACAGTCCAGAGTGTGCAGTGTAACCTAAATACATCATTACATTTACTTTGTATGTTATTTATGCAGCATTTCCAGAAATCAAATTTAGCATCATACCTTATAAAGAAAAATATTCAATCATGTCCTCCTTATGAAGCCTTTCAAATTTCTCATATTGTACTATGTATTAAGTACAAGTTCATTTTGTTTTTCTAAACCTCCTCCAGCTGTGTGGCTACGCCCTGCGCATATCCAACTGCAGCACCTTAGAGGAGACTGTCCCCATCGCAGTGAGGAAGCAGGTGGTGTCTACATGGGTGCAGATCAAGAGGCTCCTGCAGCAGCAGATTGGCTCAAATATTGACACTGAAGATGAGGTAAACTTTTCTTTCTATGCTGTTTCATTTGAAATTTTTGTTGTGGGCTTTATAGATCTGTCGCTGCATATATGAAAAAAGAAAACAGCAATGATTCCTGCATTGAAGAAAATCAAGTTTTATGAAATATCTTGAGAGCTGGCAAAATGGATGGAGTTTTGGTAATTAATATATGATTTTGTAATTAATTAATAAATTGTAACAAAAAAGTGAAAGAAACCCATCCCTTTGTAGTAGGCATGAGCAATCTTATTAGCATGATATCAGTATTGGCAGACAGTTGCTTGAAGCAAAAAAGTTAAAGTTAGAGTCGAAGTTAGAGTTAAAAAGTCTGCCAGTATTTGCAGGAGATACATCCATACATTTTGCAAAAAAAGTTGGAACACTGCATTTAGCCTTGCATTCTGTTTTTATTCACATTTAACACATTGCCCCAGCTTTTTTTTTGGAATTGTGGCAGTGAATTAGACTTAAAAATTGACAAATGTACAACTGTATCATTATATTTAGGTTTTGCCCCACCACACACCTGTGAGCCCTAAACATCTCAACAGAAACCCCAAAACTATATCTATCATTATTTCACCGTTTTTCTCTGCTACTTTTGACTCAGCCTCACTTTGCCAAGACACTTGGTGTTTGTCACAATTAAAATGGTGTCAGTATGCACTAAAATGAGTTTGTAAATATCAGCTATTGATGAAAATTCAATATTCTGCATCCCTGCTTTATACAGTAATAGAACAATGACATCAAAACATCAACAATTTGTTGCTTTTAGATTCCTCATCTTGTAAAATTAAGGGAAATATTTTTTTGTGTCTTATTTTTATTTATTTCAAAAAGGAGTAGATATTTACAGGCATTATTTTTAATCATATATCTTTAACAAAAGGCCCCAAACAAACACAAAAATACACATATTTTTTACAAGGTGCATTTCTTTTTTTTATATGAATGTAAGCATACTATAGTCGAAAAAAAAATCAGGAAACATACTGATGAACTATCAGTGTTGTGAGAACTTTACCTCTCCTGCTCTTTGCCTTTCAACACACAGTCACAGCTCTCCTTTTTTCTATTTCGCATTTTAACAGAAATACGAGATGCATAGTATATTCTTATATTCTTGTCCCATCCTATGTAGCAGTCATTAGTCAATGCTGTCGTCATATTTTTTGTGCATCACTGAATCACTGTCATCATTGTAATAACAGAAAGTCATGAACACTTTTATGTATCAATTTTATTGACGCGTTCCTCCAGTCCTACAGCTAATCTGCCACTAATTAGCATGACTTGTTTATTTGGAGCTCTATTTTTAATGGTTACTGTTGGATGCTTTTAGATTGCATCAATTACCTGCAGGGGTCTCTTTTGAAAGACAACTGGACTTTGGAGCAAAAAGATTAAACAAAGCAGTTTTAACTTTCAAATCCAACACTGAAGATGTTCGATGAGGAGCTGCTTACTGAGCTACCTCTAATGACTGAGAGTTTTGCTGTCTGTTCCTTCATCTTCAAGGATAACAGGAGCTCATATTTTCTCCAGTGCCCGTCAGTTCTACTATTTACTTTTCTGTTGTAAAGAAGACTTCCATTTTCCTCATCAACAAATGCTTTGTAGGAGAAGTTTATGCCCAGGCAAAAGTTTGCTCACTAACAGGCGTGCTCAGCTGTGATAGACTGTCTGAGCTAGTCATACAAAATATATTTTTTAATGTTTCTAATCCTCATGGCTTTTAGCTTTTTACTATCGGTTATCAATATTGTTTATCCTTCAGACCTTAAATAAATATTTGAACTGACATGAGATGTAACATTTTAGTCCAGGATTTGCTCACACTATCCATTAGCCCAGTATAAATGTTTCAACATAAAATCTGTCATAAGTACTTGGTGACTGCTAATGGTTTTCAAACAAGTAAATTACACTAGCACTGTCCACTGAAAGAGAAATGATCCATGCAACAAGACTTCACTGTTTTCTTACTTTGAATAAGATCTGAAAGTGAACTGAGAGTCACAAGTTAACACATCTACTAATTGATGTGATGCCACTGATTATGTATGTTAATGTTATTTTACTTCTGATCTGGGAGTGTGCAATAGTAACATCTTCTATTGTGAAGAAATAGAATGTATCAACAATCTGCCAGAGCTGAGATAGAATCAGATTCTGTATTATGCCTATCTAATTAGATTCACTCATCTTTTCCCTTTTGCCTCTGGTCAGAGCAGGGATTCATGGCTGGAAATTAAAACAAAAGTTAAGATTTGGTGTTTAAAAACAACTAAAATGTCAGGGTCCAAAAAACATTTGCAGTATTTGGACAATCTACACAAAGTTTGCTAGCTTTTGATGATCTCAAGAGACAGCATCCGACACAATCTTCTGAGGGTCAAACACAGGAGAGGAGGTCAGACACACCGCTGTCAGCAGAGCAACATGTAGCAGAGAGTGATTGAATCCCATGGTTTCAGTTGTTTCAGCTGATATTTTCCTGCTCTTTTGTTGTTTTACCAAGTTATAAAAAAGCCTCTTTACCTCTCTACTCAAGGCTTACTTGTTGGGATTATGTAATCACAAGTGAAATGTTTTGGTATTGAATCTTTTTGTTTCAGAAGGAGACAGTGATGTGCAAGAGGTTGGGACATTAATTAATATTGAAATAATGTTTTAGACAGTGTAATCCATGATGTCAGTGCATTTATTCATATGCATGCGCCATTTCCGTTAAAAAACGTTTTCCCAACTCCTTTTTGAAGAAAAATCAAAATAAAATAAGGTCACAGATGCTACATCAGAATGCAGGGAAATAAATCCTTGGCGCTCAAATATTCTTAGGGAAGACCTCTAGACAACCTCACCTGACTGTGAATGAAATTGTAAATATTTACATATTTGTATGCATTGACCATAAAGCTGTTGCACAGTAAATAAACCTGACTTAAACCATATTTGTGCATTTTGAAAAAATCCAAATGAAAAGTTATTGTACAAAAACAAATCAGGATTTTAAACAAACTGAAAAATTTTGATGTTTTTTTTAACCTATTAGATGTGGAGAAATGCAATAAATTTAAACTAATCCATTTATTTAGAAACTATAATGAAGAAAGATGTTAGTAAAAAAGAAACAGAATGCATGAGGCTTTCTCTTGCCTTTCTGTTACTTCTGATCAATAATGCTGATTTAAATCAAATCAAATCAAACTGCACTTCTGAAAAATTTAAGTTGTAATCTGCTGAGAAGGGGACCACTGACTAGCATGTCCCCTTCTAACTCTGCACCACGATGAAATCTTACATTGTGGGGAAAATCACAGACAAATCTCTGTAGATTTCCGCTCCGTTTATTCAAACACCTCAAAGCTGTCTCTTCAAAGCTGCATGCAACAAAGTTTTGTACCTCTGTGTGTACATGTCCACAACGAGAACAAAGAACTGGGTTTCTCTTGAGATTAGACCGTCACTCTGGAACTTAATTTTTCATGATAGAGAGCAAGATTGATGATGTTAAAAATACTACAAATGCTGTGTTCAGTGCTTTGCAAACCTGGATTTTGAGAGTGACAAGAACTGTGTAAATGAACCAGAAGAGGTTAAAATCCCCTTCAAACCAGTATTTTGTTCTTTATTAAACACAGAATATTTATTTGGATGTATAGTGTGTTAAAGCATTAGTCATCATTTACCAAGACACATTGCCAGTGTAGTAAACAGTTTTCAAAATCAAACCAATATGAAGAACTTTTTCCCTTCAGAGAGGGATTTCTTGTCAGGTTTGGCTATGGGCACCTCCCTCTGCTTTCTTCTTTGAGTAGGAGTCTGAGTCTCCAACCCTTTACACTACTTGGCACTGTTTTCCATGTAGTCAGAATGGCCTCGATCAGCAGTGTTCACTGAGGTTTCTGCACTGTTGCAGGATTGCATGCCACAGAGCTCGTGCCTTGGCAGATACCAACAACCACTGCCCAAACTTTAAAAACCTCCTCTACCTCACGGGTCCATGAAGCATGCTCACCAAACCCTTTCTTTCTTTGAGTAATGTGGTTCAAGGCAGAGGTATCAGGAATGAAGCTTGCTATGAACTTTCTCTGTTAACTCAGGCTCTCAGCTTCAAGCTAGTTGTGCACTCACACAAAAGGGGGCACCGTTTGATGCTTCTTCCACACAAGGTACATCTGATCTGGCCAGATTATAAGTCTGAGAAGAGATGATGAGTACAGAAATGTTGTAAAAGGACACTGCAGTTGCACAGAGATTCTGTAATGGCTGTTTTTATTTGTATCTTAAACACTTAGTCTATCTTACCACATAATCACAGCTTATCAGTGGTGTATGTCAGACTATGCAATTTCATAATTGCATAAAAGGCTGCAATCATACTTGTATTAAAGGAACCCTGCATGATCAGACAAATTCACCTAATTGAATAAATATTTGTATCTCCCAAATGTATATTGAAAAAAAACTTCACTAGATATCTGCATTTTGAGTAAATTTGAGCTCATATACTCACCAGGAGACCTCCATGTTTTGATCCATGCTGGTAGTGGGATGTCATTTGGCCAGAGCGCTCATCAGCGGTGCCTGTGCAATAATACTTAAAATATATACAAATCTTTGAGTTTTAATTTCCGTTTTGCTTTTTTTTGGTCTTTTTTTGTTGTTATAGTCCCATAACTTAAAAAAAGAAAAATCAATTGACTTTGTTGCAGCACACATATTTTTAAAGCCCCAGTTATCCTGGAAAAAAAAATGTTTAAGGCTTGACTGCGCACCGCAGAGTTGATGTTTTACAAGCATTTTAAGACAAAAAGTCCAGGCAAGACACCATGGAAGCAGATTAATTACCAAGCAAGTAGACGCATGATATCATTTACATATTACTTAATTGCAATATTTTCCAGTGTAATTGCAATCCTGTATCACTAAAGCTAACGGGAAGACTTTGTGTACCCTATAATTTTTGAAGTCACATGATTTCAGCAAGATTATCAAGACTGTTACTCAGTTGGATCACCCTTCACTGAATTAAATAAGTGTAAGAAAATAGCTCCAGTATTAATGCAAAATGCTTGCATTGTCATATATAGACTTTTCTGAATATTACATAAATAAATTAGTTTCTTGAGATGCTGTGTGTCTTCAAAAGTGGTTTGATGTCCTGAAAGAAAACATTTTACATAGAAAGAGGAAAGAAGGTGTTTTTGGGGGGCTTGGAGGGTGTATATTAAGGCTGAATGTATAAGCTCTGTGATGTGATACATACAGTACATGCTACTGTACCTTCATTGCTTAATTCTGTACAGTTTTTATAAACACAATATTAATAATCTAGTAGTTTTCATGAGCAAAACCCTTAAACTATACACCTACAATGTCATGAAGAGCATTTCCAGGTAAAGATAGATAACATGATTCATTTACTTCAACTTTTAAGCTGTAACTGTGAAGATACCCAGTCAGTTACCATGGTGATAGCCAGGTTCAGTGAGATCCAGCTTTGTTACTTGGAAAACTCTGTTTTAGACTCCACAGTCCAGGCTTACCCTCTAATCTCTCTACACCCTCCAGGTTATCCCAAGCTCCTGTGCTGGCAGTGTAAACACCAACACTCCCTCAGTTCTCCAAACTTCCACACTCAGGGCTGGCTGAGTTAAGTAACTGTTAACGACAAGTGATGCTGAGAAATCCAACCAGGAAACTGTGTAATTAAAAGAGGGGTCCAAAAGAGAGAAACAAGGGCAAAAGAGAGAAAACAAAAAAATATAAATATTTTAAAGATGATCCTCTCCCAGCACACTCAGAGATTAAAATTTAGACATTTTGGTGCATCTGTTCAAGTTTCAGGATAATGTGTAACCTGGAACTTCTTACGTGTAACTTCTATTGTTGTCAAAAATCATCCCGTCCTGGTAAACTTAAAGGTCCTGTCCGGAAGTTACTGTGTATGTCCATTTTGATATTGCATGTAGACAATAAAACACATTTTTTTCTACATGTACAGGTTTTGTTCTAATCTTGAAATCTCTGCCTGCTACTTGGAACAGTTGAACTTCTCACTCAAAAATCTTTGCAGTGGAAAATGTGAAAACAAGGCCGTTTCAGCAGTGGACAGCTAAACACTTCCTCTGACACCTCCCCCCAAACAGCTGTTTCCAGGCATTAAAAATGACTGTTTAGACAAATTAGGAGAAAAAACAGAAGTTGACAATCTGCCATTACAGCTGTGGAGTCTGCCCACAACATCTGTGTGTTTGTACGACAGCTGACCAAAGAAGTGAACACTCTTCTTATAGGGTTACTTTTAAACTTTATTGACATCATAAAGAGTTCACCGGTTTGAGGCAATATACCTAAGTATGTTTCATTTGTCAAACAGATAACTTGTATATTCTTTGGAAGAGGATCAAGGAAAGTAATATTATTCTGGTCTGTCTTTAAGATTTCCAGATTGCATTTAAAGTTCATCTTATGGGGATTTAAAAAGCAAATTGTGTAGGTTGATAGCATAATCAAGTAAAACCCAAAATACCTCGGCTTATCCAACACACATCCCAACAATTGCCCTCATTATTTTACATGAACAAACGTACACTGGTGGTGGCCATGGACACGCCATGCCATGGGACTTAAAGCCACTGCTCAAGCTCCAGCATGGCCGGATGCAGCAGGCGATGTGTTTTCCCAAGAGAACAGCTGTTTTCTACATCTCAACTGCTGAGTAGCTGCTCTGTTTGAGAGCACAGAAGAAGAAATTTAGCTTGTGTGCACTAGGGGTAGAAATTGAGACGCGTCACATGAAGTGACTCTGCTGCTCTAGTGCATTTTGGGCTTAAAAGCTGCATGCAATCAATACAGATGATTCATATTTGCAAAATGATATAGAATATGCACATAAACATTAAGTAAAGAATGTATTTGCTATCACTGCCTATTTGTGATGTTTAATTGATAAGCTGTTAATTGATTAAGGGACCAGAAGCTCAAAACAAGAGTCAATAGCAACACCAAAAAAAATAAATAAATAAGTAAAAATTAAAAAGGAAAAAAAAAAAAACTGTTCGCCGTTGGCAGAGGGGATCCAACAATTTTTTCATCGGTGTAATCCACATACTTAGCTCTGCTGCTCATCCCACAAATGCATGTTCCTTACACATGTGGCACCATTTAAAAGGGAAATAAACAGACTTTCCACAGTATGAGATTTATTGCCAAGAAGCATTGTTACAACACAGAAAAAAATATAGCAAACATAAATTCCCTTAGTTTTTGTGCTATATCTCTCAAGACCAGGCTTTTGTTGTAACTGAGGTCTAGTTTGTAAAATCTATCCGTTTGGAAAGTTAAGAAACTGTTTAATGCCAGCCTTACACCAGAGGACTTTGCTAAAACTTTTTAAAGACTTAAAAGGCTGACACCTTAAACCCTCTCATGTCTAAAGACAGTTTGTCAGCAAGCTGTTGAGTATTTAGTCTCAGACTTATGCTACCCACACATCAGAGGACTTTGAAAAGATTTGGAAAAGACTCTTGGAAAACTATCAGCTCACACCTGCTCACATCTAAAGACAAGTTTTTAGAGTTTTTAGTCACAGCGTAGTCTCAGATTGAGATTTTACAAAGACTGTGAATCTTGTGGGGTCACTATTTACAAGACTACTACTAGATTCTTTTAGCAATTTTTTTCCCATCATGCTCTTAGTAGAAACCATACTGGTCGGGACCTTCGACGTTTCACTGCCGGTGTTTCTTGTTCATCCATGCCGCTCTGCTGCTTTTGAGGTTGTTTTGACAGGTTTCCTGTTTCCAGTTTTGTCAGAGCTCTTCTATTGGTTGTTGATAGTGTTACGTCACTGCGACTTGCGATCATATCAAACACGTTTGATAACAAAAACTATCATATGTGAGATGGCATAATCATCTTCCTTTCCTCTCATTTATTTTAAAGGAATCATGAGTTTGATTCAGTCAAACTTTAGCTCATTCAGTGAAGGTGACTTTTATATTAACTATAGCCACTGATTGTTTGTCATGTTGAATTCAAAGCAACACAAAATGAATTTCATTCATTTATGCTGTAGTGCAATCTAGCCTTTTTCAAAATGTAAACCCCTTTTATTTACACAGAATTTCCTTTTCATGTTAACAGTGTGGATGAAGGCACTAAACAATTAGGAAAGAAATGTAAGGATTTATAAAGAGGCCATGATGTGCACAAATGTCAGGATGCCTAAAAAAATTGAAGAAACTGAGAAAAAAAATCTGGAAATATTGTGAGTAATTGTGAAAAGAGAGAGAAAATGAGTGAGAAGTGGCAAATGGGAGGGGAAAACAGCAAAAATAGGCAAAAAGTGGTACAAACAGGCAAAAAACGGCAAAGGGTGGCTAAAGCAGTGTTCATTTTGGCAGGTATTTTTAATTTTAGTCTTAGCTGTAGTCTTTTGATTAAATGTCTTTTAGTTTTAGTCACATTTTAGTCATTTACCCTTTTTAGTTTTAGTGTAGCTTTAGTCAACAAAAACTCAAAAACATTTTTGTCTAGTTTTAGTCCATAAAAGTCCTCACATTTTAGTGCTTACTTTTAGTCCAAGTATTAATTTTCTTGCCTAAATCTGGTACCAAGTCATGGTAGTGTGTTCTATTTACTCCACCTAAGCTGGGGTCCCTGCTTTCTACAGCTAGGGCAGAACAGCTAAAAATGCACTGTTTTTGACAGATTTACCAACAGTGGAGATATTTCATGGATTTTGATTGTCCGATGCAATCTATGTTTCATTTTAGTCTTGTTTTAGTCATCTTGATGAAAAATTAACTTATTTTTTGTCAGTTTTAGTCATCAAAGATCAATCTTTGGTTAGTCTTAGTCTAGTTTTGGAAAAAAGGCTGTCAATTAACATTTTTAGTCATAGTTTTAGTTGACGAAATTAATAATGGGTTAAAGTAGGCAACAAGTTGCAAAAAGATATTGAAGAAATAGGCAAAAAATAGGCAAGGAAATTTGGAAATATAGGGGAAAACTGCCAGAAATGGGTGAAAAGGGGCAAAAATTGGATAAAAGTGGCAAAAGAATTGGCAATAATGGATGGAAGAAAGTGCTGTAAATGGTTAAAAGTGCCACAAATAAATAATTCCAACATCAGAACCCAATAATTGACACACTTCACAGCACCAAAATGAGGTAATGGTTAGCCAGGATGCTAGCACCAGTGCCACTGACCCAACGCACATGCATTGATATCATCAATAAATCAGATCTGAGGATGGCCCAGCTAATTCTGTGGGCGGGCCTGGAGCTAGGTGTCATCTGCATGAACAGTGGAAATTGATGTTGAATTAACTGAAGGTACAGTATATGATTAAAGTTTTATCCCTGCAGGAATGCTTTTGAAGTTGTGGATCAAAGTTTTCAACGCGTTTCAAGTTTAAAACAAAGTTCCACTTAAAGAAACTTTTTTATTAGTGCAATAAACACCCAAACCCCTGCAGCACTTCAGCAATGATAATGATTTTTGTCTTTTCTGTTTAGCTATTTTCTATTTCAGTCTGTGGAGCTGCTTCATAAAAACGACGCAGTATGCTGCTTTGTGGCAGTAGATATGATGTGAAATGTAAATGAGGGTGAATACTCGCTGAGACAGACTGTGTAGTTCACTGTCACAACAGTCATGAGTGCCTCATAGTGTATCCTGTGTTATGGTCTCTCTGGATTTCCTTTGTAATGCTCTTATGTTGTTGTAGGTTTGATATTTCTATTAATCTTGTTAATGTGGTAGGCGTAACTTCTATTGTATCTGTACCCTAGCATTGTTTCTCCGGTCTGTCGTCTCTGGATGTCACGCATCCTGATTGTGTCGCTCTGCAGTGGGATGAGTATGTGGGGGAAAACACTTACACAATCTGTCACTTTAAACAGACTGTTTGATTAGTCAGTTTAATCCTACGACCATTTGTCAGCCAAGAATTTGCTGCCCTACATTAGTCCCCTCAGCTTGATGTGCTTTGAGTCACAGCTAAATGAGGTTTGTTTCCTGCCATGCAAATTAAGAAACGGAGCGTTAATACAAATGGGGTTCATCTCTAATCTCAATAAATCATTTATCAACTCATTTTCCTCACAACAGGAAGTCATACATTATCAACGAGGTCATCTCTTCCATATTTGGGACACATACCATATGATAATCATCCTGCAGGTCCATGTATAATTTATAGGCAAATAGTGATACATGTATATGTATGTTCTATAATTAAACTTAAGGGATTAGTGTAGAGCAGAGTACTGTACAGAAAACTCAGAGTGCATTGTTCTCATTTTCAGAGTGAGAACGAGGAAGTGTCGGCGGTGATGCGTGTGCTGGTTGGAGTGGAGATGCTTCAGTGCAACAGGAACCCGAGACATATGGAGTTTTCTGTTCCCAGTCTCTCCACAGTACGTACACCTCCTCTCTCTCCATGCTTTCATACCGTAGCTGCAACCAACCCAGATGGCAACAACAGATGCCAATATGACCCATGAGTCTTCAGCGCCTGTCTGCGTCTTATCATGTGTCAATATCTACAAAATACTGTAACTGCTTTCATCAACATGCCTGGGTTAATTAAGGCTCTCAGAGAGTTTTCTGACATTAGAGGGCTGTCAGTCTTTGTGCCTTCTAGGGCTTGTGTTTATTGGCAGCACTTATACACTGGTAGTGCCCACAACCTCGGTTTCAGAGCCTTTCTAACCATAATTGATTACTGTTGAGATACGCAATTTGACTTCTGCCTTGGTGGTATCTGTGTGGTCTGTTTGAATAGTTCTGTGTGTTTAATGTTCTTTATCTAATGACTTATCACCAGGATTTGCAGCAGTGTTACCTCTCAAAATTTTACCTTCTCCTCCACCACTGCTGTTGACAAAGGTGATAGAAATCTTCATCTTCCTTAATTTGATAGGTCACTGAGGGGGAGGTGGTATCAAAAAGAGAATAGTGCTCATCCAAAAATGTAAACTTTTTTTCAGTGAGAGTGTAGCGTCATTGTCCAGTGTGTAGAAACTCTTCACTAACCACAAAGTTAAATGAATGTCAGTGAAGACAGGGTCGTGGTAAGGTTTCTGTTATTTACTGAAAACTTTGTCCATGTTAACAAAATGGTGAAAACTGCAAATAAAGACATAAAGAATTAAATGTTTGTTCTACTACACAAGAACTGCATATCACAAGCACATATAACAAAACCACAAATTCCACCAATATATTCTCACAATACCTTATAAAATATTTTATCTAACATCTCTATAATATCCTTACCAAAGAGGATTAGGGCCACTGAAAAAAAATGAGATGCAAACATGTTTTTACTCGTGAAATAAAAAGTCAGAATTATGAGATTAAAGTCAGAACTCTGAGATTAAAGTCAGAATAATGAGATTAAAGTCAGAATTCTGAGATTAAAGTCAGAATAATGAGATTAAAGTCAGAATTCTGAGATTAAAGTCAGATCTAACTTTAATTTTAAACAATCTGCACAAATGTCAATGGTCTTAGCCCCCTGGGCAGATTTTTACTGTGTTTACTGGGCATATGAGCGGCAGACTAGTTAACTGAAGTTTTGCCCAAGCAGTCCATAACGCCAAGCTAATTTACTCAAGCACATTCCAGTTCCAGAAAGCTCTTCACAATAAAAGTCTCAACCTCAGATACTGCTGAGATGCATGAAACTTTGTAAAATCGTAACAGGAAATAAGCTGTTTAAACTTCACCAACCTACCAATTCAGATGATCCCACAAAAAACAAGAGCAGAAGAATTCAGTCTAGTTAACCAGTCTGGCCAGTAAACACATGCGGCTCAGACTGTTGACATTTGTGCGAATTGTTCATAATTCAGCAGCTATTTAGCAGTTAGTTATTCCAGAAAGTAAGAAAAACAACTTTCAGATATCAAAACTAAGAACACAGGAGGAGGCAAACCCAGGACCCCGAAGTGAAATTTAGCTACTCTACCACTGTGCTAACGGACTACTTGATGACATAGTGTAGTTTTCGTACCAACTGAAGACGACACTTGAAGTGGCTGAAAGAAAAGTTACTGGAAACAACTAAACATCTAGTACTGCACTGACAAATATGCATGTTTAATGAATAGTTAGACTTTATGAACTATAAATGATTCAGTCAAACTGAAGCAAATCAATAGTTTGCTTTCTTTTTAAAATTTCCCATACATGAGCTGAACAGCAACTTCAGGAGCATCTGGAGTGACTGAGCTTTCACTCAGAAACCCATTGGCCAATGGGAAAAGCCCATCCATGTGTGACATTTCTGTCAGAACTGAGAGCAAAAGTCTGATCACTGAGAGAGAAAAAACAGGAGCTGTAAACAGAAAGATGTTCAACATGTAAAGACTAATCATTTGTTTGAATTTGTACTTTTGATGTAAACTTTTTTTGCTTGGATCACATTATTTGTGATTTTTGTTTGGTACCGTGTAAGTTTTCTTTGAATCTTTTTGGCACATATTTCATTTCGTATGGACACAGGCCCTAAAATTTGTGCTTAATCAAAATACTTGAATTAAATGATACAGAGTTTAGTCTGTTGTGGTCGGAGGTTGAGTTCACAGTGATCTTAAAGAAACTTCTTGACCCTAAATCAACAGCTTATGGATTAAGTATTACATTCCAGTTATTAAACACAAAGACTACTGAATAAATGAATAATTACAGCATAACCGGGTACCCAGAAGGTTAGAGATTGGCCTCACTGTGACACCAAAATGTCCTTGATAAGGTTTTTCTGGACACTTTTTGTGATGTTCAGTTGCTTTTTTCAAGGGCAGAGTGGGAAGTTGATGCTGATGCATCAAAATGTTGCCATGCATTTTCTACATGTGTAATAATGCTGCCAATATGTGAACAGTATTATAGTTGTATTTTAACAAAAACTTTTGTTTAAAGGGGTTTTCACACACATGCTTTCTTCAGAATATATACTTCCGTCCCTCTGGTAAAATTTCCTAGTGAGTTTGGGAGAGCTGATATGTGAACACGCAGGAAATATTCCAGAAAATTTACTGCAAGCAAGCAACAGAACAGCTGATAACAAAATGCGATTAGTGAGTAACTTCAGGCCCATGCTGAAACAGGGTCGTACTTCATCATAAAAGCTTTCTAAATGTTATCCCATCAGGAACATTTAAACCACTTACATTTCCATCCCATTTTTGTAGATTATCCCCTCTGAATACCTGAAAAGAAGAAAAATTTGACAAATGTCTTCTTGGACTCAAGAATGAACATAAAAGATTGTTGTGCAATTCTCAAGGTGACTTTGACCACTCGTCAGTCCCATGCCTGTGAGCCGGATATCTCAGTAACACCCAAAGGCAATTTTGTCACATCTGGTTTATTTTCTTTATTTCCTGTCTTTATCTGTCTGAGAAAATTACCCTATTTACTGCTGAAACAGTCTCTCTTTGCCCTTCCTGTCATGTACCTGTCTGACTGGAGAGAGGGGTCTACCCACAGTCACATGCTCTGCAGGCAAACAGAGAAATGGAGGGGATGAGAGAGGAGTACATCAGTGAGGGTCGGTGCCCCCTTTTTTCCTTGTTTTTTTCACTGGCAGCTACCAAAGCCTAAATTTCAGAGCACTCTTCATCAACAAATTGTGTTTCTGGGCTACAGAAGTTGTCTCTCTCGAAGTAATGACCGTCAATCTGTATAACATTGTTCAGCATTCATATTTGCTTTTATTCAAGGACACTTAAAAAATGAAAACTAAATGCAATGTAAAGGAATTGTGTCCTGGCATTAGCAGCAGCCTATAACTGGAAATTGTTTGCTCAGAAAGAGTCAGATAAGTTCTAGTGTTGACAAAGTAAATATCAGATGTCCCACTCCTGACTGGCAGGCAGCACCAAAAAACAATGAACTATTTTCAGCTGAGGGCACTGCAACAAAAACACAGCACTGAAAACACTGATCCCTATTGGTTAGTATTGAAAAGGAGCAACAAAATGCATTAGCGGACACAGGTACTGAATGACCAAGCTTACCTCTTTCTCTGTCTCTGTTTCTTTGGTGTCACACTCAGGATGGGAGGGGTAAATATTGTAGTGTTATATTGGTGCTTTTTTGACACATTGAGATTCTGACAACTTTGACAACTAAGACAGTAAATATTGAAAATCCAGAGAGACATCAGACTACATTGTGTTAAAAACTGTCTGGTAGCCATTCAGCTTCTATTATATTAAAAATAACATTAGAATTCAGTCTCTTCATCACTGACACATTAGACAAAGTGCATGTTAAGTAAAAATTAGGGCTGTCAATAGATTAAGATTTTTAATCGCGATTAATCTCACAAATTCCATAGTTAACTCGTGATTAATCGCAAATTAATCGCGCTTTTTTGTCTGTTCTAAATGTACCTTACAGTACTATTTCTCAAGATTTAAATACCCTTATCAACACAAGTGGACAGAAATGCTTTCTTTATGCAAATGTTTGTTCATGTCAACAACACAAAACAACAACAGATAAAGTCCAGAAAATTCTCTAGACTGAGCTCAAAGATACTGAACGCTGCAAAAATCTGCTGAGAGCATAACATGGTAAACTCAAGCCACAACAGGTGGAGACACTGACCTTAATGTAACATTACTGAATACACAGTATGTAGAGTGTATGTAGTGTATGTAGAGTGTATGCAGAGTGTAGAGTGGACTCCACAATGTAGGGTCAAACTTTAGACTTCTAGAAGTTAACTCCTCTGTTCTCAGCAGCTGAACACCAAACAACAGATCTCATCATCACACATGGACATGAAGAAGTCAAGTCTCTGCTGAGAGCTCAGCAGTAAGGCACAGACACATCTAATGGTGTTTCACTGTTCTGATGTGAGTAAGGTGGACACATCTGCCCTGCTCAAGAGAAAAAGCAAGTAATTACTTTAAAAATATCTGCTATTATTTATCATATTTTTACTTTCAAACTAAAAAATGTAGTCCAAATGTAAAATAAATGCTGACAGTAAGAAATGACTGTCATCAGTCCAGTAGATTCATTGGAATGATGTCAATAAACACACGTGAAGCCTCTTTTCAAAACTCATGAACACACAAAATAAAAGTCTCAGTGGAGAACTTTTAAGGTGTACTAAGAGGACTTAATCATCTCTTCATTCTTTAGATCATTGAAGAGCTACAGATTTAATCTAAAACCTTCTTTTTCTTCCTAAATAAAGGAGACCCACAGTCTAATAATGCTTTCAGCTTATATTATGACGCTCTACAGAGTTCATTCACTAACCTCTGCTCTCCTGTCACACACCAGCCTCTGCTGCTCTGTCTCCTCCTCCTTCTCATGATGCAGCTGTACATTCACCAGCATCAGACAATCTCCTGCAGAGTCTTTGACAGTTTTGCAGCATCGTGATTGACTGTTACTTAAATTTGGTGTTTATTCACAATTCCTGTCGATCGTTTCAGTAAGTTTCGTTTTTTTCCGAATACTTTCACTTTCAAGCAGGAGCTGCATGGGGATGAGAGCGGACCTTTAGGAGACCTTTAGTTCATGGCAGATATAATAGCCTAAATAAATAAATAAATCATACTGGCCCAAAAGTGCACACCGGGAAATGCTCAGTTATGCTAGATAGCGAGTCCATCCCTGCAATGTTGTCTAAGTGTCTCCACTGTAAACAAATCCAGCATGGCGAGGGGGGCAGCTCTCTGCATTAGCAGTGTGCATGGCCAGCGAGTGGTGTGGGCTATATAAGTCTCTACGAACTTCCTGTAACTCCGTTCATGTCGACAGTATGAGAAAATAACTTCAGTCTTATCTGACATGATCTGAAAGCTGAACCTGTCATTCAGAAGTCTCTGTCCTTTATCCATTTCTACTCGCTTGTACCGCATCACAACGGCGCCGCTTCCTGGTCTGGCAAACTACAGGATGGGTTGAGGGTCATACACAACGCGCATGCGTTAATCGTGTGACAAAAAAAATTAGCGGCGTTAAAAGTAATTTGAGTTAACGCGATATTAACGTGTTAACTTTGACAGCCCTAGTAAAAATATTAACATTTATTTGTAGCATATTTATTTATGCCTGAAGGAATGCTCACTGGATGTAAGTTTATATTACTTCATCATCCATGCAGCTACCATCCATGCAGTTGTGCCACCCTTGGCAGCAATAACTGAAAAAGCGTTTAACCCGTGATGAGTCTCTTGCATCGTTGTAGAGGAATTTTGGCCCATTCGTCTTCACAGAATTGTTTTAACTCAGCCATATTGGAAGGTTTTCCAGCATAAACTGCCCATTTAAGGTCACACCACAGCATCTCGATTAGATTTAAGTCAGGACTTTGACATGGCCACTCCAAAACCTTAGTTTTGTTTTGTTTTGTTTTGTTTTGTTTTGTTTTGTTTTGTTTTGTTTTGTTTTGTTTTGTTTTGTTTTGTTTTGTTTCGTTTCGTTTCATTTGTTTTTTCTTTAAGCCATTCAGAGTTGGACTTACTGGTACGTTTTTGGTCTTTGTCCTTCTGCATAACCCAAGAGCTCATGAGCTTGAGGGCAGGAACTGATGGCCGGACGTTCACCTTCAAGATTTTCACAGCAAGTGGTCCAGGTCCTGATGCAGCAAAGCAGCCCCAGACAATCACACTGCCACCACCACGTTTGACTGTTGGCATGATGTTCTTTTTATCAGATGCTGTGTAATTTGAGTTTGAGCTTCTCTGATACAGTCAGATAGCGAATTATTCCCTTAAAACATCACACACAATAGGATAACCTTGCAAAATAATCTTTAGAACCATCTGATATTCAGACCTATGCTGACTTTGCTGACTACCCTTTCATTTCAACTGACTGAACCCACAATCTCATTCTTTTGGTCATCACCAAACATCATGACCTTAGGTGAGGACTGGGACATAGGTCAGCCAGTGAATTGAGAGCTTTGCCTTCTGGTTCAGCTCCCTCTTCACCACGGCGGTCTGGTAGACGTCTGAAGAACTGCTGAAGTTTCACCAATCCGTCTTTCTATCTCATGGTCTCTTTTACCCTCACTTGTTGAAAAAGACCCTGAGATACTTGAACGCCTTCACTTGGAGCAAAGACTCATCCACCACCTGAAGGGAGCAATCCACTGTTTTCAGGCTGAGAATTATGGCCTCAGACTTTTAGGTGCTGACCCTCATCCCCAATTGCTCAGCTACAAACTGCCTCAATGTCTGCTGGAGGTCCTCAGCTGAAGAAGCCAACAGAACCACCTCATCTGCAAACAGCAGAAAAACAATTCTTAAGGTCACCAAACCCTCCAAGAGACTTATTTATGTTTCTTTATCGTATTTTCTTTCAGATGTTTTTAGTCTACAAATACATACTCAGTCCAAGCTTCTGCCACTGTGTTGAAAACACTGATGGATGAAACTGCAACTTAATTGGTTCAAAGCCACTCAACCGCAAGGTGTCAATTCTAGTTATGAAGAATCACTCTGTTTGGCATTAAGGCTGCATACTGCACTCTTTTTCTTCTCTTGTACTATTTTTAATATGTACTCTGATTCATGTTTCCTCAAATTTTCTCTGACGACTATCTCCCTCTTGAAACCTGCTTTTATTTTGGTCTTCCAACTCTTATTCTTCTCATCCATTTCCCACCAAATTTTGCTTTGCTTTTCAATTTCTGCTCCATCCCTCTGCTTCTAACCTGTCATTTTCTGTGTGCTTCCACTCACTCAGCTTATTTCTTTGTATTTTTTTCTTCTGCATCCCTGATTACCACCTCCCCTTCACCCGATCTCCAATCTTTCCAACCCTCCATTTCCTTCTCCTTTTCTTTTACCCACTTCCTTACTCTTATTCCCATGCCGTATTGCTTATTCCCCCCTCTCCTCTATGCTTTCCCTCCTTTGTTTTCCTTGTTTAGCTGTTTGTGTTGCCTCCTTTCTCACCCTCTCTCATCTCATATTTTCTCTCCAACCCTCCTACCCTCTTTCCATTTCCCTCCCCGCCTTCTCCCCCTCCTCTCCTCTCTCCTCACCTGAAGCTGGTGAGCATGGCGTCTGAGTGCAGCTGGACTGACGCTGTGGTGGAGCTGCAGGTGTGGTGCCAGCTGGCTTCCTTCTGCCACGACGCTGAGGACCACAGCTTGGTGCTACGCTGCACTGAGAGAGCTCTGCAGCTGAAAGAGGCAGCAGCAAAGACCCTCAACACTTTGCCCTGTGTTTTGTAAGTGCTGATTACAAGATTTCAAACTGTATGACAATTTTAGACGATCTTCTTTCCTCTTATTTGTGTGAGCACTATATATAGTAAATGTTGAGAGTGGTTTACATGTTTGCTGCCTCAACTCTCTGGGGAACAGGTGACATCTTGTGCATATGCAACAGTATTGCAGCTGTAGATGTGCAAACGTTGCGTTCCATTTTTGCATGAAGTCACAAAGTTTCTGTTATGTGCGGAGTTTTTCTAGCATGTGTCAATTTATAGATTGGTTGATTGACTGACACACTGACTTTGATTGGCAGCTCATGCATTTCCTCTTATCCCCCAGGTATGGCCCGACAGCAGTGAGTGAAATGCTGAGCAGTGCAGCGTGTTTGAGAGGTTTGAGTTTAGCCTATGAGTCCAGAGGAAATCTGCATTCTTACAGAGAAGCTCTGAAGGTGCTTCTTTCTGGCGTCAGGTGATATTTACAGATTAATAAGAACAATGCCTCCTGCAAATACAAACCATCTATGGAAATATTCTCTTGATTTTTAACCTCACACAAGCTTGCCATCCTTTCTGGTCTGTAGCTTTGCAGAAAAGGCAGAGAATCCACTATTGTGTGCAGCAGCTGCCAGACATTACTGGAACGTGTGCCTGCCGCTTACACGGACTCCTGATGAGAGGCAGAAGCTCCAAGAGCCACTGGAGAAGATCCTGACTGCTTTGGTTCAAGCCAACAATATGCATGCAATGGTTTGGACCTTTCATTTGCCAAATTCACATCAATGATTAATTAGTTTTTCTTTTTTTGTTTTGGTGGTATCATGCATAAACAAGAGTATAGCAGTGTCAATTGCGAATAACATATGACAAAATGCTCATCAATGATTTTTTTTCCATGATTGATAAAGGCCTAAGACAATTTAGAAGTAGATTAAAAACCCTGAAAAGTAGGTTCAGTCTTATAATGCAGACAAGATGGCATAAAAATGTAAGTGCTAGGCTGTTGGACATTTAAAATCCAGGATAATCATCCACTGTGTGTGCCATCTGTCATTCACAATACAAGCAGAGGTAAGATAGAAGAAGTGTGTGTGTATGTCTGTGTTCAATCTTCTACAAAGCAGCAGATCAGACAGCCTGAGCTCTTAAGTAGGCTGAAAATGTGCAGGCACATCTCAAAATAATAGAATATCATAAAAAAAAAGTTATTTTTCTGTGTGTGATTTAATTTAAGAAGTGAAATATGTCCATATAGTCTAGATTCATCTCATACAAAGTGAAGTGATACCACACTTTTTCCGTTTTAATCTTGATTAGAATATTGCAAAACATCAATCAAGATAAAGATTTGTAATACAGAAATGTCTTCCATACAGAAAAGTTATGCCCTTTTATGCACTCAGTAGTTTGTCAACGCTCCTTTTGCACAAATTACTGCTTCAGTGTGATGTGGCATGGAGCCAATCAGTCTGTGGCACTGCTGGGATGTTGCTCTGAGAGCAACCTTTAGCTCACCTGTATCTTTCAGTCTGCTGTCTCTCATCTTCCCCTTGACACCTCCCAGAGATTGTCTATGGGGTTCAGGTCTGACCAGTTGGTTGGCTAATCAAACGCAGTAACGGCATGGTCAGCAAATCACTTTCTGGTAGTTTTAGCTTCGCTACAGGCAGGTGCCAAGTCCTGCTGGAAAAGGAAATCAGTACCTCCTTAAAGCTTCTCTGCAGATGGAGGCATGAAGAGCTCTAAAATCTTTTGATAGATGGCTGACAGCGTTGACTCTGGACTTGATAAAACACAGTGAACCAACAGCAGTAGATGACATGGCACCTCAAACCATCACTGACTATGAAAACTGAAAACACTGGACTTCAACCATGTAGGATTCTGTGCCTTACCAATCTTCTTCCAGACTCTGAGACCTTGATTTCCAAATTAAATCAAAATTTAGTTTCATCTGAAAACAGGGCTTTTGACCACTGAGTAACGGTTCAGTTATTTTTCTCCTTAGCCCAGGTGAGAAGCTCATAACTTGTCTGTGTTTCAAGATTGGTTCAACACTAAGAACAAGACACTTGTAGTCCCTCTCCTCTCACTGGATCTTGATCCAATGACTCCAGCATCAGTCCACTCCTTGTGAAGTTCCCTGAAGTTCTTAAATCTGCTTTGTTTGACAATCCTGTGAAGGCTGAGCTCATCCTGGTAGCTTTTGCACCTTTTCTTATCCGGTAATTCTCTCCCAGTCAGCTTTCCATGAATATGCTTTGAGACAGCCTCGGAGAACAGCCTGCCCTTTCAGCAGTGACCTTCTGTTGCTTACCTACCTTGTGAAGGGTGTCAGTGATTGTCCTCTGGATAGTTGTCCAGTCAGAAGTCTGAGAGAATGAAGACTCAAGAAATATTTGCAAATTTGACAATATTCTAATATGTTGAAATAATGGATTTTAAATTTTTGTGAGCTGTAAGCCGTAATCAATAAGATTAAAACAAAATGTCTTGGAATATTTCACTCTGAATGAGATTAATCTAGAATTTCTAAAAGTTAGATTTTTTCAAGTAAATCACTGGTGAAAAAATAAACTCTTACATGATATTCTAATTTTTTAGGATGCACCTGTAGCTCCTCTCTACATGCCAGTAGGATCAGTGTATTTTACAATGTGACAATGTTACAATGGGTTTTTGAGTCTGGTTTCAAACAGGAAATGGATCCGCGAGAAAATACACTGACCCAGGAGTGGTATTTGCATCAAACTAAAGGAAAACTTCAGTAGGCCTACCTTTGTTTGAAAGAGCTCAAGTCCACTCATGTGGCTCAGTCAGCAGGTTTTCCATTACAGTTATTTGCAAAAATTGAAGTGGTATTTCTTACGTTTCTACTAAGTACAATTGCCCCTTGAATGTGTTTATTTAAGTTTTGGGCATGAGCCTCGTGTTTCTCGTAAAATCTCATCTCACGAGACTCTGCTGCTAGGCAGATGGAGGTTCAAAACCTGTTGCGTGTTGGTACGGTTATGATTACATCTACAGAGGTTGCCTTGATCGTTTTTAATAGAAGATGAAGGCAACGGATGATAATTCGGAGGCAATGTCCATATGTATTGCAAAAGCCACGTATAAGGGTATAAGTATGATGTTAAGAAAAATCTCAGCCTCCATTTCAGTCCACACGTACTGGGCCATGTTGTCTCTGAGTGAGCTGGTCATGTGACACCATACATTACGTCCTGTGACTTGTAAATGCGGAAAAAGTGTTTCCATTGCACTTTTGCAATATATTTCTATATCGAAACATCTGAAAAACCTCCTCATGAGAGTGTAAAAACTTTGTTAGTGCTAATTGAGAAGGGTTTTTTTCTGAAATTCAGGTGTTTCCATTACCAGTTTTTTATTGGGCTATTTAGTTTTGCACATTTTTAAGGGTAGTGGAAATGCAGCTTCTGCCTTAGAGCAAGAGGGTCCCTCCCCGCTGTACAGAATTTACATGTTCTACATTTTAAAACAAGAAGTAAACAGTTGAGGTGGGCTGAGCCAAGCATCACTGGTCTCTACTTACCATATTTTTTGTGATTGTTTTTGCTGAGAGCATGCTTGTGGCAGTATTTGGATTTTGTGCATTTATATGTAACATTTTTTTTTTTCTAGAACTGGACCAGAATGTCAGTCTGGCTAAATCTAGACTGAAACTATAGGGGATAAAATGTGACCAGTACTAATAAGCATTTTTATCTAAAGACCAAGCCTAAAGTCAAAATAACTGCCAATATTGGTACTGAAGCATTTGATACTTATTCAACTCTACTAATCATAGTAACTCTCCTCTTTGGCTTTAATGTGTTAAAAGCAAACAAAACTAAAAAGAACATGTTTAGAAGTATTTGGTAACTTTTGCATACAGATGCTGAGGAGAGATAAAGACTTAAATGCTTAAAGCGCATCTGATAGGTGAATTTGTCCCTTTTGTATTCTCTCTCAATCACCTGACTACAACTACAACAGACTGTCATTACTTTGTTTCCTGTTTAAACCCAGCCAGGCAGTCAGCAGTTTTAGCTTACAAGCTGGAGGTTAACTCCAATCAAGCCAACTACTTTCTCACTGTACACTGCTGCAGTCATTAACAGATGAACCAAAAAGAGAGCAGAGACAAATTGACCTTACAGAGAAAACTCAAACATTAAAGCTTCTTCCCAGCCCCAGTGATAGATTTCTCCCCTAGACTTTAAAATTTTTAGTCATACAAACTTTCATATCCAGTCATATTTTCCAGTTTGCTCTTCAGGTTGAGTATTTTGTTATTTTTAACAGTTTTGCTCCTTTAAAATAAGCATTTTAAACTTCCCTGCTATCATTAATTGATGATAAATTGATAAATCATTTTCCACAGGGTGCTACTGGGGAGAATTTGTGAGTGTATCCAAGTGTGAGAAAACATCTCCCTAGCGCTGCCTGTGGACAGCAATCCAGCCTGAGGGATAAACAGACGTTCAGCTGCAAAATAACTTTAAATCTATAATTAAAACCAACTTCTGTGAGAATTCAGAATGATGTTCATCTGTGGCGTTCCCTCCAACTTGATGCTGATTTCAGCAGCGTTGAGAAACACAATGAGGAGGGGGAAAAGCGTTATTAATCCTTTTAAATGTGACGACCACACACATGGGGAATTTTTCTGTATGGGATGCCCAAGCGTGAACATCAAAACGACTACATCAGTCGGATATATGAGCCCAGAGATGTTGGAGCCTCTGGGAGTGGCAGGGGGATTTGTAGATATCTACAGAGAGAGGGCACGGTCAAATAAAGGGTGAGGGCAGATAGATTTACATCAGTGAGCTTAAAGTACAACAAACCATCCTACACTACTGGCAACACTCTCCTGGATAGACTTAAGTAATAATCCTCCCTGTTTGTGTTTCAGACACAGAGCAAAGAGAAAGGATCTCTGACCTTCACAGCAACAAATATGAAACTTGAAGCAACAGGTCAGTGAAAAAGGACCCTGAAATGGATCATCTTTCTTGTTTTTGTCTTGTTTACCTCATTTATTTTTTAAAATGTTAGATTGTGTTGCATGAACCTTTTGCCCATTTGGTTGACTGAAATTCTTAGATCTACATCTGTAGAGGAATATTATATCAACAAAATATCTTTATACTTAAAAAAGGTTCGAAGGAAGAACAACAATAGCTGTTTTTGTTAATGAGCAGATAAATTCTTTGTAGTGTGTGAACTAGTTTGCCAAACCTAAATACAAGTTCATAAAAGTGTTGCGGATGTAACAGAATTGTAGAACAGTTCAAATGACTCAGCTTCTTCCCAGATACAAAAAGTTTTCTGTCCTTTTAAAGAATGAGAATTTATCTTTTTATTAAATTTGAAGAGATTAAAGGAATAAGCCTTTGAAATAAGACATTCTGACTTGCAAAAAGCAGTTTTGTTTTGATTAAACATTTTTTTTTTACCCCTGCTAATTCTAGTCTTAAATTAATCAGAACTGAAGAGAACTTTTAGTTATAAGTCATATCTATTGCTAGCCCTTTTCAGAGTTTTTTTCCTTAACATTTTCATAAAGAAGCTAAGACGTCATTACATCTTTGTTCTTTCATATCAGTTCTGCTGTGGCAAAATATTGGTTTTATAGTATTGCTGAACCATGAAAGACTCGCAGCATGTAAATACAAAGCAGGAGCTCAAAATACACACACAATGCTGTTCATCTTCACTGGCTGATGGCCAAACTACCTCAACCTGCTCCATTTGATGCAAAGGAGCAGCAGCTCTACTCCTGGTTCTCTTCAAATGTCCAAGCCTCTGACCCTATCTCTGAGACTGAGCCCAGCCACCATCCTGAGAAAACTGATTTCAGCTGCTTTTATCCACAGTCTTGCTCCTACAGTTATTACCCAAAGTTCTTAACAATAGGTGAGGGTTGGGAGGTACAGTAAAATTGAAAGCTTCTTCCCTTCTTCATCGAAACAGTACTGCTGATGCTTCACCAATCTGCCTGTCAATCTCATGGTCTCTTTTACCCTCATTTATGATCAAGACCCCAAAATACTTGAATTCCTTCACCTGAGGCAGAGACTCACTCCCCACCCAGTTTTCTGGCAGAGAGCCTTTGCCTCAGACTTGGGGGCGCTGACCCTAATCCTGACTGCTACAGACTCAGATGCAAACTGTCCCAGTGCCTGCTGGACGTCCCCAGCTGAAGAAGCCAACAGAGCCACATCATCTGCAAAAACCAGAGATGAAATTCCAAGGTCCCTCAACTGGAAGTTCTTCTCCCCAACTTTGAGCCGAGACTGAAAAAAATAAAAGATAAAAAACAGACTCACTTTGATTGTACAGGGACCTGATGGCTCCTTGCAACATCCCTGGGTCCCCATATTCCCTCAGTACCCCCCACATCACCCCGTGAGGTACACGATTGTAAGCCTTCTCCAAGTTCACAAAACACATGTAGACTGGATGAGCAAAGTTACCGTAATCTCTCAAGAAGCCCTGCAAGTGTAAAGGCCAGGATGGTATCCACATTGTTTATTTTGTATCTGAGGTTCAATGATTGGCTTTAGCCTCCTTTCCAGCACCCTAGAGTAAACCTGTAAAAATGTTCATTAACTACCTTTTTTTCCACAAGAGTAAAGTAAGACTGGCTAATAGCCCAATACATCTCCAATGATAAAACTCTAATGAAAGTAAGTAAGTTTTGTTTTTGACAAGGAGACTAAATGAGACTAACATGCAATTTGTTTTCTCATCAGACATTCAAAATCTACAACATGAGAGAGAAGAAGCTAATAAGTAGAGTGAAGCTGTAGTACCTCTGTCTCTCAGCTGTAGAAAGAAGGGACGCCAGGTTTTGTTGGGTGCATACAACACACAATGAGTTGGCACCAGAGTCAAGCAAGGAGAATGAATGTTTTAAATAAAAGTTTGGGACTTTTTGTGGACTGGAAAATATTCAATTTTTGCCAACTAAAACTTAAAAATAAAAAATATAAAACGTTTCACACATCGTTGAAACAGGTATGGCAGTGTTTTTAACAAGAAAATGAAAATAGAGTTGTATGTGTGCTGAGGGTTATAACCACGTATAACTACAAAAGTGATGAGTAACTATATATGCTATGGTATGACTCTGCAAAGAGGAACGAAAGCTGGCAGAGCTAGCTACTAACTTTAGCCACGAATTTGACTATTTTCTGAGCATTTTCTCCTCTTAAGACTTGTAGGTTAAACACAGTTTAATGTGTGTCTTGCCAAATATGGAAATACACAGCTGGGGACATTCTTAGTAGGAATGATTAAAATGGGACTAAAGCCAAAAGGTGTTTCAATCCAAAGACTTGTTGAAATAGCTGTCAAAATCAACACTCCCCCTGTGACACCTCTGTTGTTACTGCTGATGTCTGCGCAGAAGTGGGGTCACTTTGTTCCACCTCTACACCTTTGTGACATTCAAAGTGACTGCAAAATGTCACTGGGAGGAAACTATCACACCTTGAACTGTCAGTCTGAATTCATAGTTTTTACACTACTACAAACACTCATAGAATCGCTTCCTGGTAGGCAAGAAAGGCCTTCTACTCCCAAACACTACTGACAAACTGAGGCCCCCTTCTTACACTTTAGTCACTTTTATTTTTACTGTTTTCCAGTGAAAGACAGTTTTTGTTCAACTGTATACACTAACTAATGAGAACACACAGCCCAGACCCAGTGAGGGGTTAAAAGTAGATTACTGCTGTTAGACACTTGACTGGTCCTTACGACAGTTATGGCAGAATGCCAACTCATGCTGTGTATCTGAAGCGCTTATGATGCATGGCCATTGCATATATGTATTTGCTCTCACGATATGGTCTGATGGTCATGCCCAACCTGAGTGCCCACACTGTACGAGTGAAGTTGGGACGGACTGTGACAGAAATCCGCAGTTTACTTTTTAAAAAGTCTCTCAGACTGAGGGTAAAGTGTTTCAAGTCAAATCCTCTCTCTCTCTCTCCCTCTCTCTCTTTCCCCTGCTTTCTCTCTCTATCCTACACCTACAAACAGCATCACCTCCTTGCCACAGTAGGAATATTCCTGCTTGTTTATTTCCTTTATCATAGCATGGGTGTATCAGAAAGTCATTCCAACTGTTGTCATTAAATATTTAGAAAGTTGTCTGACAGTTTACAAGGATCAAACCCCCAAAGTTGTTTATTTTGCTCGCATTTCTGCTCTCACTGTGGGAGTGTCTGGAGTTGTACGACCAATATATCAAATATGTCAGAAATCTATCCGACCAGTTGGGAGCAGATTGTCGGGGTGTGGTCGGCTGTTGTACCCCCCTGTACACAGCCTGACAAACAACGCCCAATCCAACTGAAAGTTGGCCCGACTTCAAAATGAGTGTGGTCAGTGTAAGCCCGACTAGGGATTGGTATAGTAGGATCAAGCAGACTTCTCCATCTAAACTTGGCATCAAATATTGTGTTAACCTGAGTAGGATATAATCATCTCTAATATAACGTTGCACTGACTGACAGCTGACAGTGATCCTTTAACTGTTGTTCAGTATTATGACCTAGCTAGTTAGCAATCACCTTTGCTTTTGAAGAAATTCTTGCCGTTCATTTCCAAACAGTGGCATTATTGACCAAAACACTATAGAAAAACATAAAACAGTCCGTCATTTCGTGGACTTTTATCCAAGCAGCATTGTGAGGAGAGGAATTGGGATTTGGGACCCATCTGTCCCAAAAATCAGATTGTTATATCCTGTCTAGGGTTTTTTTCATGCCTTTATTGGTAAAAGAGAACAGTGGATACAACCAGAAACAGGATTCGAGAGAGTCGGGGAGAGACCTGTGGGACAGGAGCCACAGGTTTGGCTTGAACACAGGCCACCCATGTACACGGGACACAACAAAACCACTAGGACATCTGCACCCCTCCTGTGTAGTTCATTATATTGGCCTCATGACAGGAAGTCAAGCATGTTTGCGTTCTGGCTGCCTTCCACAATACATTTTCCATGAGCACGTTCCACGTCCAAAAGTCACAAGTCTAAACCAACCAAATGGCAAAGTGAAGGAATAATGATAAAGTCGTGGCTTCAAGATGGAACTATGAGACAGAGGAAAAAGTCTGTTGAGCTCTGGAAACAACATCCCTGCCTTTATGATGAGTCACAGAGGGACTACAACGACAGACTGAAAAAGAGAAATGGTGAAAAATAGATGCACTTCAGCAACCCAGCCAACAACTGTATTTAAAAATAACATTTTATACACAAATAGATACAATTTTTCACAGGTTTGTCTCTGTGATTGCTTAAACTAAAACTGTGACCATCCTGACAGAAAAAAAAGATAATCTAGTCTGACCATTAAGGACAAAAATGTCAGAAACAAGTACATAGTAAACTTTTATTCTAATTTAAATATCATTTTTTTGCAGTAAACGTAAATCTAAATGTAGCCTTTTTGTTTCTGCATGTGTCCCTCAAACAGAAAAGGAGGATGTAACCATCAGAGCTGCCATTTACAGTTTGTTGCTACAGATTCAGACTGATAAAGAAGACTGGAACAGCGCTCTGAAGCTCCTGGACAAGGCTATCAAAGACATGCCAACCAAGAGACACCAGCTGTGAGTAACATAGGGAGAGAAATCAAAAAGAACAAAGATGCAGAAACACAGAAAGACACGAAGAAATCCTGCTTTGTCTTTCAGACCTCTGCTGAAAGAGAGAATCCTGGTGAAAACACGCCTGGGGGAAAATGTTCTGATGGATATGAAGAAGTTAGAAGACCAAGGGGAGCAGTGCTGTTCATCTATGTGGCACCAGGTGGCGCTGTGTTCTGACAGCATCACCCAACAGATCAGCTGCTACCAGAACTCCATCAGCTCCCTGCTGGTAATGTGTCTAGCCTGACTTAACTATTCTATAATTACTGAAGCACATTTCATGAGATAGATCATACTGGAATCTTAGAAAATTTAGGTCACAAAGCTCAAGATGTTATTCCTGGGTTGTCTTTGCATTGAGAGAGGTATTTCTAGAAAAGTCTCTGGTCCCATCATGTGGAGGCAGTGTATCATTACAGCTTTCACAGCACTACAGGACTCCTGCATTGGTGCTGGGTAAGTGTTTAGAGCACAGGGATCCTTACAGTCAGTTATATCCACATCCAATCAAGAGTATAATATTTGTTGCTGATATCAGGTCTCAGTTTACATGTAAACAGGAGATAATGGTCAAGTTCTTTGCCTTAGATTGATTCTCTTGTGTTTTGTTGTTTGCTGAAGGGTTCATGGTGTTTGGAGTAAAAACCAAAGAATTTTTCACTATGCTGAAATTAAACCTAAATGACACTCATAAAAAGAGCTGCCTCATATCTTCACTTTCCCCCTAGTGCCTTAAATTTCACTAAATTCAGACATCTACCAAATCACTTATATTATTATATATACAATAATATCTATCTTGAAAAGCTACAAACACCATCTCAAATAAACAATTTTAAGATGTAGTTTTTAGAAAAATAGACCATACTTTACTTTGAGCAGAGTAGAAAAATAGCTGTACACACAGAGGAAAAATATATATTTTTTTAAATCTTCCTTTTGTTTTAAAATAGAATTTAAATAATTGAAAGTTTTTTATAGTGCACTATGCACAAACAAAATAATTCAAAGTGCTTTACATAATTGAAAACAGAACATTTATACCATTAAGAATATTAAAGGACAAAAATATTTTAAAGTATGAAATGATGAGAAACATATACAATTACATTTAGCACAAATTAGAACTTTAAAAACAAAACATATTAAGATATTCTCAAATAAGGTTTATGCTTTGTGTGTCTTATAGTTGTATAGTGCTTAAAGTCCTTGATTACAAAGTTTTACCTTCCCAACAGACACAGATTAACCTACTGGTCCGCCTTATTAAAATACATTCTGTTTGACAACATATTCACCAAGGATTTATGCTCCATAAAGAGAAAGACAAACATTAGGACAAACATCAATTGTTATTTGTTCAAAATGTAAAGGAGAGTGTAGGTCAGAGACTGAAAAGGCTGGTATTGTGGTCTGCATGGAAGCTCAGCCTTGTTGCCTCACAGCAAGAAGGTTCCCAGCCAGGACCCTTCTGTGCAGTTTGCATATTTGTTTGCATATGCATATTTGCATATATTTGCATGTTCTGTCCAAGTACTCCTGCCCCCCCACAGACCAAAAACCATGCTTGTTAGGTTAATTAATGATTCTAAATTGCCCATAGGTGTGAGTGTAAGCGAGCCTGGTTGTTTGTCTTTATGTGTCAGCCCTGTGGTTGCCTGGGTGTACCCTGCCTCTTACCCAGTCACAGCTGGATTGGGCTCCAGCCCCCACAACCCCAAACAGGATAGAAAATGGATAGATCGATGAGTTATTATTACTCAGCTGTTGAGGCAGTGACTATTGAAAGTACATTATTTTCCCCAGCTACATCAGTAATTGAAAGCTTCCTGTCCATTTCCAGTTATGTAAACCCAATACTTGACACACTGGGAATGAAATATATAAAAATATTTAATACGTGGAATAGTTGGCATTTTAGAATAGTCCAGTCTTAGTTAAATATCTTTTATGGACACTGGTTCAGCTCAGTTGGCATAACAAGCATCTATACTGAGGCTACAGTCCTTGAGACGCTGGTCACAAGTTGGAATCCCAATCTTGGCACGTGTTTGGTTCATGTGTTTCTCCACATTCTCTCCCCAACTGGCCTATCAAATAAAGGCAAAGCCCAAAATAATGTAAAACAACCCAACAGCTGCCTTAAATGTTTGTGTGTTTGTGATGGTATATTTTCGAACAGAGCACAGAGACTTGGCAGCAGAAGGTCGACCTGCTGCTGGAGTTTGGAGAGTGGCTGTATTTCCACAACTTCCCCAGAGCTGATGCCCAGCTGCATGTTGAGTGGGCCGTAGACATCCTGTTGCAGAGGGAAGATGAACATGAAGCAGGTAGAACCACTGATAGAGTATGCTCATGAATGAATGAATGAATGATTTCATTTCAAATCAAATTTTAAAACATTACAAAACAACAACCGTTGCATTGTTTAATGATCATGTGTCTGAATAATTAGTCATTAAATATCAAACTTCATACATCTCTATTTAGAGGAAAGTTATGAGGCACTGAGGAGCCCTTTTAAGTCAGTTTGAAAACTGATGCGGCGACAGACTTCCTTTGTCTCAAAGATTCCCTTCCTGTGTGTTCACACATGAAAAAATAAACCCATGTATTTTTAAAGTATTTTTTATTTTTATTGTTCCTCTCAGGGGAATAACATTTGTTTGTTTGATCCAAAAAGGATATTACCACATCTTTGTGAAAGTTGCATCATAAGTGAGTCCCAGTGTTTAACTTTCTTTTTCATATTTCAGCCTTTGAGACATTAAAACAAGTAAATATAGTTCAGAGAAAAACTTACTGACCCAATAAAGATCCCATGTGGATACCCACTGAGAATAGCAAAGCACCATTTTAAAGAAGCTTTGAGCCCCATTAGATGATCCCAAAGAGACAAACCAAGCCATAAAAGAACCCAATAAAGGGAATGAGTCTCCAAAGTACAGGCTATATTTAAAATTGTCAAAAGTTAAAAAATCTTCTTAAGGTTGTGCAATTTTATAGTATTTTGACAATTTTTTTATAGCATGCATTTTTGGACAGAGCATTCTCCATCATTTTCATGATCTAAAGTATCGAACCTGTCACAAAACTGAATCTACTTTTAGAGAAAATGAACGTCAGGGAGGAATAATCATTTAAAATTTGGTAACAAACTACTGCATGATATTTAAATTGCATAAATATGTTGGCTGTCATTGCCTAAACCTTCCCTTCATTTTTGTGCAATTTAGAAAGTGTGCAGAAGTTTGATAGCAATAATTAACTGTTAAAAACAAGAAAATACCCAATTTTGGGTGCTCAGTACTAATATATTTCTTCCTGTGGTATCTAATAGTATTGATATCATTCAATTTTTAATGGTATCATACGGAAGTTTTTAACTGAAGTGTTGTTACATCCCATAATTATATTTACCAACAGGTAACTGCTCCTTTTATATATAATCCCATTTAAATTCCTTGCTGCAATGAATATTTTATGTCTTGTTTTCTTCCAGTGGAGACATCCATTAAAAGAGATTTGAGCCCAGTAAAATCTGAGTCCACTGTTGGAGTTAGGGACTTGTTTTACACACAGAGTTTGTCTGATCTAAAGGAGATACAACGCCTTGACGGCCTCGTAAGAGCACACACTTTGCTCGCTGTCATGGCAGACAGGACTACACCTGAACACCAGATCAACCTGCTCAGAGCCTACACCTTTGTACTACAAATATGGAAGGTAATGCATCTTTGCTATAAATGCCATGTGTAAGAGGCTTGCCTTAAAATTAAAACGTGAGCATCCAGTATTTGTCTTAATGTGCTGTTTGTTCTCTAGGTATCTCTGGCAGTGTGCTGTGAGATTTCTAGCGAGATGGCAAAGTCTCAGTCCACTCAGCCTCCTCCTTCTGCTGGATCTAAAAAAGACAAGGGCAAAGGAAAAAAAGCCAAGGATGTAAGTTCAAAACTGAAGAAATATTTCTACGATCCTGAGGAGGACGTGTAACATATGGACATTTCAAATTAAAGCACGAAATCCTGATCAGATTTTAGTGTTCCTTTTTCTCCCACCAAACCACTTTGGTAAAGAGGAGACTAGAATTAGTGCCCAGCAGTCATGCCTCTGCAAGGTTAACAATTGTTAGACATTGAAGGTGCAGGGTCAAGGCGAAGGGTGGTTTTTGACCTTGTCCTCTGACCTCCAAAATGTAATCAGCCTTTTTCTTTTAGTCAGAGTGGGCATGTATGGAAAGTTTAAAGAAAATTCCTCCATGCATAGCTTTGATATTAGGTTAACAAGCAAGGGATAAACATGAGGCAGAATGCCCTTGACGTATGACACTGAGCAACAGGGGAACATGTGACTCAGTGGCCTCGACCCTTGACCTACAACCTACAAAATACAATAAGTTTTATGAATCAGAATGGACATTTGTGCAAAGTTTGAAGACTATTTCTAAATGCCTTCTTGAGATATCATGTTTCTGATCAAGGGATGAATATGAAAGCCAGGGACCTTGATTTCTTATTCACAACCTTCAAAATCTGATCAGTTCATCCCAGAGTCAAAGTGGACATTTGTGTTAAGTTTGATTTTTTTTTTTTTTCCAAAGCATTTTTGTGATATGACATTCAAAAGCAACAGGTGGACATGTGGGACATGTGCCTCAATGGCCTTGACCTTTGAGCCACAACATCCAGAAAATAATCAGTTCATTTTTAAGTCAGAGTGGATGATTAAAGAAAATTCCTGAAAGCATTCTTGGGATGTTGCATTCACAAAAACAGCCCAGTGAGATAGACAACCTGGCCCTAACACAGGCAAAAAAAATACTTAAAAAATACAACAAAACATGGGTGCCTTTTTTGAGGGTTTTTAATGACTTTCCTTGACAAAGCTCTCTTATTATGAGTCTATCGTGTTAAATAGCTAGAAAGCTATCTCACTGTAATAGTTTGAAACCACAATAAACAAGGCATAACCTATCAATTTCGTTGGCAGATTTTTTGTGGGCATTGCAGCGTCAAAAATTTGGGTCATAAACATATTCCCAACATGTATTTTATTGATTGTATTTTATCTAAGTTCCACCAGCTCATGCAGTCACCTTATGTCTTATCTTTACTTTCTCTGATCTGTTTTAGCAGCCTCTTCCTGAAGAAGAACGACCAAAATCTGTTGTTCTAAATCAGGAAGCACCTTCCACACTGTGTGACTGGTCTGGCTTCATGTGTCCTGAGCAGGCCCGGCAGATATTCCAGACCAACGAGAACCCTCACTGTATCAACACCGACAGCATAAAAAAACAGGTGAGACCATACACCTCTGTGTCTAAATACTTTCCTGTTGAAACATACAACGATGTACTTTCATATATATCATAACAGACATTCAGTTAGTTAGTTAGAATCAGGATTACAATTCTTAATGTTCTGTGTTTATGTGGCTGCAGATTCAAAGCCTGTTTTATCTCAACCTGCTGGAAAAAGAGCTAAACTCACTCTCACTCAGCCACCTGACTTTACCTATATTGCATCTGGCTGAGACCATAGCTCATGACCTTTTGGACAAGAGGAGCCTTTCCGATCTCTACAGACTAAGGTAAAAACATGATAAGAAATGATAAAATGGAAGAGAAACTCTAATATCTGCTCAGTTGAATTGCATGTACAAGTAATATGGGAGAAACAAAAGCCTTTGTGGAAAATCTGATAAACAACTTAAATTGATTTCACTACATTGTTTTTTTAATGCTTTTTCTTGATTTTTCCACCTAATAAGAACCGTGCAGACCTGCTGTCAGCTGGGTTTGGAGGCACAATCACCGTACCACCAGCAGCTCTTGAATTTGTGCCGAATTCCTGAACAAGAACAGATGGAGTATGTCATCTCAGATATAAAAATTTAATATTTGCACATTCAACTTTAATGATCAGTGATAACGGTCTTTGTGATTGCAGCTGCCGCAGTGAGATGACTTTTCCACAGGAGAGGAGAGACCTTCACAAAAATCATAATCAGGTCAGTCTCCTACTCACAAAATCTATGTGTTCAATTTTTTATCACATGCTCCACATTCACAAGAGTTAAGTTAGAAAATGACCATTAAAATTAATAACTCTGGTTTTATCATATATTAAAAGTGATTGGCAAGAATCCTCTGGAGCTGTATGTTGGTGAAGTAAATTAATTTTATGCTTTTATTTTATTATGGTACTCTGATTTATTACAACTCTCTATATGAGTTTTTACAACTGTGACATTTCTTAGTGGAACAGGAGTCTGCTTTCATATTTTTGAATGTTCGTTGTTATAATGGTATGGTCATCAGCACTTCACCTTGTTATAAAAAAAACCTGAATGGGTCATATCTCAAACCTTTAACACTGTCACTGAGATGATTCAGATGATAAGAGAACGACAGAGAAAACGAAAATAAAACGAGATCCAATTTCAGTGAACCTGCAAAATTACTTCCAACAGATGATCCCCTCCCAAACTCTGTAAAAACACTCAGACCAAATGCCTGAGGGAACAATGAGTTAAAACTGCTTTTCCTGGGCTCCACATGCACAGCTATGCAATCAAAATCTCACGAATTACATCAATAAAAGGCCATCAATACAATTAAAAACAGTATTGAAACTTTCACAGTTCCAGGCAAAATAAAACCCAGAACTAGCTAAGGAATCCTTAAATCATAAAGATTAAACAGTTTATGACTTATTATGAGTCATAAACTTATTATAAATCATAAACTACTATGAAACAACAAAAAAAATAATCTCTGTGACGATAGATAATGTTTTAAACTCTTTTAGGGTGTATTTTGTGCTTTTAGCCTTTATTTAGATTGGACAGCATAGAGAATAGTAGATAGAATGGCTTAAAGACCTGCAACCAATTATTGTCCAGTAATCCCAGTCATTAAAATGTTTACAAAGACTTCCATTCAAAAAGCCTTTTCTTCTCTGTTTTACTGCCTGAACAGTTAATAATGTCTAAAAAGATAATGCCTCAGATATTTTGCCTTTTTTTATTAACCTATTCATTACTTAGTGTGTTTATTATGGTGAAATTTGCTGCAATGTGGCTCTCCTCAAGGTATCAATAGTTTCTTATTTTTCATTTTAGTGTTACTTTTTTTTTTTTACACATTAAGGGATAGTTGTTACTTATAATTTTCATTTGACTCATTCAAATTTGATATTTGAAAACAATTCAAGACCTAAAATTACTGTTTTTTGTAGGGCTTAGTTTTTATTTAGTTTCAGTTAACTAAAATTATTTTTGTATTTTAGTTATTCAGTTCATTTTAGTTAATTATCATAAACTTGGCTCTCTTGAATGAGTAAAAGTAACACTCTAGACCAGTGGTTTTCAACTAGTGGGTAGGGACCCCAGACTGGGTCACAGAGCTGTGTTCAGGAATTTTCACGGTGAATTTATCTGAAAATGAACATTCTCAGTCAACTTTTTCAGGAAGTAATTTCCCCTAAAAGGTTTAAGAATTTTCTCTGAATTTTTGGGAGTTTTCTGCTCACATTTTTTCCAGAATTTTTTGATAATGTTTTCTGGGACTTTTCCTATAAATCCAAAGATATTTCACAAGGAACCAGGAACGTTTTGGAATATTCAACAGAAATTAATAGGAATTTTTTTGCAGAACCTTTCAGCAGACTCCTTCAGGAGGTTTCCAGGCATATTTCAGGAATTCCCACTTCAAACCTGAAAACATTAGGGAATTAATAGGAACCTTCTGGGAAACCTTTTTGATTTTTTTTCTGGAATGTGTCTTTTGGGAATTTTTCTATAACCTTTTTCTTTTAAACTTTGGGTTATTTTCTTCAGTCATTTTGTGTTGTCACTTCTGGACTATCTGATATCCAAACAGCGCTTTGTTTCATTAAATAAGTCTGAAAAACAAACCAGAAATAAGGTCGTAGTTGCTCATTAAGCATGTGGTAGTGGGTCCTGAGGGTAGACCAGTTGAGAGCCACTGCTCTAGACCTCTTATGTCTTCATCGTTGTCTTTCTGATGGATGATATTTGAGAGAGTTGTATATTTTTGCGTGAACAGTCCTGATACCAAGTCAAAAGTTTTGTTTTTAAAAAATACTTTTTCTTTGATGGTTTTTAAGGGTTAAGAAAAAATAAATAAATATTCAGTGTCTTGTTGATTTTTAGAGAGTCAGCTTTGGTGAAAAGGCTTCCTCTGGGCAGAGTGTGAGCAGACAGAGTGTGACCATGAGTCCTTGGGAAATCTGGCTGGACAAAGCTGAGGTCTGTCTCAGCATGGGGCTCTTTCAACCAGCCAGACAGCTGCTGACAGAGGCACGTCTGGTGGCTACGGTGAGTGGAGGACAGGGAGAAAACTGTGTTACATTCTGGCTTCAAAGGACAATCTGATATGTTGGACATTATCAGACTGAATTATCTTTAACCAGAAAGAGATTTTCCACCCTTTCCTTCTAGACTAGATAAGAGTTTAACAGATATTTAGCATAGATGTCATACTCTATTTTTAATCTTTTCTGCTTAGGAGCTTGGCGACCACAGAGCGACAGCAAAAAGTCTGCTCAGTCTGGCAGCTCTGGCGTGTGAAGAGCAAAACTTCTACCGGGCTCTGAGCCTGCTGGATGAAGCTAAAAACCTGGGTGGGGACGAGGAGTTCTGGTACCAGTTCACCCTCACCAAGGTCAGCGCTGTAGTCGGCCAGGGAGACAAAGATGCCCACATCAAGGTATTAAGTAATCCCCTACAATCACTGATATTTTTGTGTGTAAAACACATTTCCAATCATGCTCCATTTCTTTTATAGGTTGGTCAGATTATAAAACAAGGCTGTGATGCTCTGAAGCTGGTTTTGGAGCAGCATGTAAACAGAGTCCAGAAGCTCACTTTCTTAATCACTTCATTAAAGATGAGGTAACTACAAATAACTGTAGTCAATGCTGCTAAATGTGGCACCCTTTATGATGCAGCAGACTTTCTGTGCTATTTTGTCACTGAATGTTGTAAATGCATATTTTAAGGGTAGATTCTGGTTTTAAAAATCACCTTGCTTTCACAAAGTTTAGGAAATAAATGACTCTTGAGGCCTGAAATAGATACTGTAATGTTATCTGAGAGGGCTGAGACAGCTGTTTTATGCAGCAAAGAGTTAAGAACAGGCTACACACTTTTGAAATACCCAAGTGACATCACAACAGGTTGCACCTGTAGGCTGGATGATAGTAAAGTTTCAACTGTAAAGCCTACAATTGTGATGTTCTAATAATTCTAGAAATGTAACATCAAAAAATGTGGAAGTTTGACTCATGCCCATGATACTCCTTGCCAACTTGAGCATGTTTTTATTTTCATCTTGATGATTCAATAAAGTGTCAGTGCAGAGCTGCAATGAAAGGACAGGACAGAGAATTTTCTCTAAAGCTGCACTTTCTCCATGTATCTATTAAACATTTTTGAAATCCATTAACACCACTGGTACATTTTAACCTGAAATGGGAGGAATCATGTCTTTTACAGACATTTGTGTGTTACTTTCTTCTTTATCCATTGAGTCTGCGTTGTTGTGTTGTTTTCCAGAGGTGCCTGTGAATGTATCCATGCCCTCAGGGGTGAACCTGGGGAGACTTTCTGTGACAAGGCTTTCCAGCAGCTAAAGGCAGCCTGTGATACACTCAGAGAGTGTGCCAGTGTTTTTACTGATCTTAGCTGCAGAAAACACACCTCAGAGGCATATGTGGAGTCTGCACATGGGCTGAGGTTTGTACTTCAGGAGTCATACTAGATCTGCATGATTCGTCCTTTCAATTTGTGCACATCTTTTTTTCATATATCAGCTATTCCTCTTTACTATTCTCAAGATTTATCATACACAAAAGTATGTTTTAAAAAAGAGACCTGGGTTAAAACTTACATTCAAGGTATGATTATAAGTAAGAATGTGAGTATTCTTATCCTACATGGAGAAAATGTAGACATCTGCTCATGACTCCTATTTGGTCCTGTTAATATGTTGCTTTATTCAAACAAAAATATGTTGTTTTCTGTGCTTTTGTCAAAACTCAACCATACTGCTCCACAGAGTCCTGGCCAGCCATGCTTCTTCCAGAGAGGACAGACAGAGTTTCCTCCTTGACAGCTTCTCACACATGCAGTTTGCTGTTACAGAGCAGGAATCTGTGGTGCTGAATGCTCAGAGGCTTCTTCCCTCACAAGAGGAGGTAAATAAAAGAGCATCTATGCCCTTTTAAAACCCATCTCTAATGTCAAGTTTTCTTTTACGGCAGTGATCAACAGAGACAGTGATGAAAAGGAAGACAAGAAAAGCACCATATAGGGGTGAAGAGGCTTTATTATAGTGATCTAAAAGAAAAATGCTACCAACATGGTTTATTGCTGAATTGATTATTTTGTTTAAGTGTGCTATCACTGTCAGCGTAGTCTATTAATAGTGATACGTCTGTCATGCTTGGTCACGCCCATCCTAAAACCTTAAAGGATCACTGGAGGCCCAAAGATGTCAAGGATACATTTAAATAGCTTACATTAAGATATCACTAACTTTACATTATAAGCATCTATTAGTATAATATGTTGAAGTGTTAGGGCCTTTATAGGGCCAAGAGTTTGGAATGAAAGTCAGATTGAATGTACAACTTTGTAAATTTGTGGGATTAAAGTTGTTAATTTATGAGATCAAGGTCATGTTATTAAATGATAATGTGATAAATTCACGGAAATAAAGTTGATTTATGAGATTAAAGTTAGAATTTATGAAGTTAAAGTTGATTCATGAGATAAAAGTCATACATTTTATTAGGTTAAAGATGAAAAAAATTACAAGGTTGAATTTCTTAATTTCATGAGATAAAAGTTATTTATTTATTTATTTATTTATGAGAGCAATTTGCAATTGAGGTCATGAGTTGGATGTGTTATTTAGACTTTTCTCCCTGAAATTAAGAGCATGGGGCATCTTGTAAAGTTTGAGAGTAGTCTCTTTTTACTCTTTTTATTGCCTCAGTGGAAATAATGTGCACAAAGCATGGCCATGTTGTACCAGAACCATTTTTTTTCCAAAGACAGTGGTTTGTGTAACCGCGCACAAATGATACTGAAGATAACAGTAATTTACTGCTTTAACAACATTTTTCAAATTCATGTTAATCTCTTGAATTCGACCTTTACAGCTTTATCCTTTAACAACTTAATTCTCAGATTTCTTTATCGCTTTGAGGCTTTGGTCCTCGCTGTACTGGTCACGGGGCTGATTGCCTCTCATCAGCCATCCTATATGTATAAAGGCAAAAAGCCCAAAAAGTAATCTTTTTTTGAAATAGTGTTTATACTTTGTACTTTTTTACACAATGCTGTGTCACAAACAGATAAAACCTCCATCATAGTTTCTTGTCTGCCACAGATGGGTGTCAGCATCATATTTTATCCAGACTTCATACCAGCTCACATAAAGACGAGGTTATCAGAGGGTTTAGTCTGGTATTACTGTGGCTGCAGCTTTGATTTACATGTTGATGGAATCATAAGAGAACGACTGATCAAACAGCTGCTCCACTTCTTACTCTATTGAGTTTTTGATTCAATCTGATGTGGATGTTTTGGGGCAGTTTGTTCAGCAGATGGTGCTGCTGTTCTGCTAAGTGTGACATCCAGCCAACACTAAAAACAAGAGAAACCAGCTGTAATCCATGAAACATGTGGCTTATTTAGCTTTTACTCCATAATTGTTCTGTTTTAATTTGTGGATTTCAGTTTCATCCACATCAGTGCTTGAGTGTTCCTCTAACTTGTCCCAAAATCTCTGTTCCCATGTCACACGTTAGTTCCTGTGAACTCTGATTCAGATTTGAAGTCTGCTTTATTTAGAAAAGTAAATAAGGTTTTCTGCAGAGTTTTCCATCTATTAAACTAGAGTCAATATTTTCAGGTTATTTTTATCACTTTTGTGCTGGCATTCATTTCATCCATGTTTGAGCTTAAGTACATTTTTGTTGTCCTCTGCAGAGCTCAGAACCATCTTTGGCAGTCACTCGGAGGCTGGAGCGCCTGCGTCTGGATGTGACAGAGTTTAGTCTGGTGTTGTTGGAGGAGCAGTGTGCTGAGTTGAAACATAGAGCTCTGTCTCAGCAGAAGAAGACCTCTGCTGAAGTTGCACTGGAGGAGTTTGCACGCTGCTCTCCTGAGCCTGGTTCTATAGAACACGTAAGACTGGAGCATAATCACCTTACGTGTAAAACCTTGTATCTTTGAAAGCACAAGAAACTTACTCTGCAGCATAATGATGTATCAAGGTTTACACTGAAAGCTTTATCGTGTGTGAAGTGTTAAGTTAACAGTGTAAATCAGGGATCATCAACTACACTTATCATATTTACATATAACATTTTTCTTTTTTTCATTTTCTTTTAAATGTTTGCCAATTTTAGCTTCTTTAAGTGAGAATAGTCTCTATACTGTAGCCAGCCACAAGGGGGCGATTGAGGTAGTTAAGCTGAATATTCCTGTGGCTGTTTTGTCCCCCATCACTGAGTTTGATGCTAAGATGCTGTGTCCTGATTGGTTGGGGAAAAAACCCTTTGCCAGCAACAGGTTTTTAGTTTTGATTCTCGGGCAGAAAAAAAAGCCTAAAGTCAAAGCTGCCTAAATGTGTTTATTATGTATCATATTTGCTGATAATGACTGAAAGATCTCTGTAAAATGAATGAAACATTAAACCAATGATGATGGGGGCCTGATGTGGCTGAGGCTGCCAGTTGATGATCATTGGTGTAGAACAGTGATCATCAACTGGTGGCCCGGGGACCACATCAGGCTCCCCATATCTTTCCATCTGGCCCCCAGAACATCATCAAATTCTAAATATGTGCACAGGAAAAATTTTAGAGGAAAAAATGTTGCAGAATTTGGGGATGTTTTGTAAGCTTTTGTTTTAATTTTTTAATAAACTCCAAAAACAACTGAGACTGAAACAATGTAATCAGGAATGACTTAATGTTTTATCCATTTTTCAGAAATCCATACATAAGCCATTATTAGCAAATACATTGAGTGTTAATCAGCTCAAAATGCCATTTTCTATGGAAACTTTCGGTTTCAGGTGTTTTGGGACTGCATTTTTCCTGCTTGGCTTTTTCATTTCTTGCTACGCAGCATAGACAACATGACAGCCACAGAAATATTTAGCTAAAATATCTCAGTTGCCCCCTTGTGGCTGGCTGCGATAACGGAAATGATCTCATTTTTGGAGAAAAAAAATTGCCTGTATTTGAAAGAAAATAAAATATATATATACCAAAATATGTTAATTAGACCGTTTAAAAAATTCTTTAATTTATTTGAAAGTTCGGCCCCCAAAGTTCCTGTTTAGGAAAAAGCTGGCCCTTGTACAAATGTAGTCGATGATCATTGGTGTAGATAGTCTAGAGATGCACTGATTGTGTAACCTTGCAAAGCAGATGGATTCGCCCATTTCTAAATTTCTCGCTGGAGAATCCATCTTGCAAAGCTCCCAGGACCCACCAAACCTTACTCATTTAAGGAGTGAGAGGAAGTAATTTCGGGCGAGGCAGAGTTGTGACGAAAACAAGCAGCAACAAAAGGCCGGTGCAATTATGGCGGAAGACATTAGCGTGGATGCTGCTATAGTGTCAGTTTTATCAGAACTTGATGACATTTCTTCGTTAAAAGAATAACAAAGAATAGTAATGAGTTGTTTCTTTTCAAAAAAACAAAAGTTGTGTAACGACATGTCTACAGTTTCCATGGTTCACGTTATGCAGTTCTCTATGGAGTTTACTCGTCGGTAGTGGCACATACCTATGATGTCACATGTTTTGCTGCTGTGATTGGCCCATAAAGATGTGACAGACAGAAGGTTTATCCAATCACCCTTTGATCAGTTATGTTTCAGAGGTTCAGCCCTTTCCCAAACCACCGCCTATGAGAGGTTTTCCTGATGGATGTGTGAAACAAATCCATCTGGCATGTCAGGTTACTGATTGTGAAAGGTAGGTTTAAAAAAATTAAGAACATTCTGTCATATGGCAGTTATCCATACTAGTTTGCCAACATTAAACAAGATGACACAAGTAATCATCAGGTACTGACATTACAACATTATTTTCTGATCGGCAAATCTTTATCAGCAGGGTCATATCAGCTGGTTCCACTGCTAAACTGATGCAACAGTGCATCTCTTTGTGAGACAATACATGGTTAGCCAAGGCAGTTTTACTCATTTTGTTTACCTGAAATCTAGTGTATAAACTGGCACTTTCTTTAGGGAAAATCAGAGAGTGGCAGTTTCATAAACAAGCAGAAGCAACCTAACCTGATACGCCAGATGGAAAGCTTCAATAGGAAACGTTTGAGAAAAAGCAGAGGCTTTGAAAAATCCCCGGAGTATGATTGGGTGAACGTTCTGTCTATCACATCTCTACAGGCCAATCAGAGCAACAAAGCATGTGACATAGCTGCTAGCAAGCTGCGCGTGCGCAGCTACTGAGGAATAACACGAAACATGGTGACTGTAGACATGTAAGTACTCGACTTTGGTCATTTTTGAAAAGAAAACAACTCACTGCTGATCTTTGTTCTTCTTTTAACGAAGAAATGTCATCAAATTCTGATAAAACTGTCACTTTAGCAGCATCCACGCTAATGTCTTCCTCCATAACTGCACCAGCTCTTGCTGCTGCTTGTTTTCATCACGACTCTGCTGTGCCTGAAAGTACTGCCCCTCAACACTGATTGGTCATGTCGCTTTCTAACAGGGCCCAAACGGTTCAGATGGGAGCTTTGCAAGATGGATTCGCCAGTGAAAAACAAGGAAATGGGCGTATCCATCTGCTTTGCAAGGTTAGAAGCAACTTTTACAAGAGGAGAATATTTTGGCATGAAATTTAACCAGGTAACTAAAGTTTTAAGATTAATCAGATATTTTGAGCACAGAGAAAATATAAGAGGCAGTTTTGAGCACTAATGTAGATTTATAGGAAATTTTGACCAAAAGCCTAAAATCAATAAGTAGTGCACTCAGAGTGTTAAAATGTGCTCTTAAGTTTTGTAACAAAAATGACTCCATACATTTCTCCCTGATAAAGTAGTTTTGCGGTTATTGATTATATGACTTCAGTAAATGTGCCATTAGGACTTCCCTGATGCCAGACTGATCAAATTTCAACAATCTAAACATTTCCCCCGTTCTTTCAACTCTCCACATCTGTACAGCCAAATAGGATACATGTACCCTCCACTCATCCCTCCCCTCTTATAGTGCTGCCTTTTAACAGCTTTTCTCCTGTTTCCACGTATTATTTTGGCTCATGGTTTTGTAAGTCTGTATTTATGTAAACTTTTGACCCATGTCCTTGTTTGAACTTATCTTCCTTGTGTTTTGTCCAGGAATGGTTGACTACTTGCAGCACGGTGGGGCAGGTGGCTCTGAGCCAGCTGGCTGCAGTCTGGTCTCAGTCCTCTGACAACACGCAGAGCAGAGCTCGCTGTCTGAGTCTGATGGGAAAGTACCTCCGACTGCAGGCTGTGCAGGAGGATCCTCTTTATCTGTGTGCTCTGTGGGATGGACACAAACAGGTAGACAGCACTCATGTTGAGTCATAAATGTAAACATGTGATATGGGTGAATAAACCTGTCACGCAGAGGTTTCTTGTTAAACTGGGTCCACATAAGAAACATAATAACTGACTGAGTTTTTCCAGACAGGGCTGGAAGATGTATCCAGGTTATACTAATATATTTTAACACAACATTTAGGGGAGATGATATCATTTGTGTCGATATGTTAAAAAAAATGCCAGGCCTAGCTAAGTGAAAAGATTACAGAAAGAACTACAAACCTATGAACCATAAAACAATCTATTTGATAACCAGTTTGGTTAGAAAATGGATGAAGATCATTTACTTTCTGGCTTTTTAAATCAGACAGGGTGAAAATTGAACAGTCGTCAATATCAAATCTTCCACTGAAGCTTTACCTGTACTCTGCTGACCTAAGAAACCTGGAAAGAATAACAGAGAATCCTTTTCTTGAAAAAAAGTAATAATGATGATGATGATGATGATAATAATAATAATAATAATAATAATAATAATGATAACTTTATTTATATAACACCTTTAAAAACAGATGTTTAAAGTGCTTTAACAGACCTAGCATGAGCAAGAACTCAGGGATTCACAGAATACACAAATTAGCAATAAACCAAACAGAGAAAGTCTTGGTAATCAAACAGAAAATCAAAACTAACTAAAACACAGAAGTCTGTGAAATTAGCACAACTGAAAGGAATGGGAATGACATGGATGATCCTGAAAGCAGTTAAAATACAAAAGATGAAAATATCCAAGAAAGGACAGAATGATATGATATGAGAGTAAAACTGTATTCACACATATAAGAAGACAACATCATATCATTAGCTATAAAACAAAATTACGAAGATTAATAGCAGATAAAAAGAGAAGGAACAGGTAGTAAATTGAAAACACAGGATGTTAAGATTGCAATGGAAGGAAAAGTCAAGGATAAAAGGAGCAAGAGCAGCAAAATGAATAAAAAAGTGATTATAAAAATAAGGTTTAGGAAGCATCACATAAAAGCAATTCTGTAAAAGTGAGTTAAGGAGTTATTTAAAAGATGTTACTGAATCTGCAAGCCTTATGTATCTCCTCGGGCAGGTCGGGCAGGGCCCAATCTGGAATTACATATTTCAGACCAAGAAGAGCAGATGGAGGTTTTAGAGTCAGGGCAAACAAAGGAGTGCAGAAAATAGGGGACCTCTACAGGACTGTTGGTCTTCTTTCGTTAATCAGTTATGTCAGATATGACACACTACATTGAATAAAACAACAGGTATTTGGGGCCATTAGATCCTGAAACCCCACCACCAGAATGTGTAGAAAACATGTGTGGCCTCTGCTCTAGACAATAGCTGTGGTTACACCAGCATTTTTTTCACAATCTGTGTGAATTTATTTTGATTGGAGATTTAAACTTCTCGTATGGACGCTAAAAAATACGACCTGATTGAGATTTGCATGTTCATGCATCATACATTTGATCTGAATACAACTGCTCTGACATGCTCAGTATCTTCCCAACAGTCAACTCTACCAAAAATCTTCCAAAGAAGAAGAAATTCTTCTTCGCCTTTGTTTTAAATAAGTCGCCAGCTCTCATTTGTCCC